>NC_090936.1:14511339-15119672 GCF_040938575.1 Ambystoma mexicanum | reverse complement strand
CTGTGCATTGAACATGTCTTCTTCAGGAGCATGTACACTTCATGATTTAGCAGTACACTAGGTGTTATATCATTAAAAACTCCATTACTCAGATTCATTCACTCACACCCAGGTCATGTAGAATATACAACAAGCATCAGCAAAGCCAACAGGTTTGGCTTTTGTGCAGGTATTTGTAAAGCACTACCACAGCGTTGCGTCCTGGCAGTAAAACGACGACAGCTGGAAACTTGCGCGACTAACAGGCCAATTTGATATCAATGCCTGTAAATGTCAAATTCCTATGCACAAGTCTGATCGTTTGGCTTTTGCAATGCTTGTTTTAACATGAATTATTGTGCCAGGAACAGTTCTAAATCATGGAGGGGAAGACACACCTGGTTAGGGCATTTTTATTATATCCATAGCGCATTTACAACTGCAATTAACCCATAAACGCTCAGAAGAATGCTTGGAAATTAAAATGGCCGCCCCTGCACAGAGCAACGTTGGATGTTACTGTTTGATGGGGCTAGCTCAACGAGTTCTCAGGGGGATGGGTTTTGGATGTGGAGGGCGAGGTATTGGGTGGGAATGGCCACAGGGGCTAACATAGCCAGGGGTGGTGAATGGGTGGCCAAATAACCAGACACCACTCAGAGACTGTTTACCCCATTCACATCTCATCGTTCCCCTATCTTAACTCCCAGTGACATTAGTGTTGGGCTAGCAGTGGTGTGTACGGTGCCATCTAATACCCCAAACTACTCTTGGGGGGGGTTGCATATCATCCCTAAAAGGTGAACAATCGTTCATGTGTTTTGTGTGCATCCATGACATGACACGTTCGTCATAAGAGCAATCCTAGCTCGGCTCTTGGCAACGTACCTGGACACAGAACACGAGCAGACGCCTCCCTTGGAGCTCACCCGCTGCTCACACACTGCTCACACACTGACCCCCACCTGCACCTGGACACACGATCCCCACTTCAGGGGCGATGAGCTGTAGACACGTGCTAATGGCATTCTTCGTGCCCAGCCTTCGGAGCCATTACACGTGCATTTACCGGGGGCCACAGACCGTGGCGGTCGAGACCTCCGAAGCATTGAGAAACGCGACACAGGAGACCAGGCGCAGGACAAGGAGTGGCATCTCCTTTCAGCCTATCTGGTGCCCCGGGGCAGGTGTGCAGTGCCGCTTGCAGACCAAACACAATGTGCAGCCACCGGCCCCTTCCTTCCGCGATGTGACACAAGCAGAGGACATGTGTCGCAAGGACAAATAACACAATCAGCGTTCACCTGCAAAGCATCGCCATGCTTGGCTGCCATGATGCAAGTGTGCCCTGATGAGGCCACTCCCTGCGGTGCTATTACAGAGGATTGGCACTCTTGCACGCGCCATTAGCACCAGGGCAGACATTCCCCGAGTGCGCGCATCTTACTACTACCCAACTCGCATGTTTTAATGTAAATCGTATATATTCAGGATATTTCATATACCCAGGAAGTCCCTTCTTTTGGTATCAGGTAACATTATCC
This sequence comes from Ambystoma mexicanum, assembly GCF_040938575.1. Taxonomy (NCBI): domain Eukaryota; kingdom Metazoa; phylum Chordata; class Amphibia; order Caudata; family Ambystomatidae; genus Ambystoma; species Ambystoma mexicanum. The sequence goes on along the minus strand of NC_090936.1, from coordinate 15,118,149 downwards.
CCACCAAAAATATTGCTGTATATATGGTGGTCAGGAACGGCCAAAGGCGATATTTTTAGTGGGGATAAGATTGGGGTTTTTTGGGAGCGGGGGTAGCGGTGGTATCTCCCGCTCCTATTAAAATATTCCTGGGGTCGCAGGGGTGTCCCCCGCAGGTTCCATGCCTTAATATTGCAGCAAAAATATGGCAATATCTTTGTATGGCAATATTTTTGCGGGGATATTAACACATGGAACCCTTCTTTTTTGTGTAGTCAAAACACAATCTGTATGCGTGTTTCTTCTGATTGTTTTATTGTACTATTACAACAGACAAGCATAGTGACAACCTACCAAATGCGTCAAAGTGTATTCTAAACCTTCTATTTTATTGTCACAAAAGTCACAACTCGGTTGCAGCATCAACATTCCAAACATAATCCTGGAACGGAAATACCGCAGTCGGCAAGCATTTGCTTCGCAAAAAGACCACTGGGCGTGGCTAACCATGTAGAGGTTTAGAGACAAGCATGTCATTTTATTTGCACCAGCCAGCGTAACATTAGTGCTGTGGCGGTAATCGACGAATACACGCCCCCTGAAATGTAATAGGCGGGACCTGAGCGCACTGTCGAGTTAATAATTCACATCCTTGCACTTGCGCGATCTGAATGACACCTGGCCTAGTAAGATCGTTGTCTGTCTTCCCTCTGTTCCCCCCCCTATCTCGTCGCGCCTCAAAACACTTGTGTATAGGCGCGTTATAAATGCCATATCATATCATATATCTCCTCTCCTATGCTATGCACGCGAGGGTGCAAGTGGCTAGCAAATTCAGAGATAAATGCTCGGGGGAGGGAGGGCGCAATAGGGTTAAAGACTCATTACAAGATTCTTGTGGTACAAATGATACTTATATATGCAAAATGTCCTAATCAACAGAGTCATGTTATCACATAGAACGCTTGAGTCCACATTGTAATTTCAGGTGGTAAAAGAGCGTCGGATCAGTTATTTTTGTAGGTCTCAGGGTAAGAGTCAGAAATGATCCTCACTTCGATAACACGGGCATGGAGTTTTAGTAGTTCTCAGGGAAAGTTATCATCTTGAAAAATTAGTTCCAAAGCTCTGGTGGCTTTGGTGTGTGAGAAGTCGGGAGGAGGACACGGACACTCTGCGGACATGTTTGATGTTTCATGTGGCTTAATTAAAGGAAAATGATAAGGCACTGTCCCTGTGGGTGGTCCCTACCTATGTTACTAGCTAAGGTGATCGTCAGTCAATCTCGAATGTCCGAAGGAATAAGTCTGCTGTCCAAACTGAACTAGCTGACCCCCTTACTAGGATAACTAACTTGGGTCAGGCGAATGGCTCCCTTCTCCTGAGAGTAATTCTGGTACCTCATTAATATTTAATCTTCGAAAAGTCTCTCGTTATGTCCTGCATCAGTCTCTGTAACTCTTCAAGTGGGCTACTAGCCTTTCTCTCCTCCTTGTGAATAGCCCTAGTGGATCTTTCAGAAGATCTGTCCTCCTAGTTACTAGATCGGAAGGATTCTTGAAACACACTATTTATCTGGTAGGTCTTTACTCCTGGACCATTATGCTGTACCTTGTTCTGGTCTATTTGATTTTGTATAATGTTCACCTGGACAGTTCACCTGACCTCTGGCTCATCATATCTCCTTTCCCTTAGGTGATTATCTTCATGTGTAGAATATTGGGGTACTTTCCACCGTTCCCCGGGTATTGTTATGCACTGTTCTTATCTTTCACTCTCAAGGTTATCAATAGTTCTTTCTCTTATAACACGATACTTTAAGTTCATTAGTTTCACGTTCAACATTTCCTCATGAATTGTACTGGGTTGATTTTCTTATAGAGTATGATGCTTCCCTCTGGGCCTCTCGTCATTCTCGTTCTCCCTATTGCTTCTGACTGTGAAGGAGAACAGCTTATGGATTCTGGTTACTCTGGGAGTTATCCCTCTTGCTCCGTATTGCCATTGGCTTGCTTTCGTCTCAGTTTCCTTCCTCAGGTTTACTATTCTCCTTGCAGCATCCCGGTGTTCTGCTAAGTAAGCTCACACCTTGTTGCTTTGTGCTTGTGGTGGAATCTGCAATAGATCATGGGCAGGCTGCCCACCACAGATCCATCGTGGTCACGGCACCACCTCCCTCAGGCTCCTGCCCGTTCGGCTTCTCACTATCAGGATTCACCATAACTCTGGTGTCTCCCTCTAGAGAGCGATCTGAGCTTGAAACTCACGGGCTGCACGGCTCATGGCTACTTCACCTCCTCCTGGTGCTACACAGCTCAGGGCCGTCGCGTGCCTGCATATGCATTTTTCTCTCCCTATTGCTTGTTTGGTACTTGCTATGCAATGTACTTGTCCCAGTGCATTGGCTACTTCCATGTTCTCTTCATGGGTGATAATGACATCTATTACATTTTTCTACATCCTACTTATGTTGTTTAAATGCCTCTGGTATTTTAGAGCATCCCAAGTGGGCCTAATGGGATATGGGGCCTCAATACCTTCAACTCTCTCTTCCTAAATATCTTCCGTCTCGTGCTCTTTGCTCCTCCGCCTCCAACTCCCTCAGGGTCAGTCGCTTCTCCAAGCAACGAGTTGGCGGTAGATCTTTCTGCGGCTGGTGCCTCCCTCTGGAACAGCCTCCCTGCCTCCCTTAAACTTGAGGAGAACCATCTACGGTTCCGGAAGCACCTCAAAGCCTTTCTCTTTGCTTCTGCTTTTTCTCCTTCTGTCTTCTGCTGACCTTCTGGCTGTAACCGGAACTGCACTGGCTACCTGGACACCCCCGATCTCTGGCCATGTCCTCCCCGCCAGCGTCACGCACCTGCACTGCCCACCATGCAACACCCACACTTGGGGACTGTTTCTGTATCCCTGCAGTCCCCCTACCTGCCCTCGACACCCGATGTCTGCACTTACCCATGCACTTGCCACTTGCTGGCCGTTACTCATTTATTACTCTGTACCATATACTGCACTGCCCCTGCCCCCTTCCCATGCACAATCTGAATGACACCTGGCCTAGTAGGATCGTTTTCCCATCCTCCCTTTGTTCCCCTCCCTTGTCTCGTCACGCCTTGAAACACTGGTGTATAGGGGCGTTACAAATGCCATATCATATATCATACAGTGTCACATCTTTGGGGAGTGTCTCACAGCAATAGGAATCCTTGTCCCCTATGTGGGAGTCTCTCCCTGTGATCTCACACTTGCCTCAACCCCTACGGAGTGTGTGCAGAACGAGCTCACCTCCCTAGCCTCACAGGGGCTTTGGGCGGTGTCGCCCTTGGGGAGAAGGAAAACATTCCCTCGATTTATCACAGGCAACAACACAGTCCAATCTGTTAGGAGACACAGGTTTTCGGATGAAGACAGCAATAACGGGGGCGGGTGCTCGAGAGAGAAAGAACGATTATGAGACGGTGAAAAGCAAGTTTAGTGTATTCTTTGCTTGGTGGTTGATATGCAAGCAGCACACAGCTCCACCCCGTAAGCATGCCCAAGCATGCTAGCACTGAACATCTACACATGTCATGGGCAACCGAGGAAGGAACTTCGATGCTGCGCCACCAGTGCCAGCAATCATACCCTTTTTAAGGGCGTTTGGAAACAGTCTCCCAGGTAGACCAGTTTCTGATGGAAATCCATCAACTGCACAGGCAATACAGAACACACTATGGCCATCTCAAAAGTCCCAAATGAGTGATGTGATATATGTTCCCATGTTCAGTGGTTTTAGGAGCGTGAAGACAATAGACTCCTGGTTTGTTGTTGATTCGTCATTTAGCAATTATTCGTATAACTTGCCACCACCATGCAAGATAGTATTTCATTAATACCATTGCACCATTAATAAGGCTCCACTCGGTCATAGACATGACGAGATTGAAGGTTTAAAGTAATCAGTCAAATACTTCAATACATTTTATTAGGAATTATTCAAACGTCCACATGTAGAAGAGAAATGTGATACTTTAATTCTTGAGTAAATGCTTGACAAAGATCGAGTCAAGTAATCTAGAGACTACATTAATACATGCCTTTCTCGCTCTCACTGACACCGCCTCTCTCTCTCTCTCTCTCTCTCTCTCTCTCTCTGAGTGTGCCCCTTGCTCTGTTTGTTTCTCACTCTCTCTCCCTGGATGTCTTCCTATTACCATATCTCCTGTGCTTTCTCTCTCTGCCTCTCAGGGACATCCTTTCACCAGAATGCCAAGGGTTGCAGAAGCAGGGGTAGCAGAAGGGACATCACACATCCCGTGACCACTGATGACATCACAGGAAGTCATGTCATTTGACCCCCACCTCGATGTGATATCACAGGAAGCGATGGAACACGACCTGCCACCCCTTGTATATCACTATAATGTGATATACATTTCATACAAGAAAGGATCACCATATGAAGTGTTAAGATCAGTGTGCATAGGCCCATATTACCAAATTACTGTGAATGCCAGCAGACGTCCAAGGCCAAAGGATAAAGATGTGTTATTATACACCAGTTACGTTTAAGCGTTTTATATCTAATAAATATACATACAATTTCACCCAACCTGTGTTGGTACTCATTTATCGACCTCAGAAGGATGAAATGCTGCATTTAGGTGTTTAAGAACAGACTAAATCAGTTGCTCGCCCCCTGAAGTGTGCCTGAAATAAACCTTTAATGAGTCAAGCAATGATCGTATAGAATTCCAGAAAGACACATTATTTGTTATTCCTATTCTTACTTATTTAGGGTCACTGCTCAAAGTGTTTCACCTGTGGAACCCCCTTTTTTTTAAGAGGCTCCTGAACAAGAAAGCCAGTCACTCCAGAAACAAAGAGCCACATGGTGCTGACCATGGCCCAGGAGCTTTAATTTAAAAAAATAAAATGTAAAATTATTCATTTTTCATTTAATTTTTTAGGAGTAGCAAGGGAGACCTCAGGGGTCGCAGCTGCGACCCAAAACGACCCCCAAATGACATCCCTGCTTCCTATGCCTTTCATTCTCTTTCGCTTAATCGCTGTCTCTTCCTCTGTGATGCCCGCTCCTAACTTTGAGTTGGATTGTGTTGAGGAACATCGGGGGCGATGCTGGAGTGGTGATTGGAGCAGGCACTGCCCCAGGCCTGACACCTTATTGGCTAGCACTTAGTTTGCCTCCCACTGTGTGCTCACCAACACACGCTACAGTCCACCAGTTTCTTGCCCACTCAAAAAACACTTTGTCACCAACAAGATTGAATCCCTCCCTGTTTCTACTGCCAGGTGCTCTGATCACCCAGGCCATGCCATTGCCCCAAAGAAGTAGAGTGTTGGCATCACTTTGCCCGATTCACAGGGCAAACCATTTAATCAAAGGATGAGCAAGTCATTATTAAAAGGTGTATTCACTGTCCAGGCAACATGGCCTACTTAATATTAAAACATGCAAGTGCTTTTGGGCAGCATTAATAGGGGCACTAGAAAGTGAAATATTATAGGTAAGGTCCCAGTGCCAGACTTACCACTCTTGGATGTGTGCATGCGAGGTTTGAGGGTAACCACAATCAGCTGTGTAAGAAGAACATAAATGTATTTTTTGATACAAAGGCAGAAGCTAAGGGTCTCCCTGTGACTCCCCCATCCCACACCATCACCAGCTCTGGCTGTTCCTTCCCCTATTTCCGTGTTATTGTGCAGTAGACTCAACTACTGCACACATTATATTGTACTAGGCTGCACGTGTTTCTTATCCTTTCAATAACGCATGTACCAATGGTAATAATTAGCATGTACTCAACACATGTATTTATTGGTATCGATTGCTGCCACACCAATCTCATTCACACACACATCTACTGACACCTGCATACACCTGTTGTCCCCTGCTTGTCCTTGCTCCAAAAAGGCATTCCGTTCCTTTCCACACCTGCAGTGGGGGGCAGGAGGGAGGGATTAAGCCGGCACAGGGTGGCTCCCACATTTCTGTGCTCTTCTTGCTTTTGCACAGGCTGCCCAAATCATTGTGCACCCATAATGCACTGCGCGAGAAACAGGACCAGCCAAGGGGTCAACATCGTGTAGTTATTATGGGGGCTTAATATTATCAACCCCAGTCTGCTCTTTGTCAGACATTGGCACACCTGTCATGTTGTCTGTCGCATTCAGAATCCTACAAAGTGCCATAACCCATAAAATAGGGAGCCCATGTTAGGACGTGTGTCACTCATGGACGTTGTCTCTCTTGGGCATAGTGCTGTTGCAAGCTGAAAAAAGGGGACACCATACCTCTGACATAATGGGCCAGACGCCCTTCTCCCGTGCAAGATAACATATTCCAACCCTGATTTTGAAGCTCTCATCCAACTGATGGTTCCACCGGATGTTTCAATGTGAGAAATTCGGCCATCTGCATGGTGGTTGTGCGCTTGCGTGGGCTCTTTTTGAAATTCTAAATTACATTGAATGATGGTAGATCAACCTCTGAGAAATCTGGCTAATCTGCACACCTTTTTGCTATGCTCACCGCACAACATATGCATAGACTTGTGTATTCTGGGTGGTCACAGCCTACAGGTGCAACCCCCCCTGTCATATTTAGTTTGGATCTGAGAGGTGGAGTAAACAATGCATCTCCAGAAGGGGGAGGGTCAAACCTTACCCCTGCCATGGCCAGCCTAATTAACAAACACATGCTCCATGGATCCACCATGTCCCTTTGTTGAGCCTTGTAGCTGGTGGCAGCATTGCACATCAATCAGAGATTAATTTAAACAAGACCACATGGGGCCTGTCTGTAGAGGCAGGAAACCCAACGCCCTTTCATATGCACTGTGTCAACCTCAAGCCAGCTCCAGCCCTCAGTATTGATTGACAGTAACATGTCATGCCTTACACTGCATGTCTACAGTAGTCCTCCTTGCAAGGGGACCCCATTCATAAAGTATGATTATGTGGTTTGACGGAGCCAAAAAGTCTGGAATCATCACAGCTTCAAGGGAGAACTGTTGCTTTAATCAGGACCCACAGAGAGCTCCATTGACCTGAAGTACCCTCTGATCCACAACAGACAGGAAGATGGGTGGTACTTAGAAATACAGGCTTTCACCCATTCACTTTTCTGCTGCAAAGCAGTCTGGTTATGACCTCACACATGCAAAATACTGTTGGTGCGGACCCAGGATCAGTTAATTAAGGTAGGCTTAGCCTACACCAATCTCTTTGGTCTAATTGTCCTTCAAAGAGGGCAGAGCCCTTCTTTTGGCAGATCATCTGAAAGCTTCCCCAGAAGCAGAAGGGGGAACTCATCATTGGACGCTGGCTGAAGGTACATTCGCTTTTCATATTAAGCCTGTGAAGGAAGCCCTGGACCTCCAAGAGGGAAGCAAGATCCATCCCCTAAACATCTCCCAGGAAACAGAGGATTATACTGGATCCAGAGGACCCTACAGTAGCTCCAGATCCACTACCCAGCCAGCACACAACATGAAATGCTAGGCTGTGCCGCAAGCTTCCTAGGTGGGAAGTGCCAGAGAGTCTCCGAACCAAACCGAGGACAAGGCAGCTTCCTGCAATGCTCTCCTCAGTGTTGAGCCAAATGTGTTCAAAGGGCGACACAAGCCCAATGAAAAAGCTATGAGGAGTGCATTGACGAGAATCAATCTGTGTCCGCCTTAAAGGATATTTCCAAGGCAGTCCAGCCCCTCAAGCTACAACCGACTGCACCTCTGAATGTTACTCCGCAGTCGCTAGAGCAGTCCGAGGCGCCTCGACCAGTGATTCAGAACCACCGACCAGCACTGTGACAACAATTCCTGACCCGAGCTGCCGTGTAGGCCAGCATGCAGCCCCCGTCCAGCTTCGCTCGCTGAACTGTCTTCCGCCCGATATTCGCAGCTGTCTGCCTTCTTCAACTCTGTTGCAGAAGCTGCAAAGTGCCCTGAAACTGACCCAACGCTATCGACCACCAAGAACTCCTATAGCGCAATGTACATTGTTATTCTAACCCCTGGTCCTTCTCGGAAGGCCCCTAGTGACATTTTACGACCCATCGTTTGCTTTTTGCTGAAACCAAGTATCCTTGAACTATTGTGATGAATTCCTATACTGACTACCCTCCTGTCAGTATCCTGAGTGCATCCCCTTTCCTTCTTTGAAACTGTCTGTCCTCTACATTCCTTTGGGTGAGTTGTATTTTTTAGTGTGCTAGAACTGTCTGTTGTGATAATAATAACGTAGATATTTTATACAACCATGAACGGACAGACCCTTTTATCATTGGGTAATAATTGTATTTTTACTATGTTGCAATTAACCATCGATCCACAACCTTTTCGGTTATAGGCCTGCCATTCCGTCCACGTTGCCAAAATTGGACAAGGAGGTTTATAATTTACTTATGTTTCCATCCCTTCTGGTGTACTAGAGGCGTGGGGCTGATTGATGTTTAGAAACCGGTATTCATCCCTGCACCACCAGTGCCCGGAAGTTGATTTGTCACCGTCAACTCACACATTTGAGGGTTACAACATTCAAACAGCATGCACTGTTTGTGCTAATTTTAAATCATACAAGTTTGAAAATTATTCAAAATAATGTAAAGTCCAAGGTTCCTGGATTAGGGAAGTAATTCTGCTTCCTAATACTAAAGGACAAGTAGGCTTAACGACTAAAACCACAACAGCAAAGACATCAAGAGGCAGCCATCAAAACATAACTTTGATTTATAATTCATTCAATATGATTTACCCTTTATGACATTATCTTAGCCCTAGTGGGACAAGAGTGGATTTCATTAATTCTTGGAGCATGTGTATTCTCGCTAAGAATGTTTTCCGCAGTTTTAACTTTCCTTCAACTTTTCAAAACTGGGAATTTTGAAGCTTTGTGTTGTAAATGGCTTCTTTTCCAACAATGTCAAGACTTATAAAATAGGAGAGCACACGAGGGAGAGAGTGGGATTTCTTCCTAATCCCTGCAGTTTGCAGATTAAATGTCTGTGGTTTCGTCCTCCCCTTTCTGGAGCACACTCGACTGCTCTGAAAGGTTTATCTGACGAGGATCGAATCTTGGAGGCACATTGTTAATGGCGCCCAGCACCCCCTCCACCCGCTCTGTGTCCGCTGTGCTCGAGTGCACTCTGGGTGAAGTTTGTTCTTAATTGGGAAGTGTTGCCTGCCCGATCCTCTGGGGCGAATTAAAGCGTTGGATCAATATTGGGCTACGTTGAATTTCAAGGTCACACATTCAATTAGAGATGTTGCAAAGCTTCTCTGCTCTTCACATTCTGGAAGATTGTGCAGGTTTGCCAGTAAAGGAACACACCGTGTTCTTTAACGTTTCTTCTTTCAAGTCTCACTGTTTGATTTCATGGACAATGTTTTTAAACTTTTGTTTAATAGTATTACAGCGAAAATATACCCCACATAAATTGAAAGTTCTTGTTTGTATTAGTTGTTAGGTTGTATTGTCACTGTGATGCATAGTTCAAAGAACAGAACTATCAGAATGTGCCATAATTTATTTATTTGGATTTTTAAAGCACTAACACTGCCTGGGGGCATCAAGGCTCTGTTACAGGAATATGTTTTAGTTGCGTATTTATAACGCGCTTAATGCCCAGAGCTTTCTAAGCGCGGGCCAGGTAATCGAACCTGTGTTGCTTCGGGTCGTCTTGTTCCAAAGCGAGCACGTTGCCACTGAGCTATCCTCCCGGGACATGTGTAACACTTGTTTAAGAAGAGCTCAGGTTTGCCCTCCATCTAGCACTTTTTTGTTGGTTGAACCGGTTCACAAGATGCTTGAGATCCTCCTGGCAGGGACCTGTCGGGGGGAAATTCTCCCGGGGTCTGCTGGCCGTCCGCGGACCCCCGGGCAGGGAGGCCCCAACTCCTCCCGCGTATCCCAAAAATGAGTATGAGGCACACGCAAGAAGGAAGGTGGTTCTGCTGTTTATTAAAAAACGTCAGGGATGGGTCAAGGATCGTACGCGTCCGTCCTGACTCTCTCTCAAAATTCGTGGGGCTCGCAGGCCCTTTTTACCTCAGTATGACGCGCTACTTGCGTCACCTGGGAAAGTTAGCAAAAAACCTATCGCCACTCTGGATTGGTTCCTCGAGTGGTAGGGTTAGTATAGCATACGTATAGAGAGCGCTGTTAGTGGTTGAGGGTCAGTCAGGTGGTATATTTGGGTTGTCCCTTCTATTAGATACATGAAAATTGTTACATGAAGACCCCTGAGGATTGGCTAATGTTAATGGCGTCAGTGATAAGTGCCCCATGTTCTGATTGGTCCACTCGCGAGCCCCCCAGCCTGGGACCATCGTTGTTCCCAGCTCGCGGTGCACCTGTCATTTGCAACAATGTATAACTATGGGTATGTGCAGACAATGCGTGGATTTGTTCATATGCTGGGGAGCAGACTACTCCCACCGCCGCAGATGTCCATTGAGTCGCTTCATTGTTGCTGCCTGTGTCTCAAAACGTGGGATCCAGGCGCCTCCTTCCTCCTGGGTCTGGCACCCTGTCAGGTTTGGCTTGGTCACGTGAGGAGAGACCGTGGTTGAGGCAGAATTCTGCACATTTAATATTGCATTTTCCACTGTGTGTCTGGCTTAGTTTGCAGGTGTGACCTTGGCTTCGGCTTGTGGCATGCGAGTTTGCAACATTGTTCCCTTGGCTGTCTGTTCTCACCGGGCTCATTCTGCAGGGTCAGCAATTGTACTCTGGCTCGTTCAATGTTCGTGGAGGCTCTTGCTTGCGGTCTACTTGGGCCTGGTGCATAGGTGGGGATGTTTGATGCACGGCGCTTTAAGTTACGGTGTCATATTGCTTTATCCCCAGTATCATGTCTTCGTTATATTTCTCATTGCAATGCATGGGTTAGGAGAAGCGTCAGCAAGCATTTTGGATGAGTTCGTTGTGCGTCTTGCGTTTCTGCATTTTTGAAAAACCTATGTGAAAAATAATAAAGATGCGCGTCAGTGGGTGTGTCCGTCACCTACGTCATAGCACTGAATATGTTCTTTGTGTGGATTGGTGTGGGAGTGTCCAGTGTGCATGTTTGCACAGGTGTTCTGACCGTTGGCTAGGTCGTCATGGCATCTCTAACGATGTGTTTATTTACTGTTGAATGGTTCAGTCGAGTTCATCCATGCCGCAGGTGTCGGTTTGGGCAGGGCAGGCTGGTGGGCAGGCTGGTGAGCACATCCGTATGTTCCTGTACCAGGGTATTTGGTCGTCTGGTAGATAGGCAAACTCCTCTCGTGGCGGGTGTCTGGGCCGCGATCCTCTAGGCCAGGGGCGTGAGGGGATTGGTGGGAGTCTTTTGTTCCATTCTCCCACTTCAGTCCCCCCTCTGGTCGACTTGTCGACCACAAACATATCTTTTTCCTTTTCTCCTCTTACTCTCCATATTTTAGTTACTCCTCCCAAGTGTCCATAGTAGTTGACATGGTCTTCAAATGACCAATACATATATACACATGTTCCTCCAGGTGTGCAGTATACCCATTTCCCTATGTAGCTCCTTGGGTTTCTTGGGTTTTCGAGCTTCACAGATGGTGGGTCCAGGTGGTTGGTGATGATCTGTTTGCGCAGTTTTTCTCTTTCTTTTATTATTGTGTCTGTGTGCTGACCATCATCTGCCGGCATCAAGGGGTGCATACCGACCATTTCGATCATTTCGTTTGTAGTGCGTGCCTTCCGGGCCTTCCAAAATCTTATTATGATCAGTGCAGCTCCAGCCAGTATTATGCATCCAACTATGATCTTCAGTCCGTCCGACAGCCAAGATGGCATCCATGACCATAACATTGAAAACCAGCTGTCATCCTTCTTCACTCCTTTACTTTCTTCCATCATTTTGGAGTTCATCTGGGCCAGTTGTGATACTGCTTCTGTCAGTGTACCATTGTCAGCATCGTTAGCAGGAATAAATGTGCAGCATGATAGTCCTATCTTTGCGCAAACTCCTCCTTCCATTGCTGTAAGGAGATCTAATACATATCTGTTCTGTAGTGCTACCATCCTCACTGCTCGCAGTTCCTCTTTTATTGCGTTGAATCCATTTACTGTAGAATTAATTGTAATCATTAGCTCCCATCGAGTTATCTGGAGCCATTTTGCGTTTGCGTAAGCTTGTAGTCCCGGATGTATTATTGACGAGAAGAACATTGCTGCTCTGCTGAATAGTCTGTGTTCTGGTGGTATTGAAGTGAGTGCTGTTTCCGACCTTCCCCATAGGTAATTTCATGTCAGAGGTTCTACTTGTCTCTTCTTTCTATTCAGGACATTGTTGTTGTTGTTTTCGTTCTCTGACCCCTTCTGAGGTTTTACAGATCTCTTCTTCCTCTTGTTTCCTTCATCCATTTTAGGGAAATTCGCCATGTTCACATGTTTCTGGGGCACCACTAGTGATGGTACATTAACGTGTACCATTGTGCATATACCATTCCACAGAGGGGGCAGTGTGTGGTATGCCTTGTTTCCGCAGGCCCAGTAATGGTCCATTAATACTGCTGTTCCTGTTCCCCCCTCAGGTAACTCCATCACGCTTGCACAGTTGGTGTTGTATCCCACGTCCACTTCTCCTCTATGTTGGTAGCATACCTTAGGTGCAGACAGCGGCAGTATGCTTATTGGGTCTTCATCCTTCTCCATCCATGTCAGCATGGGTACGTACTTGCCCCAAATCGTCCAACATCTGTTATTGTGTTTATCAATAGATGTAATATTTTCTCTTGTTACCATGTTGCTGCCAATCACTCCTATGTCCCATTTGTTGTCCAAGTACACCTTCCCTGTTATTGTTACCAGTGGTCTTTCCCAACATCCTTCTTTACCAGGAACTTCAGTGGCGTACCAGTCACATGGTAGGTATTGTAGTGTTACTTTCTTTGTTTCTCCCTTTTCAGGACCACTCGTCATGTATCTGAATGCCTCAGCATGCAAACTGCTTTTGTGGTAACTCAAATAAGTCTTGAAGTTGTTTTCGTATGGATACGTGTCTCGCGTTTTCCACACCAGTTTCACCACCGTCCCTTGAAATCTCCCTTTCATTTGGAACAGTGCCAGGTATATTATACATCGTGCTGTCTTCATCTATTTCGTGGCAACGAATGTTCGAGAAGCGCTCATGGCATATGGGATCAATGAGCAGACGTAGCAGCTGTCTTCTGTTGTCTGCTTACCTATTTGGGTCATGTGTTGGTACCACATGTTGTTCGAAACGTGTGCTGAATCTGTTATGTAATTATCAATACCTTTATTATCTGAGTATGTGCTACGTTTAACTCTATTTCCCTTATGTGGAGGCTTGCTACTACCACCTGACGTAACACCTGTTGCAGCCGTGGGTGGGGGTACATTAGGTTTGGGTACAGCCAAAATATTGATAGCATAACTTTTCTGCCATACAGAGGCAGCCAAAAACCCGGTGATCATCAAAATCCCTATCATTTCAATTACAGAAGCTAGTCTCACCGGCATTTTGCTCTTACCTTGCTGCAGTCCGGCAGCTTATTCTTGCAACGTTAAAGTTGCCCGCCTGGAAATTCTCAATAGGCTTGTTATTAGTGTTAGTTGTTGTTTTCAAGCTCTCCCTATCAAGTAGTCGTTCAGTGCCCAGGCGAAGAGCTGTTCCCATGCCAATCTAAGCGATCTGTCTCTTAGGGCAGGCAAGTGTTGGTGAAGATGGGGCATTGATTGTTCTATGGCCAAGATAAATGCTGTGTAGTAGACACGTACCCTCCTTCTTTTTAGGTACTTTGGCCTTTTTATGTCATAGACAAATTGGTGTGATAGGGCTTCAGGGTAGTTATCGTCTGAGGGTAGCATCTACTCCTGGGCAATGAACTTTATTAGTTATCTGTTTTCTTAGCAATACAATAATACGCGGTACCTGCATGTGCGAGAAAGAAAAAAGAGAACATTCAAGTGTTTACATGTGTATATGTGCAAGACAATGTCCTTCAATTGGGTGGTTACTGTAGTGGGTAGGAGGTCGATGGGCAGGGGGTTTGGGGTTCAACTGGCGGAAGTCTCTTTACTCTTTGATCGTGTGACCATGGGGTGGGCGGTATGGGAATTACCAGTTTCTATTTCAGTAGTCGTCTCTGGGGAATCTGGGGGGTGGCAGGGTATGGAGACACTTAGGTCGTCAGCTGTGGTAGAAGTCTCTTCCTCCGTGGGTGACGCTGTCACTGTTCTTCCAATGGCCCTGTCGGCGACGCTAGGGCGGGTCTGGAGTTTGCAGATCTTTACGTCGTGTAGGTGATTCCAAGCACGCTTATCCTGCAACTTTACTGCTCTCGTAGATACCTCCTCTACAAGGTGGGGACCAGTGAAGCGTGGGCTGTTCCACTTTCTATTGAAATTGCGGAGTAGCACGTGGTCACCTTTAACAATTTTGCACAGTTTTTCCTTTTCTGATCCTTGGTCCTCGTCTTCTTGTTGATAACTCTTAGACCCGCCCCGCGTGCGCTCGAACTGTTGAGACACAAACATTACACTAGTAATCAACGAAGACACATATTGGTACATTTCATCACCAAGAACAGTTGCAGTGTTTTCATAGTCTGTGAATGCCCTTGATGTTGGCATTAGAGGAAGGCGCATTTGACGTCCGGTCACCACCTCATGAGGAGTGAGGTGGTGGTCGGAGCCTGGTCTATTCCTCAGCTCAAATAGAGCTAGCGGAAGGCAATACAACCAACTCTTCTTTGTTGTTTGCTGTATCTTTGCAATTGCCTCCTTCAGTAGGCCATTCAGGCGTTCACATATACCGTTGGCCTGTGGGTGATATACACATGCAAATTTATGCTTGATGTTCAGTAAGGATGTGATGTGCTGGAACATTTCATTAACGAAATGTGGGCCATTATCCGACCGCAGTACCTCGCACACTCCCCACCTGGGGAAAACCTCCCTCACTAGAAATTTAGCTGCTCTAAATGCATCTGGATGTGAGCAGGGACCTGCCTCAATCCACCTGGAGAATGGGCATACTACTACAATCATATACCTATTTCCTTGACATACGTTGATCATATCAACGTAGTCAATATGGATGTGCAGGAAGGGTCCCTCTGGCCGGGGTATAGTACCTTTTATCACTTTCAGCGTGTGACCGGCCGTAAACTGTTGACATGTGAGACAATTGCTGATAAAATTTGTCACATGGGAATTTCACTCGGGACAGAACCAATCTTCCCTAATTCGTGCTGCAATAACTTCCTTGCCTGTGTGGGCTGGGTGGTGGAGTTGGCTCAGGGCGGTGTTCAATAGTGCCAATGGCATTACCATCTTTCCATTGTTACCCTGGCGCCATAGTGCGTCAGTTGGTGACATTGTACATCCTCTTTTTACCCATATTTCTTTTTCTGCCATTGGTGCAGCCGCTTGTAACTCCATTATCTGTGTGGCTGGGAGATGGGTGTACCCTTCTCTTATCAACATCTCTTTAGCTATCCCCCTCCCTCTCCCTCTCTCTGACTCTGGGGGGTTCCATATCTCACCAAAATATGCAGCATATTTCGCATGTGCGTCTGCTGCTGCATTTCCTTTTGAGATATGATCTTCTCCATTAGTGTGTGCGGTACATTTGACCAAAGCTAATTCTTGGGGGTAATTTATTACTTCAATTAATTCAGCTAATAAGAGAGCATGTTGCACTGGGGTGCCGTCAGCTCTCCTAAACCCTCTTCTCCTCCATTTGGACAATCCTGAGTGGACAGTAGACGTGACATATGTGCTGTCAGAATATATAGTCACTCTTTTGTATATGTATCACTTGATGTGATTGGACCCTAAGGAAAGTAGTGTGAGTACAATGTATACAAATATGACCATATACAGGGAAAGTACAGCCATAAAAAAAAAACAGAACTATCAGAAAGTGCTGATAAGTCTATTGATTATCTTTATGCACAAAAAGGATTGCTGTCTTTAAAGCTTGTGTCGTCCCGTATGTATATGTTTCATATGATATGACTGGACTCTAAGGGAATTACTATAAGAACCTACTTGTAGGATACGTCTACAAATAAAATACAATTTTTAGTTTCTGACTGTTACTGAAGAAAACCATGTGGCCTAGATATGCCAGCAAAAGAAAAAAGAGTGAGCCAGACATGTGATGTCATCAGTGATGTCATCAATGACATTTGTGATGTCATCTTTGATGTCATGAGTGTTAGTCTTAACAGTGCACGGTGGTGGCACGAGTTATGGTTGCTTAGCTTACCATAACTGGGGAATTTCAAGGGTTTTTTGGTTTTACTTGGAACCATAACGTCCCTTTAACAAAGTTTTTCACTGAATTTCATAGGTCATTAGTAGCGCAACTTAACCATAACGTCCCTTTAACAAAGTTTTTTTACTGAATTTCATAGGTTTTTAGTAGCGAAACTTAACCATAATGTCCCCTTAACAAAGTTTTTTTACTGAATTTCATAGTTTTTTATTAGTGCAACATAACCATAACATCCTTTTTAATGGAGGAAGACCACTAGCATCCTAGGTTCTCAAAGTGGGAACCCGGGGTGGTAAAAAAAAGATATTTCTTCCCAAACCGGGACGCCGCAGGCAGGCGTCCCGGTGTAGGAAGGAAAATCTTTTACCAAGATGGACACCATCGAAAGGGAAGGCGGGGTGTATAAAGAGAACACAACAGGGCATGGGCGGGGGGTCAGGAAGACCAGGAGAGAGACACGGGGCATGAGTGGGGGGTAACACGAGGGAGACACGGGGCATGAGTGGGGGGTGGGGGGGAAAGAAGGGAGACACGGAGCATGAGTGGGGGGTTTGGGGGGAAAGAAGGGAGACACGGGGCATGAGCAGGGGGTGGGGGGTGGAAAGAAGGGAGACACGGGGCATGAGCGGGGGGTGGGGGGGAAGCAGGGAGACATGGGGCATCAGTGGGGGGCGGGGTGGGAGAAGGGAGACACGGGGCATGAGCGGGGGGTGGGTGGAAAGAAGGGAGACACGGGGCATGAGCGGGTGAGGAAAGAAGGGAGACACGGGGCATAAGCAGGGGGTGGGGGATGGAAAGAAGGGAGTCACGGGGCATGAGCGGGAAAGAAGGGAGACACGGGGCATGAGCGGGGGTGGGGGGAATGGGAGGACCACACGGAGCATCAGCGGGGGGTGGGGGGAACAGGGGAGACACGGCATGAGTGGGGGGATGGGGGAAACAGGGCACACATGGGGCATGAGCGGGGGTGGGGGTGGGAAAGGAGGGAGACATGGGGCATGAGCAGGGGGTGGGGGGAAAGAAGAGATACACGGGGCATGAGCGGGGAGTGGGGGAACAAGGAAGACACGGGGCATGAGCAGGGGGTGGGGGGAACACAAGGGAGACATGGGGCATGAGCGGGGGTGGGGGGGAACGGGAGGAACACACAGAGCATCAGCGGGGGGTGAGGGGGAACAGGGGAGACACGGCATGAGCAGGGGGTGGGGGGGAAATGGGGCGCACACGGGGCATGAGGCGGGGTGGGAGTGGGAAAGGAGGGAGACACGGGACATGAGCAGGGGGTGCGGGAGAAAGGAGGGAGACACAGGGCATGAGCAGTGGTGCGGGGAACAGAGGAGACACAGGGCATGAACCGGGGTTGGGGGGAAGAAGGGAGACATGGGGCATGAGCGGGGGGTGGGGGGGAAGGGGAGAGACACACAGGGCTTGAGCGGGGGGTGAGGGGAGGGGAGAGACACACAGGGCATGAGCAGGGGGTGGGGGGGAAGGGGAGACAGACAAAAACACGGACATGAGTTTGTGTGCAGGTGGCAGATCCCGCTCCTCAGCCCTCCGCTGGCCACCGTGTGCCGATGGTGTGAGCGGGGCTGGAGGAACAGGGGAGACACAGAGCATGAGCAGGGGTGGGACAGAATAGGGCAGACACGGGGCATGAGCGGGGGGTTCGGGGGAACAGGAGACAGACACGGGCATGTGCGGGGGTGGGGGACTTACTGTATAGGGGGCAGATCCCACTCCTGCTGACCTGACAAAGCCTAAAGCCTCTCATGCGAGAAAGAAAGATGGCGGGCGTCTCTGAAGCCACGACGCACTGCACGCTTTCACCGCATCCAATGAGAGAGCACGTCAGATGTCCGCGGACATCACACAACCCGCTTGCCCAATCCCTGTCCTGTCCGCGGAGCGAACAGGGAAGTGTGTCCGCGAAGCGAACACAGATATCACTAATTTTTTTTTACCTACTTTTTGGTCATTTTCAAAACAACTACTGGACGGATTTTCACCAAATTTGCAAAAGCATGCTTTCGAGACCAAGCCGCTGCTCCTGGTCCAAATTTGGTGAAAATCCGTCCAGCGGTTTGGGCTGTAGGCGCGAGCAAATTTCTTTCCCATTCAGTCCATGGGGGAAAAAAAAGTTTTGGGGCCCCCCCCTGTAGCTTTTCCCCCCCCTGGACGAATCCTCACCAAACTTTGCAAAAAAGTTCAGAGTGGGCCATATAGTTTGTTTGCAAAGTTTTGTGAGGATTTGTCCAGGGGGATTGAAGTTATAAGCCGCCCAATAAGTGCTCTTCCTATGGAAACAGCAACTTAACCATAACTACATGGCCACTACAGTGGCCATGTAATATATATACATACATGCATACATACATACATATATATATACATAGTCCTTGGTGGCACATTTCTCTGTCCTGTCACTGTTCTAAACAGAGGCTGGGACATGCAAGGCCATTTCCTTGCATTTGCAAATACATGATATTTACCACTCATTTTCCATCATTTACACAATTGACACCTTGGGTTAAGAGGTGCGACAGCCAAATGGACGCATGACAGTAGAGGTACTTGACTATTTTGTATGACTGCAAAAGAGGATTTGTTGCATTTTTGTTTATTTTGCCCACTGTACAGGGAACTTCGCAAAAGTGTTTTTATTACCTGTTCTCCAATGTTTATATCTGCACTTTATTACTTGTTGAAGTCTGACACTCCATTAATTGCTTGGTCTCTGTTTTTATTACGAGCGGTGATCAAAATCAGAAACAGTTTGTGCAATGAGCCGCCTCAATGTGAACATGTAATAGTAGCTGTTTTGAATCTGTTACAATTAATGTTATCATGTGCTCCTACTGCTGTTTTTCGATTGTATTTTGTTTGCATCGCGGTGTCAGGTGTTATGGAACATGTTTGCGAAATAAACTCGGTCTATTCGACAACTTGGGGTGAGGGGTGCTGAGGGCGAGGGAGGGGGGGTCTAAATATCTGTCACCAGATGGCAAAATGATTCAGAACCCAAATCCAACACTGCGCTACAGTGCTATGTACAGTGCTCTGCACCCTGCGGCTCTCCAGATATTCGACACTACGGCTCCCATGATCCTTCTCTGTTGCCTGTGCTGGCTCGGGCGATGGGAGCTGTAGTCTAAAACATCCAAGGCTTAATACCCATTGATACCCCAGCTTGTGTTCTTTTATGAGCCACCCGATTGTTTGTGACGATGCCCCACAGAGCATTTGCGGGGCAATGCAGGCACAACATTTTGCTGGGAGATGAAATCAATGAAAAATCAGTATAAATGGATAAAAATAATTAATTCTTCTTTTGCACGACAAACATCCCTCGCTGTTTACTCAAACAAGTTCCTACACATCAGCATGATAACACGGAGGGATATTTAATGTATTCATGAATTCTGCCTCACATAGTAATGGCAAAAAACACAAAGGAGAATTTGTTAGAAACAACACATCTTAATTTACATCAGACCAATGGAAGCATATCAAACCATGTTGTAAACACAGAGACACACAGTGCAAATGTGCTCCTGTCAATTGCTAAAGTGCATGTGCTAGTAACATTCTGGCTGGCCAGGGAGCGCATTCACCACAATGGCGCGCACTCCTAGCCCAAAAATTGCAACCTAAAATCACAGGTCTGCAATTTAAATTATGATGCATTTTTTTTTCAGAAATAGAATCTGTTATTTTTTGCCATTACTCCGTGGGCCAGAATTCATGAATAAGTAAAATATCCCTGTTATCGGGATGATGGCCAGAAACTTGTTTGTAGTAAGTAGCGAGGTGTGTTCGTCCCTGCAAAAGATGAATTCATGTGTATGTTCCATTTCTATTGAATCTTCATTGAATTCATCTACGGAGACAATGTGTTGTTTCTACAGATCTGTCCTGGTCTTTGTGGTTTTTCTCATCCTCTGGTGTATGACATGATATGCTATTTTATTTCTAGCGCGCTCATACACAAGTGTTTCAGAGTCAAGTCTAGGGCACAACATTTTGTAGCATAAGCAGCACTCATTTGAAACAGCAGATTAGCATTTTAGTTTAGGAAAACTACTATGTGTGATAAAGCGGCGCTACTTGTAGATTGTGTGAATGAATTTCCAATAAGCGACTTCTCAATGAGCAAGCATGGACTCATCAGAGTTTGGAGAAATCCTGGATACACGCAATGAGGCTCTCTCTTTAGTACCTCCCACCCAGCACTGCAATTCAAGGATGTCGTTGGTTAAAGTAAGACACATATCAAGGTGCACTCAGGAAACCTATTGTACCAGTTGTTGTGTAGACAGAGACGGATGGCCTTCGGCGGTCATTAGCACAGTCTGCTGATGTCTCCTGCCCGCATTCGTCTTCCATGCCTTCAGTCAACCATTAAAAATGAAAGCCAATGAGAAATGGCATCGCTCTCCAGAATCCTCTGGGTAGCTCCTACCTGACTCGGCACTTGAATAATGGATTATTGGCTAAGTCCATGATTAAATGCTAGCCTCCCAGGGCTTGTTCTCGTGGTCATGCTTGAAGCCCCCTGAAAGGAAACGTCTGCAGTGTGCAGTGTATGCATCTTGTGTCCAGTGCTGCTGTAACTCTATCTGCTGCTAACCCCATCAGGAATGGGGAACCCGCCGCTATCGGTTTCCCGGGGGCCAAACACTAAATTTGGATAACTGTCATGTCAGGAAAATGGCGGCGTTCATCCGGATTCGCTGTCATTGATTGTAGAGGGAGATGCTGTTCTCAACAAAACCAGTCACTCTTGAAAGGCTGAGTGGGCTGTTAAAGATCTGGGGCCATATTCCAGAAATATCCATTGGTGCAAGGGTCATTGTGCACAGTGTTAGCACTAAGGCTGAAATTCCTCTATTTATTTATTTCTTCATGTATATAGCGCACAAAACCTGAAGGCATCCAGACGCTGTTTCAGAGGCCAGTTACATGCAGACGTTTAGAGGTTACAGTTGTAAGCAGATCAATCAGCAGTTGCATGCAGACACTATTGACCTGGTCAAGCTTAGTGTAGGCTCCCTGATTATGTGAACAGCCATGTTTTAGAGCTTTTCGGAAGACCTGGTATGAACCTTCACCCCTCGATGCAGAAGAAAGGGAGTTCCATTGTTCAGCTGCTAAGAACGGGGAAACTCAACCCCCCCCACCCCCTCCTTCACTTCTGTCAGTTTGAATTTCGGCTGGACAAGACGGTCACATAAGGGGTTCTTGTAGGTCTTGAGGAATGTACCTTGGAGATTTTCTGAGAAAGGTAAAGTGGGCAGACTTGGAGATGCACCTATGTGTTGTGGACAGTGTCTTGATTATGATCTGTTCTCGAATCGGAAGCCACTGGCACAGCTCTTCATGCAGCCGATATGTGTTTGGGTTTTGGAATGTTGAGGGCTGCTCGAAGAGCATTGTTTTGGACGATCTGCAGTTTATGGAGGTTGTGCATAGATGTGCCAGCAAAAGAGTACATTGCGGTGGTACAACTTGGTACCAATGACTGCACATGCAATGGTTAGACAAGTGTCCTTGGATAAGAACGGTCTGGAGGCATTTATCAGTTTTCTCGTGTATGCTGCCGAGGAGGTGATGGCATTCACTTGACACGTTATTGAGAGGATGTCATCAAGGTAGACACCCAGTGTTTTCAAAAAGGTGGAGACTGGAATCTGGGTACCATCAGTATAGAAGGCAGCGTTTTGGGAATTTATTTTTTTAGCACCGTTAAGGACACATCTAGGAGGATCGCCATCTTATCGTCATTAAACCAGAGGCCGTGTGTTGCCATCCAAGCTTGAATGGTCGAGTAGGCCACGTTAAGTATGTCAACGTCTTTCGAATAGTTGCCAAAGAGGGGAAGGAGAATTTGTTTATGGTTGGTGTAGTTGATGTATGCGATGTTGATGGAATCTAGAAGATCAAAGAGTGCATTAGTAAAGAAATTATAGAGCAGGGTATTAGTTCAAGGAATAACTTCTTTCAATGTGTTGTCTGCCCAGGTGATAATACAGTCATATTGGAAGTAGGGCAAACATTGCAGTGGTGCAAACATGCACTGAAATTGTGTACATATGAATATATATATATGAATATATATTACAAAGTATTTTTTGGGAAGCTTGTAACTTTCATGCTCTTTGATGAATCCTCACTAAACATTGCAACAAAAGTAGATGGACACCTCTGAATTATTACTATGCAACTCCTGGTGCAGTTTTGTCAAGGGGGAAAAAGCTATAGACGGCTTCCCAAAACATTGAAATAAATATTCAGACATAACGGAGAAAAAAAACAATTGCTCACGCCTGGAGCCCAAATCGATGGACGGATTTGCCCCAAACTTTCACAAGGCGCGGCGGCTTGGTCTATAAAGCGTGCTTTTGTAAATTTGGTGTAAATCCGTCCAGTCGTTTTTTTTTTTAATTGCCAAAAAGTAGGTCTAATAAATGTGATATGTGTCCGATCAGCTGATTCGCTTCCTGATTCAGTATCTGCGGCCACTTCTGGACCAATCAGAGCGGTGCGTGACGTTCACAGACATTGTACGCGCCCGCTGATTGGTCAACTAAAAATATGAGGTGCGTCTAAACCTTTGAGACAGACGCCATGTTGGATTTGCGAACTGCGCCATAGTTTGCGACCAGCGATGCAAAAAAATATTAAGAAACAAAACATTGCACTTGTCAAACTAATTAAACAATGTCTGGAGAGGTGAGGGGTGATGAGGATGGTTTGGGATATGGCCATGAAAAAAGCCCCAAATCAGGTGTTTTTTCTTCCCTGATGTCTTTGAACATCTGAAATGTTCAGGGACATCCTTGTGATGTTTGCAAACGTGCCAAAGGTTCGAACACATCCATGCATTTTTCTGCATTATAGAATTGGTGAAAAGTAGTTTTTGGATGGTCTCTAACTTTGGTGCCACTCAAAGAAATTGCATGAAATTTTGCAATATAATTTTTAACCCTTTCTGGAATGGTTCTGCAAGGGTAAGTGCTGTTTGGCCAACAGGGGAAATAATTAGATGGGGGGGGTCCCAATATGTTTTAACAGCTTATAAATGTTGTTCGCTTCATGGATCTGCGTATACATTTGCAAAAAGATTTTAGACCCAATTGAATGTTTTTTGCAAAGTTTGGTTGGATTTTGTCAAGAGGGCAAAATTAGAGGGGGGCCTGCACAGTTTAAGATGACGTATTATTTTGGTGCCATTTGACCAATCTGCACAAAGGTTTACAACAGGATTATAGACCCAACCATGAATGTTTGTGAAAAGTTTGAATGGCTTTTGTCAAGTGGGGGGCTAAGTTATATGACTATTTTTTGTATGTGCAAAGGCTGCTGGGAAATGGCGCTGGGGGTGTTGTGCACCCACAGGAGTGTTAGGCACCTACGTGGGGTACCATCTGCAACTATACTGCCATATGTGGCCCAGGGCAGTCTCATTGCGACTTTCAAGCAATTCCGTGTGAATCCAAGATGCCAAGGAAACTGGTGCCCTGCCAATTGGAAAGAACTGTTGGTCTATCTCCAATCCAGGCGGCGATTGGAAAGGTCAGCCTACTGCACACACTATTTGGGGATTTGTGGGCTTTGTCGGGAGGCCAGCTGCCCCGGGGCCCAAGGAGAGTCAGCAGAGAATGGCTAACAAATGGTGAGGAGGGTGAGAGTGTGAGCAGGATAGGGGGGCCCTCCTTTGAACTGGCCACCTGGCTCTACCTTGGAAACACAGACACAAACACTGAAAATTGCCATTGGAAAGAGGAGAGTGGAGCTGCCTTATCCATGCCCCATTGTTAAACCCCTGTCCAAGGAAACATTAGCATTGGTTACTAGACCTGTTGTTTCCCCTCCCCCCCACATCTGTATCCCCCCCATGAAACTTGCTTGAGCCCTGCAAAGTCAAAAGGAAAATCTTAACTGTGAAGCGGAGAGTGATGCTATAACGTGCTTAATACACAGAGGTTTCTAAGCATGGACCCGGGGATCGAACCTGTGTTGCTCCGTGTCGTCTTGCTTCCAAGGCGAGTGTATTTCCCCAGAGCTATCCTCCTGAGACAGTAAGGCCAGGGCCCATAGCACCACAATGATAACAGGGATGCCTAAAATCTGATCACAGAAATCGATCGCTTCCTGGGGAACGGACCAATAATCAAGGGGGGTGCTGCAAGTAACAGACCAAACAAGGGCAGGCGTGATGATTGTGGTAAAGAAGAGGATACTGTAACCCTAATTACTGACACAGGTTCTGCTAGCCTGTTTTAACAATCTCACTAATCATCCACCTTTGCCTCGGGGGCAAGCTGCAATTTGTCTAATCTGCCCATGCACCCCATGATTGCTGAGGGGGGCCCCAGTGGCCCAGAGTCGAATGTCCCCCGCAGCACTATATCCCAGAGTGAGAGGAATGATACCTCTTTGGAGCTCATGTGCCACGCTGCCTGATTTAAGCCAAACATTAGCCTGAACATGCGCCTAAATGGGTTATCTGCCAGCGCGGGGCCATCCACGATCGCTGGTAAATTGGCCGCGAGTAGCAAAGGGGTTGATAAGCCGGTGCCATATGCCGCACTGGAGACAGAAGCTAGTGTAATAATCCCACCATTTAAGAACTGTACACTGAGCTCCCCAAAGTCTGTTGGCCAGGTGGCCAACAATAAAAGGATCTCCTTAATGGGAGATGGACCTGCACCTGGCATTTGTCAATGTCATATGGTACGTGCCAAACTCTTGTCCCTCAGGAATCTAGTTACCAACCTCATAGGAATGGTTGGCATGGACCGGGGTGGGTATGAAGAGGGGCACGTGTCAGGTGGGGCCTTTCCGGGAATGGAGTATAGCAGTACGGAGCAAGCAGGCCCCTTGACACACAGAGTAGAGGTTAGTAGTACCACCTCTACTCTAAACTGTGCTGGCCCTAGTGAATGTTTGTGATTCGAGTATAACCACAACACCATCGGTCAAGGTGGGCCCCAGAAAGTCTGTTGTTTCCAACTCCGGCTGTCACTGCCCTCGCATTGATCCGCAATTAATGAATGCTCTGGACACTAAGGAAGCAGGGGCTGCAACCTGCCGTGAAAGGGTTATTGTTGGGTTAAGTCACCACCCCTTTTTAAACAACTGATAAAATGGGGATGCCTGGAATTGTTATCATTAGAGAATCAGTACTCTTTGTTACAGAACCATTACCCATTATTACTCTTTGTTAGAGAACCATTATTTAGTATTATCCCTTTAGGAATTATTTCATCTTGTTTAGTTATCCATTATTGTATCCTATTTAGTAGTACATAGAAGACGTAGCATCATTATACTATCCACATTATTAGACTTCCAATTGCTATGCATTAGCCAGCTGCATTATGCATTTGAAGAGAGAAATAGGCCCTGTTATATGAAGGGTTTGCTTAGTTATGTTATTGCCAAATATGATTGAAAGAGATGCTTTTAGAATGATATGTTTGCATTATATAGATAGCGGTTGGATTTGTGAGAAGAAAGTGTAAACGTTAGGAAGCATTTAGATGGCATTATAAAGCTATTCTGATGGAGACAGAAGGGCACTGGGATCAGTGCAGAGTTGTTATGGTACACTGAAAGAAGGAATGTGTAAACAGTAGCTTTGCATGCAGACAGATAACACGAACCTTGTCCGAGTGTGGAAAGCGAAGGAAGCTAATCAGCATGGCATGGCTTGGTGTGCCGCGGAGACAGCAATGGTGGGTGGGAGTGCGACATGGGGAGATGGGAGAGAAGCCTTTTCAGGCAATGAGATGCTTTGAACACAGGCGCAGAGAGAGCCAACAGTGGAGTGAATGAGAAATGGAGGAATAAATGGTGTTTTGCACCGCACACAGAAGGCCAAGGCAGAGATATGATGTCCAATGTCACTTTGACACAGAACACGTAGTGACCAGACAACACGTATAACACAGACTGGCAGGCATTGTTAAATGCTGACGGAGGAAGAGACATTCTTAGCTTAGAGAATGTAAGTTACCATGAGAATGAGTGCGTCATTGGAAAGTATAACCAGAAGTGGAGAGAAGGGGGCTGTGTTCTTAGCTATGGAGTAGTCGCTGTGAGAGAGTTGGAGTAGTTGTTGTAAGAGAATCCAATGGACTAGTTGCTGTGGGAGATGGTGCTAGATGCGATGAGGGAGAGGTGTCTTGGTGCAGCAGAACCTGATTAGGCCTTGATGAGATTGATCTGGCAGAGAGAGAGCGAGGCCCGGCTCTGAATGACTGGCTGATTGCATAGTAGCGGGAGAGGAGAGACTTGAGAAAGACAGAGCTGGAGAGGAGAGACATGCAAATGGGAAGTATGGTTTATGGCCTAGACTAAACTGATTGATTAGAACAGACACTCACACAAAGAGCTTTGGGTTTGGGAGAAGGGGAAATCAGACAGGGATTGTATTAAGAGAGTTAGTGTGAAGTATGGTGTGAATTGATCCTGCATGAAGGAGAGGGATGCTAACACTTGCATTAGACTGCATTAACAATAACAGGCTTGCATCATAGGCTTGCATTAGAAACCTGTAAGGCTTATAGTTATTCACTGCATGGTGATTTGCACCAGAAGAATAAAAGGTGCAAATTAGATATGTGCAATAGTTTTAGGAATGCTTGCATCATCATTATGCTTTGCTGTGCACAAATACTTGTATTCCATAGTTATAATTGAATCGATTCATGTGTTTTCTTTGTGTCTTGTGTTATTGTGTCTATAGGTGTATGTATGTTAGGAGTAATCTAGGAGTAACACAGCGCACATAGGGCCTGAGATACGAGAGTAGGGGCGGGGGGTATAGTGATCCACACCCCCCTAGTAGAAGATTGTCTAAGACCGGTGCATGGTTGCCATGGGGGGCTAGACGATGGTAGGGATTTGTTTTTTGGAACTAACACCCCCGCTTTGCCACCAGCCAATGTTAAGACTTATAGCCTCTCAGGTAGAGAGGGGCCACTGTACCTAGCCCGGGTGCCTAGACTGGCCCCAAATCATTGTGAGCCCCTGGATGCCCTTCTGAACAAGACTATCCATTGGTTTTGGTCAGTGAGGGGATGTTTGTTCCTTACAAGGGAACAAATATCCCGATGCACAAAGGAAGGTGAAGGAACAGCTGTTCACGATGTAATCCAAAGAGATATAAGAGACCATGGTATGGCCAAAGGCCTGTTGAATTTCACCAAAAGATGCCGACCCCCATCAACTTCCCAGGTAGAATTAGGTTTCCAGGCGTGGTATAATGCCACACTGAGACTCATTTTGTCTGGTGCTAACGCTGTCCCGCTAGGAACCAGGCCTTTCAATTGGGTAGCCATGCTGGCATCCCGTAACTTCACAGCTCCCCAGAAAGTGTGAAAATTGGTTAAAAAACAGGCCTAATTTGTTTTATGTGCTTTTTAAGTGATAGGCTGGGTTGTATTTTCTTTTTTGTGTGTGATTGTTAAACTTTTATGGCGTCAGCACAAAGTTGGCAAAAGGATTATAAACCCAACGTTGAATATTTGTGCAAAGTTTGAATGGATTTTGTGGGCTAAGTTATGACTATTTAAAAAATAAAACATGGATAGATTTCAGCAAACTTGTGCCAGCAGGATAAGCAGGGAGCCGAAAGCATGGTTTCGCAAATGTGTCAGTGTTTTATTTTTTGAATAGCGTGATAATGTAATTACAAAAAATAGTGATATACCTTTGATGACTGAGGTATAGCCTGTGGATATGGCCAGTGGCCAGATTGTCCACCATGGCCCTGACAATCTGGCCACTGGCAATGATCACTAGGAACCAGCAAGGCAGTTCAAGTGGGCATAGTCACCAGGGACTGACTATGTGATCAAGGCGTTCCGGGAGGATAGCTCAGCAGCAACGTGCTCGTCTTGGAACCAAGAAGACACGAAGCAACACAGGTTCGATCCCCGGGTCTGCGCTTAGAAACCTCTGGGTATTAAGTGCGTTATAAATATGCAACTAAGACATATTCATGTAACAGCGCCTCAATGCCCCCGGGCTGTGTGAGCACTTTAAAAGTGCAAATAAATAAATAAAATAAATTAAATAAAATAAAATGAATAAATGTTTCATAATCGGGATAGGTTTTAATGGGATAAAACAATTCTGCTAATGGCTACAGCCCAAAGTGCTGGATGGGATTGCAAATCTGTCCTGTGTTTCATTTTTTCCATAGTGTCAAAAATGTAAGTACAAAAACTAGTGATATACCTTTGGTGCCTGAGCAGTGGGCCTGGCCCTCGGCAGTGACAAGTGTCTACTCTGATTTGCTTATTGGGGCCTGCAGCATGTCTGAAGCCCTAGTTTTAAATGGGAAATAAAATTCTGCTGGCAGCTACAGCTTGAAGTTCTAGGCGGGATTGCAGCAAACTTGCATGACAAGCATCAGAAAAGACCTGAAAGCATGCTTTTGCAAATGTGTCCTGTGTTTTATTTTGTTTAAAGTGTCCGAATATATGCACAAAACAAATACTGATATAATTTAGGTGTCTGTGCAGTGAGCATGGCCCTCTGCAATAGCATATGTCTACTCTGATTTACTTATTCAGGCATGCAGCATGCACCATGGATTTTGGAGACTGGCCATGGCTGCGAGCTATGGGCACTGGCCATTGGTTGAATTATGAGGGTATAGTGGACACTGAACTAGGATGCAGGATAGGTGCAGTAGATAACAGTGGTGGTTTGGTGGGGCTGGGGTCATGATCGACTTTCATGCCCTAGGCAATTCAGCCATGACTTGCATCCCCAGCATGAGCTGCTGATAACGGCTCACATCAGTATGCCTTGCAAAACATATGTTTGTTAAAGGAAGTTTACAGTTCTTTCATACATGTTAAAAGAGGAATTATTAAGGACTTATATACAGTGATGAAACATCATGGAACATTTTTACTCATAAAAACTTAAGAAATTCTCCAAAAAAACTTTGTTATAGGAATTGTATGGTTAAGTTGAACTAGACAAAAAAATCAAATTCAGTGAAATAACGTTCTTAAAGGAACATTAATAAAAAAATATATATAATTCAGTGAAATAACTATGTTAAAGGGATGTTATGGTGAAGTTGCACTAAAAGAAATCAAATTTGGTGAAATTCCTTAAACAGACTTTATGGTTACGCTGTACTATTAAACACCTATGAAATTCAGTGAAAAGACATAGTTAAAAGGACTTTCTGGTTAAGTTGCATTAGCAAAAAGCTATGAAATTCAGCGAAACAACTTTGTTAAAGGGACGTTATGGTTAAGATGCACTAATAAAAACCTATCCAATTCATTGAAAATATGTGGCTAAAAGGGGCATTATAGTTACTACTAAAATTGAAACACACAAACAATGTGGCAGTTATGGTTCACTCAGAAGTACTTTAAGACGAGATAGCTGCACCCTTGAGATGGATGGGGGTGCAGTTTTATTACTCCAACACCAATCAATAAGGACAACTCAATGGTTTGGCAAAGGTAGTCAGTTTAATGAGAAGTACAAAAAACGGGGAGTTATGGATAGCAGTGATGCAATCATCCTTCTCGCTTCATCTCCAACGAACTTCATACAACTTGTAACATTTATACTCAAAACTCATAATTGACCTGTAACACTCAAAAGTTAACATGCAATTCTATTGGTTAGGAAAAGGTGACTTTACTATACGTACTATATCTGTATATGGTAAAGGAGTGAGGGGATTGGGTAAACACTGTCAGTTGGGCTTCTAAGCCCTTCCTTCAAAAATGACTACTGTAGACGTCACTAAAAGTTCGACGTCCCATTGGTTCTACTAACTATAGGACCCTAGAATATTTGGTCCATTGTAATTGGGTTGGCACCAACCCCATGCAAGGTAAAGGGGTGAAAACAGGAACTCACAATCACAATTCTTCTAGCCAACTTCTGAGATTCTGGTAACATTGTTATCTGGCTCCTCCTTGACCTCTCGGCAGCATTTGACCTTGTTGACCATGACACCCTTTGCCAACACCTTGTGACTAACTTCCACTTCAAACAGGAGACAGGCTTGTGGATCACACTTCCTGAGCGACCGTACCTACAGTGTCGTCATCAGAACCGCCACCACAAGCCCTATCAGTCCCATGTGGGGTCCCTCGGGTATCTTACATCTTACCCGCAATCTACAATACCGATACTAAGCCGCTATTTGATCACCTCGATGCCATGGGCATTTCATACATAAACTTTGCGGATGACACGCACATTTTACCCCCAATCACGGGGAACTTATGATGACCAAGATGTGATCTCAATCAACCATACATTCAGTGTAATCCAGAACGGGACTGCCGCCCATAGCCTCTGCTTCAATGATGAGAAAACTGTACTGCTACTCGAGGGCACTGCACACTGCTTAAGTTGCTTCGGTTCATCCTACCCCTCCTTCCTCATCAATGGTATCCCCATCGAGGTCTCCAAGCATGTTAAGACCTGGGTGTCTACCTTGATGCCAAACTCTACCCTTAGACAACCTCTGCGACTCTTTCCCTCACCATTCTTCACTCTGGTCCAACTCACTCAGCTGGGCACACCCTGGATGCGCTCATCACTGCTGATATCTTCCTCTCTAACCCCCTCACTACCCCTCTCTCCTGGTTTGTCCAACCTCTCCTCTGCTCCTATCTTGAGCTCCTTGGTTCCCTGGCTAAGCCTCTGCCTTCATTGCCAGTCTCCTTCTCTGTCATTCGACCAATGAAGTGAGTGTCAGTAGCTGCTTTTGCTGCCTCCTTCATGCTTCACCCCACTCCTTCTATCAACCCCCTCACTGACTCTTCCCTTGCCAACCTTCACCTGTCCATCTCCAACACTCTTCATATCCTTGCCCCTGCAATGCGGACCGCATGAAGCCCACCTCCAAGTGCAAAAGCTGGTATGATTCTGACCTAGTCTCACTGAAACGCAAGTGCAAAATAGCTGAATGAAAATGGTTGGCTGCTAGCAGATCCTATGAAAAACTAGCTTGTCGACTGCTCCAAAGGCAATACAGAATCTCCACCCACTCCCAGAAATGGGCCCACATCCAAGCCTGCATCTCTAGGGCCACAAACAATACAGCTAAACATTACAAAATCTGCAAGCAACATGGCAATCATACTTCTATCTCTACTTCGCCTCTTCCTTCCCAGGCCTTCTGCACGGCCTTGCACACCCACTTCACTATCAAAACTCAGGAGACCCCATATGCTCTCTCTTCTACCCCTCATCCCCACAAGACCCTCCCTGTAGCTAGGCCTCCTTTGTCCCCTCTCTCTCCTTCCTCCTTTCTCTCCTCCTTCAAACCCATAGCTCTGGTTGAGATCACCAAGATAGTCTGCTCTATGAAAGTCTTGTCCAAACAGGTGCTCCCCTCCTCCCCTAGAACTATCATGGACAACATTGCCTCCCTTGCTCCAGCCTTGGATGAGTTCGGTAACCATTATTTTGCCTCTGGCTCCTTTCCATCACCCCTCAGGCACTTTCTTGTGCACCCCTCCTAAGAAAGCTGTCTCTGGACCCTTCCTGCCCAGCTAACTATCACCCTATCTCCACTACCCCTTTCTTTGGTAAACGCTTTGAGAAGCTGCTCAACTCCCAACTAAACCATCACACTGAATCTGTTGTCTGTCTTCATGACCACCAGTCTGGCTTCAGAGCAACCAGATGCATGGAAACTGTTCTCCTGAACACGTGTGATGACCTGCTCTCAAACCTTGATTCCAACTCTGTTCTCATCCTCCTTGATCTATCCTCCACCTTCGACATGATCAATCATTCCACCCTAATAAATCAGATTTCTGATACCCTAGGCATAACTGACCAGGCACTGGATTGGTTTACCTCCTTCCTCTCCAACAGGCTCTCGCAAGTTCAACAGAGCCCGTTCCTCTCCTCTATCTCGCTCTCCCCCTGTGTTGCGGGTCTCAGGGTTCTATCCTCTCGCCATGGATTTTCATTATTTAACTTTCTCCTCTCGCCCACCTGATTTTCACCTTCTCTCCTCTTTTTCAATACTTTGCTGATGACACTCAGCTCTCCTTTAAGATTCCCTCCTCTTGCTCTCCTCCTTGCGCTCTCATTCCTGACTGTCCGACTAGCAGGAATGGTGTCCTGTCCTCTCCTTCCCCTCTACTCTCTGGCCGGCCTCCTTGGGCCCCATCCCCTCACCCTCTTGTGAGGCAAAAAACCTGGGTGTCATGTTTGACTCCTCTCTCTCCTCACCTCACGCCGCTGTCCTTGCCAAGAAATCTCAGTTTCAGCTTCACCTACTCAGAGGCGTTCTCCCTTTTCTCAATTTTCCCCAGAAAATCAATGTCTCCAGAGCTCTGGTTCTCTCTGGGCTTCACTAAAGGAACAGCCTCTTCCTCAATATGCCTCTTTCCCCCTTCAACCCTCTTCAACTAATCCAGAACAGGACCACAAGACTTATCCTTGGCCTCAAGCCCAGGGGCTGCATCTCTCCAGCCCTAAAACCTCCCCACTGCTGGCTGCAAGGATCAAATTCAAGACCCTCTGCATCACCCACAAGGCTTTCTGGGACCTGGGAACTCACTATATCCAACTCTCTCCCTAAATACCTCCCTGTTAGAATTCTTCGGTCTTCTAGCTCTAACTCTCTGCAAGTCGGATGCTTCTCTAAGCAGAAAGTGTGCAATAGAGCTCTTTCCTTGGCAGGTGCCTCCTTCTGGAATGGCCTTCCTGCCTCCTCTCCATCTTCAGCAAGATCTCAATAAATTCCAGAAGCTTCTCAAGACCTTCCTTTTCTCCTCCACCTTCCCCTTTCCCCTCCCCTGCTAGTTCCACCTGTCTCTCTATGTCCAGTGGCTTGTATCCCTCATGAGCCTTAATGGGGCAGGCCCTCCTTCAACCAGTCTCCCGCCTACTCCTTACCATCGGGCACCCTTCCCCAAATAGCCTACTCAGTCTGGTCCACCTCCCCTCCCTCTTGCTAGTTGACCCCTATCCCCTTGACTGGACACTTGCCACCCGTAGCATTTTCCCAGCCCCATGACCCCTCCCCCTTCCACTTCTCCCTCTTCCCCTCTCTCTGCACTTCCTGTTACTGAACTTGCACAATCTGATGTCACAAGGCCTAGTAGGACTGTTACTGTTATTTCTCCCCTGTACCCCTCCTTGTCTTGTGGTGCCTGGAAACACTTATTGATGTATAGGCACCATACAAATGTTCAATATAAAAATAAATGTAACATTACATTAGACATCAACTCTCTTGCTTCTGGCATGGGCTGCATGGCTAAACTGATCGCACTTAGCAGAACATTTCTCTCCACAAAGAACTTCCTGACTCTTGCACGAGCCATCATAGGCAGTAAACTTGATTATTGTAATGCCCTTTTTTCTGGCGAGAACCTTGCTAAATTGCAACTCCTACAGAACAAGGCACTAGGAGCAGCACTGGGATTGGAATGTTCTGACCAAATCTCTACCACGAGACGAGAAGTGCATTGGCTACTAATAAAAGCAAGAATTTAATTTAAAACTCTAGCCATTACACACTGTTGTTTGTACCATAATGCTCCCTCCTGCCTTGTCCATTGCATCTCAGTCAAACCCAAGATACGCCCCCATTGCTCCTCCTTTTGCCTAAAACTGTGTAAACTCAGATTTAAATGTACATGAGTGGGTGGCTTCAGTTTCTGAGTCACCGTGCCCCCCTCCCCATGGAATATCCTCCCTGGACATATTAGAAATGAAACATCACACATGGCTTCAGGAAACTCCTGAAAACATGGCTTTTTAACAAAT
The DNA here is from genome assembly GCF_040938575.1 of Ambystoma mexicanum. Lineage (NCBI taxonomy): Eukaryota > Metazoa > Chordata > Amphibia > Caudata > Ambystomatidae > Ambystoma > Ambystoma mexicanum. The sequence continues at coordinate 15,084,122 of NC_090936.1, read as the reverse complement.
ACTTTTGTCTTAAACTACTGTCATGAACCTTACCCAGTACACTATTTTGACATTGAAAAACTCTGTTTCAGTGGATTAATCTATGCCTGTCTGTACCTACCTACTTACACTGTACCAGCACTGTGATGCCTCTGGGTTTGAGTGTTACATAAACGAAAGAATAAAATAAGTTCTGCCCCAGAATTAAAATGGCAGATCCCTTCTCTCAACAGAGAGATCTCTGCAAGAACTCCCTGTGCTATTAAGTCACACCCATCTTCCTGTCTGTTGTGTTCAAAGAGTCTCTCTGGTTAATGGTCCTCCATGGATGGTTCCTGTTAAAGCGGCAGGTCTGCCTTGAAGCTACTGAGAGACCAGACTCTCTCATGCTGCTGCAAACCAAATTCTTGTACCTTATGAATGGGGTCCCCCTAGTGGGGTGGCCTACTGTAAACAACAGACCCACACATGACAGTTCACTGCCATCAATGCTGAGCGGCTGGAACTGTCTTCAGGCTGACACAGTTAAATATGAAAGGTTGTAGGGTTTCCTGCCTCCTTTGTTATCCTCTGCAGCCTGGTCCACTGGTGGCCTGTTTAAAGTATCCTCTACTTGTGTGTTAATCACTTTCACCAACTCTGGGCCTGAAAAAAGAGCAGGGCGGTTCCATGGAGCCTTTGTCACTTAATCAGGCTGGCCGTGGCAGGGGGAAGGTTGGTTGTCCCCCTTCCTGGAGATGACATTGTGCCTCCTAGGTTGTCACATTGCAACTAAATATGATGGGGTGTACTGTGCCTGTAGGGGGTATCCAGCCCGAAGTACACAGGTCTATGCTTTGTTGTGTGTGAGCATAGGAACATGTGTGTGTATTTGCCACACACATTTTCAGAGGTTGATCTACCATCATGCCATTTAATTACACATTTAAAAAAGGCCAGGCGAGCCCACATCCACAATGCGATTGGTCGAATTCCTCAAAACCCCTTTCTGGGATCTTCAGTTTGTCAGCCCTATATGGACTATGGGTATCAGTAACTCGATTGTTCATTCCCCCTCTGGTGGGTACTCGGATTCTCAGCCTCATGTGGACTTTGTTCTGGCCTCACCACCCTCCATTCACTCTGCCTGCTATGCTGTTTAACTTTCCTCCAGCGGCACTGTTCGGTAATGGTCTTGTCACTTATCTTCTACCTGTATATTGTTTTCTTTGCACTTTTCATATATGTTTACTTTGTTGCTTCAGTTACATTTTCATTCTTTGGACATCCATACGTTAGGTTCAGTGCATCTATATATCGTCTCTCTTCATGATGTCACTTTTCTTCCGAAGATTTGATGTACATTTCTTCTATATTCAGTGCTGTCTGCAAGCTTATGTCTACCGCATCATTTCGAGGTTACATTTGGTATGGGTATCTGAGTGCATAACGTGTCTCATACCTGCAATGTGGTATTGCGATTATAACAGGTGTCATGCACAGTGTTCTCTTGCTGTTCTTCCAGTATGATGGAGATGAGGGAGGCCTCTATAGATGACGTGCACATCTGACTCGCTACACTATTCACACAGTGGTGAAGGTATTCTAGTCTATCTAAGGCAAGGTTACCAAAAATACTGAGAACTGAAATAGGGTGAGAGGGTACGTTAAAAAAATAATGGGCCATCAGAAAGACAATTCTTTGACTCAAACTCCCAAGATACACCACATTGATATGTCTTTGATCAGGGAGGCGTACATCTCCAGTCAGAGAAATTGACCAAGGAGCTACAAATCTATACAAGTTTGCCCTGTAAGAAAGTTATATTTTGTTTAGTTCAAATAGTTAATAAATGTGTTTATGTGATCGATCTTTGGCATTTTTGGTCAAATACTACTCAACTCTCTTGGAAGGATATTTCACTATTGACTGATAAATATTGGTCTTGGACAGAAAACTAAAGAGCAGTTCTATAGCCATTCTATGGACATTAATTTATTAGAAAGTGCAATTATTATTCTTTTAGTTTTGAAAAATGACTGGATATGCTTGTACCTAAAATCTGTGACAGATGTTATAGTGAACTGGAAGTTCAACCAGCAATGTATCCTCTTATTTATTTTAGCCTAAGGGTGCTATTAATATTCATTGAATATACGGATAGCTCCTAAAATACTCCTCTGCCACCTTGTCCAAGAAATAATGTGCATTGTGTTTACTTTGTAATTGTATAAAGGCATAGCTTATTTCTATTGGCTGCTTAATATTATCACTATTGGCTGTTTTATTTCATCAATTCTATGGAAACAGAACATAATAAACAAAACAAATCAGAGTCATAGATGAAGAAGCGGGTCAACCTTTTATTCCGGAGACCCCCGGCCGGCCCATAGAGCCGAGGTTTGTCCTGGAATACTTTAAGACAAGATAGCTGCACCCTTGAGATGGATGGGGGTGCAGATTTATTACTCCAACACCAATCAATAAGGACAACTCAATGGTTTGGCAAAGGGAGTCTGTTTTAAGACAAGTACAAAAAACGGGGAGTCATGGAAGTCAGCACTGATGCGATCGTTCTTCTCGCTTCAACTCCAATGAACTTCATAGTAGTTAGAACATTTATGCTCAAAACTCGTCATAATTGATGTGTAACACTCAAAAGATTATATGCAATTCTATTGGTTAGGAAAAGTTAACTTTAATATAGGTACTATATCTGTATATGGTAACCGAGGGAGGGGATTGGGTAAAACGCTATCAGGTGGGCATCTAAGCCCTTGCTTCAAAATGACTACTGCAGACATCACCAAAAGTACAAAGTCTCATTGGTCCTACTAGCTATCGGACCCTAGATTATTTGTTCCATCTTGATTGGTTTGTCATCAACCCCATGCATACTTTTCCACTTGCTTTGTAGCACGCAGAATGGGCAGCCAGGTACAGGGTGCCCCCCAGTTACCCGGCCTTCCTCCAATTAAGGTTACGATCAATCATCGCTTCTGCAACTATGTGTCAATTATTGTACTGTGGTTGGCCTTGAAACTGCATCTTCTGTCTGGAAAAGTTCTGATATCTCTGCTTGGGAGGCTGCCAAGCGTAGGTGTGAACCCGTGCTTCTTCTCGCTCGGCTGGTCACGTGATGCGGACACCGTGAATTTGTCTGGGTTCTCTCAATTAATGTATTTGATTCTTATTCAGCTTGCCACCTGCCCACGTTTTCTTATCTTTGACCTTTCCGAGACAGGATATTCTTTTCTTAAGTTTCAATTATGTGTAGCTACTGTTCGTTCCTTTATTGGTATGACCTTGGATCTCCTGGCACGAGTTGCATCTGTCGAGTTTCTATTCAGCCGTCTCTTCTCGTTTTTGCTAGAATATGAATCTTGTCTTGTTTGGCCTCTAGTAACCTGAGTTTATTCTGCTTTTTGTGCAAAGTGGAATTGCACTCATAATACTGTGCTTCGTTTTTAGTTAGATTATGTATAATGGCGCTTGCCGCACTATTATTCTACTTAGCATAGCAAGCTGCACTGTTTTCTTAGCTTTCTTGCGGTTCCAAACATATGTACAGGTGTTAGCTGGTTGAATATCTTCATTCTGCTTCCACCTTTATTCTCTTACATGTGGACATCATCTTTTATTTTAGAAACTAAACGCCACGAGTAAGGATATTGTGAACCTGTGTTTCATTCTCGGGTTGTCATTTCATCTATTTGCACATCAGTCTGGGCCCTCGTGACGTCACCATTCATCTTCCACTAAGGCCTTTCTGGTTTCTTCCGGGACAGTATTGAGGCAATCTTCATTTCGTCTCATTTGCTCGTAGGGTTTTCTTAATGGATACCCTACTGTCCATGGTTTTCTTGGTATTGGGACTTCAATAGATGCTGTTCTCTTAATAGGTACTGGGCAGAGCCGTACTGTGGCTCTCTGCTGGTTTATTTGCTCATCATACGTCACATATCTCGGTATGAACGTTCCTGGTACTTCAAAATGGACGGTTGGAGTGCAAGCTGCATTTGGGACCTCCTCTACAACCTCATCACAAACATTAGGTGAGCGTTGCTGGGCATGTTGGACTGGGCCAGTCATTTACCAAGCACTCGCAAATGCATGCCAGCTATTTTGATAGCATACTGCCCCTCACTTGTGACGTATCCATATTTCCATATTTTCGGATTTTTTTTTAACTTTCTGGATCCTAACATCTTGGCTGGAACATTGGCTACAAAGCTATAGACAGCACATCCTTGAATCCAAGACGGCTGACTGTTGAAATCCATCTCATTAATTGACTGTTCATGTCTTTCCACTTGGTTTCAGGACCCAGCATCCGTACTGACAAGATATGTATTAATTTCAGTATCGTGCATTTTGTGGCATATCATACATTTACATTGAATATAGCAAGTAACCGATGAACGGAATAGCACCAAATTATCAAATGCCAAGGCTAGAAAGGATTCACTTGTAAGCAAGTAGTCTTGAGTACATAGGAATGGTGGTTTACTCCAAACATGTCCTATAGAGAAAACAATGGGAACACTCATGTTTGCTCATTTAAATGACAGTTTCCCCAGAAGACATTTTGCACACACAGGTCTAATTGCCCAAACAGGTTTTTTGTAAAGTTTTGTGAATATTCATGCTCAGGAGAAAATTATGGGGAACACATTTTTGCCTATTTCAATGGGGCAAGTGGTGTAAATTCGACCACAGGGTTGAGAAGGCTGACTTCATAATGTACCATAATGCAAAGTAATGAGAGCAGAGCATTTGAACTTACTAAGCACTTTACAGATACAACATTTAGCAATCTCTGGCTCCTCTTTTAAACAAAAAAAAAAAAAAAAAACAGGGAAAATGATGGATTGCATTTAACCCGTTTGGTCAGCCTAATTCTCAAAATTTGTTTTCTGTGCCTGATCCACAAATATACAAACCACATGCAGGATGAAATAACTGCAGAGTGAGGGATACATTTACCCACTTAGCAGAATTCCCCTGTATCTCTTAGCTGCACTTCAGCAGTTACCAGCAGAATGGCTGTGCTGGCTCCTTTGAGGACCATTGCCTTGCATCAAAACTTAATCTTGCAGCTACAAAATCATGGCTGCACTGTCTTGCCAAGCACCTATTGGGCAAGAGGAAACAGGGAACACACAGGGAAAGGCTGCCAGTGTGTTTCCTTATGTGCACCAAAGAAGAGAATCAAAAAGCAGCGCTGCTTTCCTGCTAGCTAAAAATTTCCCTTTGAAAAAGGAAATATTTTACATTTAAAATGATGGCACCCTGGTGCTCCCTTTGATCTGTTAAACAATATATAGTTCTGATCCAGTAAGGCCCATCTATACCCAGCCATATTCCAGTTGTGCTTTAGCAAAAGAAAGCATCTCTCACAGAATGACAGGCTGTGTCAAGCATGATCTGGGAAATCACCAGAAACTTTAGCCTCAGCCGCTTGACTTTTGCTTCAAAGTGTCCATAATAAATGATTCAAAAGAAACCCTAGCTCTCTGTGCATATGTCAATTTCAGTGGACCTATGTCTAGAACAGAATGCATCTCACTTGTTTGTCAGACTTGTGTCTGTGCTCCCGCTTGAGACAATAGATTCTGGGACACCTAGGTGTTACTTTTGGAAGTGACACCTACCATTCACTCAAACTGAGAAACTCAGCTCTGGGCTAAACTGACATTTGGTAGTAGCCGGGAAAGACATGACAATATTTGGAGGACAAAAGGCCAGCCCATCTGGCTTAAAAGACTGTTATCATTAATAAACATTCAGACTGTTATTTTCATAACCGGGCAACGCAGTAATGTAAAAGTTTTACAATTTAAATCTAATTTTTGTGGCTTTAAAACAAGATAGCCTGGCTGTCCATGGCATGTATGGAACGTAAACGCCTGTAGAAAGTGAATCATGGGAAAAGTACATATGGTGGAATGTTAAAAATGAATGGAAATATGCCCTAGGATAATATGTACACATGTTTAAAATTGTGGAATTTTGGGTGAAGCGGTTCAAACTAAAAACCGCAAATAATTATTAGAAGGGCAAATAATGTTGTGCAGATCTGGGAGTTTGATTACCATGTTCTGTCTGAAATATGCAATCTGCCTATGTAATTTGCAAAAGTGCCACAACTGTAAAAAGGAGCGATGTATGTCTAAATTGATTTTTGGAAAAAATGACTGTGGGATGTCTTTGCACCTCCAACACATAAAAAAACAACCCCATAAACTGAGTCCCCTCCTTGAGGAGGCGACCAACCTATCCGGTTCTGAGGGGTCGTTCTAGCTTAGTTCTTCCCAACAGTAAACCCTGTGATGTGACCCGTCTTATAAATAAGGGGGGACGATCACAGGAGGGGGGAAACTCTCTTCTGAATTTCTCAGTGCCTGCGTATCCAGATATTCCACCTTCGCTCTGCAAGATTCCAGACCCCACTGCCAGAAAAGGGATAGTTGATCCGGGCCTTCCTATCCAGGCAGAACCACCCTTCAGCACAAAACTCCATAACAAAATCCCACTAACTTCAGGGAGAAAGGGGAAAGGTGGCTAAGCCCGCTTTGGGATTCTCAAGTGCCGCCTGCTTGCCCTGCTTATTCGCTCCATCCAGCTGAGGCGTCGCTGTGTCGTGACCAGACCTTTGCCCAGCTGTCTTTTGCCAGGAGAGTCCGCTGTGCGGTGACCAGAGCCTTTGAGTCCAGAACCCGTTTGGCTGCCAAATCCCCAACTTAAGTACTGATTGTGAGTATTTCCCCATCCCCTAATGACACATAGCCTACCCTATCTCGATACATTGTCTTGGTTCCACCCTCTAAGTAATCCCATCCATACCCTGATAACTTGGTTAAGATGAGTCTGAATTCTCTGTGCATCCTGTCCTTGATTTTCTAGTGTTAGCGCAATTCTTTCATTTATATTTGTCTTTCATAGATCCTTAGTCTTATTTTGAATAATTTAAGTAATTCCCACATAGAGCTGAACGTAGGGTGAAAAGGTTAAGTTTCAAATTAACGTTTGAGCGTACCATGTCTTTCTTTAACAATCTAGTCTTGATAATCTAGTATAAGTAAAACTTGTCCTTTCCCAACCGATTTTCTCTTTTAACTGCTTTAATTTCCCATATTGAAAATCTCATCCAATTCTTCAGCTAGAGTCACTCTATCACTTCTATATTATTCCTGTGATGTGCATCTACCCCCAGCCTAAGAACCGCATTTCGATTCTTTTAAAAAAAAACATTTGACATTTAAAACTGAAAAAGAGAAAAATGCAACTTTTCAACATGTGATTTTGGCTGCACTGTGTTTTTAGTTTCAAGTTGCTTTTTGAACTGTATGGCCTTTGTTGATACCTTGCCTTGTAGTTGCTAGTGATATTACATCCCTGATACTGTGATAAGTCATATTTATCTAATTTATTCAACTGCACGCACCTTATTTACCATTTCTGAGTGTCATTTTCTGCAATTGCAAAGGGTTTTAAAATTATTTTGTGAGGGAAGGTCAGGTTTTGATTCTCTTTGCTGCCTAATATCCCTGTCTCCTTGCTGCTCCTTTCTATCCACTCAAATACTATTAATTGTGGTTTGAGGGAGCATTGCAGGTGGAAATCTTAACTCAGGTGCCATTTACCCAAATAGAAAAAGTGTTCCTATTAATTTGTGCTTTGGATATGTTCTTGTAGAAGGTTAACCAAGTGTATTTAATTAGTTTACATTGTAACTATCACCCCATTGGTGATTGCTGCCCAAAATTCAAGCTGTGTAATTTTCTTTGAATTTAAAATAAATAAATAGTGTATTACCACCCACCGGCCTAGTTCATGGTCCATTGTGACCAGGGGTATTTGCAAAAGTGGCTGTGAGACAGGTTGGGTGCCAGCTCAATTGGAATTCGTAGAAAATAAAGAAAAAGTATTCTAATTGAGCGCTACCTCCTAAACTAAGGGCAAGAGTCCTGGTCCAGTGTGTGACACACTATTGGAATCCTTTACAAGAGTAAAGAAATCATCCATATTTTTTTTTTTTGTTCTCTTATAATGGAAGCTCACACAGGGGACCAAGCCTGAGAACATAGCTCCACACGTGTGTACCGTCCATCTTCTCAAGGTGGGCTAGGCGCCAACAAGTCAGCACTGAGGAGGGTGCATTGGGGTGAACCATTCATTGCACGTCTCAATTTGAGAAGGTCTTCAAAGCCATCCAAGGATGATTTGAGAAAGGAATGAAGGGTGCTTTGGAGTTGTAATTGTGTTCAAGCTATTTTCCGCACAGACTATGCCCCTCCACGCAGCCAGAACTTTCTATGGCAATCAGGGCAACTACAAACAGAAGTGCAACCTTTGTGGCACAAAAAAATACTTCTATCAACTTTGTCCAGTTAAAATGCCTTGGGTGGGGAAGTAATTGTCACATCACTTCCCTCAGATGCTCTCACAAATGACATCAAATTCCCAGACTCCTCTGCTCCTGGTCAGTGCAGTTGTAGGGAAAAGTACAACAGCCAAAGGGAATTTTCCTGAGCCTTTCTGTTCATCGCTCTCATCTGGGAAAGACTCTGCAGGGGGCGCTGATCTATGACATATGGTTCTACCACACTATTAAGGGTAGAAACGTATTTAGGGTAATGAGCGTTTTAAGACTAATCATGAAAACTAACGCTCCAATTGGTTCCTGGCACTTCCCCCAGGTGGAGACTGGGGACAGTGAACACATTATTATTGGGAAAGCATCTTGGGCCCACATAAATAACATACACCCCCATCCCTTCCCTCACAAAATATGCAGTGCCCTTTAGTGAGTAAGGTTTACTCTTGCATGAATGCATCCTTGGTGCTTCCCATTGGGTGTCTTGTAAACCACCCCCCAACTCCAGAATATCGTATAATTTACACCTAAGCCTAAAATTGGCAATTCGTTTTTAGCCTGTTGTTGCCTAATGATGAATTGCATTTTGAAGTTGCTTTATTGTTCTCTGATCCTGCTTTATAACTAATTGGCAAGCATATATGACCACCTCCCTCTAGCTGTCTTGTGGGGGAGTGCAGTGCAGAGAACATGCCTTTTGAGAACCTTGAAAAAAGTATGCTCGTTTAAAATCTTGAATTTTTGCGTTTTTCTGTTCAGACAGCTCACTGGGATCCATATTAACCTGTATACTTCAATTGGTTCTGGTGTGTCTGAGCTGCCAGTGATGAATTCAAATCCCATTAGTAGCCTAGCAGTGGCCATACAGAAGGCCAAGCGCTCCCTTAATCCCTAGCAGGCGGCCATGTTGCACGCGCCACCATCTTGTTTTCCCAATGAACCGGAAAGTGACCCCTCTGGCAGGGCGGGATAATGCGTTCACCATGTTTACTTTTATGAACTTCCGGGGACATAACTCCTAACTGCAGCAGCACTCATTTGTGTCAGTGTACCAAAGGCAGATGTCTGCATGTTCTACAAGGAATCGGGGACATTGATTTTGCTTTTGACCAAAAGCCAGTTTTTAGCCCAAGTCGTCATAACTAAAGAATGAATGCATGTTACGAGCGGGGCCCTAATCTCTCTGAAATTAAATGTACTCGGGCATTCGCGTTCTACTTAATGACAAAAGAAGGTGAATTCTCCGATTCAGACAAAACGTCCCTAGAGCACAACCTTAAATGTAGGAAAAGAAGACATAAGGTGGGAAATATTTATGTCAAGGTGAATGGAGTACATCGTGGTGTAGAGTGTTTTGAGCACAACTTGTGATAGTTCTCCTCGAATTGCGTGCAAATAAACGCCAATACGGTTATGTCAGTGCAGCACAACTGACTCACACAATACCGTGTTCCCACATCGCACCTGTCAGTGCAGCACAGCTCACTCACACAATACTGTGTGTCCACATCCCACCTCGGCCGTGTCAGTGCAGCACAACTGACTCCCACAATACCATGTTTCCACATCCCACCTCAGCCATGTCAGTGCAGCACAACTGACTCAAACAATATCGTGTTCCCATATCCCACCTCGGCCGTGTCAGTGCAGCACAACTGACTCACACAATACTGTGTTTCCACATCCCACCTCAGCCACGCCAGTGCAGCACAACTGACTAACACAATACCGTGTTCCCAAATCCCACCTTGGCCGTGTCAGTGCAGCGCAACTCACTGCAATTTATCCCAGCAAGTGTAGTGCAGGCTTTGGAGGGTGGGCAGGGGGTTTCAAAAAACAGGGAAATATTCGGGGCACAGCATAACGTGGAGGAAAAACACGGGGGTATGACCCCTCTCCCCAATGCTTGTTGTTAAATGCAGTGACGCAGCTAGTGTGGGGAAATGGTGCAGTGCAGAGAGGATTTAGTCATATCTAATTGGTCAGTTGCCCGTGTGTAGCTGGGTATAGAGGCAAGGTGGCCGGCAGGGAGTAGTGAGTCCATTTAGCGCGTGGCATTTTTGTTTTACAGGTGTCCCATGATCACGATCGATGGTATGCCTCCCAGTAAGCCCCGGAGATGTATTGCTTTTGAACCCAATGGCTGTCTCTTTTAGGTGTCTTTTATGAATCCCACATCTTTAGCTAAAGCTGCGGAAGCATGGATAATGTAGGTGTTTTCCCACTAGGCCAAAGTGCTGCCTGAACCAAGAGCGAGACTCCTTTCTTGCAAATGTGCAGGTCAAGTGGTCAAAGAAAAGGCGATTGTGAGGAGCTAAAGGATGCCTGGCCTAACTGGCACCACCCACTCCCCGAAGTAAAGTTGCCCTCAAGAGCTATGCCACGAGCAGGGATTCAACATGCAAACTGGCCCCATGAAGGAACAGCAGAAGCGCTTAGAATGGAAGGATGGGTTCTCCTCTTACCCTGAAAGAGTAGTGCATCCTGTGTGTGGTGTTGCACTCAAGCTGGGTACAGCTGCTGCAACAAGTCTGGAGTACGGATGACACGTCACAGGGGTGACTGAGAGGGTGACACGAAGCTGGATCTCCTAACCCTGCACCTTACACTCTAAAATGCTCCCTGTATATCCACGTTTTCCATATCCCCAAATGACCTTCTTCCAAATGCAAGGGCTTACAACTACCTCTCTTGCACGTGCTGCTCTTTAGGGCTACACACTACCACAGGGCTCTCTTGCACTTGCTGCTCTTTAGGGCTTCACACTACCACAGGGCTCTCTTGCACTTGCTGCTCTTTAGGGCTACACACTACCACAGGGCTCTCTTGCACTTGCTGCTCTTTAGGGCTACACACTACCACAGGGCTCTCTTGCACTTGCTGCTCTTTAGGGCTACACACTACCACAGGGCTCCCTTGCGCTTGCTCCTCTTTAGGGCTACACACTACCACAGGGCGCCCTTGCACTTGCTACTCTTTAGGGCTACACACTACCACAGGTCTCCCTTGCACTTGCTGCTCTTTAGGGCTACACACTACCACAGGGCTCCCTTGCACTTGCTGCTCTTTAGGGGCTACACACTACCACAGGGCTCCCTTGCACTTGCTGCTCTTTAGGGGCTACACACTACCACAGGGGCTCTCTTGCGCTTGCTGCTCTTTAGGGCTACACACTACCACAGGGCTCCCTTGCACTTGCTGCTCTTTAGGTCTTCACACTACCACGTGGCTCCCTTGCGCTTGCTCCTCTTTAGGGCTGCACACTACCACAGGGCTCTCTTGCACTTGCTGCTCTTTAGGGCTACACACTAGCGCAAGGCTCCCTTGCACGTGCTGCTCTTTAGGGCTACACACTACCACAGGGCTCTCTTGCACTTGCTGCTCTTTAGGGCTACACACTACCACAGGGATCTCTTGCACGTGCTGCTCTTTAGGGCTACACACTACCACAGGGGCTCTCCTGCACTTGGTGCTCTTTAGGGCTACACACTACCACAGGGCTCCCTTGCACTTGCTGCTCTTTAGGGGCTACACACTACCACAGGGGCTCTCTTGCGCTTGCTGCTCTTTAGGGCTACACACTACCACAGGGCTCCCTTGTACTTGCTGCTCTTTAGGTCTTCACACTACCACGTGGCTCCCTTGCGCTTGCTCCTCTTTAGGGCTGCACACTACCACAGGGCTCTCTTGCACTTGCTGCTCTTTAGGGCTACACACTACCGCAAGGCTCCCTTGCACGTGCTGCTCTTTTGGGCTACACACTACCACAGGGCTCTCTTGCACTTGCTGCTCTTTAGGGCTACACACTACCACAGGGATCTCTTGCACGTGCTGCTCTTTAGGGCTACACACTACCACAGGGGCTCTGCTGCACTTGGTGCTCTTTAGGGCTACACACTACCACAGGGCTCTCTTGCACTTGCTGCTCTTTAGGGATACACACTACCACAGGACTCTCTTGCACTTGCTGCTCTATAGGGCTTCACACTACCACGCGGCTCTCTTGCCTTTGCTGCTCTTTAGGGCTACACACTACCACAGGGCTCCCTTGCACTTTCTGCTCATTAGGGCTTCACACTACCACAGGGCTCTCTTGCACTTGCTGCTCTTTAGGGCTACACACTACCACAGGACTCTCTTGCACTTTCTTCTCTTTAGGGCTTCACACTACCACAGGGCTCTCTTGCACTTGCTGCTCTTTAGGGCTACACACTACCACAGGACTCTCTTGCAATTTCTGCTCTTTAGGGCTACACACTACCACAGGGCTCTCTTGCACTTGCTGCTCTTTAGGGCTACACACTACCAGACGGCTCTCTTGCACTTGCTGATCTTTAGGGCTACACACTACCACAGGACTGTCTTGCAATTTCTGCTCTTTAGGGCTACACACTACCACAGGGCTCTCTTGCACTTGCTGCTCTTTAGGGCTACACACTACCAGAGGGCTCTCTTGCACTTGCTGCTCTATAGGGCTTCACACTACCACGCGGCTCTCTTGCACTTGCTGATCTTTAGGGCTACACACTACCACAGGGCTCCCTTGCACTTGCTGCTCTTTAGGGCTACACACTACCACAGGACTCTCTTGCACTTGCTGATCTTTAGGGCTACACACTACCACAGGGCTCTCTTGCATTTGCTGATCTTTAGGGCTACACACTACCATGCGGCTCTCTTGCACTTGCTGCTCTATAGGGCTTCACACTACCACGCGGCTCTCTTGCCTTTGCTGCTCTTTAGGGCTACACACTACCACAGGGCTCCCTTGCACTTGCTGCTCTTTAGGGCTACACACTACCAGGCGGCTCTCTTGCACTTGCTGCTCTTTAGGGCTACACACTACCACAGGACTCTCTTGCACTTTCTGCTCTTTAGGGCTGCATACTACCACAGGGCTCCCTTGCACTTGCTGCTCTTTAGGGCTACACACTACCACAGGGCTCTCATGCACTTGCCGCTCTTTAGGGCTTCACACTACCACAGGACTCTCTTGCACTTGCTTCTCTTTAGGGCTTCACACTACCACAGGACTCTCTTGCACTTGCTTCTCTTGAGAGTTTCACACTTCCACAGGACTCTCTTGCACTTGCTGCTCTTTAGGGCTTCACACTACCAGAGGGCTCTCTTGCACTTGCTGCTCTTTAGGGCTCCACACTACCACAGGGCTCTCTTGCACTTGCTGCTCTTTAGGGCTTCACACTACCACAGGGCTCCATTGCACTTGCTGCTCTTTAGGGCTACACACTACCACAGGGCTCTCTTGCACTTGCTGCTCTTTAGGGCTTCACACTACCACAGGACTCTCTTGCACTTGCTTCTCTTGAGAGCTTCACACTACCACGCGGCTCTCTTGCACTTGCTGCTCTTTAGGTCTTCACACTACCACAGGGATCTCTTGCACTTGCTGCTCTTTAGGTCTTCACACTACCACAGGGATCTCTTGCACTTGCTGCTCTTTAGGTCTTCACACTACCACAGGGATCTCTTGCACTTGCTGCTCTTTAGGTCTTCACACTACCACAGGGATCTCTTGCACTTGCTCCTCTTTAGGGCTACACACTATCACGATTTGTATACGTCACTTACGGCAATGCAAATTACCAATAAAAAGTTGTCAAGTAACACACATTTTAACTGTATTTTAGTTGTAGTTCATTATTGTAAACGAGCTGGAAAAGACACTGTAAAGAAATTGCTTATGCGAGTGAAAAATGCAATAACTCAGCAGATTAAATCCATTGCTACTGAAATTGGAAAATAGCTGGTTATTGGCGCTTGATAAGAACATCAAATAGAAAAAGGAACTGAGAGTTTGTGTAATGGAATTACTGAGCCTCACGCACATTTCAATACAGCATGCAATTCAGGGGGAGTGCAAAGCTGTTAACAGCAGCCCAACACAATATGTCGCTGTAAAAAAGAAATGGAACATTAAAACTAGCTTGTGACAGAGTGTTCTTAGCGGAGATGATAAACTGGCCCATTGCAGCAGCCCCCTTTACCCTGAAGTGATCTTCACCTGTGTAGTGAACACCTGGTGGGGCAGCTGGGGGAGTTGCTCTGGCTGTAGATGGCTGTGTGCAACCTGCAGGCACAAAGTCAACTCACAGCAGGCTCGGGCTGATGGGAGCTGTAGTCCAAACCACCTGAGAACCCAAAGGTTGCAGACGAGGCAAAGGAAGGAGGAGAGATAAGCCAGGAAACCTTGAACTCTCGTGATTTGCACACCTCTCTTTGAGGTGTTAGGTTTCAAGAATGTTGGGTCATCCTTTTTTTCTTCCCCTTGAGACAGTGCCTCACACGATAGATATTGCCACTGGTTGGCACCTGTAAGTATAACCATCTGGCTCCCATGGCGACCCAAGTGGACCCCCATGGGACGTGGGAATAGATCCTGACCTCCAGACATAGAGAAAGGGATCGAGTCCAGTGTTCCATCCCGACCCGGTGAGATTGACAGGCCTGAAATGGTTCCACAGGGATCAGTAGAAACAGATTTGGGTTCAGGGGTAATGGTTTTACTTGGGCACCTGGTGAGAACATGAAAGGGACCAAGGATTGGAGCGGGCATTTGGAAGCTTAATGTCAACACAGGCAGTGGCATCTAACCCAGCGCATGAGGTGGTATTGCTCACCCTAGCAGAGCAACCCACAAGGCCAGCGATGACACTGAAGGTTGCGCTTCCCTGAACTCAGTGACTCAAAAGGGGTTCAGGGTGCACGTCAATAAGCTTTTGGTAGCCCCTCTAACCCTGCCACCTTCCCCGGGCTCCTAAGATCCCAACACGTGTGGCTGCACCAGTTTCTGCTCCTGAACTGAGGGACCCACGTAGGCCACTGCCATATTGGTTCTGTGGGAACCTCATAATGCTGTGTCCAGGGCCCCCTGGCCCATGGGAGATTAATGCATGTCTGAAATGGCTAGGGAGACCGTGGGAATACCCCTTCTCCTTCCAGGATTGGCGACCATGGTAAAAGGCTCCCCAAGGATCAGCACACACCCCTTCACCCGCTAATGTAGTAGGTGTGGGTGTTCACGGCAAGCCAAAAGATCCAGCACCATTTCCAGCAAAGGTGGGCCTACAGGATACTGCCATGGCTTCTAATAGCATAGAGAATGAACAACAAGCCAAGAGGTTGACCAAGGAGAATTCATGATGGAGGTTGCAATATTATTTTACTGTGCTGGCATCTCACTCAGGAAACTAAAGATGAGATTGTGAAAGTGGAATTCATTCATAGGTTTCGTTTTGTTGGCTTTTTTAATTCGTATTTATTGTAGTGGCTCTATGGATTACCTTAAAATACGGCTTTCAGAGAACCCACACATGAGTCTAAGGAAGTTTCTTGCAATTTCATCTCCAGAGGGTGTATAATTTGCATTGAGACATCACAATATGCAGATACCCAAAGGTATACAATGATTCTCATTGCGTTCAACTATTTTACTGTACAAGAGAAATCTCTTTGATGGCCAAAGGGGTAGATCCAGAAGTACTTATGTACCATTACTTCTGCAGGGATGGAAGATGCTGAGGTAAAGATGGTAGGCCAATTGACGACAGTGAGCAAAGTGTGCGGATGCATTCACAATAGTCAGCAGATGGCTACTTCCAGCCATTCGGTCTCCCACTTTCCTGGGCGTGCAGTCTGGGGTGATTTGCACAGTTTGAGCCAATGGTTATTCGCACTTCCGGCAAGCAGGGCTGAGCATTGGGAATGACTGACTTGCCGAGCAAATTATGGCTATAATGCATTAGTGGATGATGGTCGGTGGCTGTAAGGGTTGCAAGAGGCAGAAGAGGCCACTTGTGAGACCTTCCACAGTCAGATGTGATCCGAGCATATTTGGGGGGGGGGGGTAATGAAATGGTGCGGCTTGGTAGGGGAGGTGTGAGGGAGTTGGTTCACTAGTGGGGGATTCCAAGGAGATATTTAGGAGGCATGCATACGGTTCCATGCAATAAATGAGTCTGTGAAAAAGTAAATGGTGGAACATCCATGTTTAGTTTTATAGCATTGGACAGTGTGGGGTCTATATTTAAGATTTGTGTTTTTAATCTTGAAAAAACTAAAACTTACGCTAATCATCCCATAAGAAGCTGATTAATTATGGCTGCGTCGGAGTACCCAATAAGGACACGGAAACGGACTAGATTCATAAGTGTGCATCTATTTTTTAAAATGGGTCTAGAAAGAGTGCCCTTTGCAAAATGAGCTTCTGATGACATGTTTCACGTTTTATAAATGCATTTAAATCCTTTACAATATTCTTTACAAATATATGCATTGATAGAATTTTAAAAAATGGGTCTTTACATTTTCTCTCTTAACTAAATGAAATATCGGCACACTATAGTGGAGTATGAAGTTCCATAGGGAACCCCGTAAATTAAATTGCGACTAACGTTTGATTCTCATGACGGATTTGGCTGATAATTTGCAAAAATACATTCTGTCACCCCCACCCACCCCCTCCCTCCAGACTCGAAATTTTGATTAAGGTTTGTAAAAAAACATGTAAATGTTATTCAGAAAGCAAAAAAAAGCTACTTTCTGACTTCTCACTCCCATTCGTTTCCCCAGAGAGAATAAGTAACCATTTCTAAACCGCGCACACCAAAAACTGCTGGACGGAATTGGAACAGGTATGAAACAATGTGACCACGAAGCAGTCACTTGATTTCCTGCAGAGATCTGGAGCTATTCCGTTTAGTAGTTGTTAAAATATATGATGGAGGAGGGGGTGCCCCCTTCTCCCACAATTATAGCTATATCTCCCATGGTGCTTTGCAGCAGAGAGGCTTTTTCGTAAATGAAAAATACATGATTTTGCTTTCAATGCGAGAGCTAACCCCGGTTATTTTGGAAATAACCGGGGTTAGCCAAAAACAAAAAGTGGAAAAAATACCATTTGGGGGAGAAAAAAGGATTAAATAGCATCAGGTTAGAGGTGGGAAGGGGGAAAGAGGACAATATTAGAAATGGGAGGGTTGGGGAGCAAACGTTCAGAGCTCAAATGTTTTCTCATAACCGGGGTTATTTTTGCATAACCAGGGTTATAGTAGAAAATGGCACCGGGAATGAAGGTGTGTCGCATCATAACCGGGGTTATAGTAGAAAATGGCACCGGGAATGAAGGTGTGTCGCATCATAACCGGGGTTATAGTAGAAAATGGCACCGGGAATGAAGGTGTGTCGCATCATAACCGGGGTTATAGTAGAAAATGGCACCGGGAATGAAGGTGTGTCGCATCATAACCGGGGTTATTTCATGAATAACTGTTTGTGGTACATTACTATTATCAGGGTTATACTAACTGCAGTTATGGTAAAACCTTTTTATATTTTTTTAAAGAGAGTTTAATCAATACAAAAAAGTGGATCTTTATAACTCCAGTGAGGTGGAGGGTACATGGTGTGGCCAAAGACTATGGCTACTGGGTTACTTTAATTAACCAAATGGTGCAATATGGAAAATGGACACGGCCGTGGCCATTAGCTATGGCCGAAAGCCAAGGCAAGTGGGCCCCAACAAAACCTATTGGGGAAATATGTCAAGTGACCATGGCTAAAGGCAATGGACTCTGGCCATGGCCAAAGGCCATGGCTAGTGTGCCCAAAAGAAAACTAGTGGTGTGGCCTTGGCCGTGGCTAGTAAGCCAGTTTAGGAAACCTATTAGAGCAATTTGTAGAGTGGAGGCCGTGGACAATGACTATGGCCAAAGGCCATAGCTTGTGGGAATGGAAGAAAACTATTGGGGCAACATTTAAAGGGTCCACAGCCCAAGGCTGGGGCCAATGGTCCTGGGGGAAGGCCATGGCTAAGTAAAGAAAGGTAGTGGTTTAAAAGATACAATGGGCACAGCCAGAAGCTGATTGTATTAGGGGTAAGTTTCAGATGGATAATTTTGCAGCCCCACAATTGCTCGGTAATTGAAAGAACTGGAGGTCTTTTTTGGTAATGACCGCAACCCCACCTCCCTTGCCAGAGTCCTGATTCCTATTGTAGATATTGTAGTCATCACGTACCGCTCAGTCGATTTTAGTGTCACTTGTGTCGTTGAGCCATGTTTCGATCAAATATGATGTCTTGGACATAGTCCCGGATATCAATAGCGTGTTTATTTATTGACCGTGTGTTTAGCAGGGGCATTATAATGCATTTATCTTCGGCCGTATGGTATGACTAATAGATACGTGCTCTACATAGTGTTGATATTTGCATGGTCTTTATGCCCTTTTTTAATCATTAACACACGCCAAGTTTCTAGTTAGTGGTGCAGTTATTTATCAGGCATGGGGTTTGCCTCGTATGTGAGGGTGGCGGTGTTATTGATACTTGAGCATTGGTGGAAATTGGATCTATATGATCCGGAGCCTTAGGATCTTCCTTTGTATACTTTGCTGCCTCATGTGAGTAAGGGGTAGAATAATAAAGTCTTAGGATCAGGTATCTGTTAACTATTGCCTCATGTGCACCTTTTTGCCCCGCAAGCAATAGATTAAGTCTGGGGTGTATTCCCCTGTTTTCTTATAGTAGGGAATGGTGTGCCAAACCCAATTAAAGCAAGGTTTACTTGCCTTATGGGGGTTGCAGGGATTGTTGGCACTTCATCCTTCCTGTGCTTGTCCAGCCGCGTCCAACACGGACCAGCAGAGACCAGCACCAATGCTCCAGAGCTAACGTGCTGCCCATGGGAAGAAATACCCGTTCCCCTGCTGAGAACTGTAGTTCAAAAGAACTCGCAACAAGTTGCCATGTGTGCAATCCCTCTAATGCCGCTATATAGCGACACCATAGTTGAGTACCCCACACACAACCAAGCTTTATTTACTCCTTTATCCAATAAATGCTTTTACCACAATAACGTCCAAGCTATCCTACTGAAACTACCTGAATATTACCACATATACCAACTAACTTTCTTTTACAATTACAGAAAAGAAAATTGACAAAAACAGCTACCGAACAAAGAAAGGTCTGCACTTGCTACAAAGCAAGTATATTAATAAAGCATGTATCTATTTCTAATTGAAATAACATAATTTCACTATCTTTTAGCCTAAACTATTCTTTTCCACTCAAAATTATTGTATTGCCCTCGCTCTCATAACATTGCAGCAGTAACACTATTTCTAATCTCAGCTCAATATTGCTCCTTAATCAATACACCATCAATCCCTTATTGCCTGACACAACTTTCTCTCATAGACCTTCTCTACCACAATTGAATGTATTTGTTTTTGCATACCCCTATCCTCATCAACTCCTGAGATTGAACCCAAAAACGTAGACACTCATTGCATTCCAAACTACTAGCCCACATTAAAACACATAGACACCCTCATACCTGTACATTAACTCACACCATTACAGTAACCACTGTTCTTCTCATCAAAGCATAATATTCCTAGTTATTCAATACCACTACTCCCTTACTCACTAACACCAGTAGTGTGCAACGCATAGTACTATAAATACGTTATCATCCATTCCCCATCACATACACATACATTTTCCACAAAACACCTCAAAATTTCAATGTCATATTTACCCAAACATACCACACCTAAACAACCTCTCTCTTGCAACCTTCCCAACCACACCTATCACCCCACTACACAATTGCACAGCAACCTTTTTCAACCCTCTACAATTACACCCACACACCCATCAGCTTTATATAATAACACACGCATAAACATTCCACAAGTTGAAAACACACAATTTCTTTTTTCCAGCAGACACAATGAAATGCCTACTAAAATGCAACTCCTTAGAAAAGAAAAAAAATAAGGAACAGATAAAAATAAAGACAAGTCATATAGTCACCCACCACTAAAACAATGTATTGAAAACATTCAAACAGAAGAGCTAGTAACCTTGCTCAACAAAACTAAACCAGTCAGCACTAAAAAGTAAGGCCCCTCTTTCAAAAATTAAAACTAAACTATATGTAGAAAGGAAACTCCACCTGAAGATGAACCTAGCATTGTTAATGTAGCCACATTTAACATTTCTAAAAAGTAATTTAAAAAACAATGTTCCAGCGTAGAGTTCTTAGCAATCTCCTAAACATATCAGAGAAGTCACATGCTGCGCTTAAAAACTACCACAGAAAATTGATCCTTGTAGTTCTGTTGGACAGTGCATTAACACTAAAGAGAAAGTTCTTCAGATTGATTTTAATGAAGCCACTAACTAAATTCATCAGGAAACTACAAAGACTACAATAGAGACAGTCGTGGGCGAGGCTATGAAGTAATAGCATACACAATTATCGAAAAAGAAACCGTTTTAGAAAAATGTCCCCCAAAATAAACTTTCAACCAAATGTTCCTTTTGTCCAAACAAGTCGTCCAGTGTGCAAATAGACTTGCAGCTCGATATGTAATGTACGCCAACAGGTGTGCAAATGTTTACAATAATTCCACAATCACTATGTTAAACTAAAAGACAAAAGCAGAATTCAAACTTTACAAACCATGGACTCCTGCCCAGTACCCATCCCCACTGGACTGCAGGGACATTCATTAGCCTGCATCTCTTGAACTGTTTGTAAAAGCACCTTCCATCACATCAACATGTTATTAACACACCATTCTGCTATGTGAAACCTTGTACATAGATTGTACTCTGCAAAATGTCCTGCTCTAGAACTTCAAAAATTAAATAACATTCTCCTGAACAGAACAGCCAAAGAACTTGTTTGAGAAACAGAACACATCCAATTTAAATATTTTGGAACTGAAGTTGACTTAGAAAATTCAGTTGCTTTAGAAAACATTAGCTAACACCTCACCAACAGCAACCTCCTTTTGAACAAATACAAGAAAGAAATATAAATGTTTCAAAACACATCTGCTGAAATACCAAAGTATGTGCCTGTTGTCGCAGACATTTTTTAAAAAAAGAGTACAACAATAGAAGATATGGCCTTCAAAATACAAGACAACAAGGAATCCGAATGGTTCCAATTAGCTTTGCATCTAACAGCAGAAAATAAATACAAAATAACTGCCCTTTCAATAGTTTGCAGATACTGCAATACAAAGCTTGACAATAACCAAATGTCATCACATGCACCACTAATAACTTTGAACTCTTCCCACTTCCAAAAGCTCTCCAACAGCTTAACCTTTACCAGAGCATCATTATTAAAACAGAACAATCATTTCAAGCTATAATACACCTTATGAAGGCATCATGAAGCGAGACACAGACAACGGACTTAAAGTTTAAACAAAAGATATTTATTAACTTAAATGTCAGGATGGTTGAATGCCTAACTTGCCCAATGCTAAGGTGGCATTTCCCTACCTGAATGAGAATAAGAAAAGTCTAAGTCAAAAAAGTTCAACTTAATAGTGCATCTATGTCTGAAATCTATTCTTGCCCTCACAACTAGAACAAACAAACAAATGTGTAGGGATGTCAAAGTCAAAAGAAACCGTGTTTAACTTACAGTTCTGAGATTCTTCCAGCTCACAGCTTTCTCTCAGCTCCCATTCACCAAGCACAACACAGTTTCCTAAAAAAAAGAGTATTGAGGTTTACCTTTCTCCAGTTCAAGGCAATATAAAGTATATCCAATCCTGGGGTTCCCTTCCCCAAGTTTCAAATAATACAATCCAAACAATTCCTGGGGTTCCCTTCCCCAAGTTTCAAATAATACAATCCAAACAATTCCTGGGGTTCCCTTCCCCAAGTTTCAAATAATACAATCCAAACAATTCCTGGGGTTCCCTTCCCCAAGTTTCAAATAATACAATCCAAACAAAAGGGGGTCTTGGGACTCTGATCCCAAGACAACACATTCCCATATGACTGGTGTCAGGGCTCCCTTGCCCAAGACTTCAAGGCCTCACACAGGTTCCTTGTTACTTGCTCGTGTGCAGCTAGTCACCTTTCTTTGGTTTCCTTAATTGGTTTTCTGAGTTTAGGGTGTGCTCTTACGGTTTCTCTTTAGCCGCCTCATGGATCTGGATCATGCGTTACACACACTTTTCTAAGCGGTAACCTTGTCACACTGTATTCACTTTTTAAGGTTTGCTGTTTGGAGTTCCTGCAGCCTTTAACACATTCAGCTTCAAGGTTTGGGTTTATTCCTTCTGCAACAATCATTTAGTATAATTGAATTGCAGTTCCAGTTTTAATGCAATGTGGCATGGCTTTAATGCTGGGTTGTGTTGCTTAGTTATATTCAGATCCAAGGTTTGGGTTCAGTCATTGGGCCACATGCATGCCACATTCAAAGTTTACTGCATTGCTTCAATGTTAAATTTCTCTTAAATTCTGTATTCAATATATATTGGCTTTCTTTAAGCTTCCCTTATAGATTGGTATTCAATATGTGTTGGCTTGCTCTAAATTCACAGTTCATCTGATTTAAGACACACAGACACTTGACCAACAATTTAATTGATTCAAAAGGGAAGGATTTGTAATGTTTGGAGAATTTGAAAACGTGCTTGTTCCTTTAACAAGGCACACGACCACTCTTCTACATTGTACCAGTCTCACTCTCATTGAACAATGGGAGTACACTTTTTTCAGCCTCACTGTTACAGTAATACAGAGTTACAATATCTGGTAAACTTACCGGCTCACTGTGCAGTCCGTTTCCTTATCAAGCTGGTCACAAACTTGACAAATTCCTCCAAGGGGATATTGATCTGCTCTTAGACACTCTCATGCAATTTCAGCACCACGGGAGAACGAGCAATTAATTTGATGAACTGAAGGATGACGCATCATCTGTTCTCCTTCCTTCGTCTTGCCTCTGCACCATGGAGCTTTCACACTCACCAGGACCCTCAGCTGCTTCAGTCCTTAGTGTGCTTCTCTGGCTGCAGAACAGCTCACCACGGCTCCCATCACCATCTCGCCTCTCACTCCTAACCTTGCTGTCCACACTCCTTTTATACATGTGGTTTGTGTAAAAGGATTGCATGTGTGAGTCCTTCTCTTAACTGCCTGACCACAGTTACACTGATTAGTAAGACATTCCTGATATTGACAACAGTACTCCTCTGAGGCCCTCTTCCTCGCCTCAGTACCAAAGTGGTGTAGCTTCATGTTGGTTTGCATCACTCCCAGTCCTCTCGTCTTCTTCCAGTAATGTCCAATGTGGTAAAAATGAGGGGCACTGGCTTGTAATAGCCCATAAAGGTGGGGGGGAGGCTGAGGCTCGTAATCAACAGAAAAAGGGGGTTACCTCAGGTTTCTTACAGCCTTCAACCAAAAACTGCCAAATTGCCTCCATCTGACTTACTGAAAGGCATTTATGGCAAAGTAGTTGTGCAGGATGGAACCCAGCTGGCCCATAGAAGTGGGGGTTTCCAAATAGCACTTTAAGATGAGCAGCAGCACCCTTGAGATGGAAGGCGATACAGATTTGTAGTCTTGCACCAAATCAATAATGACAACTCAATAGTTTGGCAAAGGGAGTCCGTTTAATGACAAGTACACAAAACAGGGAGTTCAATGAATATCAGCAATCACTTGATCTTCCTTCTAGCTTCAACCCGACTTAATTTCAGAAAAAAACATAACATTTATACCAAAAACTCATCATCACTGATGTGTAACTCTCAAAACTTAGCATGCAACTTGATTGGTTCTTAGGAAGGTAACTTTAATATAGGTACTATATCTGTATATGGTGAAGAGGAAAGGGGATTGGATAAACAATGTCAGGTGGGGCAACTAAGCCCTTCCTTCAAAAGGGCTAATGTAAACGTCACTAAAAGTACAACGTCTCATTGATTCTACTAACTATAGGACCCTGGATTACACGGTCCACTATGATTGGGTTGGCATCAATCACACTCATACTTTTCCATTTGCGCTTAGCAGCGTGCAGAATACCCAGCCAGATGCAGGGAGTTCGTCTGCACCCCAGCCTCCCTCCAATTATTGTTATAATCAATCATCACCTCATTGGTCATGTGTCAATTATTTATTTGTGGTTGGCCTCGAGTCTGCTTCTTGGTCTGGGAAAGTTAAGGCTTCTGGGTATGGCCAAGGCCCATGCATAGGTGTGAAAGTTTCATCCCTTTCTGCTGGACTGCTTACATGATTCCGACACCGTGAAATCGGCCTTTCCTTCATGCAATTTCATATATTTGATTCAATTCTGCCAGTCGTCTGCCATTTGTGTCTTATCTTGACCTTCCCTGAACAGGATACTCTGTTCTTCTTCTCTTTAATTGTATCCACTGTTGGATATTTCAGCTGATACAACCATGGCTTCTTGACATGGTTACCTTCATCTGAGTTTCTCTCCGTCTTTAATTCTCGATTTGTTTGCTGCAAAACTCTCCTCTTGAGACCTTTAAAAACCTTTGGTTGATTCTGCTCTTTTGCGTAGTGGAAATATACTTATATAAAGTGCTCTTTTGAGGTAGATATGTACAGGTGGCGCATGCCCCAATCTATCTTACTACTAAGCATAAGCAAGCCTCACGATTTCTGTGCTTCTTGCGGTTACTTTGCATATGTACACGTTTAAACTAACTGAATATCTTCATCGTGCATATGGCGTAGTTTTCGGACATCTTGACATCAATTGTTTCACTTTAGGCTCAGAATGTCACTTATCCATGATATTTCATCTCGCTTGTCATCATTTTCAGGTCGTTATATCTTCTATATGTGAGTCAGTCTGGGTTCTTATGACGTCAGCATTCGTCTTCCTTCAGTATCTTTTTAGCTTCTTCAGGTATTACATTCTGGCAATCGTCATTCTGTCTCATTTTTCGATATGGTTTTCTCAGTGAGTACCTTACTGTCCAGGTTTTCTTAGGTGTCGGTATTTCAACAGGTGCTGTTATTCTGATCGGTACTGGACAGAGCCCAACTGCGTCTCTCTGCTGATTTATTTGCTCATCATACGTCACATATTTCAGCGTGAACATTCCTGGTACAACAAAATGGGTGGTTGGAGTGCGAATCGAGCCTGGCACCTGCTCTACATAGTATTTTTGCCATTAGATCTTAAAGCAACAGTAGAAAGTCACGGAGTAGGATGGCCAATAAAATAATCTTTGATTGTACTCGTTAATGGTATTAACCTAAAAAGGGGGTGGGGGGGCAGAGAGCAAATTACCAGGGTAATGCCCTTACTTTAAGTACTTTTTAACACGATAAATAGGGCAAAACACATCTGTGTCAAGGTCTGTTACAGCCAATTGTATCCAGTCTCCCAGTTTCCAACAAAACAGTTTATGAAAAACCATTTGAGAAAACCACTGTGGTTAGGGCAAAAAGGTAATGAAGAGAGAGGCTGTGGCGAAGGATAGTAAGGATACGGTCAGGTTCTAACTGTCCCTACCTCCTATCCACACCTCAACCTCGGAAGCGCTGATGTATCACTTATCAAAAAGTTATAGAAGTTATTAGTGCGTTTTCTTTTCCTATCTGTAGTAATGCATTCAGCCTTGTTATTTTTTGCCCATAAACCACTCTCTTCCACTATGTGTGCGTATTGGAAGAGACAAGTAGCCAATGAGTAAGAGGGGAAAGTCAATGCATCAGTGGTTTAAGATACTGACATCAACTAGGATATTCATGAGTTTTAATGGCCTAGAGATTGCCTGTTGGCCCTGGTGGACTGAGGTTTAAAAAACACAAATTCCAAACAACTCATGTTTGTATGACAAAACAACATGAAGACAATACACACTCCACTCTTTGTCTCAAAATGCTAATGATTAACGAAAGGTGGGGTTGTGTAAAAAGATTGTTCACACAAATAATAGGTCAAATAATAGGTTAAGATAATGCCTCTTAGGTGTAGCAATCACCGCCTATCGGTTTCAGTGGCAAACAACAGGGCCACTTTCATCAGGACAGTATTCAGGTTCCCTGATCTTGGTAAGTCAAAATAGTACCTGCCAAGTACCAGAACATATAAGAGGGCGGGTTTATACTTTACCACCTTCTTACCACCTTCTTACTCATGCCATGGGACTGGATCAGTCAAAAGACGAGCCTTATGGGGCAGACCCTGTTCCTATTCAGGTTCAGCCGAGATTTTGCAACTATATATGCAGTAAATCCGAACATCAGTTGGTACTCTCTACTTGGTTCACTGCGTTGATCCCAACGTCCCATCCAACGACTCCCATGTAAGTCCCAGCACGCAGATGATGTGCCTCATACCAACAAAAGACAAATACATGTGCAAAAAATAGTAGACTTAAAGGTAGACATGCCCTAGAATATCTTAAAGAAAACAATGAATACTGCAGAGATATAACCATGAAAGAAAACTGTATTGAAGATTCACCACAAAGTGGCCAATTTGAACATGTGGATCCTGATACTGCAGTCAACATTTTAGACCAGTTCACAATTCACCCACTACACTCAAAAGACACCATAGAAGATGCATTAGAAACAAATCAAAGGATCCCCAATGAGCATATGGGAGAAAAGTGTAGGTACACTTTCTTTTCCACTACTCTTTGCTACAGGAACATATGATGAAAGATTCACACAAATAACTGAACCAGAATATCACTCTTTACAAATGTATTCTGTGGACCCCAAATTCAGACAAAATGTAGAATACATTTTCCACATCCTGTTCGAAAGTGAACTATGTAAGGAAGGCACAGGATCAACAGTAAGATAGACACAAGTGACCACAGTTCATGGGTGTGTATTGAACTTTAACAAGGGTGTGATAAACTCCAATCTAATCCTAAATCTACAGATGGGAGCAGGCTATGACCATCAAATAATAATAATGCAGTCCTAGTGGAGTCTTTGTAAAAATAAAAATGCCTTTACTAAAGAAAACAATTGCCAATTCTTACCGCTAAATATACATAATGTGGGGTAGTGTTCATGAAAAATAAAGAAGTGTTCACAAAATTATATCTCAGGATGTTCAGGCCGTTGGCCTCCCTTCCCCATGTTTTCAGCATGGGACAAGGTGGTTCACTCATGCAAAGCACATTCTCTGGCTTCTTTGGCACGAGGATACAGTTCACTCACAGCATCAGGGCCTTCTTTGCCCAAGTCTCTTTACTTCTTAAATGTCTCTTGATTCAGGCGGCCTGATGTACAAAAACACAACACAAAGTTCCTTTCCTCTTATCAGTATTCAATTTGGGTGATTCACCCTGGATCCCGCTTTTCTGGGCTCAGATCCCCCTTTTTGCAATGTTCAGAGAATATTCTTTCTCGGATGACTCATGATTCACCCCGAATCCCTTCACCTGGAATCAGATCATTCCTCTTATACAATGAGTCTCTCTGAGCCGGTCTCGGAACAATTCCAATTCGCATTCATGTATCGAAGACTTTCAAATGTGAACAGGGTTTATCTTGAACCATTGCAGGACGGTGTCCAGCCAAAGGATCTAAAACAAAAGGATCAAATGCCTTTTTTTTGGCACCAAAAGACCCGAAAAAAAAGGGTGGAATGTTTTTTGATTTATTTATTTATATATATTTTTATTGTGGTATGCAGAAAAAAAAATTCGACCCTTTTATTCGGTCCATTTGGTTTCGAAAAAAAGGGCATTCAATCCTTTTTTTTCGATCCTTTCACCTATAACCTTGCAGGACCACTTTGATCTCAAAATTCCCTCCTTACATTTGCCATCCAGTAGGATACCTAACAGAGACCTTCGAATGAGCACCCACGTGACGCTGAACGACTCTATCAACGGTATCTTTCGTGGCCTCTAAAGTTCATTCACTCTTCTGGTTTTCAATTATATTCTCGTCGCTCATCACATACATTCACACACTGTTCTCCTTAGATTTCTTAATATAAAGCTGCTGCTTGCAACCTTGGCTCTAACACAGGCTGGTCTGGTATCAATCTCTCCGACTCAGTTGTGCCCTAGGGTCTATGGCTGCGCTATACAAATGCAATAAAGTAAAGTAAAGTGGCTGTGCTGTCTTTACTGGCACTGTTTTGTTGTACGAGCCAAGGACAGTACCACAGTGGCAAACACTCCTCCCCACTTTGATTATTGATGCTCGAGAGCCCAAGATACCTCTGGCACCAAATGCATGTATTTTCAGCTTTAGTTACCGATCTTAGGTTTCTTATTTTCCAAGGTTCACAAAAGTAGCAGTATGAAAACGTCAAGGGCACTTCCCTCCTTGCAACCCCCACTCTGGTCTTGCCGTCTTTCTCCTCGTGTTAAACTGCCACCTTGGAACTGCTGCTTCCTCGTGTGATTTGCCTTGCTCAGAGTGTGCTTTCACGTGCTGCCTTTTATCCGTGTGGCAGAGTGTGATGGATATCAGGTTTGTGTAAATATCAGTAATTGCCTGGCCTTACCTGACCATTGCATTGGGACATGTCAGGTATACGACTCTGGTGTTAGTCTGTTTTCGCTCATGGTGAACTGTCCATGAGAAGGTGTTTGTGTTGGGAAAGGGGGGGTTGAGTTCCTAGGTATTTTACCTGGCAAGATGGGGAAGAAGGTGTTACAGGGAAGGGGATACCGCGTCTAACCATCCAGTGTCCCACTCCCAGAAGACCCCCATCCAGGTGATCCTCCCGCACTGGTCCACCCCAGGAACTGGATCCAAAAGCAATGGCTGTGTCCTGGCCACCTGGATGACAGATTCCCGGGGACTATTGCGTGAGACACCTTCAGGTTTCTCACAACAAGCAACTGTGTTACGGAGTTGCACACACATCAAAAACAGGCTCTTGTTTCTTCTTACATTACTGCTACACAACTCTTTCAAAAGATAAAAGACAAAGATAACGTTTTGCAGTCAAGTATTAAAAGTATCTTGGCAAACATGCATAGTACAAAAGAATACTGGTTCTAATATCATGCTGATGTATGTTGTATGCTAAGGAACCTAGGCCCACCCACACAGATTGTTACTTTGGGTTGTGCAGAATACGCATGGGCTGACTTGTGTAACTTCTTACGCACTGCAAACCAAAGTAAGGAGGGGATAGACATAAATACTCCAGGGGAACTCTGTTCTCTTCATCCTGTCAAGTGATGCTAGCAAGCTATGCAAGACAGAATAATAATACAGGAGTCTGGTCAGTTGTGAATGGTGCCAAACAAAAAACCCAGCCCGTTAACAGTGTAAGTTAAAACAGGTGGATATCCCACGTGGAAATGACGCTTGTGGCTGAAGATTTGACTCATTAATTAAATGTAATCCAAGAGGAAGAATGGGTTGGTCAGTACATTGTTGATGAGCTCAAAAAAATGATTGAAGTATTTCCTGCCTCCTGAGAGGTGGGACCTGATTTAACATGCAATGCATTACTTAAAATATCCTCGGAGCAATGGGCTCAGGCATTTCACCTTGTGTTTAGGTGGATTGGCAAACATGGACATGTCCCAGACACATGGAGACAAAGCTCAATTTTGCCCATTTATAAAAAAGAGTGTTGGAAAGATCCGACCAACTACCGCATGTTAGCCATGCTAGACATCCCAGCAAAGGTCTTTGCTAAGGTGTTGTGATAAGATCTCAATCAGTGGATTGCTGAGAAACACAATCTGACTCCCAATCAATCAGGGGTCTGTGCTGAATTCTCTACAGTACATAATCTAATCACTCTTGTCACAACCATATAGAGTATGTGTGGAGTAGGCGCCAGCTCCCAGTATATGGGGCTTTTATAGATTGTAGTGCCACCTTTGACACAATAGTACAGAATAAGTTGTGTAATAAACGTGTACAGTGGGGTTTTCCACACAGGTTGTTATCTATGATCAGGCTGCACTATACCAACACTTCAGTTAGAATCAGGCTGGATGGGGAGGGCAAGGTTACTAGCCTGATCCCGAGCAGTAGAGGTTTCAAACAAGGCTGTATTTTGGCATCCGCTTTTTGTGACCTGTACTTGGCAGGCCAGGCATTAGCATTAAACGACACCCCAGCATGTGATATCTACATTGGTCCTTTGAAAATGGGGTGGCTGGGATATGCATACGATCTGTTGTTACTTGATCGTAAACCCAACAGGCCACAGGACAAATTGGAGGTTTTAGAGAATTTTGCGAAAGAGAATGGTCTGAGAATTAATTTAGAGAACACCGAAATAATTGCCTTTATGGGGAAAACAAGAAGTACATCCTTTAATAACATGAGATGGAGTGTTGATGGACACAACGTTGAACAGGTGGAATGATACAAATACCTGGCAGTATTTGTGGATCAGAAACGAAAGTGGGAAACGCAGTGAGCAGAACATACATTCAAATGTATGAAAATCACCATGGCATTAAGCCATTTTACAGGAAAGCAAGGCGGGTGCTTGCTAAGAACTATCCTCCTGTTATACTCTGCTAAAATTGTACCCTGCAGGGTTGAAATATGGGGGCAAAAATTCCAAAAGAAATTGAACTGGTCTGAAGCAAAAAATCCTAAGAATTCCGTTTAGGATGCCCAAAACCTTCCCGATGGAATATATTTTATTGGAATGTAACATGATGCGAATAGGTGATATAATGGAATATAAAGTGGCTCTGATGTATGTAAAGTTGTGTAACTTAGATAATGACACCACAATTGTAGAGGTATTGAAAGCATTTAGGTGCATTGACAATAGCGAAAACTTTGGAGTGCTGCGTCATCTCTGTTCCACCTATAAGAAATGGTCCCATGACAGAGAAAATGAGTGGACAAGATATACTCAAGCAGGACAAAGCGTATCCTGAAACATGTGATACATAGTGCTGGAACGCAAAGAGACATGGTACGATCGGCGTCTAATGCAAATAGCGGCACTTTTATACAGCAGTGGCTAGAGCGTTTCTGAAGCCCCCAAAGACTTGGGAGCTTTTCCAAATAGTAAAACAGTTAGACAATATCTATTTTCAGATACGCTTGAAATTGTTGGTGCTAAATTTGGTATTGATTATGTATGTTCACGTTAACTACAAGATAGTCAGTAAATGACTTGGACCTGCCATTAGTCCAGGTAGATGCTCAGTTCTTATGTTTAGGATGGACTATAGGTAAGCAGGTGAGATAATGACTGTATAAAAAGGTGGGCCAGCCACACGCGGCCCTAGCAGCAATATACGAGGCACCAGTATAATGCATCCCTCCCTCCTTCATTATCATTAGACATTAATAGATGCAAATCATGCACACTCAGGTCTCGAGAAATCAATATCAAACTATTTGGATATCTACTGTACCATAACAGTGAAGACTTTGCGATCAGACAATGTATTTTTATGGTTGTTGTGCCATCGTGAGGGTCATAAACATTAACGACCAACATGTGTTCCTTAGTATCAGGCAGGAATAGAAAAACCAAAAGCACTTGAGGAAGGGAACCATCAACATAAAAATAAGAGAGATTAGATTGGAACGGCCCCAATGGCCAAACCACCACTGGGGCGACTTATGCCGGACACCCGAGCCGGATTGCAAAGTATATTGGAGCCATCTATATAGAAATTAGTAGTAAGTCACGTTTCCTGTAAAAGAAAAATTTCAGATAAAATCATTCTAATAAATTCTAATGGTAGATTGCAGAAAGAGGTGTGGCTACGTGTGTTCTATGTAAAACAGGATAAGATGTGTAGACGAGCATGCAAACAGGCTCTGCTAGAAGTTGCATCCTCAAAGAGCCACTGAACAGTAAAACTGCCAAACTGTTAGAAGAAAGCATGCAGGATGCTAACAGCACAGAGTTTTCCGACTGAAAGGTAGATACCCAAGTAGCTGTTATATTCCTCTGTAAAATGGGAGATTGCGATGGACAGCGAACTGCGCCTTGCTTGTGATTTAATGACTTCCTACAGATTGTCAATCAGAAGCCCAGGGATTCCAATTCTACGGCATCAGATTTTACCAAGGGTGATGTAAATTTAAAGATTACCCAATTTGAAGAGCTACCCAACTTGGGCAGTTCTATCAGAGGACGACAGGAGGTTGAGACAAGGGATCTGCGAAAAGATTTCCAGAAGATTTCTTCTGTTTATAAATGGAGAGTAATCTGATGGGTGGAGTTCTTCGACCTTCGTCCATTTATCAAGTAATCCAAGATTTTCATTTATTAAGGGACAGGGCAACATGTATCTGCGCTTGTGCAAATGTAACTAGAGATGAATTTGAAACCTGATTCAAGACTGATATGCAGCCTTGCTGGGTTACTATGATGCCTAAAGTCGATGGTCGACTCTTTGCTCCAACAGAAGGAGCACTAGACAGAGGCGCGATAGATGAAGCAGCTGACCCAGTGGGTGCCAGAGGAGCCAGCAGCCAGTTGTTAATAGGGCCACGAAGAGGCACCTGTTTGACTGGACCATCAGATGTTGTAGAAGTCGAGGGCTTAGAGCTGGCGGTTTTACAGATGCCAGCAGACGGGCAAATTGATGTAGAAGGCCCTGGCAGGCGAAGTTCATTAATTTTTGTTGCCACTTGCTTCCCTCTAACAGACCTTGTTTGCCTTCTGCTCAGCACTGGAATTAGAATAATAGAGTGTGGAACACATCGAGAATCGTGTACAGATTCTACCTACAGATTGTACACAAACAGAACCCCAACCCCTAAACCCTAACTTTTTTCATTGTGAAGGCAATGAAAGCTCCTCATGATTCCAGTCACTATCTTCTGTATCATCAAGAGTGTCGCGGGACACTAGTTGGGTGCCACCATTCCTGCCAAGGTTATAGTTGGCACTACTGTGCGCTTCATGGACCAGGTTCTCTTTTATTTCAATGAGGTTCTGAAAGGGGCCCCTAGGGGACCCTGACATCTATGGAAACAAGGCGGGTCACCACACACGATAGAGATGCCAGACACGAGGTTGTATTCCCAAAGCTAGGGTTTTATTGCAAAGCAAAAGTCTCAGTTGACCAACTCGGTCTCACGCCCCGCGACGTGCATCTCTAGACCTCGAGGGGCGCAAGAGAGTGAATTACGTACATCAGTTACATATATACAAAATGCATATCAAACAATCAGCTATGTCATGTTTAACTCCCCCCCCCCTTTATTGGGTTTCTTTGAACTTGGTGTGATGATGGACATCTCCGACCACTATGACACCTTCAAACATCTATTCTAGTAACAATTTGCAATTTGTGAGTGCGTAGGCATCTTTCGGTTACAGAATAGAACACAGCGCTTCTGTTCTTGGAAGCAAACTACATACGGGGGGGGGGGGAGTTGCATTCCGGACCTTGCTATCTATCAGGTGCTATTCGCGTCCTGGGAGCCGACATGCTCTTAGCGGGCTCAGCAAAGGGGTGTGAAAACAAGGATATAATATGAGGCAGGGTAACCAAAAAGGAAACACACCAAACACGGGTTACAAAGGAACATACAAAGTACTTTATTTTATACTGAATCCAGTTACAAAAGAACAGAACAAAATTCAGATAGCTATCGACCCTCAGTACAACACAGCGAACTCCGGCGTGGTTCGGTGTGCTCAGTGAGTGCAAATATTCATTGAAACAGTCAGGCTTTTATACATTTATCCAGCCTGTTGTCCAGCCTTTCTTCAGGTTAACCATTCCATAAATAAGTTACTGCTCTAGGGTCCCTTGCCAGGTCAAATCTAGTTCATCTTAGGTTTATACATTAACAAGAAGAAATGGTAATAATGTATGTTCTAGGCCTAACATTACAATGCAGGACTTAATTTATACAATATAGTTAAGCAGGTGTTCTCATTCAATTATAGATCAGTTTCGGTGATACAGATAATCCATTACACACAGGTCAGCAGAAGGACAAGGTCTCAGCTCATGACCCTAACAAGTGGCCTGCAGGCAAGTTATACATTAGCTGTACAGAGGTCATGACAATCGAGTTCTGTTCTGAATAACATAGGCTACCATTTTAGCTCACATGGTGACTTTATAGAGCAAGAAAACCTAAAATGGCGGCTTGACCCAAAATGGCCGTTTACATAGATTCTAAGGTCAGGACCTTGCAATGAGAGTTTATTCGCATGTAGTTTATAAGCAGCTTGTTAGCAGCTTGGCGTAGGCCAATATACATATATTCATAGCAATAGGAGGCACGATATCATTTCTAGTTTGACAGGGTGGCTGTTAGAGAAGCATAATTCAAGCTTTTAGCTGTATTATTCTAACATATTCTACCATATAACGAGACTGGCTGACAGCTGTGAAATGATTAAATGCCCTGCAGCTCTGCTTCAAGGCTACATTACAGAGGGAGCCGGGCATTCTTCCTGGCGCTGCCTACATTTGTGTTTCAGCTAACTCTTGTTATCCTCTCGGCCCTGTGGCCTTGTCCTTTTCACATACAGACAACAATGTTCCACAGTCGAGCAGTGTAAGCGGAAAATATACTGCGAAGCAATAGGAACAGAAAGCAATGAGCAATGGTTAGAAAACAAAATGGCGATTCTTGTTTCATCAAAATGGCCGTTCATTGGCAAACTGGAAAACCTATATTCTGTGTATCGTTCATGAGACGGTTGGTCCACGGCCACCAAAATGCGTTTGCGGTCTCAAAGTAGAGGTATCCATATTTCTAGACTGACAGTTCTACGTTGACCTCCTTAGCATTTTCACCAAGTGCCGATGGCAGGGGCCAGGAAGAGTTCTCCATTATCATGTTAACATTGACAGCCAGGACCTGCATTGTTTCTTACTGTTCTTTGGTGAGAGTTGAGCATAACGCCAAGAGAGCATCAATACTGGCGGACTTAGCATTTAATGATAGTGTAATAGTAGAATCGCTGGTCAGAGTAGGTCCAACAAGGACAAGAGGAGGGTCAAGCCCACTTTCACTATCTGACTCGCTATCCTAAAGAGCTGAAGAGTCAGAAGATGGTGTCAGTATGGCTACTTCCGGGGATGATTGTAATTGCTCAAAATCAGGAGAAGCAGGAAAGTTAGTACTGGGTAGAGTTCCAAGGACAATGGTTTGCAGATCTGAGCAGTGCCAAGTTCCCATGGAATTCCTCTGGAGTCCTATACATAGGTTCAAAAGAGAGTGGTGGTTGTCAATCATTGGGGAGTAGGTTATGTTAAATGCTTGCTGCGGTAAAGAGGTATTACTTTGTCAGGATGAGCCAGAGGCAATATATCCAAGAAGCTGGTAATGGAAGATTGCGCCTTATGGCTGCCTTCAGTCAGAAATGGACAGCAGGCTCAAGCCAGAGGAACAGCCAAATATCCTGCAAGTTAGAAAAGAAAAAGTCAAACTCTTCTTACCCGATACTTCCTGGTCCTGCAGCGGACCACAGCAGGCCACCTCTGTTGCGCGGTTTAGTGAAGGTTAAGAGTCGTTTGCTGGCCGAGACTGTAACAAGACGCTCCTTCAAATGGTAGCCACTGATGAAACACTCCATAATTCCCCTCAGTACAGCACACAGCAGAGCATCTCTGCACCACCTACGCTTCACGTTCCACAGGTCAGTCAAGGTTAAGAGTCCTTTGCTGGCCGAGACTGTAACAAGCCACTCCTTCAAACGATAGCCACTGAAGAAACACTCCGTAACTCCCCTCAGTACAGCAAACGACAGACAACCTCTGCACCACCAACCTGACATCAAAGTTAATCCAGATATTTTTGTTACATTGAATCTGTTGTGTCTCCTTAAATGATGCCAACCTCACATTATCTAACTACTTGAAACACACATATATTCTGTAACAAGAACACTTTTAAACCATGTAAATGCCAGCAACTCTATTTGTATACAATGTGTTTTTTTTTCAATTCACCATGATTTTTTTTCCCCAATGATTACTAAATGTTAATACAACAGTGGAGCACCCACACATGTTGTACCAAAAATAGTACATACAATGTACTATTTATGACGGTCAAAAAGTAAATCTATATGTACAACTGTAACTACATTTTTCAAAGTGTGTTGTATAACACATTATACTTTTTCTTTGCATAGAAACAACCACAGATTGCAACCTTCTTACCATATTCAAATACATGTCCACACCCAGTATCAGTTATTCCGGGCATATTACCATAGCCATATTACTGAGCACGAACTATTGTAGCCACAGCCAGTGTGCACATTTCTGGGAAGATTATAAATACTGTATACACTTATCAACCTTGGCATTGTACTGTGGTTATAATGACTGACCATATATTTTTGTGGACATAGCCATTGTCCAGATTATTAGGGCCATATTCTGCAGCCATAGCCCCAAGATTCTGGATACTCACTGTGGCAGGAACAATATGCAGCAACAACAGTATGCATCCACCTTTTTATAAATACTGTACACACTTCAATAGTACCCTTCCACCATGTGGCAAATACTGTATAATCCCTATAATAGCCATAGTTTCTGTACACATATTACTAATGTCTGGCAGAGCCACTCCCAGGACTCCCCTTGTCCCTTTGCATATTTAAGTAACTTTGGGTCTCACCCTAAGTTACTAGGGGAATCCAGACGTGGAGCCCTTGCTCACTATTCTTAGAGAGGCACAGCTCCTCCCTACTGATGAGGTCCAACCAGACCAAAACACGTGTCTGGGGTTTCTGTTGGTACTCTTGTTCAGAGGAGAATTGCCTCGCATTTCGGTGCTGGACTGCCCCAGGGCAGGACAAAGACTGATATGTTTGGGATATTTCTTCTCTGTGAAAGATAGTGAGCTAAAGACTCTGGGTAAGTCTCTCGTAACCAAGACTAATATCTGGCAGAGAGACTCCCAGGACCCCCCTTGTCAATTTACATATTACTGTGGACATGTCCAGTGTCCTGATGATTTTGGGGGGCATATGAATGCCCCCAAGAATCTGGACACTGTCCACGGCCACAACAATACAGTTCAACTATGTCCACAAAACTCACATTATACCTTAATGAAACATAACTATCACCTGTCACTTTTACACATACTGTCCGCGGACAGCCTAGTTGTCCATGGAAGTGGCAGCTCCGTACTGTGCGCGGCTAGGGAGGTTACGCACAGTCAAAATTACAGCTCATTCAATGCCACCCACACAACTGTTTTTCACATATAACAATGACTCCATCTCAACTTTTTTGCACTCCCTTACCCTTCCCAGAAACTTTAATTCACAAAATAACCCCAAATGTAGTTTCCAGAGGTTTGTTTTGTCCCTCTGTCCATGGACAAATGCTGTGGTTCGCGGTTCCAATATGGCGACCATTTCAGAAAGTTTTACGCCGCTCACATTTTACAATAACTATTCAGCCTGCATGTTTGATATCCACGAATGTCACGCCACCCCCTGATTGGCTCAGAGGCATCCGCGGACACCAAATCAGGAAATGAGTCCACAGACCAGATGCAAATATCACACATTTTTTTAGACCTTATTTTTGAACTTTTTGTAAAAAATCTACTGGACGGATATACACCAAATTTTCTAAAGCACGCACCGCTCCTCATTCAAGTTTGGTGCAAACCCGTCAAGCGGTTTGTGCTGTAGGCGTTAGCAAAAATATCTTTCAATGTATGTCTATCCGGATTTCAAAAGTTTTGGGACCTCCCTATAACTTGACAAAACCACACTAAGTAAAAGCAGTCTGAGGTTGACATATACATTTTTTTTTTGCAGTTTGGTGGGGATTCAATGTACGGTGCCAAAGTTTTAAGCCACCCAAAAACCCCTCTTCCTATGGGTTGAGCAGTTTAACCATAACTACAGGGCCGCTTCCACAGGCCCTTTAATAGTTGAAATATCGTAAAGTTAATTGAGGGATAATATATATAAATTAATTTGACGGTATTTAAATGAGTAAATTCACTTAAATTGAGGGATTTTAAGTGTGCCGATACTCGAAATGTCTTCATCAATTAATACATTTTTGGATGTTGGTATCCCCTCCCCCTCCACACGCCACTAATATACCCATTTATAAATGACGAGAGAGGCTACTTGTTCTAAAGTTCGGCGACATGTTTACTGTGCGCCAGACAACGGCAGCCCCAACCTGTGCAAACATGCCATCCATCACGCCACCCTTTCTTCAAGGGGACAAGAAAGGCAAGGGCTGGGAGTTTGCAAGAGTGATTAATTGGGTGCCAAGGCGCGGACCTGTGCAACACAAGGCGGCAGAGAAAACAGGGTCCACACGAGGGGCCCGGGTTTCCTGCTGCAGTCATTAGTGGAATGAAACGAGGGAACGGGCCCTCCTATCGGACATAAGTCAGATCTGAAAGCTGCAGAGAGGGGGCTGACGGGACCCTAACAGGCGTGATGTGTTTAACATTTGTGTTATCAACGCGCCTTCGCTGAACTCTTCCTGACACGCTTAGGTGGAGGGCCTGGAGTTCAAACCAACTACTTAGGCCCACGCCGAGCTCCCCACCTTCTGATAATTGCACGCCTTGCCTGATGTTTGCTCTCGGCATGTAAATCGCTTTCCCACTTGTTGTAGTGCTTTGTTATTCTGGAGTAAGACGGGAGTTCACAGGGCTTCTCGTGGGACGCCTTCCTCTCTGCATTCCAGGGCCAGCTCCACACAGCCATGGCGATGAGGCTCCCTCGGATAACGCCGTGGACAAGAACACACTGTGCAAGAAATGTGCCGTTTCCTTTGTGTTGCTTTCTTCCCACAACGGAATAGTTCACAGCGACGTTTCACAGTTTATCAATAATAAATAAAAAAATACCTGCAAACACTTCAATGAAACGGGTGGCCATTACATGGGCTGTTGCAAGCTGCCATTTGCAAAGAGTTAATTGCTACATGACTGTTTACCGGGACATTTTAACAACCTGGTGTTTGTTGTGTGCTCTGATGAATTTCTTGATGTGCAGACAACGCAGACACGTCGTTTCGCTCTATTTCCTAGACTGAATCACCGTCCAGTATCCCGTCCCATGCCACATATTGTAACCCTGCCCTCCCACCCCCAACCTACTTCATAATTTACCCTCAAGGACACGTACAGCGTTGCCTCGTAGCTAGTTGTCCTCTGTATGCAACCAAAATGCAAAGTTAACACATCGCCACTATTTGGACCCCAACATCTCCCTGCCATGCAGTGGCACGAGGCGCTGTCTATTGTTTCACCACTGGGTGTCTATTTGCCAGTCAAAACCAGAGACATTTTTTTGGGAGAGCAAAAGGGGCACGTGTCCCGGGCACCCACCCAGGAGGGGGCCCCCATATGGCTGCCTGATTGAAATCAGTCAGTGCCCATTTGATTTGCAAAACTAAAATAACCCATACCAGGTGTGGTGGTGCGCTGCTGAGGTGCCAAACGTGCAGCCAGATTGTTGCTGAGCAGTGCATTTGGTCGTCAATGAATCCGATTATGCTTTTTGTGTTCAGTGTAATACACACAGTTTGTCAAGTCATTATAGCACAACTCCTTTAGTTTGCTCACCCTCCCGTGCATTATATACAGAGCATGTGCCATACCGAAAGTCGAAAGGCATATTGATATATTAGAGTACCATGATTGCTCAGAAGCTAGATCAGGTTGTTAGGTACTGGTTTAGAGATGCGTGTTCCTATGCCAAATCACAGTACTAAATTACATCAAGGGCAACTCAGCCTTTCCTAGGGCTGAAGTTGATAAACGTGCATGTATATATACTTTTGTGATAGTAACACTTAACATGTGCTACGCAGCAATCTAATTGAACCAGTTAGCGCCAGCTGTAGAAAGTGACA
The DNA here is from genome assembly GCF_040938575.1 of Ambystoma mexicanum. Lineage (NCBI taxonomy): Eukaryota > Metazoa > Chordata > Amphibia > Caudata > Ambystomatidae > Ambystoma > Ambystoma mexicanum. Next base: position 15,044,193 of record NC_090936.1, on the reverse strand, counting down.
TAGCATCCATCTGGTGCAGGTCTAGAGCTTTCTTCCTCCAAACGACGGTTGTTAAAACTGGCTACCACTTCCCAATGAAGAACGTAAAGTGCTAGTAGCCAAAGTGATTAGGTTGTCAAATTCGAGACACTGGAACCAACGTGTTGAGGCTCATATCCCGGCTTTTCCAGTGGAGGATACACTGATCCTGGACAAATCATCTTATGCCACTGTATTGTGCGGTGCTGTCTCCTGTAGAAAGCTTTGCCTGTGCGGTGCTGTCTCCTGTAGAAAGCTTTGCCTGCTCACTTACGGGGGGCGTTGTTGAGCCTAGTGCTTGATCACTCTTTTCATGTAGGTCATTTGAGTGCAAGGAGTTCTAGACAGAAGCAAGCCAACCAAATGTTGCAGACCTCTGGCAAACCTATGTTCTAGTCTGCTCATTTGGCAAAAACAGTCTGCTTTATGATGCAATTTGAAAGGTACTTCTGCACATACTAAATAACAGTCTTCAATTCTGTCTTTCGGGTGCATGTAAAGCTTTAAATACAATTGAAAATCCCAGATAAAGCCGTTAAAGCTCACATCAATTAATATTGTAGTGCTATTGTACTTGACTTGCTGATAGTGAAAATGAAGCTAGAATCATTGTCATTTTGCCCAGAATACATCATGTTGGGTTAGTATGTGAATTGCATACTTTCCAAGTCAGTTCTTAAAACAATAAGGTATTATTTTAGCTCATGAAAGTGAAACACAAATAATTGCACCTTGCTCTATGATAAGAACTGGGAAATAATGTGGTCAAGTACAGAAATTGCAGATTCGGCTCAAATCTCAGCTTCGCCTCTTAACCAACATGTGTGATCCTTCTTGTTTTGCCTAACTTGTCCACATTTCCAGTCTGTAAACTGTTGAACATTCTCAGGGTTCGATCCTGTCCAAGGGGCAGTGAGCGTGGTAAAAACCATGCTCCATTGGGGCTTTTCATGATCCCCAGCTACTGTCCTCATTCTCAGGGGTCCTGGGCGTCAGTGCAGAGGACAATACTGTTGTATCACGAACGGTCTCCATTTCGCCTGTTTTTTTATTTTTTATTAATGGGTGGGTTGCAAGTTTTCAGCAGTAGTTTCGTATAATTGCACAACGTTTGCAATTTAACAAAAGCTCTGGCCAAAACACCCCTTTTTGAAATCCGTTTAATTTTAAGTTTTTCCATTCCTCTGTGCAACAACCCTCACCAACCCATTCCTCCAACACCTCAAAAAACAATCCAGACATTATAGGAACGTTGCAGAGTTATGTTCAATTATGTGCAAAATATCTACTTAAACCAGCACAATGAGGATCAGGTGAACTCGTGAGATTTTTAGTTTTTGTTGAGAAGCACTTAATCTGTTGGTTTACCCCCATGTAAATGCCTAGTGAGATGTGTACGGTAGGTTGTGACTGGAAAAGGGTGGCGGGGTGACCTTGTCTCTGGTAACACTCCTCCACAATAGCGAAAGTGCAATAAGCGGACCACCACCAAAGGTAGTATTATCCCCACCAATAATGTTGCCATATACGTAGTCGTCGGGAAACAGCAGAGGCAACATTATTGATGGGGTTAATATTAGGTTTTAATGGGAACAGAGGTTGCAGGGGTGTTCCCCGCTCCCTTTAAAAAAAGATGGGGGTTGCAGGGGCGTCCCACACAGGTTCCATGGGGTAATATTGCCACAATTAATTTTGCCATTCTTGTATGGCGACATTGTTGCTGCAATATTAACACATGGAACCCATTAAAGGAGGTAGTGTATGGGTCTGACCTTTTTACACTGTCACTAATGAGGAGCAGTAACACTAGAATCCACATGCAAACGACCTGGTTACGGAACTGGTGATTGCCAGGTTGGTTTCAAGCCAATGCTGTCAACATGTGCAAAGGTTCCTGAACCGGTGCATTGTGTGTTCCGTCGGTGAAATCCGAGACCATCAGAACATGATGTTAATTACCGAACGTGTCGGTAAAGCATAATCTGACATTTTCAGTAATTTACACCTCGACGAGAATCGGGAGATCGATCTTTAAGAGCCATCTAGTTCTAAGGGTATGCTCTTCAAAAAAAGTCCCGTCATGGTTTTAATGGCTACAGTGTTGAGTTGTATATAATAATCGTGACCATTGATATATTGCACACCACAAAGTCATTTGTTCTTTGTGGACTAATAGCAAAACTTCTTAAAAACAATAGTTTCTAATTGATATCAACGATCTATGCAATCTGTCTGCATGGTTGGGCACTTTTACTTTTAATGAGACGGCCAACTTGAGTCATCTCTCTATGCTGGGGTATGTGTGCCTTTTTCATACAGCTACTTATCTGTGCCCTGCATTTGAACTAGACCTTTCTTGTGACTGCTATTTCTAAAAATGTTCCTGTACCTATGCTCGAACACAACCAACCTTATCCTGGACTGAAAATGTGGCCGTTCAAACACTGCTTGTTTGTAATTCGGATTGCAGCTAGTCTGGCGAGGGTAAGGAAGACTGGTAGGGAGCCCCATGCATATTGTCACTGCTGCAGGACAAATATCAAGCTGGGCGTTTTGATCGCGATCTGGGGACAGCAACCAGGGATTTAGTATCCTGTAATTTCTTTGGTTCAGAGGGGGGCCCGAAGGAGTCTGTGCCCCGGGCCCCAAGATTCTTTAAGGTGGCCCTGGTCAAAAGCGGGTGAACGTGCACGCCCAATGTGTGCAGGGGTCTTCAAGTGAAAGTCGATTCATGACACTCGTGCACACTTTTCTTGCAAGGTCATTGTTGAATAGGAGATTATAAAATTCACCTGGGAAGCAACCTGATGCAGTTGCAATCCCCTCCACCACCAGCCACAGCCATCAACTATCCACCAGCATCTGACACCCTTACCAAACTCTGTGAACAATATGAAGAGTAAGATTGATCTTATATCATATATATCATATATATCATATATCAAATCATATCCTATCATATCATTAAGACTTCAGGGCCGACATTTGCTTTTTCACTACACAGAAAAGGTTGTTCATCAAATTATTGGCTAGACTATTACTTTGTAATTTTGAGCTCCTACTCCAAGGTACAACATGGGAAATGGTGCATCTTACAAATAATGGACGCATTTGCCACTTGCTGAACTTATAAGAACCAACACCCATGTTCAGGGTTTGACTATAATGCAAGTTCTTGTGAACGTTTCCCATAAACTCACGTGAGAGTTCCACGAGTAGGCTTGAGTTGTTTGGGAAAAACCACACCCACCAAAGCTCTCTGAGAGATTTCTCAGGCCAATCAGTGCTCTTAGATCTAGAGGCAGGTGAATTGGTCAACCTGCATTTAATTGAGAGCCAGTGTCATGTATCTGTGTGTATGTCATGCCTAGAAACACTTGTGTACAGGCGCGTTATAAATGACATATCATACCATATCATACTATGTGCTCACAAGAGCACAATGGTTCAAATGATCACAAGGATTGTATCCTGCTAGCAGGGAAATTAAATTGACATGTGTGTGGCACACTTTGTTACAGCTGATAAAACAATTACACATGTTTTATTCAGTCACATCACACAATTGGCAAGCCCTACATGTATTCTCCCGTGAGAGCACCCTGGCTGTGGTTCCCTCCACATGCACCGCTTCTCGCTATTGTAAAGCACTCAGCAATGGGGTTGCACACCTAATACTGTCTCTCACATGCCATTTTTGTTTAAAACACCTTTTTGCTCCTAGCAATTAATACAAAAATACAAACCATCAATGATTAACACCTACCTCGTCTTCTACATATGGGTCAAGATTTCAGTCCTTACTCTTAACTCCCTCCCTGGCCTCTTCTATTAGCATCGACATTCCTTCTTGGTGTGTTTCTACTACAAATGTTCCCATACAAAAATAACATTGAAAGACGGCCTCAGATGCATCGTTAACATGCTACGTTCCATGTGTAAGGAACTCGTGGTGGCAACAGTAAAGACAGACACCAGTGATCACAGGTCAGGAGTGCTTATTAAACAGTAAATGCAGGGTGGAAAATGCCTAACCTAAATCTAAAATGGGAGCAAGCTACGTCCATCAAATGAAAGGCAGCCCTAGGGCCTTGTGCCAAATAAAAATGCTTATACTAAGAAAAAAACTATGGCCAATTCCTTACATCTAATTATAAAAAAAAAAGTTTGGGATATGGTTTCCATATAGAAAGAAATGTTCAAAATAATAAGTCAAGATGTGATTGTCTGGGGTCTCCCTTCCCAAGTGTTCAGCATGGGACAAAGTGGGACCTTGAAGCATAGCACACGCTCAAGCTTTCTCAGCACGAGCCGACAGTCCCGTTCCAGCTATCCCTTTCTTCGATGGAAACATCTCTTTTCACTAAAAAGTCTTTTGCCCTCAAAGGCCTTATGTATTCCATAGCAAGCAAACAAACAAACAAAAAGTTTTTTTGCACAGTTCACGTTGGGTGATGGCTTCACCCCTGGGCCCCCCTCTTCTGGGCGCTGACCCTTCCAAATCGTATTCCACAAATTAAATACCAGTTCCTGTTCTCAATGATCTTTGGGTGATAGCTTCCCCTCTGGATCTCCCTCATTCGGGCTCGGACCCCTCTCGACTGTTAGTCTCCCTCTGCCAGGTTAACTATGGCTTTTACCATAATCCTCATTTGTAACACTCACAAATCTTAATGTCTTTTAACCAGTTTTTTCTGTGGACATCCCTCTGCCGGGTTCACGCTTGTCAACACACTGTTAATCGGGACTTCAGATTTCACCCCCTTTTATTGGCATCCCTGGTACGGGTTAATTCTTGCCAACTTCATCAATCATGCCTTTCGTATCACCTGTTGGTCAAAGACTTTTGAATGTACAGAGGATTTTGCAAGACCCCTTTAACCGTTCCTTTTCAGCCTTTCCAAGGCCTTCTGGTATTTGCAGTTTCAGTAAACATGGATAGACCAGAGTCTCTTGAGTGAGCATCCACGTGGGGCTGAATCCCTCTGCACGTGGTCTCACCTTTATTATTTACAGTGCTTTGAACTTCTCTCGACTTGTTACTCTGTGACTTTCACTCAACACAATTCGGCTAACAGGCTGTGGTGAACTGCTTGGCCGTTCGGAGTATCTGGAGTCAAGGTTGGTACCACAGAGACCAGCGTCTCTCCCCGGCTTGTTTATCAGCAGAGGAGGATCTCATGTACCGTTGACATCTGCTATGACACACGCTTGCTATCATTCGCTATCTTGCGATTCCTTCGGCAGAGGGTTCGTGGGCCTTGGTCGAAAGGGCACGGTCGATTCTCTCCTTGTCATCCCCTCGGTATGTGCTCTCTTTCTCCTCCCCTTAAACTGCCGTGCTGAGTTATCTCACTTACATACACTTTTGTGTGATAGTGTTGTACACCAGCATTGTGGCCCAAGGTTAGATTGTGACTTTATTTAGGTTTTTGTAGTCAAGAAGACACACTCAAAGACAGTAAATACAGGCACGCAGATCACTTGGTAATGTTGATAACCGGATTCACTATTGACGCCTGCCACGTACCTTGCTCCGTATCATGTTAATCATGTTATCATTCAATCAGAGCTATTACCATCTCAGGTGTAACCCTGTATTTTGCATTTGCATTTAGTTTCATTAGTTTTCATTGGTGGACCAACAAACACATACTGTGCAAACTGTAGCACGATTTCACATTTTGCAAACACTTTGCAAACCATGACTTCATTCATTGGGGGTTGTTTGGAACGTGATGAACGGTAGGTTTTGCCTTTGTTTTACAACCTTTTCAAGTAGTTTGCACAAAAGATAATGTACACCCCTCAAAAATTAGTGCAAAAAACAAACCTCTTTAAAAAAGCATTGACATTTTGTTTTTAATTGTTGCAAATGTTATTTTCAAGTATTATACAAACCTTAGCAGACGTTTCAAACAATACACTTAAATGGTTCTAAAGAAATATGCAAGACCTTGTACATATGAGACTTTGCATGTGATGTGCTCTGTCCAACTGGAATTGATTTCACAAAGAAATTGACACATAGTGAGTAAAAACACACACGCACCTTTTTCTGCATTTAATTCAGCTTAAGGAAACTAAATGTACCCTGTATGCATTTAATTCAGCTTAAGGAAACTAAATGTACCCTGTACATCTAAAAGATTGCCAGTTGTTGCGTCAATAGTTTGCGCTTCACAGGAGCACATTGCAGACGATCAAGCAATGGCAATGAACACAGATGCCCTGTGTGTGAAGGCTTCCTAACTGCAGTTGGCATGCACTTTGTTGGACTACAGGTATAATAGGACTGGGGTGGGTGCAATAAGAAAAGAACCCCACTTAAGCGTCTGCCCACCCTCCGCTGTTCCTAAAGCGTAACCTGTCATGTCCATGAGGATTCTCAGAGTCGCACACTGCAAGTTGCCTTCATGTCGTCTACGGAAAGAGGCCTTTTGTTTGAAGTGCTGTTGCTCACATCTGGAAAACACACCATGTTCCATCAGAGTCCAGAGTGTGACCAATGCACGGGGAATGCTGAGAGCGATTGCAAAAGCATAAACCTGTCACATGAAATAAAAGCATTTAGAAATAGCATTTGGTGTTCTAATGTTCTGTGGAAACTAAAAGAATCCTGAATGGGGGAGGTGGTAGGTAGAAGATTGCTCAGATGTAAATGATCCTGTGGTGCACCTGGGGGACAGGCCACACCCCCCTGCCCCCCTCGTGCATACACCTAAAGGCTGCTTTATAAACATATAATGCACATGCTAGAAGAGATTGAAATGAAATGTATCATGTCTATCAGGGTGAGCATAAAGGACCAAACCCTGCCAGTACGGGATTGACGGGATGGGCAGGCTGGGGGGCGGCCACCCTGGAAGTGCCAAGCAGCAGGCAGATGCCTGTTATAACCGCCCCCCCCCTCTAGTAGGCGGGGGGCAGTTCACAGGCTCTGGCGCGGCGGTGTGGGACACGACGGCAGGAATCTGGGGCTTAAAAAGAACCCCTGAGGGACGACGAGAGCAATGGCCTCTGCCTTGTCCTGCCTAGATGGTCACCTGTGCACCTGCACTGCCCGCTTGAAGCACCCTCTCAGGCCGGGTCACCTTTTGTGGGTCGACTTACTCACCTTTGGAATCTGAGGAGTCAACAGCAGTCTTCTTTTATTTTCCTTTAATAGTGGTACATCCTGAGTGAAGATAGGGTCTTTCCCCGTTGGAGGCCACCGCGTCTGAGTCGTGTGGTGAGCCAGATGCGAGGAACACCAGGGGGACAGACCAAGCCACAGGGAAAAAGACGGAAGCAGTCAAAACCCCAAGGCTGGCCATAAAGTGTTCTTGTAGCAGTCTGTAGTGCGTAGAAGGGCTCTCAGGGATGAGCGAGTAATAAGCCTGGAGGCGAAGGAGTGGAGTAACAGATCCCGCCTGATAGGCAGCAGAGCCAGGGAGACCAGCACGGGACAGGAAGGAACTGGGAAGCAAAGTGGGGAGAAGGTAGATTGGCGAAAGAGGCTCGCAAGCGCGGAGAGAATGAAGTGTGAGGCAAGTCCAAGTTGGATGGAAGCAGGAGGGAGCAAGGAGGGACACAGCAAAACAGCGTCTTACCCGGGAACGAAGTGAGGGTTGCAACACAAAGCTCTGTTGCTGGAGGATGACAGAACTAGGGGACGACCATCTTGGAAAAAGACTAGCCCGCAGCTTCCGTGGAGAAGGTGGCGGTGCGACAGCTCAACCGCAAACGTTTCCATTGTTGCGACATGACACCCCCTGACCACATTGGGAGTTCATTTTCTCCTGCTGGATTTCCACTGCCTACGGTGGACCCCGTCGTCATCGCAGTATCACCGTCCTCGGGTGGGGAAGGAACTTTTGCTGACTGAAGTTGGATTCCTCATCTTCGTGCCGGGAACCGTGGACTGCGAGGTAAGGTGGGTCGGGTGGGCGCAGCAGGGTAAATCAAGAGTGGTTTTTGGGGCTGGGGCTGTGAGCGGTGGGCGCAGCGGGTTGGTCGTTTTTTGTTTTAGTGGAGTTGTTGCAGAGCATACCGGATATTTGTGGGTAACGGAGAAGGGCAAATCAAGGCATTGGGGGGGGGTGGAAATCCCACGCATACAAAAGCTACATTAGGACACCTCTTGTGTTGGGATAACGAGGAGGGGGGGAAAGGATTGGGGTAATAATGTGTTGGTGAATAAAAAATGGGGTGAGATACTGTGAAATGACTAACGTGCTGTTCTTTGTGTCATTTCTGAGGAAGGAGATGATGGAACCAGCAGTGTGGGCTGTGGGACACTCGTTCATACGAAGGATGGAACAGAGAGTGTGAGAACGACCAGGGTTTCTGCCGGGCATGACAGCCTTTGACATCCACTGGATTTATTGTGGGGGGGGGGTTTGCAGGTGTGCCAGGTACCTTCGTTGGAGGAAGGGAAATAAGGAGGGGGCTGCCGAGCCCTGTGTTGGTGATTTTGTACATTTTAAGAACAAGGAGCTCATCAGGCACTTGTTATCTTTATTTTCCTGGTTTGGACGGGCCTGCCCGGGGATCTTTCTAGACTGAACTGGAGGTATCCGGGCCTGGCACCCCATTTGAACATGTCGGCATGAAAAGAAAACAATTAACGGGCCCGGATTTCTGCCGGTCAGGGGCACTTGCAAGTCACCAGGAACGGCCTGTTGAGAGGCCCAGGGACTTGTCACCAAGAAAGGGTGCGTTTATCCCAGCACAGAACTGAACTGTTGTTGCAGAAATGTTTGGCCTTGACGAGAACATTTGTACGTTTTTGGGAGGGTCACGAACTAGGTAGTGGGGGAGGGCCATGGGAATACTGAGATCCCTTGTCAGAGGTCCGGGGGGCGGCGGGACTGGAGGCAGCTTGGCCCAATAAGAAAGGGGGCTGCCTCCCGGTAAGGCCTCACAAGAAGGGCATGGTGGGGAGGGGACAGGGCCTCACCACCATGAGACGCCCCGGCAGGGCAGAGAGCCATGGTCTGCTTGAACCACTTGACAGTAGGAAGTGTTGTAAATCATATATGGATTATCAATAACTGTGTATTTGAAAAATGTCACATTTATTGAGTGAATTGATGTTTGCTTTGAAATTAAAATGTGGCTCGTTTTGGCAGGCAAAAAAAGATGTCACGTGTGTTCACTCTTCACCCAGGCATGCCCCACTGCTCAGCCCAACAACACATGTCCACATACTATATGCATATGTGTGTGCAAAATGAATATGGTTAATTAGGGAGATCCATGTGTCGTGGTTATTGTTACAATCAGGTACACACTGACAGAAGCAAGCTGCTTTCCAGTGTGTATTTGTGAATACTGAAACAGGACGGGACAGGAAGACTGGAACTGAAGCAGGGCTCTGTAGACTGAGGCTCTTTAGATGTTTTGGACTACAAATCCCATGAGCCCACACCATTGACTATGCTGGCTAGAGAGAGGTTGGAGACCTGGGGGACAGCAAAGGTGGAGAAAGAGGTGGGGGGGCAGAAAGTGCCCAGAATAACCTAGGGCGGACAGTCACAGAGAAAGGAGGTCAGCCACCGAGGAAGGTGGTCAGCCAGTCCAGTGCCTGCTCCGAGATAGCCAGGATATCATGGAGCCATTTTATGAGGATGGAGTGGTTGACCATGTCAGAAGCAGGGGACAGGTCAAGTAGAATGAGGACAGCAGTCGATTTGGAGTTCAGAGATGCAAGCAGTTCCTCGCAGGTGTTCAGAAGAGAAGTTTCCATGCCTCTGGATGCTCAGAATCCAGATTGATGGGTGTGGAGGCAACCAACAAGTTCAGTGTTCTGGGTCAGTTGAAGGAAGATCAGCTTCTCCAGGAGTTTCCCAAGGAAGGGGGTGATAGAGATGGGGCAGACAAGACGGTCTGCAGAAGGTTTTTTCAGGAGGGGACCCTTAAGGAAGTGCTTCAGGGAGGAGGGAAAAGATCCAGTGGCAAAAAGAGTGGTTGCAGAAATCGGCGAGTGCAGGTGCAAGAGAGCAATATTTTGACTAAGTAAACAAAACGTGACACACTGACGAATCAGCCACAGAGTTGCATTAAACAAACAAGTAAAGAGTCAATTGTATTTCTATGTGGACACACTGAGCCCTTTCCAATGTTTAACAATAGTTCCACCTTATTTCTTTGAAATGAGTTTCAAACTTGATTACCGTTACTGCCACTTGGTCTGGGAGAATGACCCCAGATTATGAGTGGCAGTACAGAGGTGTTAGTTCCCTTTTCTGGAGTCCATAAGCTGCCACAGGGAGGTTTGTGGTATTCACATGGGCGGTAATTCTTCCTGCTGTAATTCCAATGGACTTTGCCATTTAAGTGTAGGGTTTACCTCTAGCAACTGACCAGAGCTGCATTCTCCACTTCTATGCCAACTCTGAATTCAGTGGTGGAGTAAAAATAGTGATAATTTTGTTACCGTCCAAAATATCTGCTGATAACAGAATTACCAGCAAATGTGCGCCAAACTCATGATGCAATACCTTCATTTCTCTCGGCCAACATTTGTTGGAAAATTGAATGGTTTATGACAGACAACCAGGGATACAAATATTCATGCAAATGGGATTAGCAGTCAGCTGTGTGGTAGAGCACACCAAAATATTATTCTGGTACACTCAGGGACCTGCAGGAGCATCTGTAAGGATGAGGACCAGTCTCAACATGGGGAGAGAAGACCCATGAAACCATAAGTATGCTGCGTGCATTAAGAATAACCGCGCTTTGGCTATATTGTGCATAATCTCTCGAATTAACTGTTTCATGGCCAGGATGCCAAATCAGAAGCTAACATAGAAAGTTAAATATTTCACTCTGAGTGGAATGATTTAGTGAGTTAGTTGCTTTTTGGAGAAATGCGTATAAGTTTCTGGTCACAGGCTCCATTTATAAGGTTCAGGCTCAGAAGGTTATTGTGCCTGATGTGTATATGCTTGTAGGTTGCTGTTTAGGGGTGTTAATAGCAGTGACAAACATCTGTTTTAGTAGGATGAGGCTGTCATCTGGACTCATTATATGTAGGAACTATCGCATGTGCTCTATTGAGTCTTCAGCTCTTGCAAAATGTGGTGGAGCGTACAGTGTGGAACGCTGACGGGCGTGACCATCATACATTCTTAGGAAGTTGCGGTGGCTTCCTGTTAGCATTGGAATCCAGTTCAAACCTATTTTCCCTAATCCCATAGACATATGGCATTCAGTTGCCCCAGTGCATCCCAGGCCACCCAGCATTGAAGCAGCTAACCAGTAGACATGCGGGATACAGGACCCTATCTCAGTTCTGGCAAAGGATCAGTTATCCATAGCATTCCCAGTGCACTTTCTGTAGCTTTGAAGGAGTGTGTTTCCCCATTCTCCCACTATATGTGATCACGAGCACAGGGATGACCCTTTGAGCAGAGACACTTTTCACTTAATAATAGAAATAGACTTGGTTGTAGCCACACATCACAATTTGGATAGTTCTGCTTTCTTCAAGAAAGGCCGAGAAGAGGAGGCTTAGTTTAGGTCGCAGAAGGTGTGCAATATAATTATTTATTTATTGCTAATACACTTTCAGCCGAAAGGCTTTGCATATACAGTACAAGACAATCGTTCTAATTAATAATCACCTGTATATACAAGTCAGGGATAAAGAAGGTGAAGAGGATGTGCCAATCTCCCCCCAGCAGGCCCCTCCCTGAAAATGAACCAGGCAAGAAGCAAACGCACTGCTTCACACTGGCTCCTCTTAAGCTCTTCTAGGACAGGTGAACACACTGGCTTCTGCTTTTAGTTAAAGGAACAGAAGAATGCAGCATTTATTAGCAATTGACGTTATGCAAATAGGTAAATTAGCTCTGAAAATGAGCCCTCACGTTGACAATGTAAGTGCTAATCCTTGCCACTCTGCAGCACTTGTTCCATAGTAACACGCCTGCATGGATGACTGGAAGCCTGACTCCATGCCGCTGAGGCTGGCTGCATCCTGTCTCCAAGGGAACGCACGGCCACCTTGTGCTATTGCAATACACCGTAGATAATGTAAACCAACAACTACATTTCTAACTGGGTATATCTTGTGGGCCCAGACACACACATAGAGAGAGATGTGGGGGAGGGTGAGGGAGGCGCAGAGTGAGAATGCTCCTTAGGAAAGTCATTTTCAGAAAATCTTCTTTGACGCAGGCGGACTTCTTTTGGCTTTTCGCTGCCTTGTTTTGATGTTGTGTTATTAGGTTTCTTTATGAACACACGGGTCACGTATACACACGTGTGATCCGCGTGCAGGATTTGAACCAGAAACTCTCCTCTTGTGGGGATGCCATTTGCAGCTGCCCGGGTGTTCTTGTGACTGTCAGATGGCATGCTGGTTCCATCAAGTAGAGGCCAGGGCACATCCTAGGTCAGTGACTTGCTTTTCATGGCTCTTCTGGGAATTGTGCAGCGAGGGATCTCGCAAGGGACAGAAGCATGTGAGTTGTTGCAACACTTTCATATTATTTATTTTACAAGGGCCAAGGAAATCATCTCCCATAGGGCCAGTAATGTGCAGCAAACAACTTGACCTGTTTCAGGAAAGTCATTCACTGTGATGTGCTCAGTTCCCAGCGTGAAGTGAATGGTCGCGTCTCACAGGAAGATTCAGAAGTGTTGAACATAGGTTTTCCAGTTCTTGCTCGACCTGGATCCTGGGCTCTCCTAGTAACACAATGCCACAAAGCAGATGTGGTGAACAGGTGCAATTAGTTCCGAACACCATGTAAAGAACTTCACATAAAGTTTCTTGAGGATCTCTGGGTCCTTTCCCAACCGTCTCACTCTTCAAGCTAACTTTCACTCTCTAGTGTTGCATTCTGTCTGTCTCTCTCTCTCTGTTCTGTACTAGAGGTGTAGCTCCACAAAACCACCACTAATCGCTTTGCCAAGTTAACTGTGTATTTTTAGAGTTTGTCCATCTCTTGCTGATAACTGAAATAAAGGACCTGTTCCTCGTTTATCTCTAGTGGACTTTACTGCCGTTGTCCAAAGTGTCTGAGTTGCTGCCATTGGTGACCACCTACGTGCCTGCCCGTTCCACGTAATCATTTCGTGTGAAATGCATGTCTGTAGTATTGAAAGTCAAGGAAAATGACACAGGAGACAGCAGTGTTTTTGTCCATCAAACCTTTGGCTCTTTCGTCCTTTCTATCTGTTTTGGGAAGGATATCTGGCGGGTCCAGGGATTGGAGTCACTGCCCGCCAGAATCATCGATAGACAGTTTCCCACGGTAAACGTTCCTCTATGGTGTTTCGGCATTTATCTTATTTTTAGATAGTACAGAATCAGGGCATTATTGTCCTACATTTAAACTGCCAACTGGAGGACAGCATTCATGACTTGGCGACTTTTACTTTTAGAAGTGTCTTTGTATTTCAAAGTCTGTGATGTCTCCTGAATTCCTACATAACCAGTTCATCTGTCGCTCTTATGTATCATTGTTCAGTATCTTGTAGACACATTTTTGATACATCATGAAATTGACAATATCTGTTTTCGCCACTGAGAACAGCTACATTTCCAAACTCTGATACAAATAGCTACAGTGTGCTTACTCAAGGCTGACATGTGCATAGCTGAAAGGGCAGCAGTGTGCTTACTCACGTGGACATGTGCAATCCCTTTGCTTATTGGATCTTCAACATTTTCACCGCTAGGAATACTTATTTCCTGCACCCCAAGGATGCAATTGTCAATGATTGTTTCTCCCTGTTTGTGAGTTCTTGGTGCGTGATGCTCTCGGCTTCCTCTTGCTGATTGGCCCTTATGACCACCCATCTGGCGAGTCTATATCCACTCTGTGTTCGTGATTGCATGTTCCTTTGACTGGTCCTGAAACATCATGGGTTTGCTCTGTCCTGTGTCTCTGACTCGTGGATATCGATGCGGGCATGTCTCCGCGATAGTGCTACAATGCAACTGGTTGCGTACTAATTTTCCTGGCACTGCTTTGATGATTGAGTTTGTTTTTTAGTAGGATCTTTACGGCAGCCTGTAAACTAATCTGTGTTTCCCAATATTAAGTTGACATGCTCTCGTTGCATTTATGCAATGGTTTTCCCACACTGCATTGCACATTGCCAGGCCAATCTACGCTGGCACATATATGCAAAAAAGCTCAAGTCCACTTGCAGTGCAAATCTTTCTCCCAGCATTCCACAAAGATACACTCTCACACCGTTGCTTAATGAGGTGTGGGACATTTGTAGAATGAAGCATTAGGACATTTCATGAACACTTCGTTGTAAGGCCCTGAAAACCTTTATTTTTTTAGTCCCTTGGTACCTTAGGTGGCCTCACCTCTGCAACTTCAGCGCCATTATAAGTTCCGATAAGATAAGGGACAGTCCATCGATTTCTGCCAGAAACATCCTGGATCCACACCTGTTGGCGCCTTTGATTGCCTGCTTTCTCTGCTTTTCGCAGCAACCTGGGTGGTCTTCGTGCTGGTGTTCTATGTATGACATCCCTGTATTGTAACTGAAGAGGTTTCTAACTTTGTCTACTTACTGGCCCTGGCTTACTGCCCTGCACAGACACACTCGCTCATGGGAATGAGATGGCCGCATCGGGCTGACGGGATGGGCGGCCATTAGTTACGGTTTCTTTCACCTGAGGTTTTGTGAGTGAAGGTTTGGGCTGCTTATTAGGTACTCACAGATTTTTACAATCTTGTGCTTTGCCAGACTGGGTTGCATAGAAGCTGGTGCCCAAGACTATTGGTGTGTTATGTCTTTGCTTGTGATGGTTGATTATGATCTGTGAGACAGTGAACTCTGTGAAATCACCCTGTGCAGTCGCACCTGGAGCGTTCCAAGTGCTTGATGGAATTACCCATAAACGATCTCAGACCCAAATAACCAAACAGACTCAAAGAATATGTCTAAATACTACTTTATTCTTAGCTCAAATAAAGTAGGACAATCTGGTGAACAAACAAATTGCAGCTCACTCACTCTCAGTGATCAATTCTACAAAGGCTTTATACCTCTATGTATGTCAGCTATGAAGTCATCCTACCTAGCAAACAGTAAAACCTATTGGGTGGAGGGATTGGTTAAGGGACAATATATACTTACATATTGGTTAGGTGTTGGTAACATAAAAGTCTGCCCTTTATCAATAGGCACGCCTTAAACTACCTCTAATACGTATAATAAACATTACTAGCAGAATAACAGCAGCGGATTGGCTTCTGCAACATTGTATTGCACACTGTTACATGTTGCCTCATGATTGGTTGGCATTCTCTCTCAACCTTGGACTTTCGGCTCGTTAGAAGCACGTGAGCAAAACAAAAACCCAGGTGCGTGGAACAACATCAGACTGCAACCCACTTGGTCATTTAGTCCACCATCTGTCATCGGTCAGGCCCTGAGCCAAGGCTTCTTCTTTGTAGTTGGCCTTGCTGTCTGTTCTCTCCTCTGGGATTTTTAAGGGAGTGTAGGTGCATCACTATCTTAAGTTAAAGCTTAATGAATAGGCCTTGTTTTCGAGTCTTGAATCACGTTTGACCTTTTATGTGATGTTATTTAATTCAACTATACTGGGTGTATTACTCCTCTTGGCCTCTGGAGACCTGGTTGCTCCGTCCTGCAGGTGTTTTCTGCACCTTCAATTGTTCAATACCTGGCTATTGAAAATGTTCACGCCTTTACTTAATCTAAGAGAAATATGTCTTGCATATGGAGCTTATCCTCTTTGACTCCCTTTGTGTCTTGCAATTATTTCTCGAAGTGACATCCTTGATCCACGGCCAATAGATATTCTTTGTTCCTCACACAAAGCTGTTCTCCAGCTCTGCAGCCCTGGTCTGTCTCTGAGGTAGTTTTGGTTGTTCTTTACACAAGTCTGACGTCCATCTTTTCCACATGGCGGCTTTAATCATGTTATGTTTTCTTCTGCAGCAAGCTCCTATATGTCTGCCTTACGTTTCTGCCTATGTAGATTTATTGATCCTCTTCTCACTTCTCTCATCAATGATTATGACTTATTCATGTCTACATACATGTTTCAGTGCATCCTTGCTTCTTCTGTTCATGACATCACTTAGCTCTGGTCTGGTCTCGTATAGCTCTTCTATATCCAGTGGTGTATGCACACATCCTTCCACCACGTCAGTGCGGCCGTACGATCGATACCGTTGTCTAAGTGCATAACGTCTCTCATATCTTCGATGCAGTATTGGAATGATGCCTGGTGTCACACACAGTGCTTTCTTGCTGCAGTTTGACAGAGGTGAGGGGGCGGGCACTAGAGATAATGTGCACATCTGCCTCTCTGCAACCCTATGGGGGTCAGTGTAAGAGTTTGAACTGAGGTTAAAGTAGCAACAATAGGAACTTAGAGAAATTAATAGATACTCTTCCGGAACCCCGGGACATGCTTTACCTTAGCCAGGAGAATACTGTGCCACCAAAACATGTATTTGTTAAATACATTGAGTAGTGCATCTTGAATGTTATCAGCAATATACTGGAAAATACAAGCAACACACTGATATTATTGACATCACTCTGCATTATAAAATGCACACTCACTGATATCAGACATGTGGTTGCAGCAATCTGGCATATAATTGCAATTCTGACTGCGTTATGTTGTCCAGTCATTCTGTGTTTTATTAGAAAGAACATTGCTGGGTGGCTGGCATGGTATCTCAGTGAACAGTGTTAAAGAGTCGTGTAACAATCACTGCTGGTGCGATACTTTCAAATGGTGACATATCATACAGGTATATC
This sequence comes from Ambystoma mexicanum, assembly GCF_040938575.1. Taxonomy (NCBI): domain Eukaryota; kingdom Metazoa; phylum Chordata; class Amphibia; order Caudata; family Ambystomatidae; genus Ambystoma; species Ambystoma mexicanum. The sequence continues at coordinate 15,027,414 of NC_090936.1, read as the reverse complement.
ACCTCAGGGTTAGCCTTTTACAAGCATGACAGAGGCACACTGATCTGGGCACTGCTCCTGTGATGTTCCACACACGCGTCTACTGTTCCTCCAGTTGTTAGATATTTTGATCGTCTTCTGCTGCAGAAGAATCCTCCTTTGTACAGTGTGGACCTGTTCTCTGCCAGCTCAGAACATCTCTTGTGGACCTCTCAAATATGCCATTCAAACAATGTTGCTTGACATCCCATTTTCTTGGAAGCATTTGCTGCAAAACAGACTTTTTTATATATTTTCAGACTTCTTTAGGGATCTTTCCCCAAGTCCTCCTGGTTTCAGGTCACTCTCTTTGCTCTCTAATTGTGAGTTCACTGTACAGACCACACATAGTTCACTTGCACACACTTTGCACGATACCAAGAAAAGTCACACAACATACTCCTCATCCGTCACATCAAAACAAACTCCACCATTTTCGAAACTTCCCATTCCACTATGCTTACCACTACTCTGCAAACTCCAACTTCCGTAACCCCAGGGAAAAAAACTAGGGATTTTCTATGCAGGTGGCCAGAGAAGGACCATTGCTTTGGATCCCGACCCTGGGGGTGGACAAGAGAGGGAGGACCACCTGGGTAAAGGGTCCTTGGGGATTGGAAAGATGGCACCTGAGAGCGAGACATTGTATCCTCGCTTCCTGATAGTAACCTATCCTCCCCTCCCATAGCCTTTATGGGCTATTGCCAATCCCATTCCCTTAATCACTGTAATTCCCCTGGATGTACTGCGACAAAGAAGAGGAAGTCAAGAAGAATGCAGATTCCCCCTGAGAAACACCACTATGGTACTGGGACAAGGCCAGCCAATTCATTCCAACTATGCCCGCCTACAGCCTATTCATTGTTCAGATGGATATAAAAGAAACGCATGTGTTTGGCAAAGAGAGTGAGTTGGATGGCGTGCAGAAGAGACAGCAGAACCAGATCTGCCTAAACCAAGGACACAGGACACAGAGATCGAGATGCCGGTATGCTGTAAGTCTGCCGAGTGTAGCAGGAGAAAGAGCAGTGAGAAGGTTGTATCTCCAGAGAACGGGAGGAATTGCCAGACGGGAACCATGGGGCATGTTAGTCCGGTACTCTGTGTGGCCAGGGAGGTGCTTGTTCCCATTGGAAAAGCAGAAGGCACAGGATGGTCTCAGGCGTGGGTGGACAGACCCTGACCCCAGTAGGCAAAGCTGCTGAAGGAAGGAGAAGTGAAAACCATGAACAGTGAGTTTCTGAAGTGAAAGAAACCCAGCACTCGTAAAGAAAACAATGTATACTTTGTAGCAGTGTGATGGCGAGTGAAAGAGCACTCTCTTCCTGAAAGCTGTCAGGATACCATTAAGAGATTAACAATGAGAAAGAACATGTGAAAGGACATTAAGTAGCAGAGTGGTCACGTATAATGGTGTACGCATTTGAAAGTCTCTGTGACGGAAAAGAAGCATTGCTGCGGCAGGGGAGCTGTGCGTGAGCAAAGTGTTAGCCAAATTAAAATCCTTTTGAAAGCTCCAAGGCAGAAGGGGAACTACATGGAACTGAAGTAAGAACAAAAGTGTATAGAGATATTGTGAGTGAACTAAGAGTTTTGAGAAACATTGGGGTGGCCCCCAGGCAGGAGGCTGCTGCAGAAGGGCCGAAGAGATCCCACGCTAAGAAACTGGGAATGAGATAAGATTGTTGAGAAGCATTGGGATGGCCCACGGACAGGAGGTTGATCCAGGAGGGCCTAAGGGACTCCACCTTAAAGACCAAACGAGAGACTGAAGAAAAACTAGGCACCTGGTTGCACAACCTGTTATGTGTGACTGTGAGGTCTGCAAACTGTGCCTAAAAGGGGGGGGGCCTAAAGGAATAATTTGAAATACCAAAATTGAAAGTCAGAAGGACTTGGTTTTGCATGGGGAAGAGAGTCCCACCATCAAGAAATGAAGAGTGATATTTTCTAATGGAACTGTTTTGTGTTTGGAAATAAATTGTGAACATTGACACTTTGAAGGATGACCAGATAAGTCTAAGCTTGAGACAAGGGGAGCCAGGGAAACAATGTGAATAAGTGAATCCAGATATGGAAAGGTACTGTGTGTTTTGCCAAGTGAATCCTGAGAACTTGTGAAACTTTCTTATCCCGAACTTGGGAAAGGGAGCAGTGGAAGAACTCCATATTCACATTATCTTTGATTTGAACACTGTTAAGTTGGTCAAATCCCACACACCTTATTACTTTGAAGAAGTGAGGGCAAGCACAGGTGTTGACACAGACAGTAGTTTACTTTTGACTGACAGACTTGGACGTCCCTTAGTTTTCTTTCCATTAGGGACCATTCCCACCTTAGAGTTAGGGCAAGATAGGAATTTTTCCATTCTGACCATCCATGATAAAGGTTTTCTAAATCTATCTATTTGTCTGTGTCATCTCGTGATACCATGCCTGTCTTACACCATGCTCTGCAACATTTTACAATCCATGCCGCACCACAATTACCACGTGTCTATATACCACACAGCATCATACCCCTAACCAATCCATAGTTCTCAGTAAAATCCACCACTGATACAACCACTTTCCGGTACATGTGCAACACAACACACTGTGTCGGCATCTACCGCACATAACTAAAAACGGCTCCGCTGCACGTCTCACCATACACAACCAAGCCTGACAATCCACAACATTACAAGCTCTTTCTTTTAAATGAAAATCATGTACAGCTCACTATTTATTACTCCCAAAGCACTATGTCTTTATATGTTTTCAGATTTCTAGACCTTGCCACAGCCCATAGTCCTCCGTATTTGATGGCACTCATTTTCACTCTAAACTCCGCAGTTCTGTTTTTCTAAGAGATATTTGCAAGACGGTTCCACGATTCCTGACCTTCCACTGGAAATGTTTATCTTCTTTAGCTAATACATAGCTCCCATCTGGACCAATCATCAAGGGAGAGGCAGCAAATGCAACTGTTCCAGATGGTCATTCCCACCCACCACGTGTCCCTCAGCACCTAAACCACATCCCACTGCCGGGGCCTGCAATCTTTCGTTCTCCAGAAGTTTTGGACTACCCACTCCCATGATCCATCACCATTAACTATGCTGTGTTAGATCTCATGGGATGTGTAGTCCTAAACATCCTGAGAGCCAAACATTACAGACCCCTGCCCGACTGGAAAATATCTGGACTAGCTTTATCAGGCAGTAACAGCAGGTTTTCTGCTGCAAAGGTTCTACCAGTGTTATTCATCAGCAGTCCTCTACAAGTTAATGGCTTAATTCCATCAGCAAATCAGCTCCCAGCACAATAAATATATTTTATGCAAGAGTGCCTTCATTTCCGTGCACAGATACAGAAACCAGCATTGGAAACGCCAACAGATTTGGCTTGTGGGTCGCCATTGTAGGCGCTGGCATCATCTGTTTGGATATGCCATTCACCAGCTGTTGTCATCTTATAGCAAGTTTGAAAATTTAGGGGAGTGCCTGGCAAATGTCTATCTCATTCCTGAGTACAAAAAGGAACTCTTGGCTTTGCCAGCGCTTGTTGTAAATGTATTTTTTATCAATTGAATGAGGACAACCCGGGGAGGTATATATTATGATATAGGTGCAACTAGAAAGTACATAGCAGTGGAGACACCCTGTGGAATGTCAACATGTGTTGCTTTTGCATATTCTCATCACAAGGCCACTCAATACAATATTATATTGTGGTTGCTACTGGATGGGGCTCACTGCTCAACGTGCCCACTTGTCCGCAATTGCTTATAGTCCATGTTTTACTCTAGATCGGATTCTACAGGATGCACTCCATCAGAAGCCTTCTAGATGTAGTGTATCCTTTGTGCTATTGCTATAAACAAATTTAAGGGCAAGATGGAACTGTTGATGTCATGCTGTCTCAAAAATGTTTATACATCAGTGTTGTCCAATGATCTTCGGAACAATTCTAAAACAATTCCGACAAATTGGTTGCACGCGGTTACTGGGTTCATCTTGAAACGATCAATCCGGCATTGTTACACGAATAAGTGAATACATTCAGTGTAAAGCATGCAAGAGAAATTGCAAACTCCCGTCAATAATCAAAAAAAGGCGGCTTGCAGAAGGCCGCGGGCATAATCGCTTCCAGAACCCGTGTCCAGTGCCAGAGCTCAATGACTTTGCTTTGCAATGATTAAATATACAGTCATATGTTCCTGGTCAAAGCCGATGTGAACCTTCTCCAGTTTCTAAACATTTATCGCTGGTGCTGTAGGAACAAACATCTTGCATTTATAAAATTAAATACTGTTTAGAATTTTTCATTTTTCGTGTGTTGAGCACGCCTTTGGGTCGAGTGCGCGGTCTGATGGCTCTCAGATGTCCGTGGTGACCAAAAACAATTTGTCTTTCCATAAAGAGGCAATCGGTCACCACAAGGATAAACCTGTTCCATAAGGACATGGAGCAAGCTGGAAATGTACATTTATTGTGATTAACTACTGGGAATACCCTGTGGCGAGAGCTGGGAATGCTATATTTGCAGCTTGATGTAGTATTAGTTCCCAGTTGAATTACGCTCCGCTTGAGTTGGATACATGAAGGAAGTGAGTCATTTCATCAAAGTTTCTTTGGTATTTGATATGACAAACACAATCTCCTAACAGTTAGTGTTGAGTTGGCTCACTTCCTGAGTTGCGCCTGAACCGGTGAGCGCTCCATTTGAATTGTGGACTCTATCACTAACATTATTGGCATCTGGATTAAAGTATGCTTCATACTTTCAACACACAGGAGTCAGAAAGACCCGCTTGATCACCTTCATGCTTGAGATGCTGTGGTCTGATGGGGAACAAATTGCTTCTGGAGGCAGTGTTGTTCCTAAAAGGAAGGTTCTATGTTCCGTGAACTCTGTGATTCCCTAGACTCAGGTGAAAGTGGTCTTAAGACACAAGGACTTTCCATGCCACACCCTTTGATTAGTTTGCTGAGGCGCACCATGTGGCACAGGCCCCAGGTACGCCAGGTGTGTCTTAGACAACAAGTTACATCACACTGGTGGTGCCCAACAAGGCCAGCACTTATCTTTGGTGGCTGGTGGACTAGCTTAGAGAAAATGTTATCTACTAATTAGGCTCAGCTTTATTTTTGGGATGTGACCAAGATACCATTTTGTTTGGATTTTCTCCTTCTGCAAAGACAGCTGAGCTAACAAGGATGGATCAGAGAGTTGCAAGGGAGAGCGCGCAGCATTTATGATTAATTCAAAGGGTGTAACCCACCATTTGCTGGTTGTTTCAAAGTTGTCCTAAGCAGGATGAATATGCTTAGATGTGTTATCTTAGTCAAGTGTGACTGTAGCACCAAACTATACCTCATTGATCACATCCAGCAAACCCAAAACATGCCAGACATTGCTTTTGGTCCCAAGAGGGAGTTTGGGGGGTATGAATATTCAATTCGCGCCAGTCTGTTTTTATTCTGGGGTGGATCAAGATTGACATGGACACTGGTTTCTCTCCTCCTGTATTGGCACCTCTTGCTACAAATGACAGAACCTAAAGTTTGTGAGTGGGCGTGGTTATTATGGATGCAAAGTTTCATTATATCACTTTTTGGTAATTGACACAAAGGGCCCTTCAAAGAACTATTTTCAAGTTGGAGATTTTCCTCGACAATTCTCTGAACTCTAGAAGGGTTAAGGTAGATGGCTAAGTCAACATAGATTTCAAAGAGTTGAGTAACATATGCATGTCAAGTCATTACAATTTGAAAAACTTAATTTCTTCCACCCCCCACCCCAATTAATGTCATTTAAACACAAATAGAAGATTCATACCCAGGTCAGGCGCAATACGTAATCCAGAAGTCTATGCCAGCGACTCCCATGATCTGTCATCATGGGCTTGCTGGCCTTTTGCTGATCGTCTTGTCTCCGGAGGATAGCTCAGGGGAAACCCCGGGAATCAAGACGATGCAGAGCAACACAGGTTCTTTCCCCGGGTCCACGCTTAGAAGCCTCTGGGTATTAAGTGCATTATGAATAGCCAATTATACAAATTATTACGACCAATTACAATTAATCTGGTGAGCTACATGTTGCTGACCACTGGTAAAACCACTCTCCATTCGAAGTCAGTTAAATATCATTTCATGACCCACCTGATAGTTCTTAATGTTACTTTGTATCCGTGTGTTCTAGTTAAAAAATAAAATATTCACACTATTAAGACATATATACTCAAAATATATAAATTAAGAAATAAATTACAGAGCAATAAAAACATTGCATAACATCGAAATCCCAAATAATCAGAATGGTAGTTACATTCTTTGCCAATAGCCCATCAATGTTAACAGTAAATTGACCAGCCTCCCAGCTGTGCAGCATCTACAGAATCATCAGTCCTTTGCTTATCAATGTGGTGAACATCATGATCTTTATTCGGAAAATGAATTCCTTAAAATGATCAACACAAACATGTTCCTGCATTGCATAACTTGTTGCAGATAGTATCATGCAAACACTCATATAAGAAAACCACAATGCACTATACACAAGTTCAATAAATATTAAAACAATGATTCATCTTAAGTTTCCAACATATTCATGTTACATTATGTGCACAGTAGATGTTGCTGGTATACATGGCCCATTGCACTCATTTCCTGCACTCACCCGATGGAATCTTGCTCGTGCAAGGACAGTTTCTTATTTGTGATCCGGAGTACTATTGGTAGAACGTGCCCCAGACTCCAACATACTTGATAGTCACTAGTACTGGCAGGCCACTATGCACTGTCGAAAACCTAGATAGTTTAAACGGGGTATTAGGTATTTTTCCAGGGGTGATTTTTATCAGGGACTCATTTTTTCTGTGAATTAACCTAGCGTTGTTATTGGCTTCCTTGCATTAACATTATACTAGCATTGTAAGTCCAATTAATCTGTTAAAATAGTGTACACAACAGGTAGATACGCGAGCCCTGTTGTTTTGGCGCCCTCTGGCCCTGCTGCCTGCCTGGATAGGTGTGTCTTGATGAACTCCACTAGAAGCTTCCGGTTAATAGACAGAGCAGAGAAGGGATCATTCATTCGATTGGATGACCCTAGGTCAGTCAGTGCATTGACTAGATATTGTATCCATTTTGATTTCAATGTGTTTTCTGGGTTCAGTACGTCCCTTAATGTAGTTCGTTTCAAGATGGCCTTGCCATTCCAGTAGGGGCCAGTTCTCGGTTAGTCTTTTTGTGGAGATACACTACTCTCGTCATATAAACGTGCTGTCGCTGTTTGGGATGCGTAACACCCTATGGCATACGCATAGGCAGGAGTTTCCTCTCTGTCATAGCAATATTCAATTGGTTGGAATAACCCCACAGTCATATCGAGCAATTGCCCCGGACATCGCCTCAAAGGCCTTCAGTGCGGAACGATGGCTCCACCACATAGGAGGAGAGATACGCCAAAAAGTCCAGCATTAGACCGGTTTAAGACAGTTGTACATTTTTTAGTACAGGCTACTCCGTTTTTCTGTTGCATAAGGTCATACCCAAATAGCCGAAAACATGTACAGTTCTCATATTTCTTCCACCCACACTGATGCCCAGTTTGACCTTTCTGCTCCTGCAAAAAAAAAAAATTCGCATTATTTAATATTTCTTAGATTGATGAACTTCACCCATGACTTTCCATGAGTTTGGAGAGCTATGGGTGCTCTTCTCAGTAAGACCACACCCTCTGCACGTCCCAGACATGGCTCTATCAAGCGGGGAGGATGGAGCCTCAACCGACTTCCCTATGAGATATTCTTCAAGACCCTCAACATGAAGATGAATAAACAAAGGCGCCATCACACAGCCTTGGCAGACATCTCTATCATTATTTTAAAGGTTTCCTTTTTGTTTCCCCTTCACCATAGGTTACACGTATTATCATGCAGTTGGAATATAAGCTCCAAAATACTAACATCTGTTTCGAAGCAACTAAGGGTTGACCAAAATTTAGGAGTCTGTCCACCAGATCAAAGGCCGTTGATAGGCCAGGTCGACCTTTGATCTCATATGTGTCTATGAGAAGTGACAAATGGCGGTAATCAATAATTATATTCATATTGTGGAAACATACTATGCTAATGTAACATTTCAAAACTTTGATATGTAGCTTGTTTAAAAGCAAAACTCCTCCAACAATGCATTTTTTTTTAAAAGAAATACAAATTCGACTTTAAATGGTTATTCTAGGTAGTCTACATAACACTCACACTTTTAGCACTGGGACCAATCGCAGAGAAGGACGACACTGGACCCATTTTCAATCCCACAGCGCCACATTTCATCCCACAGCGCCACATTTCATGCCCTTTCTACAGCAGGCCCCAAAATGACCCATGAGCAACCATTAATTAAAAGGGACACAGCGATTCGGCCACCAGGGGGCGCACAGAATATGCTAGCCCAGCCATGTGCTCGTGGCCCCTGAGGTACAGAAAGTGACCTGAGCCCCCACTTCTAGATGCCCCCCGTGACATGCAACTCTGAGGGCAAGCAGTGGGAGATCCCCGAGCTTCAATAACGGGCACATAGAAGAGGAATAAGGGCCGGAAGCGCTGACAGCGGGAAAGTGCAGTGGCCGGCGCACCCAACAGAGTGCTGCAGGGAAGCAACGTGAGGGACTCTTCGCAGCGCAGAGGAGAGAGCCCCTCGCCCAGGACACCACGAGCGGCAGAGGGGTGGCCGCCACCTGGGGGCCCACGTGGACTGCCCCAGCCCATCTGTCCCGTGATTTGTGGCCAGCGGCCCCTCCCCCTTCAGAGCGGGACAGGAGAGAGCACTCCCTCCCCGGCTACGACAGAGGCCCAAAACCTTTCTCCTAGAGGCCCCGTCACACCTAGGGGCAGACTTGATCCACGCGTGGCCCCACCCACTGGAGAGGAGCAACAGACAGCGCAGGCCTGAGGCCCCAGATATTCATGGTGCTCCGGCGCACAGGGGGGTGTGGGCCCACGACACAGGGGCTTCTGCCTGCTCCTAGAGAAAGTGGGCAATAAGGAGCCCCTTGCTCCACATCTAGAATACTGTGCACAGAGGGAAACGCTGCAGGGGCCCAGGGGGGCCGGATCAACAGAAAGGGGAGCATGTTCCTAACAGACTGTAGGAATGCCCCCTGTCGCCCCATGAGTTGCGGCCAGCGGCCCCTCCCCCCACAAAACATGACTGAAGAGAGCTGCCACTCACCGGTCACCACAGAGGCTCAGGGCTTTTCCCACTGAAGCCCCACCACAATTAGGGGCAGAACAGGGAGGCATCCCAAGGGAACTACATGTGGCCCCTGCCCCCCTGAAGAGAGGCAGTGGACAATGCAGGTCTGGTGCCCCTGTACCAAGGTATTAACAGTGCATCAGTACACAGGGAGGTGTGGGCCCCCGACACTGGGGCGCTTGCCCACACCCTGGAGACAGTGGGCAATAAGGAGCTCCGTGGCGAGACAGACAGTGCACAGAGGGACGCGCTGTATGAGGTCTAGGGGGCCGGAACACCAAAGGGGAGAGCATGCGTCTGGAGCATCAGAAGAGGAGGTCCCGACAGCCCTCCCGTATCCTCTAAACCAGGGGGGAGCCACCCCAGAGCACCTGGGGCAACCCACCATTCTCCAAGGCCTGAGGAGGAAGTACAAAGGCCCAAGAGTGAGCGGGCCCCCCGGATCGGGGCGCATGCCCACCTTCAGAAAAGAGTGGCACCCCATGTACAGCCACAACCCAGCTGTGGATAGAGGGTCTCCTTATCCGCACAGACCTCAAAGAACTCGCCTGTGGCACAGGGATCCTCCATACCTGGGACTGTCCCGGGAGGCCTAAGGGATTTACCAGTGTCCCATGGTCTGGTCATTGAAGCACTCAAGCTATAGTTACACCCTGAAGGCTGACCCAAGAACAGAGGAGCGCAGAGAGAACATGGCAGGGAAAGAGGAAGACTCACTGGCAACAAAAAAAGATGTGGCCTCTATAATGGATTAAATCAGAAGCACAAGAGCAGACATAGGTGGATAAGATCACCCAGAGGATTGACAAGATAGAGGAGAGACTGCAGGAGATTGAACACAACCAGTCCTCACTGAACATAATGGAACCCCAAATTGACGTACGGATGACCGAAATTGAACGCATCTTCATTAAAGGGGTTGGTTGGCATACTACCTGATGGGTGACATGTGTCTAAGGATTTTGATAGGTTGGAACATTGCTAACCACCCTTGGACACTTGACAGGTCGTCAGGATATGAGCCAGACATAGAGTAGGGGGAGAGAAGCCCATGGAACATTCTTCTTTTTATTAAATGTTACCATCCCTCATTCTCAGAACATGAGACTGGGCAATCCCTTTGTACTTGGCCTTGTGTGGTGCTGCTTGTTTATGTTTGTTTAGAAAGTATGGCAGGTGTCCCAACTATGTGCGCTTGTAATGAATGGCCAGTGTTCTCAATTAGGGGTCATGTGCTATGGGACCTTGTTTGGAATAGTTTTTCCTTCTATTTATTAAGATTTCAGCTAATATTCATGTGTGTGTCAGATGATCTATTGCCACTGGGGACACTGTCGACTCGTTCTTCGTGTAGTCTTTGGATTACTGTTGTACTGAACTGGCTAACAAAGGCTGGCTGTGTTCTTAATAAACTTTAATACATCTGGAATAATACTCCTGGTGTCTTGGGAATAGCGACCTTGTGCCGTCTTTCAGCTGTAATGATCCTCCCTAATGTCACTTTCACTTTGACACTAGTTGCCAGCCACTGTCTGAGCTCTGTATGGACATGCATTTCTGTGGATCCAGCCTTTTGAGTTTTCCCGAGGCTTTGATGCCTGTGCTCATTCAGAGACATGCTCCGGCTTCCATTTTTAATAAGATGGCTGCCCATCTACATTATTGCTTCTGTGTTAGTGAGCTATATTTGCACGTCGTCCATGTTGCATTCACCATATACATTGGTCATGTTAGTGTTCGTCTTGCCATTGGATGTTATGTTAATTGTATTCATGTCTAAATGCATATATTACCTATCGTACGTGTTCTTAATGTGGAATTCATATCTGCTTCATGTCTAATGCATACTCTTTTAGTCTTACAAACTTAATTTGAATTCTCAGCTGAGATTGTTCCCAGACCCTTCTCTGCCTGTAGGGGATAAGGTCGGAATGGCTCTCTCAGTGAATAACATCTCTCACTTTTGCAGTATTGATTGGGGCGAGGGGCAGAAGCTACGGATGATGTATTCATCTTCCTCCCAACAGAAATGGTGCTTTGCTTCGTACCCCGAGGCTCAGTAGGCTCTGAATGTGTGTAGGACAATACTTAGATGCAACAGTGAATGTAACCAGTACAAACTTTTATACAAACCCCTTTCTGAAAATAAGCATCTAAATATAGGCATTATCGCCTACCTCCCAAAATGTAGGGGTGTCTGTTCAGCCAGTTTCTTAGGGTTACTTGCTTTGCTAATAAGGTGTATTATATCACCCAGAGTTTGAAGTGACACTGAAAACAATTTGCATTTTTGTTTTTACAACAAAAGAGATTGAATAAGCACAAAATTACTTACAAAAATGAGTGGGGAGAATTTGTTCATGAAAGGTAAATTCCAAGGGGGGAAAAAACACTTGTTTTATGATATTTATCTAAATACTCTGTGCAAAGTCAAAGGATCAAACACTATTTTAACTAATGGAGAAATCTGCAGAATTATTCTAAATTGAGTGTCCTCTTAAAGATTGCCCAATGTCTTCCTCCACAGACATGCAAAATAATGTATTTCAAAGATTACAGAACATACGACCCAAAATGTGATACACAGGATTTGATGTCCGTGCTGCTTGAAATATGGTGGACACACCTCAACAAAGTCAAAAATAAGATGGAACAAGCACAAATTAAATTTGCGTACGCATAAAGAAAAATCATCAGGGTCAAGAAAGTTTTATGAATTACAACATTACATCAGTCAAATTAAAAAGTTGTGATCTGGATTTTAAAGCCTGGGGAGAACATTGGTCGGATTTGCAGTGAATACATGTATCAATTCTCTGGTGGGCTATGAAAAATGGCTTCCATTCACCGCCTTAATTATTGATAAAACCTGTGAAAAGACAAAGGTTTCAATTTACTTGACTTTAGTTGAAAGGGGCTGCAGGCCCTGGGCAGAAATGGTATTGGGTTCCAGTTTACATTTATCTTCCTTTGGCTTTCAATATGCTGATAAAACAAGATATATTTCACAAATAGAAAAGAATTCCAGGACTCAGCGCCACCAGTTATACGGTCATTTAATTGTGTTGTATTGTCATACATTAAATGGTAAGGTAAAGCCCATAAGTGATAACATGTTTTGGCTCGCTCTGAGCCTTTTTCAAATCTGGGCTAGTTTAACATCAAATAAAATAAGCAAAAAATATCAGATTGTGTAACAACAGCATCGATGCAATCATAAAATGACAAGGAAATGAAAACATCAAAACATCATGCCATAATAGGCATTATCAAAAAACAAGATTGATAGATAGACAGAAATCAAGTGTTGGTTAGGGGGCGGATGCAAGGGTACAAAGAAGCATGGCAAAAAATAATGAACACGTTGTAGCGAAAACACAGTCAATAGAATAACATGAAACAATATAGAGACGATACAAATGGATGAGAGAAGAACAGAAAATGTAGTGATTATTGAGTAAGTAATGTTTGCACATATGAATAATCAACGTAATAAGTTCAAGGAAAAACGCCATAATGGCGCTTACACGAATTTCGATGAACCAATCTGAAAGACTGTATGTCAATGTAGTGGTAACAGGGTTAGATCCCCAAAACTGTATCTGCAATCAGTTAAACGTAATCTCAGGTATCACTATAACAAAAGCGCTCGTCATTCAGCAAAGAGACATTGCAGCCAATTAAACTCTATTACGTGTAAGAGCCATGTGAATAGCATTTTGTGCTGTCCCAGTTCAAAGTTACATCTCAGTGGATACATAAATGTTCGTGAACTGTGGGTGAAGACAGGAGATTGATAAAGAATACGTTTTGAGAATGCCGGAAAATACGTGCTACACGCTGCACGTGTAAATTCAAAGTTAACCATCAAAAGTGAAACGAAAAGCCCATTAAAGCCGGATCAAGAAACTAGAGCGACTATGTTGCCTTTGCTGCATAACGCATTTGCTGACAGAACATTAAAGGGGCCTAAGCTGCTTGTGGCTTACCTTAATTCAACGGAAACAAAATCACACGCATTGGCAAGAATAGGGAAATGGCCCATGTATGCCATTTTATCAACTCTAACAAATACGTAGTCCATGGCAACGCGTCCAGATATATTTCACACTAACATGGTACAACATTCTACTTGCATTCAATTTATCAGACCATGCATGCAATTTGCTGTAAAATGCAATTTGTTCTACACTGAATCAAATTGTACTTGGATGTGAATATATACAGAAAGAAAGGTATATTTCGCACTCAATTGCTATGGCATTCTACTTGGAGTCAGTTCCATCCTAAAGGCGTCACTGCGCAGTTCCACCCATTCCAGGGATTTAGCAGAGATATAATTATAGAGGACATATATCTGATTACATCAGGGCTTTTTGTTCTCGCTTTTAGATATATATATATTTTAAAGCACAGAGCCAGCAGGAACCCTCACAGCATCGGGTAATCTACCCAGACTGCAAGGACTCTTCTACTCTCTGCTTTTGTCCAGCTCTGGGGATTGGGTCTTCATCAGGTAAAATCTGTTTTAGGTTTCCCCATAGTCAATTCCAATGAGGTCTGCGATATCCAGATTTTATCTCAGCTCAGCACTCATCCAATTGGACAGAGTCCCCCTTTCTGCAGACATCAAAATCCCATAGCTCTCTGCCTACTTCAAGTGGGTTTCTACTGAAATACCTTCTCATTTTCACATACTATACACGTATGTCACTATTGCTGATTGGTGAAATCTTTTCATTTGTATGCTTAACAGGTTGGCACTCCCAAAAATACACCCCTTAATTTCATAGATTGAGCATCATTGTGCACGTGTGGCAGGGTGGAGCTGGACCATTCAGACTTGTAATCATACCTTCCAAATCTAGGGAATATGTCCCTATTTCCCAGGGGGGAGCCACCCCCTTTCAGACTAGGAAGGTAAGCCTGATGTGATGAATTGTTGGATTCAGTCACTTGTCCAAAGGGGGGAGCCCCTTCCTGTGAGGCTAGTGAGGTGAGCTTGATATGTAACTTTCTCCATAGGGTGGCAGTAAGCAGGTCCTCACAGGGAGAGACTCCCCTCTTGGGGATAGAAACTCCCTTTCCAATGAGGAACTCCCTTTACATTGTCATCAAACACCAAGGGCAACCCTATCAGCTGACAAACAAAAATCCTCTTACGTATGTTATTTTAATGTAATGACAGATGTGAGAAACCAATGTTTGTCTCACAGCTCAGTCCCTTGGGAACTGTCATCTAGGTGGCCAGGACATGGCCATCACCTTTGGATCCAGTTCTTGGGGGTCGACCAGTGCAGGAGGATCACCTGGATGGGGGTTCCTGGGGAGTGGCACACATGAAGGTGAGACGCGGTATCCCTGTTCCCCTATTCCTCTAGAACACCCTCATTACAGGTACTATCTATAAACCTTACCTCATTTCCCCCTTTCCTACACACAATGTGCAGCACAGACAAAGCGCTTCAGGGAAAGACAGACTCACACACAGCCAGTCCGTTTGACATTTCCCAACATCAGGGTCAGGCAGAGTCAGGCACTTTACCTTAATGACTCACACCTGAATCCTGTTACCTTCCCCCACTGGGATAAAAGGCAGAGCATGAGAGCTCCCGGAAAGCAAGGCGAGAAGGGCAACCGAAGCGAGCAAGACCAGCAGAATGGAAGGGCAGGAAATTCCAGGAAGGCGATACAACTGTGGAAGCAGAGCAGACGGGACCAGGATGCCAATGAGAGGCTGTGGTTCTGCCAGCTGTGAGATGAAGGTTGCTGCAGAATACAGAAGGGGTAGCTCCCTGCTACTGTTGAAGGTCACGGCGGTACCTCCTTCATGGGCTTTGTGAGGACTAGAAAGGAGGGGAGCAGCGCTGGTCCGAAGCGCCATGACTAAACGGAAGATCTTGATAAACGGTATCAGCCGCTGCTGGTGAGTGAAATGGGAGACCAGCTCGTGTTGATAAATGCAAAGAACTTGAACATTTGTAGTGCTCGTTGAGTTGTCGAGAAACAAAAAGCACATTGTAGCAAGAATGAAGGAATAGTCAAAGTGGTCACACAAGGGTAAAGTCAAGGGTACAAGCCCCCCTTGTACAGTCGAAGGTCTTTGACAGAAGGTGAAATGTAGTATAAAGCCTAAGGCCTCGGGAGAGGAGGCCGGCATAATCCTTTGAACTGTATCCAGCATTGTGGGTTGCGCGTAGGATGGCAGCCGTGAGAAAAAGAAGCCTGATTATTGAAAGTAAATGCACTTGCTACGATATAACAGAGTTAACCCGGCGAGGCGCAATCGCTTATCGGAAGTCTCTGGATTTAACTGGCAAGTACTTTGAAGTGAAAGCTTGAAAGATTGCAAAGTAACAAGTGTGATGCTAGCAGGTTTAAGGCTTGTGCCGGATCGAGGGAAGACAGAACTGCCTTCAGAGAAACGTCTGAGCTCAGAGGAGGGGGACCCGAGTGAATCAGTGAAAGTGACCCAAATATTTGTTTAAAAAGACATTAAGATCCCCTGAGTGTTATAAGCTAGTAAAACTGGTAAAGTTAAATGAACTGTGATTTGAAGGCTACAGTGCCAAGTGAAAGCAAGGGAAAGTGAATCCCGCATTTTGATAAAGTGTAAAGACGAAGGTGAACCCAACGAAGGGTATCACGAGAAATCCATGGAAGAAGGGAATCCTGCATGGTGAGAGCTTGGGGAAAGGTCTTGTGATGCCAAGCAAAAGACATTAATTTGAGGGATACTGCCTTTTTGGAAGAAACGTCTTCCTGATGCCTATAGACTAAAGGGGTGCTCACAGTCCCCTTTGGACATTTTAATTTGTGCTACACTCTTTTGTTATACATATTGTCCCACACCGTTTAGTTATATAGAGTAAGGATTTGGCAATAGGTCTATTAGTATAGGCAATTTTGTTTTGACACAACACCCCTAGGACAGTGTTTTTTTGACTTTGATGGTTGTAGCTTGCTCCCATCTTAGATTTATGTTTATATTAGGCATTTTTCTCACCCATGTACTGTTGAAAAAACACCCTTGGATTGTACTCCTTTTGTCTGTCGTTCTTCTGATAACCATGCCATCGTTACACAAAAGAAATGGATTTGAATACCACGGTGAAGAGTAAGAACAGAGGAGTCATAACAAATACCTGTCTGTCAAACAGTGAGATGAAAAAATCTGATGGAGTCATACAGAGTAAGTCGATTACAAAGGATGGACTATGCTGAGAAGCTGGGGAGGACCCAGCCTTGCATAATAAAAGTCGGGTGAACAGAGAATGCCAGAACAAGACTTCTGGCTACCAGTAGTGTGAAGGAGAAGGTTCCTGTAGTCCACAAAGTGGTGAGGAAAAGTCCCAAAACAATGGTTCTTACCTGTAAGTACAACAAAGGGAAACCAAAATGAAGGAACATGGAGTGCGTGGTGGCATGAGAAGACCAAAAAGCCGATATCCTCTGTTCACAGAGACCATGAACCAACGCAGAGGTGTGTCCAATGAAGTCAATTGTACCGAAAAAAGAGGCGTCTTGGCCAGTGATGGGAAGGAGTCAAATGCTGACCAGTGACGCAGCAACCGTATAATAAAGGTAATGGGGAGAGGAGGAGACCCGTGGTGCAGGGCATGAGCCTATATGTAACTACAGAGAAAGCATTAATATAGAGAATGGAGAGAGCCTACACGTCGCAGTCAGGGGCCAAGTTTCGAAAGGAGTTCAATTCAGTCAAGGACTCCTTAAACTAGTCCCAGTGATTGGCAAAATCATAGGAAGAGGGATAGTTACAAAGGGATTCATCTAAATTGTCCCAGTGATAATTACATACAAACTCATGAAGCTTGTCCCAGTGATTGGCAAGATAATACAAAGAGTGAAAATCACTCAGGGACTCATCTTACTTGCCCCAATGACCGTTTCATGCTTAAGGAGAACAAGAGTCAAGTAAAGACTCCACTTAGAAAATCAAGTGAAGAGTTAAATGATCAGAGGCGAGAGCTTGGTGGTGAAAATATACTGGAAGAACTTAGGGTTGAAAGGCATAACCCCTCTTCAGAGACTGAATCAAGAATCTAAGAAGAACTAGAGAATTGGTAGAGTCAAATAATCTAATATAGAAGGGCTAGCAAAAGCCATATAAAGGAACTAAAGGAATTGTTACAAGCAAGAGCAGGAGACTATCAGAAGATCCCATATTGTGGGAAACTCGCGTTGAAGAACAGTGCAGGAGAAGGGAGTTATTCTCATGGCCGCTTTCTTTTTGTTGTTTTCCTAAAAATAGTGGTAGGGTTAGTTTAGGTTAGATTTTTGGATGGAGGAAAAACTTATTTGGACTTTGCGCTTAAACATTGACAACAAGCACATCAGTTTTGTTCTGTTAGGTAGGTACAGCCCTAGGATAGAGAAACTTAGGCATTTTCTTTATTATTTTTAAATAAACGTGTTGAAAATGGAACACATTAGTCTGTCTGCAAGTGGCCGAAAACCACATATGGAACAGTCAGACCCTGAGAGTGAGAATACCAAATACGGTTACTGGAGCCCTATAAAACTGAACATTGGACATTTTCAGATTCCAAACAGGCAGACCCAGGAGCTAAGAAGGTCAGAGGGCAATAGTGTCTGGAAGTGCACATCAAGATAAGTAAAAGTTTGCAACCTATCAATCAGATGGAACCTGGAGGGTTGAGTCAGTCAAACCAATAACAGAAAAGGGGGAATTGGGAGACTGCCTATGTATAAAATCAGGAGAATGAGAGAAACACAACTGGTGTAGATGGATTAAGGGAAGCATCCCTCTATTTAAGGAAATTGAGACATTTTGGTTCTTTAAAGATTTACATTTTTCTTTGAGGAACCTTGAGAAACACTTGGGAACTTTTCGTAGATAAACTGTCAAGAACAAATATTGGGAGTGTGATAGACAATCAGGAAGAAACCCTGAGATACCAGAGTGGGACTGGACTTAAGTCTGAGCAGAGGGCATATTGCTCTGGATTGTTTTTACATATTTTCTTGTAAAGTGGTAGGACCAGTTAGTTAATTGGTTTTGGATTGAGGACTACTTTTGTTAGGACTAAATACAAGCACTTTTAGTTCAGTTGATAGGAAGGGAAGCCTTCTAATCAATAGGGATAGCTATTTGTTTTTCTTTTAATTTAAATAACAACCCTTAGAGGGATGTTCTTGAGTCTGACTTCTGGTTCGCCACATATGGTGCTAGTGTGGCATCAGTACCAGCTGATATAAGGTTGGGGCCCATGCTGGTTGGAAGGTTATGCTCGAAGGCCAAATTTCCCACTTTTGCACCTCCATAATCCATAGGATTTGATCTGTCGAATATAGAAGAGGTACACATACCCTGTTAGAAAGGTTTTCTCTTTTTAGCAACTTCCACTCCATTTCAATGGTTCCCTAAACCTTTTGCTTTTGCTTTTGTACACCATCCTGACTTTTTACAGTGAAGTGAAGCCTTCAGCTTCACTCCACTGCATTTGTGTTCATTGTTATGGGGAAACTGACAAGTCCTTAGGGCTGCCAGTACTGGGAAACTGTGATTCCCTTAGTCTTTGGGTTTTGTTACTACTTTTGGGTGCATTATATCATTGCACAATGCAGTGCAATGCGCGTACTTGCGCATGTCCCTAGACTACACTCAAAGTAATTTTTTTTATTACTTTATACATAGCTAAAGACAAGCTGGTGGCAGCAGTTCCATTTTTACTATGTTTGCAATACTTTTATTTAGCCTTGACACATTTGTCTACTAACTGTGGCTAGTATCTTAACATGGCCGCACCCCAGAGTTTTGCTTGTTCTTTTGGCCATCTTATCCTGCAGACTTCTTCCTGTCTTACCATGCCATGAAATTCCTTTTATGGTCATGCACTGCCCGGGAAAGCCTTGTTTTTCAGAGGCTAGTGCAGGGCCATGTGTGTGTGTTCCCAGGAAGTTGGATGGGACTGTCTGGTTCCAATCCACATACCGGTGCCTAAGATTCTGGAGTGCATGCTTGCATGAAACCCACAGTGGTCCTTCATTGGACCACTGCTAGTGTGCATGAGTGTGGCATATCTTGCTATTGGAGAGCTGAGTCGATCATTCACTTTACTTTGGATGAGAAGAGGAGTCCTAGAGCCATGCCCCAGAGATCCTAGAAGAAATCCTGTAAGGATCTAAGTATCCTGCATTGCTGAAGATGAGTGCATCCATCCAAAGGAGGCCTGGTGACCGATTTCTGCTGCTGTCTTGGAACAGCCCTTTCTGGCAAGAGATCTATAGAAGTCATTCGTTGGACATTAGACCCTCAGAGTGGAGGAAACATCTGCTCCATACTTATAATAGGTATCATGTGAACCAGAGCCTTCCGAAGTGCACCAGATCCAACCGTCGTACTTCTTGCAACAAAGAACTACAAATACCAGCAGTTTTGTAGTTCTTTGCTCGCACTTATTGACACGTCAGGCGCGTCAGCGCCGGCGCGTCTGAGACGGTTTGTGGTGGCTATTTAAAGGCTAGCCTCCCGTCCTCCAGGTAAACACTTATTTCGATTCCTAGCCATAGTTCTATTCTAATGTTCTTTGAATTTTAATTGACTACGTTGAATTCGCCGTATATTTAGATAGGTTGTGCAAGAAAATCGAACCCATCCTTATAGAAAGCCTATTTTTAAGCATTTTAAAATATTGATTCTCGTGAACCTTATCGTTTTTATTACTTGCTATATTCTTTTCAGGACTGCATTGTGTAAATTGTTGTGTTTGCCTTGCTAGAACCTGTTGCTTTTAGTTTGAGTAAGTGCTCTAGCGCAACCGTCGTACTTCTTGCAACAAAGAACGACAAATACCAGCAGTTTTGTAGTTCTTTGCTCGCACTTATTGACACATCAGGCGCTTCAGCGCCGGCGCGTCTGAGACGGTTTGTGGCGGTTCGTGGGGTGAGTACCTGTACCTGCACTCTCCCCTTGACCGAACGATCTGTTATTTCAACTCCTGCTCATAGACTTCTCATGGCATCTCGTTGTGACCTCGTGCTTTCTATTGCCCGCAGTCGTAGATTAAGGATCACTCAGAGCGCATGCGATCTTTCTGAACAACGTGTTGCTCCTATTCCCATACCTATGACTTCGGTCATAAACCATAGCCACAATAAGCAGACATTAACAGTGGAATCTGCTGATCAGCCATCCCAAAGTCCACTTAATTCCCATCCTAAGATTGCAAAAACTATATCTGCATCTGCTGGGACTGGACTGAAATACCTATTACTTAATACACGCTCCCTGGTTAAGCACTGTCATGAGGTAGCAGATCTCATTGTTCAAGAAAAAGTGGATATATGTGCACTTACCGAAACATGGCTGCATGACACCGCTCTCCACTCCCTATTATTGGCCACTCCAACAGGTTATTCCTTCTTCCATTCCGATAGACTGGAAAAACGTGGCGGAGGTGTGGCAGTGATCTATAGAAGTACCATTATTATACACGAATCTGTCAAACTAGTCTTGGATCAATGTGAAACTCTCTTTCTCAAATTGAGCCTTTCTGCTACAGTTTCTCTTAACCTCTTAGTGCTCTATAGACCACCTATTGATACTCCTTCTTTCGAAGAACAACTGCTGGCTTTTATTGGCAACTTCTGTAAACCTCATTCACCTACTATTATACTGGGTGATATTAACCTCTGGGCTGACAATCCCTTGGATGCCTTGTCCACTTCCCTAGCAGATTCCCTGTTCTCGTTATCCTTTACTCAGCACGTTAAAGCCCCCACCCATACTGGTGGCAACATACTGGACTGGGTAATAGCTAAAAATGTCCCTATTACTAACATTGATGTTAATCCATGTATCTGGTCAGATCATTCTTCCATAATCTTTCAGACCAAACACAATCATATTTTGAGAAAAGATAATCAGCCTATTTTACCTGTTATGTCAAGGAACCTACGCAAAGTCACCCAAGAGGCCTTTCGTACTACGGTCATTCCTCTATTACCCTCCTTAGAGATGACCATGCCACTTGGAGACTTTATAGCTAACATACGATCTGCACTTGATACCACACTGGAAATACTAGCCCCACTGAAACCCTCCAACATAAAAAAGGAAAAAAAATGCTCCCTATACTCCATTCTCAGTTGAAATTACTGAGGCCCATTCTATAAAACGCCAAATGGAACGACAATGGCACAAACAACCATCTGAGTCTAGTCTGAACGCCTCTAAGCAGGCTCTTCTACATTAAAAATCTCTTATTCGTTCAACGAAAGAATTGCAACTTAATTCCAGGATTTCCAAAGCCAAATCTAGCTACAAAGAGCTTTCTGTTATTCTCCAGGAGCTTAAAGGTTGTACTACCATTTCATTGCCCCGGCAGACAGTGCTTGGTGTCAAAACATCCACAATAGCTTCACTAATAAAACTCTAACTCATCAAAACAACATTAATTCTCAGGTCAAATTATTGACTAATACCGCATCCATTCTAGATAACATGGATTCGCCCAATGATTCTCATGCCTTTACCTTCAAACCTGTTTCAACAGCAGAAGTTATCGACACCGTCTCAAAACTCAAACCCACTTCCTGTAGGGGAGATGTCTTTCCAGCCTCCTTATTCAAAGACCATATCCAAACCCTTGCCCCATGGGTCACTACCTTTGTTAACAGATCCTTCAGTGAATCATATGTCCCCGAAAACATAAAGGATGCATGGGTCACTCCTCTGCTTAAGAAGGAAAATCTGGATCCTGCAGAGGCAGGAAATTATCGCCCAATCACTAATGTTCCCTTCATGCTGAAAATCATAGACAAGATTGCCTACTGTCAATACCAAACTTTTGTCGAGGAACATGATATTCTAGCCTCACAACAATCTGGGTTTCACCCCAATTATGGGACTGAGACCGCACTGTTAGATTTAAAATCTTACATTGCTGGCCTTGTTGACAAAGGGCATACTGCCCTGTTACTATTATTAGACTTATCCGCAGCGTTCGATTTAGTCGATCATCAACTACTGGCGGATAGACTAATCACAATCGGCAAATGTTCCCCTGAAGCCTCTGCTTGGTTCAAATCATTCTTGGGTCCACGGAACATGAGAGTTACTAAGGATAATGCTCACTCCATGGCTTCCTTACTATTATGTGGTGTTCCACAGGGCTCATGTCTTTCACCTCTTCTCTTTAATATCTACTCTCGTCTTCTCTGCGCTCTTCTGTCAGCCCTAGGCATTTACTTTGCCAATTACGCTGACGACACGCAGGTTGTTATTAAACTCACTGGTGAGTATCAAAAAGATGTTGAGCATATTAACTCCATCTTTACTGAAATCCAGAAGTGGATGGCATTAAACTCACTGGCCCTTAACAATGTAAAAACAGAGCTGTTGATTTTAGGTACCCAGAAAAAACTGAAGAAACTTGACACAAATATGACAACTTTCTGATTGGCCAACATATAATTCCCGTATCTAAGTCCGTAAACACCTTGGGAGTTTACTTTGACCTGCAGCTATCCTTCACCCGTCAGGCTAATTACCTCAAATCCTCGTGTCATTATTATATTCAGCTTCTATGGCAGATTCGTCCTTATCTGTCTAAAGAGAACCTTGCTGTGATTGCAGCCGCCATTGTAAACTGCAAGCTGGATTATTGTAACAGGCTAATGATCGGTACCTCCCAGGCCAACATTAAAATCTTGCAGATTATACAAAATAATGCAGCACGCGCTGTAATGGGCCTTAAGCGCAACATGCACGTCTCTGACGCCAGGCGCAGCCTTCATTGGCTCCCTGTGAAACAGCGCTTACACCACAAAGGCCTTACTACTGTGTTTAAATGCCTTCATGGCCAAGCTCCATACTACCTCGCTACTAGGATCAAAAAGAAACCTGTCACCCGTTCCTTGCGCTCAAGTAGCAACACCGTCTTGGTTCAGCCCCCATCTATCCTGAAAAGATTTGGGGGTATTAGCTTTGACTCTTGGGCCCCGGCTCTCTGGAATGCTCTCCCTAAATACCTTTCTAATAGTGAGTCTCTGCCTATCTTCAAAAAGCAATTGAAGACCTTCCTGTTTGACAAAGGATAGGTCTATTCTGTCTTTTTAGCATAGCCCTCTCGGTATTGAAATCAGTCTTCCGCTATCTTTTCCTCATTTTGCTGGTCCTTATGAGGTTTAGGTTTCACCAAGTCTCCATGTCTCCTCGTTTTCCTTGTCTGACATTGTTTTTTGTTGTTCTGTCTCTTTCCTTCTTTTGTGTGCGCCCTGAGGCCTATGGGTTAGTGGCGCAATACAAGAATACAGATAGATAGATAGATAGATAGATAGATAGATAGATAGATAGATAGATAGATAGATAGATAGATAGATAGATAGAATCTGTGGCTGTCCAGCTCGAGGTTTGGGCTACTCTGATGCAGACATTGCCATTCTGTGTTTTGGCTCAGAATTTTGGGGATTGCCAGCTTACCCTGCAGGAGTCTTCAACGCCAAACGTTGATGTTCCAGCTTCCAAAGTACCCGTGATACGAGGCTGACCCTGACCGTGACAACTGTGTCCCCTCCTATCCCTGTGCAGGTGGAGGCCTGCACCTGAGCGAGCTGCATTCTTTAACTGCAACATGTTGCACCAGCATCTGTGGCCGACTGTGGATTCACTCGAACCTGCAACTCCAGGGCACAGATGTCTGGAAGAAATGGTCGAAAAACGAGATGTCTGACCACCCTCTGAAGACCTGACAAGTCCCAAGAGAAACCAGAGTATGGGAGTAAGTTACTGTGGTACTTACCTGAACACCTATCTCCACTTACAAAAGTTTTCCTAACTTTTTTAACTTGTACAGTAGTCCGGCTCTGCTATTTCTTGTTCACGTGAGCACTCTGAAAGCTGGGGACAGTTTTATTCATAAGAATTGACACTTACCTGACTTCTGTAACAGTTTTCCCTTCCATAAAACCCTCTTCCTAACATTTTCCTGCCTTACAAAACTACTTGGAACGTTGTGAACTTTCAGGAAACAAGGACCCCGTTTAACTTAGGGTTGGATATTTGAGGTTATGGTTGAAATCTTGTTAACCGCCATTGCTAATCGAATCTTAACTTTTCTTTCAGTATTGTGGGGTGGGAGTATTGTGGCTGAATTGCACTGGCGATATAGACTCTATATATGCATTTTGTTATAGTATTACATGCTTACAGTCATTTGTATAGTGTTTGTTTGACCAATAATTCAGAAAATCACTAAAAACCTGGCTCTTCAACACCACAGACTAAATCTGGGAATCAAAACTGGAAAAAGGATGAATAAACCGGAAAAGACACGGACATACCTGACCCGAGAGGGTGACTCCGACGGGACCTGGACGGGTGACACTGGATAGACTGGAATACAGGCGGCACGCACGGAAACTGAGTCAACTAACCCAGTCAATCCCACCAACACTTTTGCCCGCCCCTTAGTTACCGCCAGGCACCACAGTGATGTGGAAGTGTCGAGATATTGGCAATCACCACATCACCTGAGAGGTTGACATTGGCAGGTGCACTGGCCACAGGAGTATGAAGGGAGGATAAGGGGAGCTACGAGAGAGCATGTTAGAGATGGGGGCCAGAGGAGTAAGGAACCTTATATGCCAGTCGGACCCAGATCAGGACAGAGCCACATCAGGGGAGACTAAGCAAGCTGAGCGCCTTAATTCAGGATAGAGACGCAAACTAACCAACCCTACTAACAATTTCCCTTTCTGCATACACCTCTCAAACTCCAAACCAAACACAACCAAAACCTACAGCACAACAAACGGCACAAACTTCACTACATCGCAACAACAAAACAAAAACACGCACAGTCTTGCACAACATTACACGATGACTACCAGACGCAAACACCCCAGGCCCAGCCAACGGACCCACCGGACTGAGGCCGCCAACAGCACATCACTGCTCTCTTACACTTGTCCTGCTTCCTCCCACTAACTCACCCCCCCTTCCCTTTTCAGAGCCGCCAGAGCGCCAGGTGACCACTCCGGTGGTGATAGTGCGCGGTACAAATGTCCTTTAAATTAACATTAACAATAATAGATATATTATTTTTACTAACTATGTGTCTAATTGTACTCCTTGATTACTTAGCTTGTGGACTAATTGTGGGCCCTTTAACACTCTCGCTCATTCCTGAGACTTAGCTTGTCCACTCTCAATGCGACCTTGATTGGTTTCACTACAGCGCCAGTGTTGTCCCTTTTCACTAACTAGAATGGCCTCCTATACATCTGATCACCAGGCCAAAGTATAGAAATCCAGTGTAACACCCAAACTGAAAGACGGCTAATAGCCGCAGTTCTTAATATTTCCCCTGCACCTGGGACCTATATTCACTTAGCCACAAAGTCGGAACTTGCTTGTCCATATTCTCTTGATGTCACAGCTGGGGTAGTGGATCCCGACTATAGAAAGGAAATTAAAATAATTGTGCATAACCATGGGTTCAACCCCTATGTGTTCAAAGACAGGGACCCTGTGTCTCAAGGGATATTGGAACAGGCCTTGGCACCAGTTGCCCAAGAAGTGGAGGAGTTAACAGTGACAATAAGGGGATGCCTAGAATTTGGGGAGGTGACCTTCCAAGGGAGGACCCAGTTAAAACATAATGCGAAGATGTTGCCCCATTACCTGACCTTGCCTTTGCCCAAAGGCCTTTGCTCAAAGACCCTGCTCTTGCCAAAGCATTTCAGAGAGTCACATCAGAAGAACACGGTCAAAGTCAAGCAGGAACCTTCTTTTATCTCAAAAGGGGGTTCCTTTACAGATGTGACACAGAAAGGCGCCCTTCCCGGAGCCCAATTAGTAGTCCCCAAATGTCACTGGAGGATAGTGTTGGAGTTTGGCCATCCCCACCTAAAAGCCGATCACCAGGGAGTAGGTAAAACCCAGAGCCAGTTGGAACCTCAGTTTTACTGGCCAGGGGTGTTTGCGAATGTAAAAGATATGGCACTGCCTGTGACATATGTACAAAAATGACAGATACCCTGGCACTTTGTGCCCCATTACAACCAAGAACGATAATTGACATACTGTTTTCAAGCATAGCCATTGATGTAGGAGAGGGCCATTAGAAACATCCAAGTTAGGGAACATGTTTATACTTGTAATCATTGACTATGCTACTCGGTATCCAAAAGTATTTCCCCTCAGGAATAATACAAGTTGACAGATTTTTACTCATTTACTGCCCTTTCTTTTCCAAGAAGGAATTCCCAAATAGATCCTCACAGATCAAGGTGTTAGAACTGATATAATATTGTTTCGTCCTCATTCTATATGTTGGCCTATGCCCAGCCGCTTTAAGAGGAAATCCGTATTGCAGGGTCGTGACCTTAAGTGAATCAAGCCTCCATTTTAGGTTAAAGCCGCCATTTTAGTTTATTGTACAAAGTCACCCTGTGGCCTAAAATGGCTGTCTTGTGTTCTCTTGTTCTTGCTTTAACCTCTTGAACCTCTGTAGGAGAGTTAATGTCCAACCTGCCTTTAGGCTACATGTTAGGGTCATGTAGACCTTGTCCTTTATTGACCTCTGGAACAGGGGATTACTTGAATCGGCGATGTTAACCTACAAGTATACAAGAACAATAATGCTATCTAGACACGATATGTGAAACATCTGTGTGATCTGTATTAAAGCAATGTGTAAAGAGTGTAAAGTTAAACCTAGAGAATAATGGTGTTTGTTAGCAAATGTATTGAAAAGTAAACCGCATGCACGAGATATGTAAATTAGGAAACGAACCTGGCACGACCCTAGCCCAGTTCATGATTAACTTGTAGGAGGCTGGACATCGTTATAACAAACTGTATAAATACGCTGATGTCCAGCTAGCAAATCCTGTTCACTGCTCACACTGAACCCCGCTGGTGGTCTCTGTGATGTACTGACGGGCAAATAGCTATTTGTGTACTTTGTTTTGTGTACTGTACAGAATTGCAATGATGATTCTGGGAATCTTTACAAGCCTGTGTCGGTGTATTTCTCTTTGCTTGGTGTAAAAGCCTTAATATTGTATTTTCTGATTCCACAGATGGCGCCCGAATAGGAACCTTCAAGATCGACTTCGTCTCATTGAAGGTTGGCTCGGCTATCGGACCGGGATCGGAAGGTGCCAACAG
Organism: Ambystoma mexicanum; assembly: GCF_040938575.1. Lineage (NCBI taxonomy): Eukaryota > Metazoa > Chordata > Amphibia > Caudata > Ambystomatidae > Ambystoma > Ambystoma mexicanum. The sequence continues at coordinate 14,999,991 of NC_090936.1, read as the reverse complement.
AAACGGCCACTCTGGACGAGAAGTGAATTCCTCGACAGAACAGCACTATCCGATCCCTGAACGGTGAGCTGTAGCCCGAGACGACGTCTTTACGAGGGTCCATATATCGAGGTGGGTAAATTTGCCGAAATCACCAGACACGTGGGTCCTTAGAATTGTCCTTAGTAACCCGATCGGGCCTCCCAGTCCTTTGGTCAAGTAAATTGTGACCCGATTCTTAATTTAACCCTGGCAATTTGAATTTGGCGCATTGTACTAGCGGGCACAATTACTTTACCAGGTAACACCAGAACTTTGATATGCCTGGGAAATTGTCTGCCTGCTTTAGGGCATTATTCCGCAGCGACAGACAATCTCTGGAAGATAGCCGTTCCGCACCACAGGAGGGGTCGCCGGCATGTACTATGTACTGTAAGAAAGGCTTTGGTAGTATAGCATTTAATGACATTTGGCACAGACAGACCAGACATAACTCTAATCTTCGGTGGCCAACCAATGGTAGCTTTGAAATCCCTCGTATAGAATATCTAGAGTCTGTATTGGTAAAGAAAAAGGCTAGACCTGAAGCATTTGACACATTACACAGTTGGAAAACAGAAGCTTTGCAGCAGCAGAAGAGTAGAGAGAAACATATGCGTCGACATATGACAAGTGTCGAAAAGGCACGGTTATATGATCAGAATAAACATTTGGAGTCAGTCAGGAACACGGGCAGAGCGTTTCAATTAGGTATCCAAAAAATGTACCCTTCGAAAGATTTTCATACGTTAGATGAATTGATTAATAAACTTTTGCATGAACGAAGGCCCGATGGCTCCGCGCCACCCCCGTACGTCCCTCCTCCTGGCGCTTTGCCCCTTCCCGTTGTCATTCCTCCTCCTATAGTTCCTCCGGTACTCCCAGTTGTTTTTTCTGTTGTTCTTCCAGCCGTCGCTCCTTTGCCTGCCCCCTTGCCTCCACCTATTGATATTCAGAATGTGCCTACTCTTCCTCTTCCAAATGATTCTGCATCGCTTGTAGTAGACCAGGGAGTGGGATCAAGGGTTGAGACTCATAATATTGTGTCCCCAGATAAAAAGAATGAATTGATTGCTTGGGCTAAACATTGCATGGAGAAGGGTGAACAAGCTGATGTTTTTTCCACACTCGAAAATTTAAAAGGTATTCCTGAGAAAAATGTCTTTATTGAAGGATTAGGGATTCATTTGAGTATAATGTGCAATAGATTAAACAATGTAGATCTCCCACAAGGGTTACGGGATTTGAACGCCTTAGCATTGTCCAGAGATACTGCGTAGAAAGTATACGAGCATGTCGAGAAGATTTTTGAGTATAGGAAGGAGTTGGAAGGGTTACAGAATGAGGAAGCAGATGGTGGTAGTTTAGGTATTATGTTCTTACAGAAACGGTTTTCTCCCCACCGTGAATTAAATGGTGAGGAAGCGCAAATTTGTACAAAGGATGCGATAAGAGGGCTTTCGAATATGTCGATAACTCCAGATGAAGTATATGACACATATAGTCAGTATACGTTAGAAATGCAAAAGAAAGTGATTCAGGTTATGGTAGAATACCTGCAGAATGAGTGTGTAAAAAGAAAGATTTGTTTTCCCGCAGAATTGTTGAGTGTTTATAAGAGAGCCTTTTCGATTGATACTTCTTCGACTGCCTTAGCGCTTGATTTGGCTCTGTTGCTTAGTAAGCTTTCGGAGCTACCTACTTCTCAGTTGCCTATGAGAGAGGTCCCTCCGACATTTGTCCCAAAAGTTGAGATTGCGGCCGTTGATGGACGAGGAATACTCGCGGTGGACATTCCTGCACATTACGTATCACAGTTTGTTCACGTCCGGTTTTCACGGCAGGAAGTGAACACCATAAAGCAATCTATTCCCGATGTAAGAAAGAATCCGACAGGGTTCTATAAAGAAATAGAGTTGGTCTTACAATCATCGGTATTCACCTTAAGTGATATTGATTTATTATTTCCCGTACTCCTGCCAGTTGATTTGTGGAAACAGATTAGGACTGTAGATGATGTACCTGGGTTAGGAGATACATGGGATAACATGGTTAGGCTCGACAGAGAAAGACCAGCTGGCGAGCGACCGCCTCAAGTGATATTAACTTTGCCTGATAGGATTATTGTAAAAGTAAAAACTATAGTTCCTGAAAAAAGAATCATTTGGGACAAGCTTACGGCCTGTGTCCAAGGAAAGTCTGAGGGTGATACCGATTTCTTCAACTGGTTCGAGCAGGTATTTTCATATTTCAGTGGACAAGACTTAGGCACAGAGTCAGGGAAAAGGCTGTTTGACCGATGGATTTTTGGAAAGGTTTAATCAAACCTATTAAAAGAATCCTCCACTATTTGGTAGAGACCGATGGCTGTAATTGGGATGTCATGATTCCCAGGGATCTCTCTGCAATTAGAAAAACACCCCAGGCATCCTAGGATATTCCACCATTGAATTGTTATTTGGAACAGAACCCTGAGATGCTCTTGACATGCTTGAAGAGAACTGGGAAGAAAGAGAAGAGGCTACCCAACCCATTTCCCAAACAGCCCAGAAACTTAAAACCCATATGGATGCCATTAGGGAAATTATAAAACATCATGTAGCCAGAACAGAGGAACAACACAAGTCTATACACTACAAACAACTTTTGCACAATCCTTTTCTATAGGTGAATATTGTTGGTTTTCTTGCCCACCTCAGAAAATAAAATGGTTTCCAAGTGGTATGGTCTCTACAAAATGCTAGCAAAGAAAGGCCTGCTAAACTATGTCATTGCCCAGCCAAATAAACATCAGATAAGTGACATCTATCCAATTAATATGTTAAGAGTGCAAGATTGACCCAGTTGAGGAACATACAGAGACCATGGCCACATTCCTAACTGACTAGGAACTAGAGCTGCAGCTAATACCCAAAGATCTACCCTCCTCCCAACAAGAAGACCTACATGATTTATTAACACAATTCTCAGAGGTCTTCTCTAAAGAACCTGGTAGAGTAAGTCATTGTTTTCATTATATTGGCACCCCAGACGGACAAACAGCTAATCTAAAAACTTAGCAGATTCTGAAAGCACAAAGGAAAATTGACAGATCTCTCAGGGTTGCAAAAAGCAGGTATAATGGAACCATCCAAACATCCCTGGTCTTCCTTCATGGTCCTAGTGGCCAGAACCGACAAGAGTTGGAGGTTCTGTTTCGATGTTCCAAAATTAAGTTCAATTTTTACTTTTGATAATTTCCCCATACCCCTAATAGATTAACATGTCGGGTGAGCCAGATGTATAGTCACGTTAGATTTGACAAGGGGCTATGGGTAAGTGCCCATGAATCCAGCAGAGAAGAAACTGCTTTCTCCACACCACAGGGGCTCTTTCAATTTAAAGTTCTTCTCTTTGGTTTGCATGGGGCTCGCGCCACTTTCCATAGGTTGATGAATATAGTTCTAAAACCCTACTCTTTTCATCCATAGTGACACATGTCCAGAACATATGCACCACCTCTATGTAATCACTTGCACCCTAAGGAAAGCAGGCTTACATGTAATCCCCATAAAGTGCCATTTAGCACAACCTGCAGTGAAATATCATTGCTACTTCATAGGAAATGGTTTAATTAGACGCCAAACCAAAAAAGTTAAGATTGTCCAACTGACCCCTGTACCCAAGACAAAAAGGGATCTCTGGCCATTACTGGAGTTAGCAGGCTACTCTAGCTGATTCATCCCAAATGATTCCACCCTGGCGGCCAAGCTCATTGATAAAGACAAGCATGCCCAACCACATAAGCTTTTCTGGGGAACAGATGATCAGAGAAGTTGTGAAGGGCTGAGCAGATCCTATGTCAGGAGCCAGTCTTGAAAATTACCAGTTTTAAACAGGAGTTTACACTTCAGACAGGACCGCCCCAAGCCGACCATAGAGACGTCTATCAGAAGAACCGAGTAGAATGGAACGTCCATACTATGTACCAGTAGGAAGATGTTTCCTATGCTACCATTGAGATTGCGGCCTTCGCCATCAAGCGGGCAGCCACTAGTGAACCTCCGGGACTAGGAGAACATTCACACTGGTAACTGACTATTCACCCCTAGCCTTGATGAGTCTTAGGAAAGATTACAATGCCCAGGTGATGAGGTGGGTTCTGGATCTGCAAAAAGGGAAAGAACATGGAAACGTGGATTTTCTGAGTCGCTTCCCTCTTACTGCTGAAGGGGGGCATGTGACGAATCTCAAGAATTCAACCCTTCTTCCCAGGGAGGCACCATCCCCTTTGAGGCTAGGGAGGTGAGCCCGCTCAGAAAAACCCTTCCAAGGGGTTTGGGAAAGCAGGACCTCACCAGGAGTGTTTCCCCACCACAGGACAAAGACTCTAAGTCCTATCAAGAACTCTCAAAAACAAATACGTTGTCTACTTATAAAGGAGTAAACGAGACCAATGTTATATTTGTCCATTGGAATTCAAGATATAATGAGATTGCTGCCATACATTTGGCTCAAGCTAATGCTAAACAAGCCATGAACACAACAGCTGATGGAGAACAGCATGCTCTTTTGAAGTACGGCATCGAGAATAAAGGAACAACCAATCTTGAGTGGAAGAGGGGAAATCCTACACACATGTGAACCTCTGACGTGACAACATGCTGGAGGGCCGAAGCTGCGTCACACTGTGGAGCAAACGGTGGCATGGAGAGGCAAAGACGTGGAAGAGAGACGCAGGGAGACCGGCAAGAAGAAGTTACATACTGCAGAGACAAAGAAGGTAGAAACGTGGTTTACCTGGTGTCATGACCATGCTGCAGCCGTGGCGGCCCCATGAACAAGCGCCAAGACCACATAGCTGCAGAGGAACAAACGCTCCGTTCGCAGTGTGAGAACTGAAGAGAAAGAAAGAGCCAAAATGGGCTGAATAAGTAAGCTGAACGCTTACTTCACAGAAACCTAGGAGAGTACAAATAAGGACAAACTTCCCTCTGAGTCATCACCCAACTGGAGCACACAGAGGGCAGTAAAGTAACCAGGGTTGCACAGGCTGGTTGGAGGTTAGCCGAACAGAGCAAGCAAGGGGAAAGTAAATCAAGTGACCTAAAACAGCAGAAAGTTCAGTCAGAAACTAAGAGAGAATACCAAAGATGGTTATGGAGCCCTATAAACCTGAATGTTGAGTATTGGCAGATGACAAAGACACATCTGCAGGTGCTAAGAAAGTCAAAGGGGCCTGGAGAGCCCTATCACGATAAGTGAAACGTTGCAATCTATGAATCAGAGGGAACTCGGAGGGTTCAGTCAGATAAACCAAGAACAAAAACAAGGAGAATTTGGAGTCTTCCTTTTACAAAAAATCAGGAGAAAGACAGCAACACAACGGGTGGAGAGGGATTAAGGGAGGCATACCTCTATTTAAGAACATTGAGAAATGTTTCTTTAAAGACTACAATTTTTCTTTGATGAGCATAGAGAAAGACTTGGGAACTTTAATTTGATAAACTGTCAAGACCAAATATTGACAGTGTGATACAGAACCACAAATGGCCCCTGAAACACTTGAATGGGACTGGGCTAAAGAAGTCTGAGCAGAAGGCATATTGATTTTGCTTGTTTTTACGTCTTTTTCTTATAAAGTGGTATGTTTATGTTTATATGCTTCTATAGCGCCGTAAGCCCGCAGGCATCAGGGCGCTGTGACACATAATAGGTACAGGCTAAATTGGACATCCAGATCTCTGGCTCCGATGGGTATCAAGAGGACTATTTAAATAGGTGGGTTTTCAGGAGTTTTCGAAATTGGAGGTGATTTTCTTGGCTTCTCAGGGTTATCGGAAGGGCATTCCATATCTGAACCGCCTTTACTATGAAAGATCTGCCCATACCGGATTTGAGCCTGTGTTTCTGTTCGACTAGTAGGTTCTTACCAGCTGAGCGAAGATGTCTCTTGGGTGTATAAAATTCAATATTTTTCTTTAGATAGTGGGGCGCTTTGCCAAAAAGGCATTTATGTACCAAGGTGAGGGCTTTAAATTCAATCCTGTCTTTGACTCTAAGCCAGTGGAGAGATTCTCTCGATGTGTTAACATGGTCTCTTCTAGCCAGTTGTTTTACAATCCTGACCGCGTCATTTTGTATGACTTGGCAGGTATGTATGTCTTTAGCGCAGCCCCCTATCAATAGGGCAATGCCATAGTCCATGCTTGATAACACTACTGCCCTGGCAATGGTAGCCATGTTGTTGTCATTCAAGAACGGTCTGATGGTCCTCATTAATCGCAGATAATAGGCAGTGTTCTTAAGTAAGAGATTCGCCTGAGCCTCTGAATTAACCGAGGAATTAATCATCATACCCAGCGTCTTTACTTGACTGGAGACTGTAATGATGGCTTTTTTAATCTGGAATGTTTTATATTCCCACCCAATTTTTCGAGTTGACGGCTGGAGCCAAAAAGCATCAGCTCCGTTTTTGAGTCATTTAAGCACATCCAATTGGATTGCATCCATTCATCATTTTTTCTATATATTGCGCCTAATTTCTCGCTGTCTTTCTGATGTGATCCCTCTATCTCTATTATAAGTTGCGTATCATCTGCATAATTGCAGAAAAACACTTCCAATTCTGTCAGTAGGTCAAACAGTGCTTGCATGTATAAGTTAAAAAGCATGGGTGATAGGCTCACGCCCTGTGGCACCCCAAACAGAATTTGGGTGGGGTCTGAGAAGTTATCGCCCCAGTGGACTCTTGCTTGACGGTTGGTAAGAAAGGAAACCAGCCACATCAAGGCCAGGTCCGAACAGCCTACGTTGTCTCTGAGTGCTTTGACCAGCAGGTCGTGGTCCACCAGGTCGAAAGCCGCACTTAAGTCTAATCCCCATTTTCCCTTTGTCCATAAGGCCCAGCATATGATTTTGAAGGTCCAACATGGCTGATTCCGTACTATGAGCAGCTCTGAAGCCAGATTGCCAATGATGTAGGGATTCTTGAGTTTCCACCTGAGCCTGTAATTGCTGGGTAGCCAATTTGTCCAGTATTTTCAGGATGAAATTAGTGTTAGTTATGGGTCGTAGATTCCCTGGGTCCTTTGGATCTAGCCCTACCTTCTTTACTATAGGTGTGATTGTCACCTTTTTAATTTCTTCCGGAACGGTGCCTTCTCTGAATGATGCATTAATGATCTTGCGTAGTATAGGGGCAAAATGCTCCTTGTGTTGCAGAATAATGTCAGGGGGTAGGACATTTTCCGTGCACGATGTGTTTCATAAGATCAAGCAATTTTAGTAATTCTGGTTCTGTTATTGGTGTAAACATGAACGTTTCCTGACTCTGTTTCTTTTTACACTCATAGGTGCTGTCATTCTTTTCTTGTCTGGCTGAAATGATGTTTTGCCTGGCTTTGTCTATTTTTGCTATAAATGCATTTTGAACAGTGTTACAGTCTTCTTTGGATGAAGCTAATGATGGTGTGAGAGTTGTCGGTTTTTCCACACTCTTTTAAAATTTTAAAAAGTTTACTTGTTTTGTTGTCTGCTGACTCAATTTCCTTATTAAAGTGGTCGGCTTTAGTTAGTTTAATTCTTTCTTTGTATTTCTTATTCGCTACTTTCCACAGTTCTTTATTTTCAGTGGTTTTGTCTGCGAGCCATTTCCTCTCAAGGGCTCGCTTCTCTATTTTAATTGCCTCTATGTCTGAGTTGAACCATTTCTTATGGTTACTGTTTTTTCTAATAAGCTTTGTTTTGAGGGCTGCGATCTCATCTACTAGCAGTTGTATTTGAGCATTATATACCTTGAGCATTTCCTCGCAGCTGTCTTGCTCCTGAAAGGAGGTAAGTATTTTATCTATGCATGGCCGGATGTGGTCTATGGTGATTTTTTAAAAATTTCTACTGGTGACCTTCGAGTGGGGATTGTCATTGGTGCATGATGCCTGTAGTTCAATATTTAGGGTGACCAAGTAATGATCACTCCATATGCATGGCTATGTCTTGCAACTGGAGAGTTTAAGGTTGTTAGCTATGATCCAATCCAACTGATTACCTTGTGGAGTTGTTGGGACCTCATTTATAATGCTAAAATCCATATTGGTTAATTGTTTCTCTAAAAAGATGGCTTCCTTATCCTTTTTGTTTCCACGCCAAAGATTAATGTCCCCTACCACCAAGTTGGATACATTGGTAGATTAAAGCATGGCTAATTGGGAGCATAGTTCATTGGCAAAGTCTGAACTCAGTGAGGGGGGTCTATATATGACTATTACATGCAGTTATGAGGGGTGAAAGTAAGTTTCATGTGGATTGTTTCACATCCTTCACAGCTAAAGGAGGCTTTAAACAATTTAAACATCTCTTTTGCTATGATAGCAACTCCACCACCTACTGCTCCCTCTCTATTGGCGTTATATATGATGTAAACTTCTGCATTGTAAAGATAAATTAAATGCACCAAATAACACGGATTTAAATTGTCCAGTTCATTTCTTGTTGAACCGAGCACATGGAAATCTGTGCCATCATAATGAATCACGTTAGCAGTTCTCAGAGGCCCTTTGTGAAGCTAAAGATTAATATGAGCGTCTTAGAGGTTCTTTTGTTTGCTTTTCCATTTGCCTTTGAAGCTCTGGTTCTGGAACACAGGCATGTCCATCATGTGAACACTTAGATCTGATCAGTTTAGTCAACCATATTTTTGAATTTATTTCCAGCAATTTTCTTTGTTTGTGAGCTCTGAACATATGGTATGTTTGTTGCAGTGAACCTAGAGTGTTTCGTTGATGGAGGTAATAGGATCTGGACCTCCAGATAAAGAATGTATAATCCCCAAATCCCCTATCAGAAATGTATTCGCATTGTGTTTTAATAAATGATTAGATTATATCAGAGCCACTGAAGAACCAGCAAAAATAAGCATTGGAAAAATCCAAAATTAGACTTCTATTTGACCATGCAGAATAAATAGTACTCTCTACTGTATTCCCTCTATGAATAATTCTAATGATCTAACATGCAATTATGGACATTTGATACATTTCAAATATGATTCTCCTCATTTATAATTGCATTACAATGATAATACTCTCGGTAAATCGTAGAAAAGTTTAATGTTTTTGTTTGTTTAAAATTCAGCATTATTTAACATGCTTCTACAGTGCTTTTTTGAGACTACATGGCAACACTTTTCAGATAAATGTAGAAACAGGCAAAGTTATCTGTTCTCATGTTTTGTTATGTACAGTCCACTAAACAATAGAAGTATTATTCAATGCGTGTGGTGAACTTCATACTACTTGCAGGAGATTGTGCTATTGTGTTGCTCTGCATCGCACACGCTCCATATTTCTTCTTTTCTAGAGTTTGGTTTTACTGCAGGAAAGTACCATACTTTGGGGACAACTTTGGAGACAATGTACAAAACATGAACACAGCAGGGCAGCAGTTCGCACCCTGGTTCCGCAATTCTCCACCTTCCTTTCAATTGGCATGTTCATCTTCCAACATATGGCAAGCAATGATGAATTGGGAGGAGGTGAAACTGGTAGGTGGATTTTGCGAGTTGTTATTGTGATATGTACATTTTGTGCTGTCTATAAAGAATATAGATGCACTTATATGAATACATATATTGATTATAATAGTTGATTCATGAGTTGATAAATCTTTGCTCTCCTGAAGATGAATCATGTTAAGATCCAAAATGCTTTGAGAATTTTATAGCATTTGAGCTATGTGAATGTTTCAAAACATTGGATTCATGAAAGGAATATTTGAATATAGATTTAAAATGGTTAAACTCATTACTAATACATACATTGGTTCACAATCATGTAGAAGGTTTGCCGGGTATAGATCCTGGCCAATTCAAGTTAATTATTGTATGGAGGCTATCGCATAGCACTCGGACCACAGCGCTAGAAATGTGTAACTTATCTCAAACTATCTGTCATACTTGTGGTAAGTGATCTTTGAGGATGTGGTTGTGATAATAAACATTCTTGGGATATGTCACTTGTTTTTAGATTCGGCATGCTCTCCATAATGCCCACTCAAGAGTTTTTTGTTTTTGTTTAAAGACTGCAATTACCCTACTCACTTTAAACATGTGCATTATCATAATGCCATGAACTGTAAGTATGTTGTCTCCGGTGTGGTCTAGGCCCTGGAGCCATACCCACAGTAAATGCAACTTCTGTTCTGGAAGTAAATTCACATGGGCCTACAAATGAAGCATTTCCTTCATTGTGCAAGTCCTTTGCCTCTGGAATGCATTTGCAATCACTAAGATTCCAACAACAGCAACCTACATGTACGGATGGCCTGCAATCAGCATTATTCAGGAACTTGTTTGGATATTAAACTCCTTAAACTGCTACCCTCATTCTCTTGTAGGTCCCAAGATTGAATATTCATAAGTCACGGAGCAATGTTACCCCACAAGGATGCAACCTTTTTCGTGGAGGGGTTTCCGGATTGTGCATATAAAATATGCATAAAAGATTGTTTGCATGTTTTACATGCACTCTGCATTTTTTGTAAATTTACTAGGTTGTTAGTAGTCTTGGATCATAATTCAAAAATCCAGCTGCCCACCTGGTCCATCAAACACACATGACACCATCATTGCCTGCATTAGATTTTGATGCAGTGTGAGAATGACAGTAATCTGACCTTTTCCAGAGAGAATGGGAACCCATTTTAGCCCGAGGTGGGAGGCCTACCATGGAGAAATCCAAAGCAATCTCCAGATTTGCTCATGTCTTTCTATTGATGTCAGAGCTCCCACATCAGAGGTAAAGACAATCTATCAATGGAAGAGAGTTTAGCAACATTGCCTGTCTCCTGCAGGGATTGTCTGCGGAGAGATAGAGAGTCATTAATGGGAAACGAAACGGAAATGCTGCCGCAAACATACACCGGACACACCAAAGCAATGTGACAAAGAGAGAGAGAAGCCACTTCCACATGCGGCACTGCAGATGATCTCACAGAGCTGCTGAACAGAGCAGGCAGGCCCACACAACAGCCCAAAGTGCCCCTAGACCACCAGGGACAGAGGGCAGTGAAGAACCTACCCTTCCCTAATAGACTTAGTGTGAGACCCCACTGAATATGGTCCTGGGAAATCAACATCGACACTGGCCTTACTGGGCTGGGGTGAGCCTGTGCGAAGAAGTGGGCAGGGTTTGGCTGTCCACATGACTTTGCACATTAGACATATGCCCAGGGCGGGGAAGACAGGGCCATATTTGACAGGAAAGCGAGTCGGCATCATGAAGGTGATTTTCAGTGGCATGCTGGCATATATTGTCAGCATAACTGCATCACAGTCATTGACAGCGGCAATACTGCCATGTAATTTGAACATAGGTTCATGGAAGTGATTTACAGTGACAATACTGTCTTTCAGCCTTGGCTCAGCTTCATGAAGATGCTTTACGTGTGGCAGCGATGGCAAATATTGTCGGCACAGCTTCATGAAAGGGATTTACATTGGCAATGGCAGCACACCTTATGAACACAGGCATCAGGGAACTGTTTTAAAATGCTTGTAATTGAACAGCTTTTTATCCAGCATTTCTCCAAGTGTGTGATGGAAAATACACCCTCTGAATCCTCCATCCCCACAAACATGCGCACACACATTACGTCGGGGTCCCTTGCTACTCTTAGCCACTAATGCTATTTAGATTTGAGATGATCATGTCCTTTTACTAAATAATCCTCCCCTGCTGCTACTGAGCCTAAATCATTTACGATACTATTACCCATATCAGGATCCACCCACCCCCGGGTGCCAAAATATGCCCCTCCCACTGGGCAGAAACATTATTCACACACACCCTGCACACAGATCAGCTACTGCAGGGACAGAAGCAGTGCAGGCCTGTATCCATCACACCGCACAGATTCAGCAAGTTCAGCAGCAGCAGTGCCAGCCTCCTTCAAACCAGAACAAGTAGGCAGCAGGAATGCCAGTGCACACTGTCCTCAACTCAACAGCCTCAGCATATTCTGTATCCATGTATCCTTCCGTTACAGATACCAAAGCCAAGTGCAGCACATATCCATGTATGCTGCTCTTGGAGATACAAAAGCCAAGTGCAGCACGTAAGCCGAGTGCAGCCATGTATCCATGTATCCTTCCATTAGAGATACCAAAGCGAAGGGCAGCACATATCCATGTATCCTTCCATTAGAGATACAAAAGCCAAGTGCAGCACATATCCATGTATCCTTCCGTTAGAGATACCAAAGCCAAGAGCAGCACATATCCATGTATCCTTCCCTTAGAGATACAAAAGCCAAGTGCAGCATGTATCCATGTATCCGTCCGTTAGAGATACCAAAGCCAAGAGAAGCACATATCCATGTATCCTTCCCTTAGAGATACAAAAACCAAGTGCAGCACGTATCCATGTATCCTTCCCTTAGAGATACAAAAGCCAAGTGCAGCATGTATCCATGTATCCTTCCCTTAGAGATACCAAAGCCAAGTGCAGCATGTATCCATGTATCCTTCCGTTAGAGATACTAAAGCCAAGAGCAGCATATAGCCATGTATCCTTCCGTTAGAGATGCAAAAGCCAAGTGCAGCACATATCCATGTATCCTTCCATTAGAGATAACAAAGCCAAGTGCAGCACATATCCATGTATCCTTCCGTTAGAGATAACAAAGCCAAGTGCAGCACGTATCCATGTATCCTTCCCTTAGAGATACAAAACCAAGTGCAGCACGTATCCATGTATCCTTCCGTTAGAGATACCAAAGCCAAGTGCAGCACGTATCCATGTATCCTTCCCTTAGAGATACAAAAGCCAAGTGCAGCATGTATCAATGTTTCCTTCCCTTAGAGATACAAAAGCCAAGTGTAGCACGTATCCAGTTATCCTTCCCTTAGAGATACAAAAGCCAAGTGCAGCATGTATCCATGTATCCTTCCCTTAGAGATACGAAAGCCAAGTGCAGCACGTATCCATGTATCCTTCCCTTAGAGATACAAAAGCCAAGTGCAGCACGTATCCATGTATCCTTCTCTTAGAGATACAAAAGCCAAGTGCAGCATGTATCCATGTATCCTTCCTTTAGAGATACCAAAGCCAAGAGCAGCACATATCCATGTATCCTTCCCTTAGAGATACAAAAGCCAAGTGCATCATGTATCCATGTATCCTTCCGTTAGAGATACCAAAGCCAGGTGCAGCACGTATCCATGTATCCTTCCCTTAGAGATACAAAAGCCAAGTGCAGCACGTATCCATGTATCCTTCCCTTAGAGATACAAAAGCCAAGTGCAGCATGTATCCATGTATCCTTCCTTTAGAGATACCAAAGCCAAGAGCAGCACATATCCATGTATCCTTCCCTTAGAGATACCAAAGCCAAGTGCAGCACATATCCATGTATCCTTCCGTTAGAGATAACAAAGCCAAGTGCAGCACATATCCATGTATCCTTCCGTTAGAGATAACAAAGCGAAGTGCAGCACATATCCATGTATCCTTCCCTTAGAGATACCAAAACCAAGTGCAGCACATATCCATGTATCCTTCCATTAGAGATACCAAAGCCAAGTGCAGCACGTATCCATGTATCCTTCCCTTAGAGATACAAAAGCCAAGTGCGTCATGTATCCATGTATCCTTCCGTTAGAGATACCAAAGCCAAGTGCAGCACGTATCCATGTATCCTTCCCTTAGAGATACAAAAGCCAAGTGCAGCATGTATCCATGTATCCTTCCCTTAGAGATACAAAAGCCAAGTGTAGCACGTATCCAGTTATCCTTCCCTTAGAGATACAAAAGCCAAGTGCAGCATGTATCCATGTATCCTTCCCTTAGAGATACAAAAGCCAAGTGTAGCACGTATCCAGTTATCCTTCCCTTAGAGATACAAAAGCCAAGTGCAGCATGTATCCATGTATCCTTCCCTTAGAGATACGAAAGCCAAGTGCAGCACGTATCCATGTATCCTTCCTTTAGAGATACCAAAGCCAAGAGCAGCACATATCCATCTATCCTTCCCTTAGAGATACAAAAGCCAAGTGCATCATGTATCCATGTATCCTTCCGTTAGAGATACCAAAGCCATGAGCAGCACGTATCCATGTATCCTTCCCTTAGAGATACAAAAGCCAAGTGCAGCACGTAAGCCAAGTGCAGCATGTATCCAGGTATCCTTCCCTTAGAGATACAAAAGCCAAGTGCAGCATGTGTCCATGTATCCTTCCCTTAGAGATACAAAAGCCAAGTGCAGCACATATCCAGGTATCCTTCCCTTAGAGATACAAAAGCCAAGTGCAGCACGTATCCATGTATCCTTCCCTTAGAGATACAAAAGCCAAGTGCAGCACATATCCAGGTATCCTTCCCTTAGAGATACAAAAGCCAAGTGCAGCACGGCCAAGGACCCTCTCGCGTGCCCAAGAAGTAGCTCGTGAACGGGAAGTACGAGGTTCAGCTTTTCCAACATGGGACTGGAACAATAAAAAAAAAAACAACAGAAGATGCTTTCCCTCATTCACAATAAGGTTGGGTATAATAAAACAACATAAAATCAAGGCCGCCTCACAGAGCAGAATCAATGTGGTAAGGCAATAGTGGATTGCTAAAATAAATGTTTCTCTTGTACCCCCTGCTGCACCCCCTAGTGCTACCCTTCTCCGGCAGCATCATCTCTATCAGTGCCCCCCACCAGCCGATAGTGGGGTCCCAGACTCGTACATTTAAATTTTCAGGGGTGCTAATTCTCCATTCTACAAATCCAGGCCCAGTCTGGAATATTACCGAGATCTTAAATGTCCTGAATTTGCAATGTAATATAAAAATAACGCCCGATATGGGAGGACAGATCGGGTGTTATTGCCATTAGCATCATGGTCAATACGGAATTGCCATTGGCATCTTGGTCAATATGGAAACCCAGAATGCTAACAGCAATGTATTTTGTTTAGAATAAACGGGACACCTAACAGCATCCCGTTTATTGAAACAAAATACTTACTTAAGATGGCTGACGTAAAGCTGAAAGGCGGGGTTCTATGCGGTGCCCCCTCTTCCATTTCCATGGTGACCGGCGGGGACACGCATCAGCGTCAGGGTCATGCCACTGAAGGAATTGGTTAAGTGGGGCTTGACTGGGAAGGGACGCGAGGGCGGGGGCAGATGATGGGGTGGGAGAGGAGCCATAAGGTTGCTTGGAAAGCAGGTTTGGATCGTGGGATTCAGCCCACGATCTGGGAAACCTAATTGGCTGGATCCCCCACCAGTCATAATCCTTTACAATTTAGCACTCATTTGCTTAATAAGAAACAATGGCCTTTTCAGCAAAGGCTACTTGTGCTAAATTGTCTCAAATGCAGAAGTAATTCTGAATATCAGGACCGTGTTCCCCCTCCGATGTGAAATAAAGTTGAGGAAGATCACATTTTACGAGGGGATGATCCGAAGATTATTTTCATATGCAAGCGATCGTGGAAGAGCAAATGGTTCCTCAAGTAATGTTCAGTCAAGTCTGTTTGGGATTTGTGTGTAAGATCTGATTGAAGGAAATATGTGATGTTTGGTCATTGCTGGTGTTACTTCAGCAGACGTGAACTTCAGTAGGGCTGTAAAACCACTTTGTAAATCTGCACATGGAGGGGTCGAGCTGTGGAGCAATACAGTGTATCTACAGACCCCCCAGCTCCCACCCTCCACCCCCCAGAGGGAGCATGAGCCTGTCCTCATGTTTGGGAATCTGAATTCTCACTCCATCATCGCAAAATCTAGGAAGTTCTGTGAAGCAACTAGGCACAGCTGATGTCAATGCTCTGGATACATTAAATACAATGTTGCCATATCTCTTCCTAAAAGTCCAAGGTTGTTTCTAATATCTGACACTTGGGCTTTAGCTAAAACAAAGCATTGTAGTCGTTTTTGAAGTTGTATGATTACTATGTTTATCACTGGTGAAATTACACCATCCATACCGACAATGTCTCAGTGATCCCAGGGTGGGCAGGAGCCCAACCTGCCACCCGTGCTGTGCCGTGACGCAGCTTCCGGAAAAAGCACCATCACCTGTGTGTGATAAAGGGGTAAGGTGCGCTATTGTGTACCAGGCACCAGCTATGTGGGCATATCGCCCTACAAGACCCTCACCCTGCTGCTGTTTACGTTCACTACGCCATTTTCCGATTGGTCCTGCATATGGATGAGACCATGAGGAGCTCCCTTAATGGCCGCCGCAGCGTTTGTTTACCCGGTTGCCTAGCAACCTCTACAACCAAGGCCCTGCATTCTACTGGTCAGCCGCTGCTTATACCGGCATCATCCTCGCTGGAAGGCGTCAGCCGGCCCTCCCCCGAAGGCCCGCTACAAAGGCTCAGGCCTGTCTGAGCCTGTCTACGCCGGTCGTGCCGTTGCCCTGACACTCTGCCCAACTCCAAAGAACTGCGAGTAATGTCCTTCATGACTCGTGGGCTATCATGTCTACTATCGCTTCACGCCCACTAAGTCCGATTTGAGACCTCTGCCACCGTGTTTATGATGCTGATGAACAAACCACCCATAATCAACCTCAAGTTGTTGGCCGCCTCCTCAGAAACTGGCCTCTGCCCTCACTGCAGCTACAGACCGCAAGTCTGTTCTTGCACACCTAAAGCACTTGCACAATACCGCACGCACTGTCGTTAACTGAATTCTAGTTCAATGTACCTTACTGCGGTCATAGTGTGCCATAGAGCAGGTACAACCTCCCGATTCCACATTAGACCAATTTACATGTATTGGGACAAAGTAAGCTTTTTGCCTGTTGCCACTCGCTCATGTCACTTGTACCACGTAATTGTGCAAGCTGTTCTTACCTATTCTTGCTTATTACTCATGCACAGGTGCTATAACCTGGTTACACAGATAAACGCTATTCCTGGTTAACACCAACACGAACATCTTTGAGAAAGGTACCTATAGCACTCACCTTTGCGTAACCTCTCTAACCGTAATGTATTCGTGCTTGCCTACCTGAGATACACTGCACTACTGCTTCTACAAGTGTTAGACCTCCCACTAGCACGATACTCTCCGAGTTAATAGGTACATGCCTATCTAACCATCCGTCCTCTAAAGCTTAGCGCATTGGCCCCTGTGCTTTAACCTTGCTAAATGACCCCAGCCCACTGTGCCTGACCTCAAAAACTGTTTACAGCCCTCCGTGCCTCACACCTTGCCCTATGATTGGAAACAGTATCCTGCCCACATTCCCTGTCATTGTGCCTTATATCTGCAAACTGCATTTAGCCTTACATTGGTAAACTGCATTTAGCCCCACATTGGGAATTGCACTTAGCCTATCAATGTGCCTTACATTGGCATTCTGCACTTAGCCTATAGTGCCGCCCACTGGAAAATTGCCCTCATCTCCCAGCTCATTATGCCTGATCCTATAAACCTGTATTTAGCCCACAGTTCACAACCTGGGAGTCATTAATCTTGTCCTAACTAACATTATAACCATCCTAACAATCAATATTTACACTAAAACTACGTCCCAACCACCTTACTTCACTCCGCCTTCTTCCGCCATTATGGCCACTACAATAGCCATCTCCAACTCAAGTCCCAGACCGTTATCTATGAATAAAACATTACCACCATCAGAACAGATTAGGCCCACCTATTTCCTAACACCTATCACTCCTGTACATCAGATAAGACACCCAATCAGCAAAGACACCCAACAATTATCAGAGATATTATCACCTGCCCAATGGAGCCTTCGTTTCGCAAGTAAACCTAAGACCAACCAACCCTGCTCAACTAATTGGAGAAATCACAGATTAGGATCAAGAATCACCAACCTGGCCTCAGATCCTAAAACCTGCACCACCAGAATCTGAACAGAGTCTACCTCATCATCCAGGCATGGATGGCCTCCCACGGTCTATGCCTGAATGATGACAAAACTGAACTCCTCATTCTAGGCACCTCCTCTAAGATCAAAAAACTAGGTCCCAACTATGGCTCCTTCATAATTGACAACAACACCATTACGGTGGCCAAAGTAGTTAAAACCCTTGGCTTCTATATAGACTCCACGCTCACCTTTGGTAAACAAGTGAGTGCCATGGCCTCAGCCCCCTCCTACACCTGCAAGTTAATCAGAGCAGCCAAGCCCTTCCTCTCTCCCAATAACTGCGTCACACTAGCAAGAGCATTAATCCTGTCGAAACTCGACTACTGCAACGCCCTCTACGTTGGTAGCAATAAATACATCACCTCCAAAATACAGACTCTTCAAAATAATGCCCTTAGAGCCGCCCTAAACTTCCCTAAAAATGCCCATATTTCAGACCTCAGGAGATCTACCAACTGGCTCTCCACTAAAGACAAAATCCTCCTTAAAATAGCATCCCTTACACACAAATGCCTTAACCAAGCAGCCCCACAATACCTTGTAGACACATTCACCAAACAAACAGCCTCTCGCCCCTTAAGGAAAGCCAACTCCAACCTTTTACTAGTACCCAGATTCAAACTCACTAAATCTGGTGGGAGCAGCTTCGCTGTTAAAGCAGCGCAATATTGGAACTCCCTTCCCCCTGCTCTAAGGGAAGATCTCCCCTACCGGCAATTCAGATCCAATCTGATTCAACGGCTAAAAGATCATGATGCCTAACTTCACCCTAATGTCATCTGGGATCTCATGTATATTTTGTATATTTGACCTGCTTTATTTATATGTTACACCTGTATTCTTGTAAACGTATTGTATATATTTCTGTGATTCCCTGACATCACATGTCTACAGCATTGTAACCGTAGCTGTACCAACATGTCCAATCTTCAACCTGTAACCTAAGCTGAACAACCCTCCTGCTGCCTTCGCGCCCGAATACCCCTGGGTCTGGTGCGCTATATAAATAATAAAACAAACAAACAAAACCACCAAATGCAATTCCTAACCCACTCAGGTACCCGATCATCCACCACCCCAGCAAAAAAGCCATACCAACAAATTGACCAAGGAAACCCACAAAATTAGCGGTGCATTGATCAATGCCAGATCTCTAGTAGCCCACGCCACTGAAATCGCTGACATTATCCCTACTAACTAGCTCGATTTCCTTGCTGTCGCAGAGACTTTGCTCCATAAAGCAGCCGGCCCTGCCCTCGCCGTCCCAGATAATTTCAACTTTATCATAAAAGACAGAGAAACTTCTAAAGGAGGAGGCATAGCATTCATATGCAAACCCAGCCTTGATATGAGAGACTTTAATCTAGGTGTCAATGATCTGCCCGACACAAATGTCACCATCCTAGCTAGTGCCATCTTTAAAGCAGGTCTCACCCTCAGAAATAATAGCCCCACTCATACCAAAGGCCGCACCCTGGATTGGATAGCAGATATCAATTGCCTGTCCTCCATAATAAACACAGAACCATGCATGTGGATAGATCAAAACCTGATCTCATTCACCATCCAAGATAGCCCTCAAACCAACTTGACTATACCCATGCCCCCAACAACCCTAACCAGGAATAGGAAAAATATCACAGTGCCTAACCTCCTGGTCCTGATACAACCAATCACCAACTCTGCAAACCTACCAACCAATCCTACAGATCTGGGTGACCTGCATAATAATACCATTAACTCAGCTATCGATACTATTGCACCACTTAAACTCAGAAAAGAGAAACCTACACCTCACCTAAACTTGTGGTTTACTCCCAGCCTAAAAGCCCTGTGCATCGAAAAAAGACTTGCTGAGACCCGATGGAAAAACAACCTGAATGACCAGAACAAGCTCCTTCTCACCTCCCTGTCCGTTAGGTATAAAAAAGAAATCATTCAAATTAAAAAAAAATCACCTTTAATGAGAGAATAGAAAAAGCCAGCTCCAGCACCACAGAAATCTTCTCTATCCTAAGGGAATTGGAAATACCGGTCACTCCCAGGGAATCTTGTATCAAAAACAAATCTTGGTGTACAGACATCCAAAACACCCTCTGCAATAAAATAACCTTACTCCAAAATGAAATGAATGTCAAAAAAAGTATCCTGCACAAGATTGGCCTAGAAACTCAAGAAGCCATACTGCAAGAATCCTCCTCCAAACAAACCAGACCCAGTCCCCAATTTAAATTCAACTCTGTCTCTACCGCTGAGGCTGAAAAGATCATCTCTCCCCTCAAACCTTCCAGAGGCCTAGGGGACACATGTCCAGCACCGATCATCAGAGAAGCCGCAGAAAACTGGCTCCATTCATCTCCACATTTATCAACTCCTCCTTCAAATCCTGCTCAGTACCCACCAATCTCAAAGATGCCTGGGTACATCCCCCTACGAAAAAAAAAGAACTTAGACCCCAACATCCCCACCAACTATAGGCCAATCACAACCGTACCTTTTCTGCTAAAAATCCTCGATAAAGCGGCCTATCTCCAGATCCAAGCTTATCTGGAGATCAATAACCTATTGGCCACTCGCCAATCAGGCTTCAGGCCAAGACTTGGGACCGAGACAGCCCTCATTGACCTAAAGAATCAATTAGACGACCGGAAAGACAAAAGTGAAGCCTCCATCCTTCTACTGCTAGACTTATCCGCAGCATTCGACCTTGGCGACCATAATGTCCTGTGTAATCACTTCAAAACAGCCGCCCATTTCTCTAAAGAAGCCACCACCTGGATAAGATCATTCTTGGACAACAGACCCATGAGAGTATTCCCACCCTCATCCGCAGCGGACCCAGTACCTATTACATGCAGAGTACCACAAGGCTCCTGCGTGTCCCCAACCCTGTATAATATATTTACAAAGCCCCTATTCGATATACTTGACAATCTGGGTGTATCATATACCAATTATGCTGACGACACCCAGATTCTCACCCCTATCCTAGGTGATTATGACAAAGATGTAACCACGATCAACAAAATCTACCTAATCATACAAACTTGGATGGCCACCCACGGCCTATGCTTCAACGACGAAAAAACTGAGCTTCCAATTGTTGGGTCTCCTAATAGATTGACTAAACTCTATACCCTATACAACTCCATCCTCATTGATGGAATCAAGATTAAAGTATCCAAGAAGGTCAACACCCTAGGCTTCTACCTAGACTTGGCTCTCAACCTTAATAAACAAATAAACGCCACTGCTTCTGCCACCAACTACACATGTAAACTGATTTATGCTTGAAAACCATTTCTGTCCATGATAAGCTGCATCACAATTGCAAGGGCCTTAATCCTTTCCAAAGTGGACTATTGATACACCTTATACCTAGGCACCAGCAAAAGCAACACCAGTAAACTACAGACAATCCAAAATAATGCCCTAAGAGCGGCCCTAGGCATCCCCAAAACTCAGAACATATCTCATGTGAGACGAGACACCAAGTGGCTCTGCATACATGACAGAATCAAGCTCAAATCACTGAACCTCACTCATAAATGTCTGTCCAACAAGGCTCCCACATTCCTCACCGACAGGTTTACCAAACACACATCTACACAACCTATCAGAACAGCACAATCCAACAGTCTCAGAATACCCAAGTTCAAGCTAAAAAAAACAGGAGGGTCCAGCTTCCCAGTCCTGGCTGCGCAACTATGGAACTCTATCCCTGACTCAATACGAGCCATATCTCCCTTCCATTGCTTTAAGACCAACTCCAAGAAGTGGCTACAATCCTTAGACCGATGACCCATGGTCTGCTTCCTGCTACTTCTCTTTGCAAACTACTCCGATATTTGAAACCGTGACCCAGGAATCTATTCTATTGTATATATGCACATTGATGCCACATCATTCTGTACATATCTGCATATATCCGCTTTATTGTATATTTCTGTACCTTGATGTCCTGTCATATGTAACCTTGTAACCTGTTCTGCGACCAGATGCCCACGGGCCCGGAGCACACTATAAATGAATAAACAATTACAATTACAACAAGAAGCGGCCTTGCCTATTCATCTTCTTGGGCAACCCCCTTATGTGATGGTGGACATACTTCTCAAGAATGGAATGAAGCATGTTGACATGAATGTTAATGTATGTTGTGAGATGAGGGTGCATTTCTTTCATTGGCTCCTGTGCAATAACTCGATCAATCGGTATTGGCATAGTTGACCGAATGCAAACTTGACCTATTCCCATTTGACCGCATATTTTTGACCTAATTCGGAAGGTCTAATGGTACACGTTAACTATGAAATAGTTGTGAGGTGGGGTAAGGGAATAGGTTGAGGTGGGGGGAAGTTGGAGGGAGGTGTGGGGTTCTCCCCCCACATTAGGGAGCTTGTGGAGGGTCTCTCTCTGCAGTAGGTCAAAAATATTAAGTGAAATGGGCAGTAGGTCAAGTTTATTAGGTCAAACAACCCACATCCGATCAATCTCCTGATTCTTATACTGCCTGCTCTACACTGCTGCGCTTCTGCCCCTTTCCACCAAGAACCATTAAGGGCAATTTGCACTTGTGACGCATCCCGAGTGCACGGAAATAGCTGCCCGCAAGTGTTCGTCAATACCTCCTAGGTGAAGCTGGACACCCACACAGTACCGTCACTATGAAATATTGAGTTTTTCCTTAGTTTAGAGTGAAGCAGGAACTTGAAACCCAGCACACAGATTCTGTCAGGGAGTCTGAACCCCTGGGGACTGGCTGAGGCAGCCTGTACAATTTCTTTATCGGCCTCAACAAACACATTTTCCCAGTGCAATCCCTTGCAAGTGGTGACTGCCCATAGACGAACTGGCAAAGGCATGGAATATAGTCCCTCTAGCCCTTTGGCAACCAATGCTCTATCACAGCCCCACTGGCCATTAATGTAATACTTATTATTGCCATATACAAAGGACTACATGTTGTTGAAAGATTTGCTCTACCCTTCTTTTTAATGTTATTTTCACATTTGTGTAAGCCAATGGCTTGGGGAAGAACTTTGATAACATATTTTCTGAAATGTAGATTAACCCGCAAACATCCAAAGTGACCTTCATCTTCGAAAAACACTGCCATTTAGTTATGTTTGAGCTCCCCCCCCCCCAACACACTATACCCACTTCAGAGGTACTGTGCAGATTTGATTAGAACAATTTAAGCCATCAGAGGTACTTTGATCTTGGCTTGAAAGTAGAGTTAGTGACAGCTGTGAAGGGTATGACTCCATGCCTTTGAGCGGACTGCCCCCCACAGCATGCTGTCAATGCAAGAAGAAGATGCCTGCATGATAAAGCATCTGGTGATGTCACAATGGCTTTCTTAAAGCTTAATCACGAGAATGGGAAACACACAGTGCCACCATCAATGCAAGTGCATAGCTGAATTCACTATCTGCCAAGATCTGATCATTTCAAGGGCACTTGGTTTGCCATGGAGGAGGTAAACATCTGAACTCCATCAATAGGCTGGTGGTGAGGTGTGTCAAATGGAGAATGGGGATGTTCCCCAATGGCCAAGACGGTTTCAGTGCCTGTTGTAGAAGATGTTCATCTTCATTGCGGTGGATAATGTACTTAATTGACTCTAAAGTGTGTCGCTTTAATGCTTCTTCACTCCGTAAATACAATACATATACTATTGACCTTGGAGGAGGTTGATATGAGGGTAAAGTACACTCTGTAACCAGCCCCTTTCTTTCAGTGGAATCAGCTCTCTAGAAAACCACCATCTACTTTCAGAGAAATACTCATTCACATGGACCTCAATGGTATCTTCACCAAAACCCTTTGACTTCACTCTTTTCTCTTACTCCATATACT
This sequence comes from Ambystoma mexicanum, assembly GCF_040938575.1. Classification (NCBI taxonomy): domain Eukaryota; kingdom Metazoa; phylum Chordata; class Amphibia; order Caudata; family Ambystomatidae; genus Ambystoma; species Ambystoma mexicanum. The sequence goes on along the minus strand of NC_090936.1, from coordinate 14,976,234 downwards.
TTGCCAACTCTAATACTGATGCCTTGACGTTAATATAATGTATTTTTGTTTCGTTTAGTGCCAACACCTTAGCTGTTCCTAGCAGTTCTGAATCCTATACAAGAAAACGTCTTGGGAGAGATTAAAGCTATCTGACACTACTGAGTGGGAGAAAGATCGAGGGCCACAGACTCAATGATGGTGAAGAGGAGGAGCAACTGCAGGAGTGTAAATAAATACATTGTGACAGAGTTTTGTGAAGAGTCAGGAATGAAACTCAGACACAGGTTAAATGTGCTTTTGGCTAAAGACTTTTATTGACAAATAAAAAGGGGTTGGGAAAATGCATTGCTGTCCCTGCAATAGAAGTGTTGCCCTACCTGAACTCAAAACAAAGGATTTGTCATCGTCAGAATGTCCAAAACAAAACTGTCTTGTGTCCAAAGTATTCTGAACCTCAAATTCTATAGAAAATAACTGTAAGGTGCAAAGGATAATGTCTTTGGCTGTCTGTGTTCAAACTGGTAAAGAAATAGGTGACTCCAACAAAAAGTCTCTCAAGGAATTGGCTCCTTGCTCCTGAGGATTTTCCCCTTCCCCTGGATTGTTCTTCGAATTTTCATACAAATAACAGTTCTTGGCTTAACTCGTTTGCTATTCCAATACAGAAGCTCCTTAGGTGCCTTTGATTTGAAGGGTGATTCTCTTCTTTTTGTTTTCTCTCACCCTTTTGGATATCAGTGTTGTGAGAACAGACATGGAATCAAGAGATGACACAGACAACAGATTGTGAATTCAACGATAGAACATTTATTAAGCATCAGGAATGGGTATAATGCCTAACTTGCCTTATCGCTATGCTGGGGATTTCTCTACCTAAAGGAACTAAGTAAATTCTATGTTCATAAGTCCAAATCAAATGTCTGTCCATGTCAAAACCTATACTTAACCTCATGTCTAATACAAAGTGTAATGCAAGTTTATTCTAACACAATAGTGTTCAACACAAAGTCTGGAGCAGCCTCTAGCTGTCACAAGTCTCTCCCCTTCTCACCTGTTTCTGTTGTGTACTTGCGACCTTCTGGGATTTCTTCTTCTTTACGGTCCGGGATTTGTATAGACCCGAACTCCGATCTTCGGCGTCCAGCGTGAGAGTAGCGGTTCAGTTTCCAGGAGCGTTCAAAAAGTGCAGGGTAATTCCAGGAAGTAAATAAGGTACCCTCGGAGCCACGAAGGACCGTGACACGAGCGCGGAAGGTTTTCCAGGATATTGGAGAGGGAAGGAAACAGGAGGGGATTCAAGGAACTGGGAACAAGGAATCAAGCGAGAGCCCCGATCGAACTCCGGCTAAGCACGTCCGACTACAGGCAGCGGTAGTGTTGAGACGCGCAGAGCCGCGGAAGCGTATCTCTTTTGTAGGATGAGCAGCGTGGAACGCATAGACTGATCCGGAGCATTCCGTTCCGGGCGGCCATGTTGGAAGGATAACTGCATGCAATCCCCTGCGAGTCAGGCACCAGGAGGTCCAGAAAGGACGTAGACGATGGTTCATGACACTAGCTCCCTTTCCCAAGTTCAGGATACAGTTAAAAAAAATTATGGGTTTCAAATGTTTCGTCAGGACTTGGGTTTCTCTTCCCCAAGTTTAAACACACTTGGTTTCGGTATAACAAGTCCAAAAGGAGCTCAGGGTTCCCTTCCCCAAGCTTCAAGCACTGGTTCACAAAACAATGTTCCAAAGGAGCTCCGGGTTCCCTCCCCCAAACTTCAAGCACTGGTTAACAGAACAATGTTCACAATGGAGCTCTGTGTTCCCTTCCCCAAGCTTCAAGTCCTGGCTCACAACACAATGTTCCAAAGGGGCTCAGGATTCCCTTCCCAAGCTTCAAGCACTGGTTAACAGAACAATGTTCATAATGGAGCTCTGTGTTCCCTTCCCCGAGCTTCAAGTCCTGGCTCACAACTCAATATTCCAAAGGGGCTCAGGGTTCCCCTCACAAGCTTCAAGCACTGGTTAACAGAACAATGTTCATAATGGAGATCTGTGTTCCCTTCCCCAAGCTTCAAGTCCTGGCTCACAACACAATGTTCCATAGGGGCTCAGGGTTGCCTTCCCCAAACTCCAAGCACTGGTTAACAAAACAATGTTCATAAGGGAGCTCTGTGCTCCCTTCCCCAAGCTTCAAGTCCTGGCTCACAACACAATGTTCCAAAGGGGCTCAGGGTTCCCTTCTCCAAGCTTCAAGCACGGGTTAACAGACCAATGTTCATAATGGAGCTCATGATTCCCTTGCCCAAGCTTTGCTGGTTCACAAAAGAATGTTCCAAAGGAGCTCAGGGTTCCCTTCCCCAGGCTTCAAGCATTGGTTCACAGAACAACCTCACAATGTTCCGCTTTATCTTGTTTCAGGGTTGTGTTAACAAATCTCCTGGTTTTGTTGGGGCTTCTGGTCAAGGTGCAGTTGACAGGCCGCACAGCCCACCCATTACATGTCATGCAACCCCATGCACCAGGTTTCTGCCACTTTGACTGAGATTGATTTGCCAGTTCACGACCAACTCAGAAGCTCACAAGTTCATAGATTAGTGATTTCTCTTTCTTGGTACTTCCTTGGTACTATTTTCCAAATTCCATTTACAGTCCTCACTTCCACTTTTTCAGCTTACCTTTGCTTGTTCGGCATTTTGCTCATACGTCATTAGCTCCCCTTGGCTGCTCGTTCACGGATTTCATTTTAGTTTTCACAGCAGTAACTGTTCATACTACTTTCTTAATATCCTTGATTGATCAGAGACTTTTGAACACGTTTAATTGCTTCAAATGTGATCACTTTGATATATGGTTTCTACAAAATCCACATCTAACACTGCATATATTTTGGTTTGTACTTCTGCTTTGATTTGAGCCTTGTGAGAATGTGCCGATTGCACGTGAATACTCTGATACAATGTAACTCAGTAACTTTCATGCGTACACCGGGTTTCTCACATTCGATGAAACTCACTGGTCGCAGCGCTCTTTTCTTCAGCTTCCTCGTTGTGGTGATTACTTGTGTTTGAGGTCAGAGTCTCACCTCCTGCCCCTCCGACACCCCTGGACTCGTACTTCCATTCAGGGGAACAAGCAATGTTTGGCCACAGTGAAGGGACTGACACTCTCCATGGTTTCCTTCTGCCACCTTTACCGGCTCCCTGGAGATATGGTTCCCTTGCCTCGCCTTTCCACTCTGCTTCACTGTGCAGTCCTTCAGTGTCTCAGTTTTCCCATCTATTTTGGCTTCCTGCGGGTTGGGGTGGCCTTCCTGATGCTCTCCCTCTAAGTTCTCTGGTGCTCCACCTTTTTTATATCTGAGCCCCATCAAGGGGTTTCAGGTATGATTCAATCGCCTGGTTTACCTGATTCAAATTAGGTCAATTACTGGGACATGGCTGACCTTCAGCCCTGTAGTGTTCAGCATCCCTCTTCCACATCCCAGTACTATAATGGTGTTTCCAATAGGTAGTCTGTATAACTCTCTGAGGCATCCTCCTCTTCTCAGTACTTTGTGTCATTTCAGGGGGAAAATTAGGATATGGATAGCAGTATCCTACAAAGGCTGAGAGAGGGTAGGGTAAGCCAATGTCAGAAAAGGGGGGATACCATATCCCACCATCTGGCACCCTCTCCCCAACCCCCAAGTACACACCGCTCAGGTGAACCTCCCTCGCTAGTCCACCCCCAGGGTCTGGATCCAAAAGCGATGGCCTTTCGCTGGCCACCTGAACAGAAAATCCCTGGGGAGTAGTTGTGAGACTGCCTTCAGGTTTCTCACATTGACAACATCCAGAGAAGTAAAGTCTTTGTGTAGGGGAATTAATGTATACAAAAGAACAATGTTTTTAAGCTGACTAACTCAAACAAAAGGCTCTTAATATTGGAAACCTCTGTTTCAGAGATAGCTTCCTTGTTCTTCTGCTCTGAATTCTATGGTTTTTAGGTAGTCCTGATACTCTCCTGCCATGCTTCCTGAAATCGGACTCTTATAGTTGCCTGGTTTACTCTCCTGCCAGGGCTTCTTGGAATCACACGCTTGTATTAGCCTGCTATACTCTCCCGCCAGGGCTTTTCACTTGTGTGCCTCTGCTCACACTTCCACTCTTGATAGTTCACCACATTAGCCTTATTGGCTAATGCACTCGGTTTGCTGTATGCTGCTCTCTTAGTGTTTCTTATATGAATATACAGCATATACTCGCACACTTCAAAGTCTTCCATCTTTAGAGGATACCCGTTCACTTTCTCTCTCTCTGGTTTTGTAAACGGCTCTCTTTCTATCTCAGTTCTGTTATATTTAATTTTTTGAATTTGGCGTGGTCGCCAATACTCCCCAGTGTTCCCTTTGTCCCAGTGTGGACTCACCGGCTTTTTGTGTTGATACTTTTTCCTCTCACAGCTTGCCTGAAACAGTCTTCAGGTGCTTTCTTCCTCGATACTGTTCGCTTTCTGCGTCCCTGCTTCCTGTAACTGCAGGTGGGCTTGTCTGCTTTGTATGGGTCTCTGGTAGATAAACTGTTGCTTTCCATCACCGGCGAATGCCGTGAAGCCCTGTATTCAGACCTGCCTACATTTTCAAAAGCAAAACTGGGGGAATGATGTCCCTGATGCCCCGCCCCCTTCCCCAAGACCCACCCAGTCAACTCGACCACTTTAAAAAAAGTGATCACGCAAACAAACGAAAAAGAGCAGTCTTTTTTTGTTTCCGTCGGTCACTCTCTTCACATCAGGAGATGCTAACTGGGCACCAGCCTTGAGATCTGTCGCAGATCCATAGTTTCTGCCCACACCTCGATGGAGTTGGCCACAATGGTGTGTGTGTAGTCCATCACATCGAAGTGTGGGTGGATTTCTTTAGATTGTGGGAAACCCCAGAGACTTCACGCTCTTCCCTGGAGACCTGGAGAAGAGCGTAAAAACCCAGAGTCTCTGGGGTAGATACAGAGACTAGGTAGGTATGCCTGCACTGGCTTCCGGCATTCACACTGTGTGTTTTCTTCTCTGCACAGCCTTCTGCTTCTGATCTCCTGAGCCGGTTGGCTCTACCAACTTTTTTCCAGCCCATCGATCACACAGACAGGAGCAGCCTGTTCCCACCAGACATTGCACTGGGTTTCTTGTGGTCCTAATTTAAACATCCCAGGTACAGGTGTGTGCTCACAGCAACTAGCACACTGTCTCTGGTCAGGGATTCTTTTGCTCTGCATTCCTCCACTCCTTTCTTAGTCACAGTGTTGAGATGTTTATGCGAACAGAATTCACCTTTTGACAACTTGCATGAAAATAAAGGTTGGATGAATGTCCATAATGGGTTTTGATGGCAAGTCAATCACGGATGATTGGTATATGTAGAGTTATGATAGATGGTTTTAGCCGATTTACAAGGCAAGTCCATGATTGCGGATTGGCCTATGGGTACTCTTGATGGAGGGAGCAGAGTGTTGTTAATGTGAGCTTTATCTTGCAATGGTAAAGTGGGATACCATGTCCCACCTGCTGATACCATTACCTCCTCCGAGAGATTGTCTCTCCCCATTTGATACTCCTGCATATAGCCACCCACAGGGTCAGGATCAGGTAGAGGCTGCCGTCCCCTTGCCACATGGGGGGGAGGTTATCTTCAGGAAATAAGTGATGATACCATTGGATTCATCACAGTTTTCAGTACAGAAGAGGGACCTTTTGGCACCTGCTAAAGAGCCCAGCACATGACGGGCTGCTTCAACCCTCCCACAAACACTTGAAGTGGAGAGGTTATGCAATGAACTGTGCAGCCTGAAGTTGCACATGCCTTTTAACCCTCAATGATCACTTGCCACACTTTTTGTTCTCTTTTCTCCTCCTCTCCGTAACCTGTCTTCTCATTCTCCATTGATCATCATCCCCACACTGCTTTCCTGGTCATCGCTCCTCATCTTGACCCCTTGTCTATCCAGAAGATTATTTACCTGTTGGCACCTATACTACTCCTCATGACACCCTCCCCTTGACAGCATCATCAACCACAGCTTCCTCCACACAGCCACACCCCTGTCTGCTTGCAACTCTAATTCTCCATGAACTTGTGCCTTCGTTGCTTACCTTGGTAGCAAATGACCATTAACTCCACCCCATGTTTCCATTAAACCAGAGCTTTGGTGCCCCATTGTCTCATTACCATTTAACTAATATTGTAGAGGACAAGATGGCCATTGCAAGTATTACAACACTCACTGGGCGAGATGGCATTGTGTTGAAACATTTGGTGAGTTTCAAACAAGTAATGTATACCTCAACTTGACAATCACAACTCTGTCATTTGTCTCAGAGTGTTTTATACAAGTATAGATCTAACACTGCAAAAAGGAGATACATATGTTCTTAAAGATGGAATGACGTATTTGCCAGACTTCACCATTGCTGCTAGCACCCTCATTCTAGAAAGTCACATCCTCATCTTCATGCCGTTATACGTGGATGCCACAAATGTTCAATACCTCCTGAGACGTCACTGAATCGGCACAAACAGCATAACCCAAACTGAACCCCTCACTTAACGAAGCTAATATTCTAAAGTGTAAAATAATGCATTAATTCATGCATTTGCTGTATCAGAAGAAGCTTGGCTCGAACACTTTGGGGCAATGTACTCCGCTACCAGAAATTCTGGTATGAATCATGATTTGATGGTGAATAGGTGAAGGGTTGAATGGAAGCTCAAATTAGACCAAGAATGCATTTCTGACATCATTTGCAATATTAGTAATTCATGAGTCGCTGGGCCGAACAAATTGTCGATCTGTTTGTTTACGCACGATCTAGCAGTATGGTCTGTTATTCTGACAATACTGTCCGAGGCAGGTTGTTGATACAGAAACAGGTCTACTGCAATGGTGAACGCTGTATATTGTTCCTATTTACAAAAAGGGATCATGGGAGGATCTGAAGAATTATTGGCCTATATTGATCCTTGATGCAGACAGCAAGGTTTTCGTGTCCCTTCTGCTATCACATTTAGAATCTTGGGGCAATGAATTGTATATGCTTAGAAAATGGCAGACGGGATTTTGGAAACATTACAGCACTAATCCAAATAGTTTTATCCCTAATCTGTTCAAGAGTTGGCGTGGGCAAAAAACAATGTTTCAAAATATGTTGCGACTATTGTCTTGTCTGCGGCATTCAAAGCTGTTAATAGAGGCTATTTGTGGACCAAATTAGATCATTGGGGGATGCCTCCTGGCCTGCTTCACTTTATTGTTGTATAAGACTAATGGGGGAGATCCCAAAATCCATTCCTTGTACAGAGTGGATACCTACCTTGGTTTTGGGAAAGACAAATAGTTACTATAGGGAAAGGTAGGAGAAAGGTTTTGGTCAACAGTTATACCCTATTACGATGAACTACATACGTATTTCACAAAAATATATTTATTTTAATAATTTCAGCATAACATGTCTCATAAAATGGAGAAAAGTTCATTGCATTCATCATCACACTCTAGAAATAGAATAAATTCTAACCAGGACAAAGCACATACATACAATAATTCTTAAAACACAGATAAACAGCAAATGGATATCTCTCATTGGTAAATGAATCGGTCTATAGGACAAATCCTATTAGGACACAGTTTTAGATCATTTACAATCTCTAGGTAATTAAGAACAGTATAGTATTAATTCTAGACTATAAACTCGACATGTTTCAGTCCTCTTGATGGTGGTGGGACTTTCTTCAGCAGTAATCAATAGTGAATTTTTAGAGTAAATGCATTGCTGTTATAAAAATCTTCTTTTAATGAGGCTTTATTCAGTATTAAGAAGGTTAACTGTTGACAAAAAACCAAAAGGAACAAGAATTAGCACTTGTGCTCGTATTCTTTAAACACTATGAATGTGTATGGGAAAATTTCAGCGTTAAACCAAATTTACCTGAATTCCCATGTGTAGTAGAGCCCTCTAAGGAAGGAGAAACGCCCGTAATGGTTGGACAGTTTTCTAATAAGTAGACAATTTCGTCTATGGGTTCCTATGAAAAAATTCATAAAAATAGAAGGATCAATGGAAATGGCCAGGTTATCCATATCAGTGCTCTATTTTTATGATTTTTTTGGTTTTTTGTCAACAGTTACCCTTGTTAATACTGAACGAAGCCTCATTAAAAGAGGATTTTTATAACAGCAATGCATTTACTCTAAAAATTCACTATTGATTACTCCTGAAGAAAGTCCCACCACCATCAAGAGGACTGAAACATGTCGAGTTTATAGTCTAGAATTAATACTAGACTTTTCTTAATTACCTAGAGATTGTAAATGATCTAAAACTGTGTCCTAATAGGATTTGTCCTATAGACCGATTCATTTACCAACGAGAGATATACATTTGCTCTTTATCTGTGTTTTAAGAATTATTGTATGTATGTGCTTTGTCCTGGTTAGAATCTATTCTATTTCTAGAGTGTGATGATGAATGTAATGAACTTTTCTCCATTTTATGAGACATGTTATGCTGAAATTATTAAAATAAATATATTTTTGTGAAATACGTATGTAGTTCATCGTAATAGGGTATAACTGTTGACCAAAACCTTTCTCCTACCTTTCTCTATAGTAACTATTTGTCTTTCCCAAAACCAAGGGTAGGTATCCACTCCGTACAAGGAATGGATTTTGGGATCTCCCCCATTAGCCTTATATTTTATAGTGGCGACCATGTCACGGAGATTAAATAATGTGTAAGAATTGGCCTACCTATCCTAAAAAGTGACCTGGAGTTCCTCGAGAATAGAGCTCCTTTCCCAATATATCTATATTTCGAGACATATGCAGAACTTGAGAAGTTTCTAATCTACTAAATTTGACTACAGCTGTTGGCTAGTCTAACCAAGACAACTGAACTAAACCAGCCCCCCCAGCTTCATAATGTTGGAAGAAAAAACACTCGCTTACAGCGATGATTACGCTATGGCACTTATGAATGCCGTATCAATTATCAACAATAGTGAACTAGGAGAAAATATTGACAAAACGGATGAATGGGATGAAATAATCCAACTACGGAAAAGACTAATAAGAACTGAATTGCATGGCGCAATAATGTTGGAATACCTAAATAATAAAGCTCTCCCACAAGGACTAACCGTCCAAAATGAACCACGACTGTTTCTAGAAAATACCAAATTCAAGCTACAATGGAGCTATATTGCTAACCGTTGTGGACGAGATTGGTTAATATTGATAATTGATACAGCAAAAGAAACAGCAACCAAAATAGAAATCGATTTTAAAAAGCTAGAGGACGATAGTAAAAAACGTATTGCGTTAGTTCTCAAGAAAAGATTAGAAGAAATCGAAAAAGAAATGAAAGATTTCAAACAAACTAACACACTAGAAAGAATACAAAGATTAAGAAAAGACCTAAGCAGATATTCTCATGAAAAGGCATATCCGTACACACACGATGGTTATAAACCATCGACGGGACAAATACAAGGACAAACACGCCAAAATAGACGAGTGAGGTTCAGAGCAAACTCCTTCAGCTGCAGTAACTCTAGTAGCGATCTGGACAATCTAGGAGGAGGTACCCCTACCAACACTGGTAACCGAGGGAGAGGCAACTCTAACTTTAGACAAAGAAGAGGAAATGCCAACCAAGGTACACAGCCTTTTTTATACAAAGGCCCCAACAGGGGCAATTGGAACGGAGACCAAAGATATCTACGGAGCGGCAATCACTTCTAGTAAATCTATGTTCCTATGAACCCACTTCTATCGAAAAACAACTATTAAATAAAGGCCTAGGACATGTCATCTCCAATAAACATGACCCTTTTGTATTTCGCACTGACTTCTTTAAATTCATGAGAAAAATTAGACTCAAAGAATTTTTCGCAAATTTACCCGAAAATTCGAATTTGAGTATGACTAATCACTCAGGACTCAAGAATCCTTCTACTTTCTGTCCTCCAACCTATGCTCTCTCGCCCGAGTCAATCTTGTTTGAGAAAAGAGTTTTAACAGAAGTCAGTAAACTTGAAAAACTAGAAATACCAATGTACCAAAATTTAACCACACTAGAAAAAGATATCTCATGAAAAATAGTGACTATGACTATGGAGTCACTAGCATCTAATGAAGATATTATAATCAAAAGAGCGGATAAAGGGGGAGCTATAGTTATGCTCAATAAAAAAGACTACATAGAAGAATGCCAGAGACAATTTGATAATACAGAATACTATACTAAACTATCAACTGATCCAACTAATGAACTAAGAAGTCTAATTGAATTGAAAACAACTAAAGCTCATGAGAGATGCTGGATCAGTAAACAAGAATGGCCTTTTCTTAATAACCCTGAACCAACTATTCCAAAATTCTATTGTCTACAGAAAATACATATGTCCTTAGTAAAACCACCAGGAAGACCAATAGTTTCAGGGATTAACTCAATTCTTGAGCCCCTGTCTAAATTCGCTGACCATTATTTATAAGGCTATGTGGTTAATATGAAATCCTATTTAAAAGACACAAAAGAAGTGATAAAGAAGTATGAACACTTACTTTACGATCCAGAGAGCTCCTATCTAATAGGCCTAGATATAGTCTCCCTATACACAAACATTCCACAACAGGCGACCTTGGAAACTATCGAAGAAATACTGCTCACCAGACTAGACAAGGATCCAGTTCCTAGCTTGTTTATTCTGTGGTGTATAGAAGTAGCCCTGACTCGAAATTAATTTGAATTCTCAGGCACATTCTTTCAACAAATCGAAGGAACGGCCATGGGAGCCACTATGGCACCCAGTTTAGCAAATGTATTTGTTGAATATTTTGAGAAAAAATGTATTTACACACAGAACCCATTCTCGCCCAACATATTATCGTGGGCGAGATACGTTGATGATGTCTTAATGTTATAGACAGGCACAGCAGAAAAAGCACAAGACTTCCTAATTTGGCTTAATAATTGTAATTGACATCTTCAATTCACTATGAATATTCAAAAACTGTCAAATGATTTCCTAGAACTAACTATTTTTCATGAGAATGGCAAGCTACTAGTGAAACCATTCCATAAAACAACCCAAAAAATGTCTCTCCTACATTATGAAAGTCATCATGTTAAACATTTAAGAGACAATTTACCCTATAGTCAATCAATTTTTGCGCCTTAAGAAAAACAGCAGTCGTACAACACCATTTGAAGAAGAGGCAAAGATTTTAACATCCAAACTGAAACAAAGAGGCTACCCAAAAAAACTGATTAAACAATCAGCAAAAAGGACAGCGAATAATAATCAAGAAGAAAACTAAACAACCTCAAAGAAATCAATTAGTACGTGTGAACACATTTACTAACCTCAGTTTGAGAATTAGCCAAATTGTAAAAAAAATTGGAAAATTTTTCAAGATTCTAACTCAGAAGTACCTATACCAATGTTTGCTTATAAAAAATCCATCACCCTCGGAAATCGGGTAAGCAGTAGCAAACTAAGAGAAAAAATACCAACTACTAACAGCCTGACCCGCTCTTGGGGCCTTGCACCAATAAATGGACACTACCCATGTGGGCACTGTGCAGTATGTAAATTGACAGAAAAAAACTGAAGAAGTCAACATAGGCCTTTTCGAAACCATGGCAACAAAAACAGATGACAAACTGTAACTCAGAATATGTGATCTACATGATCACATGCCCATGTAACAAATACTACATAGGACAAACTAACAGAAAGGTAAAAGTAAGAATGCTTGAACACAAGAGTTGCTTAAAAAACAAGGTTCTAACAGCTCCATTAGTTAAACATTTCATTGAAAACAATCATCATTTTGAAAGTTTTAAATGGACAGCACTCCTGGCAGTACAGGGCAGTAACCACAACATTAAGAGCAAAATATTATTCGAAAAAGAACAAAGATTAATCTTTATGACAAAAAGTGCTAAAGAAGGGCTAAATGAATCTATAGAATGGTTAAAAATCTGAGTTCTATGTCCAGTGAGAGACTCAACTATGAGAGAATATTTGAAGTCCGCAGAACTAAGAATCAAAAAAATGGCAATAGCCGCTCAGGTGCTTAATAAACAACTTAAGTATGAACTTTTATAGTCCAAAAAAAACTGAATACACCAGAGTCGAGATAAACATTCTGTTTTTCCGCCCAGAAAAATCTGTTGTTCCACCTAAAGGACCTACGCTACAGAAATCAGGTGGCTAGTTCGAGCAAGCAACGATAAACACTAAAAAAGGACTAGAACTCTGATAAGTAGAACCTCCGAAGATGGCGCCCGGATACGACGCATAACCGGTGTCTTCCGGCATTGAATCGGAAATCAGTTACACTAAAGGAGCCCCACTAACAGAAAGCTCAAGACGGAAAACAAGACCAACCGAGCGAGACTATATCGCCGCGAGCACTCAAAAGAGACCGCGCTGAAACCACACGTAAGCGGTAGCCTTTACCTAAACGCCGGATAGAGGTTTTTTAAAAAGCCATAGAGTATTGCCAAAGAGTGATGACAAAAAATATTCCAAACAACTACAGAGATGTAGAATTATATATACATCCGGACTATTTAAAACTCTGAACAGTTTTTTCAGAAAACTGTCATTACAAAACGATTATTGACTATAGTCTATGTATGATTTGTTCACTGACAGATTGACACTAATATACCTGTGACCACGGGTATAGATATCTGAACCAACTGAACAAAAGAGACCCAGATTTACCGGACTCAACATACGGAGGTAAGAAATTCTAGCCCCATAAAGAAACAACTCGTTTCCAAACAATCTATTAGAGTCAACAAAGAAACCGGTTTAGCAAAAGTTTTTTATAGAAAGAACTGCCACTTTATATATCTGACTAATGGTCATATATTGTGAACCTATGATCGAGCATTTCCAGAGCACTGATATGGATAACCTGGCCGTTTCCACTGATCCTTCTATTTTTATGAATTTTTTCATAGGAACCCAAAGAAGAAATTGTCTTCTTATTAGAAAACTGTCCAACTATTGTGGGCGTTTCTCCTTCCTTAGAGGGCTCTACTACACATGGGAATTCAGGTAAATTTGGTTTAACGCTGAAATTTGCCCATACACATTCATAGTGTTTAAAGAATACGAGCACAAGTGCTGATTCTTGTTCCTTTTGGTTTTTTGTCAACAGTTACCCTTCTTAATACTGAATGAAGCCTCATTAAAAGAAGATTTTTATAACAGCAATGCATTTACTCTAAAAATTCACTTTTGATTACTCCTGAAAAAAGTCCCACCACCATCAAGAGGACTGAAACATGTCGAGTTTATAGTCTAGAATTAATACTAGACTGTTCTTAATTACCTAGAGATTGTAAATGATCTAAAACTGTGTCCTAATAGGATTTGTCCTATAGACCGATTCATTTACCAACCAGAGATATACATTTGCTGTTTATCTCTGTTTTAAGAATTATTGTATGTATGTGCTTTGTCCTGGTCAGAATCTATTCTATTTCTAGAGTGTGATGATGAATGTAATGAACTTTTCTCCATTTTATGAGACATTTTATGCTGAAATTATTAAAATAAATATATTTTTGTGAAATACGTATGTAGTTCGTCGTGATAGGGTATAACTGTTGACCAAAAACTTTCTCCTACCTTTCTCTATAGTAATCACTTTATTGTTGGCCTTTACGAACCTTCCAATGTTAAAGTGAGACTGGATCAGGGTGGTTTGAGGTCGCTTAAAATATTCACCCACACAAAGATTAGGCAGGGATGCATTTTGGATCCCTGTCTTTTTAATGTATATGTTTCTGATGTGGAGGACTTTATCTTACCTGCGGCTTTTCCATCACCAAAACTAGATCATTTGAAGATTGTATGGTTATTATTATAATATTTATTAAGCGTGAACCTAGCTTTGAGGTGCAACAGAGCACTTTACAGAGGTATAGAACAATACAGATGCATAATGGTGCGCTTTACAGAAGTGTACCACATTACAGATACATAACGGAGCAGTGAGTCAGGTGGCGCAAGGGGCAACGTGATCGCTTAGGTGTTGAGGACGAGGAGAGTTGTTTTCTGAATTGAAGGAGTGTGGGAGTGAGTCTGATGCCGATGGGGAGGAGGTTCCATAGTCTTGGGGCATAGGCAGAGAAGGCGTGTTTTCTGATAAGAGGTAAGAGGGGCGTGTGTGTGTGTTTCTGGGTCTGAGAGTGTTGCGCTTGGTGCATGTGGTGTGTGTGTGTGTTGCTAGTGTGTGAGACATGCAAAGGGAATCAGATCAAATACGTTGGGTTGTCAGGCCAACGTTGTGTGATTAAAAGCCTCTTTTATGTTCCATGTGTGGTTTTCAGTCGATGATGTAAAATAGGTTGTTTTAATGTTTGTGTAATCATCAACAAGCATTGGTGTTTCTATGGTCTCCAGTCCTTTCCCCCTGGACCCTTTTGGCCTTCTTCAGAGGCTTGCAACTTTCTGGGACTCTGACAGCCACCACAGTCTCCAGCAATGTTATCATATGCAGTACCACAGCAGCCAGGGTGACCCTCTGGGCCATCAGCAATAGCTATCTGAACCTCACTTATTACCAGCCATGTACACCTAGTGTTACTATTGTACTGGTGGGCTTGACTACTGCTATAGCTTCCTCCTGGGACTCCCTGTCTACTCCTTTGCTTCTTTCAACACAGTCCTGAACTTTTCTACGTACGCTCTATATCCTCTCCCCCGATTCTATGCCATTGTTTCCTATCACAATCATCCTAGATGGTGGCCAGTGCTCCTAGTTTTAAAATCTATTCATGCATCGGCTGTCCCCTATCTGACTAGCTCAGACTTGAACTTTTGATCCCTAGCACTTCTTATCCAGTGTGGCCACGTCCACAGTGCAGTGCCACCTGATCCTAGCCTACTCAATCCCGACTCTCTTCCACTGGAATCCCCTTGTCTCAGATTTCATAAACATTGCCATTTTTCTGGGATTTAAATTGGATGTGGAATGTGGCCCCCTGCTGTCACCCACTACCATAACACCCTCAGACCCCCCCCACTTATAATCTAGTGCTCTATAGATAATGTACATTACTAAAATGTGTGCGTATCTTTATCCCCCCTCACCTGGTTTTCTCACCTACAGTATATTTGCGCCTACACATTGAAGAGCACCTGTTATGACCCACCGTGGGCTACAATGCTTCGGGCAATGGAGTCTGCATCTCTGGTGGTTCACGTGGCAATTTAACACCCGACAGCGGAACGTAAATCACAAGTCCCAGCGTTGCCAATGGCCTTGACGCCATCCTGTGGCTGATCTCATAGCCAATAAGGCAACCAAAAGTGCCCCTCCAGCAGGGAGTAAAGCATCCACATCATGGAAGGTGCATGCTCCTCAGCTGTCTAACACATCAGCAAGTCGTGTTTTGATTTCAGTACCTGTCTTACCGACTTTTGTCCTCAGCCTGTCTTCCTCTGATTTGCAGACTGATTACCTTTTCTTTGTATTATTTGTGTTTGGTTTGAACATCAAACCTTTCACATCACAATTTAATTTAATTTTCAAGATCAGACAATTTAAAACAATTTCAGATCATAAAACAAATAGAAAGTAAAACAGCCATTAACATCAAAATTCAAGTTAAAAATACAAAGTTACACAGCATACATCATGTTAATTGCAATTGATCAATCTACATTAAATAGTTCATCTAAAAAATCTAATTGTGGCTACAGCAAGTCCAATTTGTTTGCAACTTAAAAGCGTTTAATCACCAATCCACTGGAGATACATAAGGATGTTCCAAAAAAAACTTCTCGAAGAACAATTGTCTTAAGTCAGTTAAACCTGAACAATTTACCAGCACATGTTCCAGAGTCTCTCTAGATCCGTTCACATTACAAAACCTGCATTGTCAGAAGCTTCAATTATGTTGTGATCTAGTACATATTATCTCATTTGTAAGGAGTAAATTCATCCTGAATCTTAAAAATGTATTCCTCCAATTTATATTTGGAGATTTCAGAAAATATACAGGAACAGTATTCAACCACAATTTCTGCTTATTTTTTATGGATTTTAAATGGTAAATCCCAATTATTATTTTTTTTTCTGAAGAAGTCTAACAGTTCTAACAAAACATTAAAGAACATTCTTCAGTATTCATCAATGGCTTATGCAATTATTTAAAATATAGGGTGTCCTTCTTTGCTACTAAAGATTTATGATAGAATTATATAATTGTCCATATTACTTACTCTTAAAGATAAACGACCCAACTCAACCCTGATTACAGACACCGGAACTCTGTTGGGTAAACATAAGACTTTCCGTAAAAGCAAACCCTCTAATCGATACCAAAATGAGGAGGGCACATTAAATGTTCTTTCAGTATCATATGTTGCTATTGGGACAACTTTTGTTTGATAAATATGTATAATAGGCATCAGCAAACATTTTCCAAATGTATATGTATAGCTCAAGTTTGAGATGCCAAACAAAACAATTATTGTTTTAACATAGTAATCATATTTACAATACTGCTTTTCCTAGGTATATAAAATCCCAAATAAATGAAAGATTGTACTCTTTCAAGCATCTCCTTATTAAAATACCACTTAAAGGTATTTTTCTTCACGGATTTTGGGGGCATTAAAACCAAAATGTTGCTTTCCGCAATATTAACAAAGTTAATTTTATACAGCATAATTTGATAATTAATTCAACTGGTGCAGAAGACCTATACGAGTCTGGTCTACCAGGACGTCTGGGTACAACAACCATTTTATAGTCTATGACCTGATCTTGGGGGCAGTGCAATTAGCGCTATTTAATTCTCCAATATCAGAGATAAAAAGATTAAACAAGGAAGAGGCTAGCCTGCAACCTTGATTTAGGCTTCCGAAAGTACAAATTGCTTTGATAGCATTCATTCCTGATTTAATCGAACAGAAATGGAGGTCTTGGTATGAAGTTCCCTTATCACTTCTATTAAAAACAGTAGACAGTACCATTTGCACAACTCATTCCAAAGCAAAAGTCTGTCTATACTCTTGGATGCAAACAGTAAATCGACAAAAGCTAAATACATGGTAATCTTTCCAGAAAGAACTTGTAATGAAGTTTAAAATACATCCATTCAGTGATGTATTGGAATCCTTAGCAAACCCAGTTTGGTATAGATCAAGCAGTTTACTTGAAATGGCTCAGTCATTAAAATTGGCATGAATGAAAGATGCAGACATTTTCATTTTACCTGGAATATCCAGCAAGGTGATATGCCGGTAGTTTTTGTGATTAAGCCCATTACCTTTTTTGAGTATAGGAGTGTAGAGGAGGTCCCGCATACAGGCTGCACTCCAGTCGTCCATTTTGAAGTACCAAGAGCGTTCACGCCGAGATATGTGACGTATGATGAACAAATAAACCAGCAGAGAGCCGCAGTAGGGCTCTGCCCAGTGCTGATCAGATGAACAATACCTATTGAAGTACCAATAACCAGACAACCATGGAAGTAAAGTATCCATTGAGACAACCCTACCAGCAAATGACATGAAATGAAGATTGCTTAAACACTGTCCGAGAAGAAACTCAAAAGGCCTTAATTGAAGACTAATAGTGACGACACGAGGACCCGGACAGACTCACAGATGAAAGAAACAACAACCAAAAGATGACACACAGAGACGAAACGCCATGAATAAGTAGGAGAGATGATGTTGAAATATAAAGAAACTTAAACTGTAAAGCAGGATGAAGATATTCAACGAGCTAACACTTGTACATATGCTTGTAACTACAAGAGGCTAAGAAAAGAGTGTATCTTGCTATGCTTAGTAGAAGAATAGAACGGCAAGCGCCAACTATATATCTACCTCAAAGAAGTACACTATATAAGTGCAAGTCCATTTTACACAAAAGCAGAATTAACCCAGGTTACTAAGGATCAAACAGGACAGGATTTGTATTCCAGCTAAAACAAGAAAAGAGATGGCGAAATTGAAACTAAGCAAGAAGCAGCTCGTGCCTGAGAAATATTGGTCAAACCAAGAGAGGGAGGTGGACAGTAGCTTTGGAGAATTGAAACTTAAGAACATAGCAGTCTGCCCTGTGAAGGTTGAGATAAGGAGGCCCAGGCAGGTGGCAAGGCAAATCATTCATAATAGTAGTATGGTGCATGCTTCTAAAGCATACTACTATTATGAATGATGCCAGGATTGCCCTCATGCTTTAGAAGCATGCACCATACTACTATTATGAATGATGCCAGGATTGCCCTCATGCTTTAGAAGCATGCACTATACTACTATTATGAATGATGCCAGGATTGCCCTTACATCTCTCGAAATGTCCTCGTGCTTTAGAAGCATGCACCATACTACTATTATGAATGATGCCAGGATTGCCCTCATGCTTTAGAAGCATGCACCATACTACTATTATGAAGAATTAAATGCAAAAATAGAAGGAAAACTAAACAGATTCACGCTTTGCTAGCATATGACCAGCCAAGCGAGAAGAGGCACTTACGCCTGGCTGTCTCCCAAACAGAAGATACCATAACTATGGTTATAATAGTAGTATGGTGCATGCTTCTAAAGCATGAGGGCAATCCTGGCATCATTCATAATAGTAGTATGGTGCATGCTTCTAAAGCACGAGGACATTTCGAGAAATGTAAGGGCAATCCTGGCATCATTCATAATAGTAGTATGGTGCATGCTTCTAAAGCATGAGGTCAATCCTGGCATCATTCATAATAGTAGTATGGTGCATGCTTCTAAAGCACGAGGGCAATCCTGGCATCATTCATAATAGTAGTATGGTGCATGCTTCTAAAGCACGAGGACATTTTGAGAGATGTAAGGGCAATCCTGGCATCATTCATAATAGTAGTATGGTGCATAACTATTATGAATGATGCCAGGATTGCCCTTACATCTCTCGAAATGTCCTCGTGCTTTAGAAGCATGCACCATACTACTATTATGAATGATGCCAGGATTGCCCTCATGCTTTAGAAGCATGCACCATACTACTATTATGAAGAATTAAATGCAAAAATAGAAGGAAAACTAAACAGATTCACGCTTTGCTAGCATATGACCAGCCAAGCGAGAAGAGGCACTTACGCCTGGCTGTCTCCCAAACAGAAGATACCATAACTTTTCCTGACAAGAAGCTACAGTTTCGAGGCCAACCACAGCCAGCTAATTGACACATAGCACTAAAATACTGATTGATGGGAGGGAGGTCTGGTGAATCTTGGGGCATCCTGTATCTGGTTGACCAGTCTGCGTGCTGCTAATAAAAGTGGAGATTTATGAATGGGGTTGTAGCCAACCCAATCACAATGGGCCAAATAATCTAGGGTCCTATAGATAGTAGAACCAATGAGGCGTCACACTTTTAGTGACGTCTACATGAGTAATATTAGAGGGAAGGGCGTAGACGCCCACCTGATAAGGGTTATCCAATCCTCACACTCCTTTACCATATACAGATATAGTACCTGTAGTAATGTTACCTTTTCCAACCAATAGAACTGCATGATAAACTTTTGAGTGTTACACGTCAATGATGATGGATTTTGGGTATAACTGTTACTGTTTGAATTAAGTTGTTGGGATTTGAAGCGAGACGGGCTATCGCATCACTGTTGATTTCCATATTTCCCCATTTTTTGTACTCGTCATTAAACGGACTCCCCTTTGCAAAACCATTGAGTTGTCCTTATTGATTGGTGTTGAAGTACGAAATCCTACACCCCATCCACCTCAAGGTGCAGCTATCTCGTCTTAAAGTACTTGAGAGCGAGCCCTGACTCTATGGGCCGGTCAGGGGTCTCTCTCTCTCTTCTACAGGAACAATGATGGATTGCTTCAGGAATTTGGAATCGATATATCTTGAAGAACCTTCTTCAAGAGTAATGTGAGAATATACACCCATAACTCTGGATTGGCCTTCTGAGCCATATTTTAAAGAACGTCCGGGCCGGGAGCTTGGGAGTTCTTGCTACGTTCAATTTGGTTTTCAACATCTTCCACTTCAACTATCAAAGCCCATGTTGCAAAACAACAGTCATGCCAATGTGAGATGACCAGGGAACCTTTTGTGTATAATTCATAAAAATGAGAAACCCATTCGTTTTCTGAGATGGGATCAACCTGAACCAAAATGTGGGGGTTTCTAATTCCTTTAATACGTTTCCATATTTCAGCAGTATTTTTTATAGGACTATAGAGAAATCTTAGATTCAGCATCTCTTTGTAAAATGGAGGCCTTTTGATTTTTGAGCCAATTTTTATATTGCTGTTTTAGTTTTGTAACCTATGATTTATAGCTGACAATATTCTCCTTACTGATATTGCTTATGGAAGATCTTAATTGACATTTCCGGTTTTGTATTTGTAGAATAAAAGTTTAAAACTTAATTTCCAGGGTTTCCTGTTAAATATGCACTAGTGTCAAGGCTTACTTTTCAGGACAAGTTAAAACATTATGGTACTGTTTCTCATTTTGTTAAAAAATATTAAACCTAAAAAAATTGGATTTATTTCATTTTAACCAATTCTCTGCAGAATGAACTTCTAAATTGTGGGCACTGTGTTTTTTACGCTTACTCAAATCTTCAAAACCAAATTCCATCCCTTTAATGGTTCTCTAGTAAACTGTTCTCTAAAAAGTACAATTCAAAATGAACATCTAATCAATAAGCACTTGTTGGGACTCCTTTTTCCCGGTATCATGAGGTGGTATATCTCCCGACACTCTTCCATTGAGAATGGAAAAGCTGCAGTTATGCATCAAGGATAACCATGATTATATCCTCAAATTTTAGCTGGAGGCAAACCACTGCTCCCTGTTAACAAAGTTCTAGAATCATCAAAACAACATGAATTCAAATCACCACAGATCAGAACTGCATTGGAATCCGAGTCCACCAACCATTCTACAATTATATCCTCCGATAATTCAAAAAGGGTTTCCTGTTCTAACCTAATGGCATTCCAATATAAATTAATCAGTATACAATGACCTAATTCAGGAAAACTGGAACAATCCAAAGTTATTTCAACAGATTGAATGTATGAGATTTCCAATGCGAGGCTTTGATTTCAACCCAGTTTCACATATCTACTAATAATCCTTCAGCAGGTCTGCCTTTTGCCCCCTTTATTGAAGGCTTCACCGAAAGTTGCAAACCGTCCAGTAAAGGGCAAATTAGTAAGCATTTGTCCTCGAATAAAAACAATATCATACTGACAGAATTAAACATGTGCATTGAAGAATTGAAGTAAATAGGAAAACCCCAGAATATTCCAGGAGCTGACCACAAGATAATTAGATCTCATGTATAGATCATACTATTTTTTTTTACTTGATTTCAAAGCAGACGCTGGCCATAAAATGTCTTAATCCAGCCGTGTATTGTGTTTTTGGTCATCTGTACACTACACGACGTATCATGGTGTACTGAGTAATAGAGAGAGGTGGAAGACTGATGGCGTTCTTTTTGATCTCGATTATTACTAATCTCATGATGCTGGCACTTATACAGAAAGTCGTAATGGTCAATCTTGCTGAGATCATAACCAAAAGAAAAAATCGAGGAACTGCATCAAGTAAGACTTGCAGAACAATTCCAGCTTGAACATGAATAGGAACACTAGCCAATCTTTTGTCATCAAAATTTTCCCCCAGACTCAAATCCTTAGAAGAAATAACACGCAACCCAGGTATTGAATGTAAAAAAAATAATAATAATAATAATTAGATCTGTTTAAAACTGTTATCCTGAGATTTTGAAATGTGTTTCAACAATAAAAATAATCAATGTTTACTTTCCATCTTTGGAGCAGCAGAGTTTCCAACCCTAGTGTCACTTTTCTTACTCAACCCATGATTCAAGCACTGAGAATGAGGCAATTAATTATAAGATTCAGCCTCCTTTAATTTTGAGGAGGAAGAATTTCTGTTGAAGAAAGTATTCAAATGTTGTGCCGTTAGTCGGACTATATCTATTTTACAGTGCAACATTTGTCTTTGTTGTTCCAAAGTGCTAAACCAATGATCAACCTGATCCTGGTCTGCAAATGCAGCTGGCAAGGCTGTGAGTGTGGTGGATGAACTAGGGGCAGAAATCACTGGACTCTGTGATAGCACTAATACCAGTAATGTTCCTGTGTCCTCCTTTACCAGTATAGACATCTTAGGCCTGTGGTTTGAAATGTCCACTGGCTCATTAGATGGAATATTTTCGGTGGCGTATGTTGAAAAGTCTAAAATAAACCCTCTTCATCATCAGCATCTTCTAATTCTACATCTTGATTGTAAGCAGACACTTCCACACTTAAATTACCGGCCATAGTTTGCCTTTTCCCAGATGGCTTTGCAAGTTTCTTAGTTACAGTTGAATTATCAGGTTTTGATTTGGGATGGGTAAGACAATGTAGAAATCAAGACTCGGACCAGGTTGGGTTGTTTTGCTAAAATAAGGCTTTATTCAAATAGGTGTAACCAAAAGAAATGATAGTCCATTAACTCCCTAAAAGTTACTTCACTCTCAGGTAGCCTTCCAGGGATGTAACTTAGCACTCCTAAGTTTCCTTTGTGTCCGGATAGGCCCACCAGTCGTTCCTTCTCTCTTGGTCCTCTCCGTATGACTAGAAAAAGCAGATCAGTTCCCGGGCTTTTATTTAATGCGAGTGACTTAGTTCCCCCCCCAATGGAAATCTCCCCTGACTATTGAGCTTCCCATTGGTTGGTTCGCCCATGTCCCGCCTCCATTAAAGGCTGCCGTCGGCTTCCTTAACACCTGGTCGCCCTGTGAGCCCTCCCCCTTTCTGGAAGCCCCCGGCCACTCTCCTCCCTCCCTCCACATGGGCCAACGCTTCCCGGCTCCTGTAGAGCGGGCCGCCTCGCCGAGCCAGCCGTCTCTCCCTCCGCATTTCACCTGACGGCGAGAGGAGCTCGACGGGCCGCGTGGGTCTGTGCTTCGCGGCTGTCCGCGTCTCCCGCAGGCTCGCCGCTATCGGCCCGGACCCCCTGCCACAGTCCTCGACGCGGGAGCCGGCGAAGTCAGGTAAGGACACAAAGGATGGAGATGCCCGTTCCGTCTCGCAGCCGACTGCCAGGAGGCCACGAAGTCCTGCTATCCCCTCCCCTTCGGGTTCCACTTCACAGACAATGAAGACATTTACGTGATATTGGGGGCATTCATATTTATATATATATATATATAATATTTTTTTTTGTCCTTTGCCTGATTCCTCATCTGCATTTTGTGAAAAATATAGTAATTTGTCGAGTCGTTATGTTCTTCAGCCTAAGGCTTTTGTGTTGGTGAAGTCAGAAGAATCGCAACTGCAGTTTCTGCCTCAAAAGGGAGTTCCCTAGGAAAGTCGTTTGCTGTGTAACTATTTGAGAGATACAATCGGTCGTCTCTTCCTCACCAGGAATAGTAGTCAGATCTGAGTTAACATCGATAGTCAATGGGATTCCCGTACAAGGTGGATTCCGTAAGACAGGCAAGTTCGTAGACATGTACTCGCGGACACCAGTTTATGAGAACCCTCTTATTGTGTCGAGGCCCTTTGAACTGCAGTATGATGATGAAAATGATTCACTCCTGTACCCACAATATAGCCTTCTATGAACGAGATTTTTGAAGAAAGTACCCTTAGAAAATTATTTTGATAAAACATATTCTAGTTTATACGTTCATAAGATCGGACCAGGGTAATGAACACAAAATTCAGTGCAGACAAAGTGGTAGTTACTACAAGGGGCCAAGTGAGTTGCGGCTCGAATCTGAAGAGGGAGAAGCCAATGCTGATGACGAAAAAGGAACTTCGCCCATCTTTTAGCGGTGAGTTATAAAATAATCGAGTGATCACTTAATCTCCATGAGGGGGATTCTCCTCCCGGAATCAGACCGCCAGTAATTCGGCTTTGGCAAGGTTCATATGGTTGGGTGGTAGAAACCTTGGTACATATTTCTTTCTCATTGTGGCTCGGTAGCGTTAACTGTTCTTTAGGAGGTGAGCATTCACCCTTGGGTATTAACGGTACTGCAGTGACTTCGACCACCTCAGCAGAGGCCAGAAGATCTCCGTCTGACCTTTCGTTTAATGCAGGTATTATACCATATGCAGTGTTTACTTCGTTGCCTAAATTAATCCTGGCTGTCAATTGATCTGGATTCGTAAAAGAGGAAGTCAATTATAAATGCGGAGAAATTAAAAAGGCCCTTACTTCCAAAACCGAGAGGGCTGCCGGATGGTGATGACATAGCAGCAAGTGAAGGAATAAAGTGATCCAAGCCATTAATTGCACTGTAGGTACTCGGTACTAGACCCCACGCATGCTCAGTGCTTTAACCGAAAGTCCGCGAACAGAGCCTGCTCTTTAACACTGTGCAAGCGGTTTGCTTTCTCAGGCAAGGCCTCTGCGCCCCATGGGGGTACACGCCGCCCTATTGACTTTGCTGTAAAACAGGCCTGCGGGCTTAGGCACACCTCCTCGCCAATGTTGTTTGCGCCCAGGTACATCCCATCTGCCTGGAGTCGAGGGGCCCAGAGGGACCGTGCACATCTGCTAGCCAGACTACCTTTTGCTCACAATTACTGGCACAGTCCTCGGCGAGGCTCTCCTGGAGGAAGCCATCGCGCTGGCGACGCGCATCCATAGGAACCACACACACTCCATCCTTTCCTTATGCAGCCTGGGGCTCGGGGGCTCGGAGACCCGCGCAGCCGAGTGCGCGCGAGGCAAACCAGCCCAGCTGGCCGTGCGCCATGAGGTGTCCTCAATGATGCAACATCGGGGGAAATATGCCCCTTTATTGTAATCTAAAAATAGGAGATTGGACGCCTGCGCGATGTAGTTGTTTTTTTTGTGGGATCTTCACGGGGTTTCCCGATAGCCTGAATTTGTCACCTGGAGGAGACTGGCGCCATCAGACCGTAAGTGGGCATGTATTTTCACCCATTTTGCCTGGGAATGAATGAACCGTGTTTACTGGAGACTGTGCCATAGGAAGGGGTGAGCCGTCTGTGTGGGCTGCAAGATGGCCCCCGCCACGGCCAGGAACGCTCCCATGACCGTTCCCACAGTTCTCCTGAACCGGTGGGAGGGCTGATTTAATTACACACACACACACACGCATTGAGTCTGTTGAATACTTCTGTTTGTTAACCCTGCAAATGCCGCCGATAGACGTTCTACAGTGTACTGCTGGGTGTGCAGGGCACTGTTTAGGGGAGCTACCTGGTTGGGGGGAGCACTTCCGGTTCACTCAACCAATCAGCAGCAACTATCAGTTATATAAGTTTGCAGGAAGGCGCTCGGTTTGGATTTTGGGTGGTGTCGTTCAGGTGGTCAGCGCAGCAGCACAAGGCGTCCCCCCACCCCCGGAGGAGAGCCATAATGTGAATAAAGGGGGGTGTGGGCACTTGAAGCGGAATTTTGAGAGGCCCAACACGGCCATGTGTCTTGTGGCGGGCGCGGTTTATTAGGACCAGATGCACCAGGGCTGAGCCCCGAGTGGTCGCCTTTCATGCTTGCGTTTAAGAAGCTTGAAACTCCTCTTTACAGCCCGGGGTGCGCCATTAAACTGCGCGTGAACTTGAGGCCACGCTCTGATCTGGGCACACACTTTCTTCCAGTTTTCTGCGCCCCTCTACCCCCCTATGTCGTGCAAGAAGGCCTGGTTCCTGCTGTAAATCGACAGGCTTTGTTGGGGTCGACTCGCGTGGGGAACTTTTGTGTGGGCAGACTGTACATAGAGCCGCACACAGGCCTTGTGTACCATCGTTTTGCTAGAACTGAAACAGCCGTGTGTGCTACTAAAGCTAAAGCCATTGAAAGCGCCTTGCACCAGGAGAAACACAACAGGGAATACAACCCATTGATGACAACGTGCCCACCCTACCGCTATCGGGAGATAATACTACAGTCCCGGTTATAACTGCATGATGGGATGTGTAGTCCTTGGTCTATAAAGGGGTGGTTCAGGACTCCAGTCCCAGAATGCAATGTTAACCCTAAAAATGCTGCCGATCCAGAGCTGTGGAGCTCCAAAAAACAAACTGTATTGTAGTTATTCATATAGCCCCATTTCTTCATTTGTATGGCCTCAATGCGCTTTTTGGTTGGAACGCCCCTCCCCCCCCCCGAGAACCGAAATTCAGGTATCGGAAACGTTCTGAGAGTGGACTTTTGCATTCTTCCGGGATTAGGTTTTTGGAGGCCTGACTAGGCTCCAGTAAGCAACTCAAGAGGTCGGGTACGTGGGCGGGTGCTGTTGGTGGTCAAGACCGAGTGCTAGTGCAGGAGACTCGATGTGTGCCCAGCTAGACCGAATTTGTCGTAGGTTGTCTCTGTGTACTAATGGCAGAGGTGTTGTGGCACGTCAGGGGTTTCAGTGCGGAAGGCTAAGTCGGCAACTAGATTGGATTTGACCTAGCCGTAGCTGCATTTTAGAGCGCATGGATGAGGCGCCGTGCCTGCAGCATTTGTCCACAGACGTGGCACATTTATACATAGCTTAAACTCGGACTGAGTTTATCTTCGATGTCACTTTGTCAGGTTTTTCTGACCCCTTAGTCTACCAAGCCAATGGTCTGGTCATTCAAGTGCATCTTTTGGTGGAGTTAGCATACTACCACAGGGAAAAACCTCGCTTGTGGGCACATAAACTAAAGAGGCATTGCCACCTATGGCCGAAGACCCATGGTGGTATGGCCATCCCCAAAAGAAACAACCATCTAAGTGCATTGTGTCTTATGCCCCAGTTAAACTTCCTCTCTACCTCCAGTGGAAACCTATGGGTTGAACATTGTGAGTGTTTGGGGAAGTCCCTTCATAGTTAGGTGGGATGGTCCAACTTTGGTCCGATTCACAGATCATTTTCCTATGCGATTGCACCATTATTGAACCCTTCTGTGAATCAGGCCTTTAGTGCGTTACATGTGCTGTCCCCAAATCAAACTATGTACTCTACAGTTGCTACCTCTTGTGGTCTGTCTAATCGAGCATTCCGTCTTGACGCTTTTAAGTGACAACGTTCAAGGTACAATCCGATTTCCGGTGTTTGGTAACCAGGGTGCACCAGTTAGAGGATTGGAGGACTGGGGAGCAGTTGGGGGGGGGGGATTGATGTATGATCATCTGTGGGAGTGGGAAGGGGCAAGTTAATGACGGCGTGCCACTGTGAATGCTGCCAGCATCCACTGTAGTGTGAAATTGTTGGTATTCTGTTGGGTATGGGCCACTACTTGTGTGTGAGGATCAATCAAAGGATAGTGTGGAGGAGGGATTCAACAAGAGGAATGGAAAAGCCTGGTTTTCAGGGCCTTTCTGAATGTGAGGTGGTTATCAGTCTATACTCAGTACCATGTCCGGGATGGAATCCCTACTGACGATGGTGTAGAATAGCATTCCTTTCAATATATAGCTGAAATTGGCATGTCGTTATTTTACCCACCACTTTTACTAAAAGCAGAATATTTGTTATCGGCTGGTAGTTAATTGGGTCGGATAGATCAGGCCATGTTTTTTTGCGAGCGGTGTAACTGGGACGTATTTAATAATGCCTGACACTAAGCTGTGCTTGAAGAAAGCGTTGGT
The DNA here is from genome assembly GCF_040938575.1 of Ambystoma mexicanum. NCBI lineage: Eukaryota > Metazoa > Chordata > Amphibia > Caudata > Ambystomatidae > Ambystoma > Ambystoma mexicanum. Next base: position 14,948,606 of record NC_090936.1, on the reverse strand, counting down.
AAAACGAGTCAGGAAAGTGGCAAACATTTCCAGAAATGTAAGGGCAATCCTGGCATCATTCATAATCGTAGTATGGTGCATGCTTCTAAAGCATGAGGGCAATCCTGGCATCATTCATAATAGTAGTATGGTGCATGCTTCTAAAGCACAAGGACATTTCCAGAAATGTAAGGGCAATCCTGGCATCATTCATAATAGTAGTATGGTGCATGCTTCTAAAGCATGAGGGCAATCCTGGCATCATTCATAATAGTAGTATGGTGCATGCTTCTAAAGCATGAGGGCAATCCTGGCATCATTCATAATAGTAGTATGGTGCATGCTTCTAAAGCACGAGGACATTTCCAGAAATGTAAGGGCAATCCTGGCATCATTCATAATAGTAGTATGGTGCATGCTTCTAAAGCATGAGGACTATGCTGGCATCATTCATAATAGCAGTATGGTGCATGCTTCTAAAGCATGAGGGCAATCCTGGCATCATTCATAATAGTAGTATGGTGCATGCTTCTAAAGCACGAGGACATTTCCAGAAATGTAATGGCAATCCTGGCATCATTCATAATAGTAGCATGAGGGCAATCCTGGCATCATTCATAATAGTAGTATGGTGCATGCTTCTAAAGCATGAGGGCAATCCTGGCATCATTCATAATAGTAGTATGGTGCATGCTTCTAAAGCACAAGGACATTTCCAGAAATGTAAGGGCAATCCTGGCATCATTCATAATAGTAGTATGGTGCATGCTTCTAAAGCACAAGGACATTTCCAGAAATGTAAGGGCAATCCTGGCATCATTCATAATAGTAGTATGGTGCATGCTTCTAAAGCATGAGGGCAATCCTGGCATCATTCATAATAGTAGTATGGTGCATGCTTCTAAAGCACGAGGACATTTCCAGAAATGTAAGGGCAATCCTGGCATCATTCATAATAGTAGTATGGTGCATGCTTCTAAAGCATGAGGGCAATCCTGGCATCATTCATAATAGTAGTATGGTGCATGCTTCTAAAGCATGAGGGCAATCCTGGCATCATTCATAATAGTAGTATGGTGCATGCTTCTAAAGCACGAGGACATTTCCAGAAATGTAAGGGCAATCCTGGCATCATTCATAATAGTAGTATGGTGCATGCTTCTAAAGCATGAGGACTATGCTGGCATCATTCATAATAGCAGTATGGTGCATGCTTCTAAAGCATGAGGGCAATCCTGGCATCATTCATAATAGTAGTATGGTGCATGCTTCTAAAGCACAAGGACATTTCCAGAAATGTAAGGGCAATCCTGGCATCATTCATAATAGTAGTATGGTGCATGCTTCTAAAGCATGAGGGCAATCCTGGCATCATTCATAATAGTAGTATGGTGCATGCTTCTAAAGCACGAGGACATTTCCAGAAATGTAAGGGCAATCCTGGCATCATTCATAATAGTAGTATGGTGCATGCTTCTAAAGCATGAGGGCAATCCTGGCATCATTCATAATAGTAGTATGGTGCATGCTTCTAAAGCATGAGGGCAATCCTGGCATCATTCATAATAGTAGTATGGTGCATGCTTCTAAAGCACGAGGACATTTCCAGAAATGTAAGGGCAATCCTGGCATCATTCATAATAGTAGTATGGTGCATGCTTCTAAAGCATGAGGACTATGCTGGCATCATTCATAATAGCAGTATGGTGCATGCTTCTAAAGCATGAGGGCAATCCTGGCATCATTCATAATAGTAGTATGGTGCATGCTTCTAAAGCACGAGGACATTTCCAGAAATGTAATGGCAATCCTGGCATCATTCATAATAGTAGCATGAGGGCAATCCTGGCATCATTCATAATAGTAGTATGGTGCATGCTTCTAAAGCATGAGGGCAATCCTGGCATCATTCATAATAGTAGTATGGTGCATGCTTCTAAAGCACAAGGACATTTCCAGAAATGTAAGGGCAATCCTGGCATCATTCATAATAGTAGTATGGTGCATGCTTCTAAAGCACAAGGACATTTCCAGAAATGTAAGGGCAATCCTGGCATCATTCATAATAGTAGTATGGTGCATGCTTCTAAAGCATGAGGGCAATCCTGGCATCATTCATAATAGTAGTATGGTGCATGCTTCTAAAGCACGAGGACATTTCCAGAAATGTAAGGGCAATCCTGGCATCATTCATAATAGTAGTATGGTGCATGCTTCTAAAGCATGAGGGCAATCCTGGCATCATTCATAATAGTAGTATGGTGCATGCTTCTAAAGCATGAGGGCAATCCTGGCATCATTCATAATAGTAGTATGGTGCATGCTTCTAAAGCACGAGGACATTTCCAGAAATGTAAGGGCAATCCTGGCATCATTCATAATAGTAGTATGGTGCATGCTTCTAAAGCATGAGGACTATGCTGGCATCATTCATAATAGCAGTATGGTGCATGCTTCTAAAGCATGAGGGCAATCATGGCATCATTCATAATAGTAGTATGGTGCATGCTTCTAAAGCACGAGGACATTTCCAGAAATGTAATGGCAATCCTGGCATCATTCATAATAGTAGCATGAGGGCAATCCTGGCATCATTCATAATAGTAGTATGGTGCATGCTTCTAAAGCATGAGGGCAATCCTGGCATCATTCATAATAGTAGTATGGTGCATGCTTATAAAGCACGAGGACATTTCCAGAAATGTAAGGGCAATCCTGGCATCATTCATAATAGTAGTATGGTGCATGCTTCTAAAGCACGAAGACATTTCCAGAAATGTAAGGGCAATCCTGGCATCATTCATAATAGTAGTATGGTGCATGTTTCTAAAGCATGAGGACATTTCCAGAAATGTAAGGGCAATCCTGGCATCATTCATAATAGTAGTATGGTGCATGCTTCTAAAGCATGAGGGCAATCCTGGCATCATTCATAATAGTAGTATGGTGCATGCTTCTAAAGCATGAGGGCAATCCTGGCATCATTCATAATAGTAGTATGGTGCATGCTTCTAAAGCACGAGGACATTTCCAGAAATGTAAGGGCAATCCTGGCATCATTCTTAATAGTAGTATGGTGCATGCTTCTAAAGCACAAGGACATTTCCAGAAATGTAAGGGCAATCCTGGCATCATTCATAATAGTAGTATGGTGCATGCTTCTAAAGCATGAGGGCAATCATGGCATCATTCATAATAGTAGTATGGTGCATGCTTCTAAAGCACAAGGACATTTCCAGAAATGTAAGGGCATAATAGTAGTATGGTGCATGCTTCTAAAGCATGAGGGCAATCCTGGCATCATTCATAATAGTAGTATGGTGCATGCTTCTAAAGCATGAGGGCAATCCTGGCATCATTCATAATAGTAGTATGGTGCATGCTTCTAAAGCATGAGGGCAATCCTGGCATCATTCATAATAGTAGTATGGTGCATGCTTCTAAAGCACGAGGACATTTCCAGAAATGTAAGGGCAATCCTGTCATCATTCATAATAGTAGTATGGTGCATGCTTCTAAAGCACGAGGACATTTCCAGAAATGTAAGGGCAATCCTGGCATCATTCATAATAGTAGTATGGTGCATGCTTCTAAAGCATGAGGACATTTCCAGAAATGTAAGGGCAATCCTGGCATCATTCATAATAGTAGTATGGTGCATGCTTCTAAAGCATGAGGGCAATCCTGGCATCATTCATAATAGTAGTATGGTGCATGCTTCTAAAGCATGAGGGCAATCCTGGCATCATTCATAATAGTAGTATGGTGCATGCTTCTGAAGCATGAGGGCAATCCTGGCATCATTCATAATAGTAGTATGGTGAATGCTTCTAAAGCAGGAGGACATTTCCAGAAATGTAAGGGCAATCCTGGCATCATTCATAATAGTAGTATGGTGCATGCTTCTAAAGCACAAGGCCATCTCCAGAAATGTAAGGGCAATCCTGGCATCATTCATAATAGTAGTATGGTGCATGCTTCTAAAGCATGAGGGCAATCCTGGCATCATTCATAATAGTAGTATGGTGCATGCTTCTAAAGCACAAGGACATTTCCAGAAATGTAAGGGCAATCCTGGCATCATTCATAATAGTAGTATGGTGCATGCTTCTAAAGCATGAGGGCAATCCTGGCATCATTCATAATAGTAGTATGGTGCATGCTTCTAAAGCATGAGGGCAATCCTGGCATCATTCATAATAGTAGTATGGTGCATGCTTCTAAAGCATGAGGGCAATCCTGGCATCATTCATAATAGTAGTATGGTGCATGCTTCTAAAGCACGAGGACATTTCCAGAAATGTAAGGGCAATCCTGGCATCATTCATAATAGTAGTATGGTGCATGCTTCTAAAGCATGAGGGCAATCCTGGCATCATTCATAATAGTAGTATGGTGCATGCTTCTAAAGCACGAGGACATTTCCAGAAATGTAAGGGCAATCCTGGCATCATTCATAATAGTAGTATGGTGCATGCTTCTAAAGCATGAGGGCAATCCTGGCATCATTCATAATAGTAGTATGGTGCATGCTTCTAAAGCACAAGGACATTTCGAGAAATGTAAGGGCAATCCTGGCATCATTCATAATAGTAGTATGGTGCATGCTTCTAAAGCACGAGGACATTTCGAGAAATGTAAGGGCAATCCTGGCATCATTCATAATAGTAGTATGGTGCATGCTTCTAAAGCATGAGGGCAATCCTGGCATCATTCATAATAGTAGTATGGTGCATGCTTCTAAAGCACGAAGGCAATCCTGGCATCATTCATAATAGTAGTATGGTGCATGCTTCTAAAGCACGAGGACATTTCGAGAGATGTAAGGGCAATCCTGGCATCATTCATAATAGTAGTATGGTGAATGCTTCTAAAGCATGTGGGCAATCCTGGCATCATTCATAATAGTAGTATGGTGCATGCTTCTAAAGCATGAGGACATTTCCAGAAATGTAAGGGCAATCCTGGCATCATTCATAATAGTAGTATGGTGCATGCTTCTAAAGCATGAGGGCAATCCTGGCATCATTCATAATAGTAGTATGGTGCATGCTTCTAAAGCATGAGGGCAATCCTGGCATCATTCATAATAGTAGTATGGTGCATGCTTCTAAAGCATGAGGACATTTCCAGAAATGTAAGGGCAATCCTGGCATCATTCATAATAGTAGTATGGTGCATGCTTCTAAAGCATGAGGGCAATCCTGGCATCATTCATAATAGTAGTATGGTGCATGCTTCTAAAGCATGAGGGCAATCCTGGCATCATTCATAATAGTAGTATGGTGCATGCTTCTAAAGCACGAGGACATTTCCAGAAATGTAAGGGCAATCCTGGCATCATTCATAATAGTAGTATGGTGCATGCTTCGAAAGCATGAGGGCAATCCTGGCATCATTCATAATAGTAGTATGGTGCATGCTTCGAAAGCATGAGGGCAATCCTGGCATCATTCATAATAGTAATATGGTGCATGCTTCTAAAGCATGAGGGCAATCCTGGCATCATTCTTAATAGTAGTATGGTGCATGCTTCTAAAGCACGAGGCCATTTCCAGAAATGTAAGGGCAATCCTGGCATCATTCATAATAGTAGTATGGTGCATGCTTCTAAAGCATGAGGGCAATCCTGGCATCATTCATAATAGTAGTATGGTGCATGCTTCTAAAGCATGAGGACATTTCCAGAAATGTAAGGGCAGTCCTGGCATCATTCATAATAGTAGTATGGTGCATGCTTCTAAAGCACGAAGACATTTCCAGAAATGTAAGGGCAATCCTGGCATCATTCATAATAGTAGTATGGTGCATGTTTCTAAAGCATGAGGACATTTCCAGAAATGTAAGGGCAATCCTGGCATCATTCATAATAGTAGTATGGTGCATGCTTCTAAAGCACGAAGACATTTCCAGAAATGTAAGGGCAATCCTGGCATCATTCATAATAGTAGTATGGTGCATGTTTCTAAAGCATGAGGACATTTCCAGAAATGTAAGGGCAATCCTGGCATCATTCATAATAGTAGTATGGTGCATGCTTCTAAAGCATGAGGGCAATCCTGGCATCATTCATAATAGTAGTATGGTGCATGCTTCTAAAGCATGAGGGCAATCCTGGCATCATTCATAATAGTAGTATGGTGCATGCTTCTAAAGCACGAGGACATTTCCAGAAATGTAAGGGCAATCCTGGCATCATTCATAATAGTAGTATGGTGCATGCTTCTAAAGCACAAGGACATTTCCAGAAATGTAAGGGCAATCCTGGCATCATTCATAATAGTAGTATGGTGCATGCTTCTAAAGCATGAGGGCAATCATGGCATCATTCATAATAGTAGTATGGTGCATGCTTCTAAAGCACAAGGACATTTCCAGAAATGTAAGGGCAATCCTGGCATCATTCATAATAGTAGTATGGTGCATGCTTCTAAAGCATGAGGGCAATCCTGGCATCATTCATAATAGTAGTATGGTGCATGCTTCTAAAGCATGAGGGAAATCCTGGCATCATTCATAATAGTAGTATGGTGCATGCTTCTAAAGCATGAGGGCAATCCTGGCATCATTCATAATAGTAGTATGGTGCATGCTTCTAAAGCACGAGGACATTTCCAGAAATGTAAGGGCAATCCTGTCATCATTCATAATAGTAGTATGGTGCATGCTTCTAAAGCACGAGGACATTTCCAGAAATGTAAGGGCAATCCTGGCATCATTCATAATAGTAGTATGGTGCATGCTTCTAAAGCATGAGGACATTTCCAGAAATGTAAGGGCAATCCTGGCATCATTCATAATAGTAGTATGGTGCATGCTTCTAAAGCATGAGGGCAATCCTGGCATCATTCATAATAGTAGTATGGTGCATGCTTCTAAAGCATGAGGGCAATCCTGGCATCATTCATAATAGTAGTATGGTGCATGCTTCTGAAGCATGAGGGCAATCCTGGCATCATTCATAATAGTAGTATGGTGCATGCTTCTAAAGCAGGAGGACATTTCCAGAAATGTAAGGGCAATCCTGGCATCATTCATAATAGTAGTATGGTGCATGCTTCTAAAGCACAAGGCCATCTCCAGAAATGTAAGGGCAATCCTGGCATCATTCATAATAGTAGTATGGTGCATGCTTCTAAAGCATGAGGGCAATCCTGGCATCATTCATAATAGTAGTATGGTGCATGCTTCTAAAGCACAAGGACATTTCCAGAAATGTAAGGGCAATCCTGGCATCATTCATAATAGTAGTATGGTGCATGCTTCTAAAGCATGAGGGCAATCCTGGCATCATTCATAATAGTAGTATGGTGCATGCTTCTAAAGCATGAGGGCAATCCTGGCATCATTCATAATAGTAGTATGGTGCATGCTTCTAAAGCATGAGGGCAATCCTGGCATCATTCATAATAGTAGTATGGTGCATGCTTCTAAAGCACGAGGACATTTCCAGAAATGTAAGGGCAATCCTGGCATCATTCATAATAGTAGTATGGTGCATGCTTCTAAAGCATGAGGGCAATCCTGGCATCATTCATAATAGTAGTATGGTGCATGCTTCTAAAGCACGAGGACATTTCCAGAAATGTAAGGGCAATCCTGGCATCATTCATAATAGTAGTATGGTGCATGCTTCTAAAGCATGAGGGCAATCCTGGCATCATTCATAATAGTAGTATGGTGCATGCTTCTAAAGCACAAGGACATTTCGAGAAATGTAAGGGCAATCCTGGCATCATTCATAATAGTAGTATGGTGCATGCTTCTAAAGCACGAGGACATTTCGAGAAATGTAAGGGCAATCCTGGCATCATTCATAATAGTAGTATGGTGCATGCTTCTAAAGCATGAGGGCAATCCTGGCATCATTCATAATAGTAGTATGGTGCATGCTTCTAAAGCACGAAGGCAATCCTGGCATCATTCATAATAGTAGTATGGTGCATGCTTCTAAAGCACGAGGACATTTCGAGAGATGTAAGGGCAATCCTGGCATCATTCATAATAGTAGTATGGTGAATGCTTCTAAAGCATGTGGGCAATCCTGGCATCATTCATAATAGTAGTATGGTGCATGCTTCTAAAGCATGAGGACATTTCCAGAAATGTAAGGGCAATCCTGGCATTATTCATAATAGTAGTATGGTGCATGCTTCTAAAGCATGAGGGCAATCCTGGCATCATTCATAATAGTAGTATGGTGCATGCTTCTAAAGCATGAGGGCAATCCTGGCATCATTCATAATAGTAGTATGGTGCATGCTTCTAAAGCATGAGGACATTTCCAGAAATGTAAGGGCAATCCTGGCATCATTCATAATAGTAGTATGGTGCATGCTTCTAAAGCATGAGGGCAATCCTGGCATCATTCATAATAGTAGTATGGTGCATGCTTCTAAAGCATGAGGGCAATCCTGGCATCATTCATAATAGTAGTATGGTGCATGCTTCTAAAGCACGAGGACATTTCCAGAAATGTAAGGGCAATCCTGGCATCATTCATAAAAGTAGTATGGTGCATGCTTCGAAAGCATGAGGGCAATCCTGGCATCATTCATAATAGTAGTATGGTGCATGCTTCGAAAGCATGAGGGCAATCCTGGCATCATTCATAATAGTAATATGGTGCATGCTTCTAAAGCATGAGGGCAATCCTGGCATCATTCATAATAGTAGTATGGTGCATGCTTCTAAAGCACGAGGCCATTTCCAGAAATGTAAGGGCAATCCTGGCATCATTCATAATAGTAGTATGGTGCATGCTTCTAAAGCATGAGGGCAATCCTGGCATCATTCATAATAGTAGTATGGTGCATGCTTCTAAAGCATGAGGACATTTCCAGAAATGTAAGGGCAGTCCTGGCATCATTCATAATAGTAGTACGGTGCATGCTTCTAAAGCATGAGGGAAATCCTGGCATCATTCATAATAGTAGTATGGTGCATGCTTCTAAAGCACAAGGCCATTTCCAGAAATGTAAGGGCAATCCTGGCATCATTCATAATAGTAGTATGGTGCATGCTTCTAAAGCACGAGGCCATTTCCAGAAATGTAAGGGCAATCCTGGCATCATTCATAATAGTAGTATGGTGCATGCTTCTAAAGCATGAGGGCAATCCTGGCATCATTCATAATAGTAGTATGGTGCATGCTTCTAAAGCATGAGGGCAATCCTGGCATCATTCATAATAGTAGTATGGTTCATACTTCTAAAGCATGAGGGCAATCCTGGCATCATTCATAATAGTAGTATGGTGCATACTTCTAAAGAAGGAGGACATTTCCAGAAATGTAAGTGCAATCCTGGCATCATTCATAATAGTAGTATGGTGCATGCTTCTAAAGCATGAGGGCAATCTTGGCATCATTCATAATAGTAGTATGGTGCATGCTTCTAAAGCATGAGGGCAATCCTGGCATCATTCATAATAGTAGTATGGTGCATGCTTATAAAGCATGAGGGCAATCCTTGCATCATACATAATAGTAGAATGGTGCATGCTTCTAAAGCATGAGGGCAATCCTGGCATCATTCATAATAGTAGTATGGTGCATGCTTCTAAAGCATGAGGGCAATCCTGGCATCATTCATAATAGTAGTATGGTGCATGCTTCTAAAGCATGAGGGCAATCCTGGCATCATTCATAATAGTAGTATGGTGCATGCTTCTAAAGCATGAGGGCAATACTGGCATCATTCATAATAGTAGTATGGTGCATGCTTCTAAAGCACGAGGACATTTCCAGAAATGTAAGGGCAATCCTGGCATCATTCATAATAGTAGTATGGTGCATGCTTCTAAAGCATGAGGGCAATCCTGGCATCATTCATAATAGTAGTATGGTGCATGCTTCTAAAGCTTGAGGGCAATCCTGGCATCATTCATAATAGTAGTATGGTGCATGCTTCTAAAGCACGAGGACATTTCCAGAAATGTAAGGGCAATCCTGGCATCATTCAAAATAGTAGTATGGTGCATGCTTCTAAAGCACGAGAACATTTCGAGAAATGTAAGGGCAATCCTGGCATCATTCATAATAGTAGTATGGTGCATGCTTCTAAAGCACGAGGACATTCCCAGAAATGTAAGGGCAATCCTGGCATCATTCATAATAGTAGTATGGTGCATGCTTCTAAAGCATGAGGGCAATCCTGGCATCATTCATAATAGTAGTATGGTGCATGCTTCTAAAGCCTGAGGGCAATCCTGGCATCATTCATAATAGTAGTATGGTGCATGCTTCTAAAGCATGAGGACATTTCCAGAAATGTAAGGGCAATCCTGGCATCATTCATAATAGTAGTATGGTGCATGCTTCTAAAGCATGAGGGCAATCCTGGCATCATTCATAATAGTAGTATGGTGCATGCTTCTAAAGCATCAGGACATTTCCAGAAATGTAAGGGCAATCCTGGTATCATTCATAATAATAGTATGGTGCATGCTTCTAAAGCATGAGGACATTTCCAGAAATGTAAGGGCAATCCTGGCATCATTCATAATAGTAGTATGGTGCATGCTTCTAAAGTATGAGGGCAATCCTGGCATCATTCATAATAGTAGTATGGTGCATGCTTCTAAAGCATGAGGACATTTCCAGAAATGTAAGGGCAATCCAGGCACCATTCATAATAGTAGTATGGTGCATGCTTCTAAAGCACGAGGACATTTACAGAAATGTAAGGGCAATCCTGGCATCATTCATAATAGTAGTATGGTGCATGCTTCTAAAGCACGAGGACATTTCCAGAAATGTAAGGGCAATCCTGGCATCATTCATAATAGTAGTATGGTGCATGCTTCTAAAGCATGAGGGCAATCCTGGCATCATTCATAATAGTAGTATGGTGCATGCTCCTAAAGCATGAGGGCAATCCTGGCATCATTCATAATAGTAGTATGGTGCATGCTTCTAAAGCACGAGGACATTTCCAGAAATGTAAGGGCAATCCTGGCATCATTCATAATAGTAGTATGGTGCATGCTTCTAAAGCATGAGGACTATGCTGGCATCATTCATAATAGCAGTATGGTGCATGCTTCTAAAGCATGAGGGCAATCCTGGCATCATTCATAATAGTAGTATGGTGCATGCTTCTAAAGCACGAGGACATTTCCAGAAATGTAATGGCAATCCTGGCATCATTCATAATAGTAGCATGAGGGCAATCCTGGCATCATTCATAATAGTAGTATGGTGCATGCTTCTAAAGCATGAGGGCAATCCTGGCATCATTCATAATAGTAGTATGGTGCATGCTTCTAAAGCACAAGGACATTTCCAGAAATGTAAGGGCAATCCTGGCATCATTCATAATAGTAGTATGGTGCATGCTTCTAAAGCACAAGGACATTTCCAGAAATGTAAGGGCAATCCTGGCATCATTCATAATAGTAGTATGGTGCATGCTTCTAAAGCATGAGGGCAATCCTGGCATCATTCATAATAGTAGTATGGTGCATGCTTCTAAAGCACGAGGACATTTCCAGAAATGTAAGGGCAATCCTGGCATCATTCATAATAGTAGTATGGTGCATGCTTCTAAAGCATGAGGGCAATCCTGGCATCATTCATAATAGTAGTATGGTGCATGCTTCTAAAGCATGAGGGCAATCCTGGCATCATTCATAATAGTAGTATGGTGCATGCTTCTAAAGCACAAGGACATTTCCAGAAATGTAAGGGCAATCCTGGCATCATTCATAATAGTAGTATGGTGCATGCTTCTAAAGCATGAGGACTATGCTGGCATCATTCATAATAGCAGTATGGTGCATGCTTCTAAAGCATGAGGGCAATCATGGCATCATTCATAATAGTAGTATGGTGCATGCTTCTAAAGCACGAGGACATTTCCAGAAATGTAATGGCAATCCTGGCATCATTCATAATAGTAGCATGAGGGCAATCCTGGCATCATTCATAATAGTAGTATGGTGCATGCTTCTAAAGCATGAGGGCAATCCTGGCATCATTCATAATAGTAGTATGGTGATTGCTTCTAAAGCACGAGGACATTTCCAGAAATGTAAGGGCAATCCTGGCATCATTCATAATAGTAGTATGGTGCATGCTTCTAAAGCACAAAGACATTTCCAGAAATGTAAGGGCAATCCTGGCATCATTCATAATAGTAGTATGGTGCATGTTTCTAAAGCATGAGGACATTTCCAGAAATGTAAGGGCAATCCTGGCATCATTCATAATAGTAGTATGGTGCATGCTTCTAAAGCATGAGGGCAATCCTGGCATCATTCATAATAGTAGTATGGTGCATGCTTCTAAAGCACAAGGACATTTCCAGAAATGTAAGGGCAATCCTGGCATCATTCATAATAGTAGTATGGTGCATGCTTCTAAAGCATGAGGGCAATCCTGGCATCATTCATAATAGTAGTATGGTGCATGCTTCTAAAGCATGAGGGCAATCCTGGCATCATTCATAATAGTAGTATGGTGCATGCTTCTAAAGCATGAGGGCAATCCTGGCATCATTCATAATAGTAGTATGGTGCATGCTTCTAAAGCACGAGGACATTTCCAGAAATGTAAGGGCAATCCTGGCATCATTCATAATAGTAGTATGGTGCATGCTTCTAAAGCATGAGGGCAATCCTGGCATCATTCATAATAGTAGTATGGTGCATGCTTCTAAAGCACGAGGACATTTCCAGAAATGTAAGGGCAATCCTGGCATCATTCATAATAGTAGTATGGTGCATGCTTCTAAAGCATGAGGGCAATCCTGGCATCATTCATAATAGTAGTATGGTGCATGCTTCTAAAGCACAAGGACATTTCGAGAAATGTAAGGGCAATCCTGGCATCATTCATAATAGTAGTATGGTGCATGCTTCTAAAGCACGAGGACATTTCGAGAAATGTAAGGGCAATCCTGGCATCATTCATAATAGTAGTATGGTGCATGCTTCTAAAGCATGAGGGCAATCCTGGCATCATTCATAATAGTAGTATGGTGCATGCTTCTAAAGCACGAAGGCAATCCTGGCATCATTCATAATAGTAGTATGGTGCATGCTTCTAAAGCACGAGGACATTTCGAGAGATGTAAGGGCAATCCTGGCATCATTCATAATAGTAGTATGGTGAATGCTTCTAAAGCATGTGGGCAATCCTGGCATCATTCATAATAGTAGTATGGTGCATGCTTCTAAAGCATGAGGACATTTCCAGAAATGTAAGGGCAATCCTGGCATCATTCATAATAGTAGTATGGTGCATGCTTCTAAAGCATGAGGGCAATCCTGGCATCATTCATAATAGTAGTATGGTGCATGCTTCTAAAGCATGAGGGCAATCCTGGCATCATTCATAATAGTAGTATGGTGCATGCTTCTAAAGCATGAGGACATTTCCAGAAATGTAAGGGCAATCCTGGCATCATTCATAATAGTAGTATGGTGCATGCTTCTAAAGCATGAGGGCAATCCTGGCATCATTCATAATAGTAGTATGGTGCATGCTTCTAAAGCATGAGGGCAATCCTGGCATCATTCATAATAGTAGTATGGTGCATGCTTCTAAAGCACGAGGACATTTCCAGAAATGTAAGGGCAATCCTGGCATCATTCATAATAGTAGTATGGTGCATGCTTCGAAAGCATGAGGGCAATCCTGGCATCATTCATAATAGTGGTATGGTGCATGCTTCGAAAGCATGAGGGCAATCCTGGCATCATTCATAAGAGTAATATGGTGCATGCTTCTAAAGCATGAGGGCAATCCTGGCATCATTCTTAATAGTAGTATGGTGCATGCTTCTAAAGCACGAGGCCATTTCCAGAAATGTAAGGGCAATCCTGGCATCATTCATAATAGTAGTATGGTGCATGCTTCTAAAGCATGAGGGCAATCCTGGCATCATTCATAATAGTAGTATGGTGCATGCTTCTAAAGCATGAGGACATTTCCAGAAATGTAAGGGCAGTCCTGGCATCATTCATAATAGTAGTATGGTGCATGCTTCTAAAGCACGAAGACATTTCCAGAAATGTAAGGGCAATCCTGGCATCATTCATAATAGTAGTATGGTGCATGTTTCTAAAGCATGAGGACATTTCCAGAAATGTAAGGGCAATCCTGGCATCATTCATAATAGTAGTATGGTGCATGCTTCTAAAGCACGAAGACATTTCCAGAAATGTAAGGGCAATCCTGGCATCATTCATAATAGTAGTATGGTGCATGTTTCTAAAGCATGAGGACATTTCCAGAAATGTAAGGGCAATCCTGGCATCATTCATAATAGTAGTATGGTGCATGCTTCTAAAGCATGAGGGCAATCCTGGCATCATTCATAATAGTAGTATGGTGCATGCTTCTAAAGCATGAGGGCAATCCTGGCATCATTCATAATAGTAGTATGGTGCATGCTTCTAAAGCACGAGGACATTTCCAGAAATGTAAGGGCAATCCTGGCATAATTCATAATAGTAGTATGGTGCATGCTTCTAAAGCACAAGGACATTTCCAGAAATGTAAGGGCAATCCTGGCATCATTCATAATAGTAGTATGGTGCATGCTTCTAAAGCATGAGGGCAATCATGGCATCATTCATAATAGTAGTATGGTGCATGCTTCTAAAGCACAAGGACATTTCCAGAAATGTAAGGGCAATCCTGGCATCATTCATAATAGTAGTATGGTGCATGCTTCTAAAGCATGAGGGCAATCCTGGCATCATTCATAATAGTAGTATGGTGCATGCTTCTAAAGCATGAGGGAAATCCTGGCATCATTCATAATAGTAGTATGGTGCATGCTTCTAAAGCATGAGGGCAATCCTGGCATCATTCATAATAGTAGTATGGTGCATGCTTCTAAAGCACGAGGACATTTCCAGAAATGTAAGGGCAATCCTGTCATCATTCATAATAGTAGTATGGTGCATGCTTCTAAAGCACGAGGACATTTCCAGAAATGTAAGGGCAATCCTGGCATCATTCATAATAGTAGTATGGTGCATGCTTCTAAAGCATGAGGACATTTCCAGAAATGTAAGGGCAATCCTGGCATCATTCATAATAGTAGTATGGTGCATGCTTCTAAAGCATGAGGGCAATCCTGGCATCATTCATAATAGTAGTATGGTGCATGCTTCTAAAGCATGAGGGCAATCCTGGCACCATTCATAATAGTAGTATGGTGCATGCTTCTGAAGCATGAGGGCAATCCTGGCATCATTCATAATAGTAGTATGGTGCATGCTTCTAAAGCAGGAGGACATTTCCAGAAATGTAAGGGCAATCCTGGCATCATTCATAATAGTAGTATGGTGCATGCTTCTAAAGCACAAGGCCATCTCCAGAAATGTAAGGGCAATCCTGGCATCATTCATAATAGTAGTATGGTGCATGCTTCTAAAGCATGAGGGCAATCCTGGCATCATTCATAATAGTAGTATGGTGCATGCTTCTAAAGCACAAGGACATTTCCAGAAATGTAAGGGCAATCCTGGCATCATTCATAATAGTAGTATGGTGCATGCTTCTAAAGCATGAGGGCAATCCTGGCATCATTCATAATAGTAGTATGGTGCATGCTTCTAAAGCATGAGGGCAATCCTGGCATCATTCATAATATTAGTATGGTGCATGCTTCTAAAGCATGAGGGCAATCCTGGCATCATTCATAATAGTAGTATGGTGCATGCTTCTAAAGCACGAGGACATTTCCAGAAATGTAAGGGCAATCCTGGCATCATTCATAATAGTAGTATGGTGCATGCTTCTAAAGCATGAGGGCAATCCTGGCATCATTCATAATAGTAGTATGGTGCATGCTTCTAAAGCACGAGGACATTTCCAGAAATGTAAGGGCAATCCTGGCATCATTCATAATAGTTGTATGGTGCATGCTTCTAAAGCATGAGGGCAATCCTGGCATCATTCATAATAGTAGTATGGTGCATGCTTCTAAAGCACAAGGACATTTCGAGAAATGTAAGGGCAATCCTGGCATCATTCATAATAGTAGTATGGTGCATGCTTCTAAAGCACGAGGACATTTCGAGAAATGTAAGGGCAATCCTGGCATCATTCATAATAGTAGTATGGTGCATGCTTCTAAAGCATGAGGGCAATCCTGGCATCATTCATAATAGTAGTATGGTGCATGCTTCTAAAGCACGAAGGCAATCCTGGCATCATTCATAATAGTAGTATGGTGCATGCTTCTAAAGCACGAGGACATTTCGAGAGATGTAAGGGCAATCCTGGCATCATTCATAATAGTAGTATGGTGAATGCTTCTAAAGCATGTGGGCAATCCTGGCATCATTCATAATAGTAGTATGGTGCATGCTTCTAAAGCATGAGGACATTTCCAGAAATGTAAGGGCAATCCTGGCATTATTCATAATAGTAGTATGGTGCATGCTTCTAAAGCATGAGGGCAATCCTGGCATCATTCATAATAGTAGTATGGTGCATGCTTCTAAAGCATGAGGGCAATCCTGGCATCATTCATAATAGTAGTATGGTGCATGCTTCTAAAGCATGAGGACATTTCCAGAAATGTAAGGGCAATCCTGGCATCATTCATAATAGTAGTATGGTGCATGCTTCTAAAGCATGAGGGCAATCCTCGCATCATTCATAATAGTAGTATGGTGCATGCTTCTAAAGCATGAGGGCAATCCTGGCATCATTCATAATAGTAGTATGGTGCATGCTTCTAAAGCACGAGGACATTTCCAGAAATGTAAGGGCAATCCTGGCATCATTCATAATAGTAGTATGGTGCATGCTTCGAAAGCATGAGGGCAATCCTGGCATCATTCATAATAGTAGTATGGTGCATGCTTCGAAAGCATGAGGGCAATCCTGGCATCATTCATAATAGTAATATGGTGCATGCTTCTAAAGCATGAGGGCAATCCTGGCATCATTCATAATAGTAGTATGGTGCATGCTTCTAAAGCACGAGGCCATTTCCAGAAATGTAAGGGCAATCCTGGCATCATTCATAATAGTAGTATGGTGCATGCTTCTAAAGCATGAGGGAAATCCTGGCATCATTCATAATAGTAGTATGGTGCATGCTTCTAAAGCATGAGGACATTTCCAGAAATGTAAGGGCAGTCCTGGCATCATTCATAATAGTAGTACGGTGCATGCTTCTAAAGCATGAGGGAAATCCTGGCATCATTCATAATAGTAGTATGGTGCATGCTTCTAAAGCACAAGGCCATTTCCAGAAATGTAAGGGCAATCCTGGCATCATTCATAATAGTAGTATGGTGCATGCTTCTAAAGCACGAGGCCATTTCCAGAAATGTAAGGGCAATCCTGGCATCATTCATAATAGTAGTATGGTGCATGCTTCTAAAGCATGAGGGCAATCCTGGCATCATTCATAATAGTAGTATGGTGCATGCTTCTAAAGCATGAGGGCAATCCTGGCATCATTCATAATAGTAGTATGGTTCATACTTCTAAAGCATGAGGGCAATCCTGGCATCATTCATAATAGTAGTATGGTGCATACTTCTAAAGAAGGAGGACATTTCCAGAAATGTAAGTGCAATCCTGGCATCATTCATAATAGTAGTATGGTGCATGCTTCTAAAGCATGAGGGCAATCTTGGCATCATTCATAATAGTAGTATGGTGCATGCTTCTAAAGCATGAGGGCAATCCTGGCATCATTCATAATAGTAGTATGGTGCATGCTTATAAAGCATGAGGGCAATCCTTGCATCATACATAATAGTAGAATGGTGCATGCTTCTAAAGCATGAGGGCAATCCTGGCATCATTCATAATAGTAGTATGGTGCATGCTTCTAAAGCATGAGGGCAATCCTGGCATCATTCATAATAGTAGTATGGTGCATGCTTCTAAAGCATGAGGGCAATCCTGGCATCATTCATAATAGTAGTATGGTGCATGCTTCTAAAGCATGAGGGCAATACTGGCATCATTCATAATAGTAGTATGGTGCATGCTTCTAAAGCACGAGGACATTTCCAGAAATGTAAGGGCAATCCTGGCATCATTCATAATAGTAGTATGGTGCATGCTTCTAAAGCATGAGGGCAATCCTGGCATCATTCATAATAGTAGTATGGTGCATGCTTCTAAAGCTTGAGGGCAATCCTGGCATCATTCATAATAGTAGTATGGTGCATGCTTCTAAAGCACGAGGACATTTCCAGAAATGTAAGGGCAATCCTGGCATCATTCAAAATAGTAGTATGGTGCATGCTTCTAAAGCACGAGGACATTTCGAGAAATGTAAGCGCAATCCTGGCATCATTCATAATAGTAGTATGGTGCATGCTTCTAAAGCACGAGGACATTCCCAGAAATGTAAGGGCAATCCTGGCATCATTCATAATAGTAGTATGGTGCATGCTTCTAAAGCATGAGGGCAATCCTGGCATCATTCATAATAGTAGTATGGTGCATGCTTCTAAAGCATGAGGGCAATCCTGGCATCATTCATAATAGTAGTATGGTGCATGCTTCTAAAGCATGAGGACATTTCCAGAAATGTAAGGGCAATCCTGGCATCATTCATAATAGTAGTATGGTGCATGCTTCTAAAGCATGAGGGCAATCCTGGCATCATTCATAATAGTAGTATGGTGCATGCTTCTAAAGCATCAGGACATTTCCAGAAATGTAAGGGCAATCCTGGTATCATTCATAATAATAGTATGGTGCATACTTCTAAAGCATGAGGACATTTCCAGAAATGTAAGGGCAATCCTGGCATCATTCATAATAGTAGTATGGTGCATGCTTCTAAAGTATGAGGGCAATCCTGGCATCATTCATAATAGTAGTATGGTGCATGCTTCTAAAGCATGAGGACATTTCCAGAAATGTAAGGGCAATCCAGGCACCATTCATAATAGTAGTATGGTGCATGCTTCTAAAGCACGAGGACATTTACAGAAATGTAAGGGCAATCCTGGCATCATTCATAATAGTAGTATGGTGCATGCTTCTAAAGCACGAGGACATTTCCAGAAATGTAAGGGCAATCCTGGCATCATTCATAATAGTAGTATGGTGCATGCTTCTAAAGCACGAGGACATTTCAAGAAATGTAAGGGCAATCCTGGCATCATTCATAATAGTAGTATGGTGCATGCTTCTAAAGCATGAGAGCAATCCTGGCATCATTCATAATAGTAGAATGGTGCATGCTTCTAAAGCATGAGGGCAATCCTGGCATCATTCATAATAGTAGTATGGTGCATGCTTCTAAAGCATGAGGGCAATCCTGGCATCATTCATAATAGTAGTATGGTGCATGCTTTTAAAGCATGAGGGCAATCCTGGCATCATTCATAATAGTAGTATGGTGCATGCTTCTAAAGCACGAGGACACTTCCAGAAATGTAAGGGCAATCCTGGCATCATTCATAATAGTAGTATGATGCATGTTTTAAAGCATGAGGGCAATCCTGGCATCATTCATAATAGTAGTATGGTGCATGCTTCTAAAGCATGAGGGCAATCCTGGCATCATTCATAATAGTAGTATGGTGCATGCTTCTAAAGCATGAGGGCAATCCTGGCATCATTCATAATAGTAGTATGGTGCATGCTTCTAAAGCATGAGGGCAATCCTGGCATCATTCATAATAGTAGTATGGTGCATGCTTCTAAAGCATGAGGACATTTCCAGAAATGTAAGGGCAATCCTGGCATCATTCATAATAATAGTATGGTGCATGCTTCTAAAGCATGAGGACATTTCCAGAAATGTAAGGGCAATCCTGGCATCATTCATAATAGTAGTATGGTGCATGCTTCTAAAGCATGAGGGCAATGCTTCTAAAGCATGAGGACATTTCCAGAAATGTAAGGGCAATCCTGGCATCATTCATAATAGTAGTATGGTGCATGCTTCTAAAGCATGAGGACATTTCCAGAAATGTAAGGGCAATCCTGGCATCATTCATAATAGTAGTATGGTGCATGCTTCTAAAGTATGAGGGCAATCCTGGCATCATTCATAATAGTAGTATGGTGCATGCTTCTAAAGCATGAGGACATTTCCAGAAATGTAAGGGCAATCCTGGCACCATTCATAATAGTAGTATGGTGCATGCTTCTAAAGCACGAGGACATTTACAGAAATGTAAGGGCAATCCTGGCATCATTCATAATAGTAGTATGGTGCATGCTTCTAAAGCACGAGGACATTTCCAGAAATGTAAGGGCAATCCTGGCATCATTCATAATAGTAGTATGGTGCATGCTTCTAAAGCACGAGGACATTTCAAGAAATGTAAGGGCAATCCTGGCATCATTCATAATAGTAGTATGGTGCATGCTTCTAAAGCATGAGAGCAATCCTGGCATCATTCATAATAGTAGAATGGTGCATGCTTCTAAAGCATGAGGGCAATCCTGGCATCATTCATAATAGTAGTATGGTGCATGCTTCTAAAGCATGAGGGCAATCCTGGCATCATTCATAATAGTAGTATGGTGCATGCTTTTAAAGCATGAGGGCAATCCTGGCATCATTCATAATAGTAGTATGGTGCATGCTTCTAAAGCATGAGGGCAATCCTGGCATCATTCATAATGGTAGTATGGTGCATGCTTCTAAAGCACGAGGACATTTCCAGAAATGTAAGGGCAATCTTGGCATCATTCATAATAGTAGTATGGTGCATGCTTCTAAAGCATGAGGGCAATCCTGACATCATTCATAATAGTAGTATGGTGCATGCTTCTAAAGCATGAGGGCAATCCTGGCATCATTCATAATAGTAGTATGGTGCATGCTTCTAAAGCATGAGGGCAATCCTGGCATCATTCATAATAGTAGTATGGTGCATGCTTCTAAAGCATGAGGGCAATCCTGGCATCATTCATAACAGTAGTATGGTGCATGCTTCTAAAGCACGAGGACATTTCCAGAAATGTAAGGGCAATCCTGGCATCATTCATAATAGTGGTATGGTGCATGCTTCTAAAGCATGAGGGCAATCCTGGCATCATTTATAATAGTAGTATGGTGCATGCTTCTAAAGCACAAGGACATTTCCAGAAATGTAAGGGCAATCCTGGCATCATTCATAATAGTAGTATGGTGCATGCTTCTAAAGCATGAGGGCAATCCTGGCATCATTCATAATAGTAGTATGGTGCATGCTTCTAAAGCACGAGGACATTTCCAGAAATGTAAGGGCAATCCTGGCATCATTCATAATAGTAGTGTGGTGCCTGCTTCTGAAGCATGAGACCATTTCTAGAAATGTAAGGGCAATCTTGGCATCATTCATAATAGTAGTATGGTGCATGCTTCTAAAGCATGAGGGCAATCCTGACATCATTCATAATAGTAGTATGGTGCATGCTTCTAAAGCATGAGGGCAATCCTGGCATCATTCATAATAGTAGTATGGTGCATGCTTCTAAAGCATGAGGGCAATCCTGGCATCATTCATAATAGTAGTATGGTGCATGCTTCTAAAGCATGAGGGCAATCCTGGCATCATTCATAATAGTAGTATGGTGCATGCTTCTAAAGCACAAGGACATTTCCAGAAATGTAAGGGCAATCCTGGCATCATTCATAATAGTAGTATGGTGCATGCTTCTAAAGCATGAGGGCAATCCTGGCATCATTTATAATAGTAGTATGGTGCATGCTTCTAAAGCACAAGGACATTTCCAGAAATGTAAGGGCAATCCTGGCATCATTCATAATAGTAGTATGGTGCATGCTTCTAAAGCATGAGGGCAATCCTGGCATCATTCATAATAGTAGTGTGGTGCATGCTTCTAAAGCACGAGGACATTTCCAGAAATGTAAGGGCAATCCTGGCATCATTCATAATAGTAGTGTGGTGCATGCTTCTGAAGCACAAGGCCATTTCCAGAAATGTAAGGGCAATCCTGGCATCATTCATAATAGTAGTATGGTGCATGCTTCTAAAGCATGAGGGCAATCCTGGCATCATTCATAATAGTAGTATGGTGCATGCTTCTAAAGCATGAGGGCAATCCTGGCATCATTCATAATAGTAGTATGGTGCATGCTTCTAAAGCACGAGGACATTTCCAGAAATGTAAGGGCAATCCTGGCATCGTTCATAATAGTAGTATGGTGCATGCTTCTAAAGCACGAGGCCATTTCCAGGAATGTAAGGGCAATCCTGGCATCATTCATAATAGTAGTATGGTGCATGCTTCTAAAGCATGAGGGCAATCCTGGCATCATTCATAATAGTAGTATGGTGCATGCTTCTAAAGCTTGAGGGCAATCCTGGCATCATTCATAATAGTAGTATGGTGCATGCTTCTAAAAAACAAGGACATTTCCAGAAATGTAAGGGCAATCCTGGCATCATTCAAAATAGTAGTATGGTGCATGCTTCTAAAGCACGAGGACATTTCGAGAAATGTAAGGGCAATCCTGGCATCATTCATAATAGTAGTATGGTGCATGCTTCTAAAGCACAAGGACATTCCCAGAAATGTAAGGGCAATCCTGTCATCATTCATAATAGTAGTATGGTGCATGCTTCTAAAGCATGAGGGCAATCCTGGCATCATTCATAATAGTAGTATGGTGCATGCTTCTAAAGCATGAGGGCAATCCTGGCATCATTCATAATAGTAGTATGGTGCATGCTTCTAAAGCATGAGGACATTTCCAGAAATGTAAGGGCAATCCTGGCATCATTCATAATAGTAGTATGGTGCATGCTTCTAAAGCATGAGGGCAATCCTGGCATCATTCATAATAGTAGTATGGTGCATGCTTCTAAAGCATGAGGACATTTCCAGAAATGTAAGGGCAATCCTGGCATCATTCATAATCGTAGTATGGTGCATGCTTCTAAAGCACGAGGACATTCCCAGAAATGTAAGGGCAATCCTGGCATCATTCATAATAGTAGTATGGTGCATGCTTCAAAAGCATGAGGAAATTCCCATAAATGTAAGGGCAATCCTGGGATCATTCATAATAGTAGTATGGTGCATGTTTCTAAAGCACAAGGACATTTCCAGAAATGTAAGGGCAATCCTTGCATCATTCGAAATAGTAGTATGGTGCATGCTTCTAAAGCATGAGGGCAATCCTGGCATCATTCATAATAGTAGTATGGTGCATGCTTCTAAAGCATGAGGGCAATCCTGGCATCATTCATAATAGTAGTATGGTGCATGCTTCTAAAGCATCAGGACATTTCCAGAAATGTAAGGGCAATCCTGGTATCATTCATAATAATAGTATGGTGCATGCTTCTAAAGCATGAGGACATTTCCAGAAATGTAAGGGCAATCCTGGCATCATTCATAATAGTAGTATGGTGCATGCTTCTAAAGTATGAGGGCAATCCTGGCATCATTCATAATAGTAGTATGGTGCATGCTTCTAAAGCATGAGGACATTTCCAGAAATGTAAGGGCAATCCAGGCACCATTCATAATAGTAGTATGGTGCATGCTTCTAAAGCACGAGGACATTTACAGAAATGTAAGGGCAATCCTGGCATCATTCATAATAGTAGTATGGTGCATGCTTCTAAAGCACGAGGACATTTCCAGAAATGTAAGGGCAATCCTGGCATCATTCATAATAGTAGTATGGTGCATGCTTCTAAAGCACGAGGACATTTCAAGAAATGTAAGGGCAATCCTGGCATCATTCATAATAGTAGTATGGTGCATGCTTCTAAAGCATGAGAGCAATCCTGGCATCATTCATAATAGTAGAATGGTGCATGCTTCTAAAGCATGAGGGCAATCCTGGCATCATTCATAATAGTAGTATGGTGCATGCTTCTAAAGCATGAGGGCAATCCTGGCATCATTCATAATAGTAGTATGGTGCAAGCTTCTAAAGCATGAGGGCAATCCTGGCATCATTCATAATAGTAGTATGGTGCATGCTTCTAAAGCATGAGGGCAATCCTGGCATCATTCATAATAGTAGTATGGTGCATGCTTCTAAAGCATGAGGACATTTCCAGAAATGTAAGGGCAATCCTGGCATCATTCATAATAATAGTATGGTGCATGCTTCTAAAGCATGAGGACATTTCCAGAAATGTAAGGGCAATCCTGGCATCATTCATAATAGTGTTATGGTGCATGCTTCTAAAGCATGAGGGCAATGCTTCTAAAGCATGAGGACATTTCCAGAAATGTAAGGGCAATCCTGGCATCATTCATAATAGTAGTATGGTGCATGCTTCTAAAGCATGAGGACATTTCCAGAAATGTAAGGGCAATCCTGGCATCATTCATAATAGTAGTATGGTGCATGCTTCTAAAGTATGAGGGCAATCCTGGCATCATTCATAATAGTAGTATGGTGCATGCTTCTAAAGCATGAGGACATTTCCAGAAATGTAAGGGCAATCCTGGCACCATTCATAATAGTAGTATGGTGCATGCTTCTAAAGCACGAGGACATTTACAGAAATGTAAGGGCAATCCTGGCATCATTCATAATAGTAGTATGGTGCATGCTTCTAAAGCACGAGGACATTTCCAGAAATGTAAGGGCAATCCTGGCATCATTCATAAGAGTAGTATGGTGCATGCTTCTAAAGCACGAGGACATTTCAAGAAATGTAAGGGCAATCCTGGCATCATTCATAATAGTAGTATGGTGCATGCTTCTAAAGCATGAGAGCAATCCTGGCATCATTCATAATAGTAGAATGGTGCATGCTTCTAAAGCATGAGGGCAATCCTGGCATCATTCATAATAGTAGTATGGTGCATGCTTCTAAAGCATGAGGGCAATCCTGGCATCATTCATAATAGTAGTATGGTGCATGCTTTTAAAGCATGAGGGCAATCCTGGCATCATTCATAATAGTAGTATGGTGCATGCTTCTAAAGCACGAGGACATTTCCAGAAATGTAAGGGCAATCCTGGCATCATTCATAATAGTAGTATGATGCATGTTTTAAAGCATGAGGGCAATCCTGGCATCATTCATAATAGTAGTATGGTGCATGCTTCTAAAGCATGAGGGCAATCCTGGCATCATTCATAATAGTAGTATGGTGCATGCTTCTAAAGCATGAGGGCAATCCTGGCATCATTCATAATAGTAGTATGGTGCATGCTTCTAAAGCATGAGGGCAATCCTGGCATCATTCATAATAGTAGTATGGTGCATGCTTCTAAAGCACAAGGACATTTCCAGAAATGTAAGGGCAATCTTGGCATCATTCATAATAGTAGTATGGTGCATGCTTCTAAAGCATGAGGGCAATAATGACATCATTCATAATAGTAGTATGGTGCATGCTTCTAAAGCATGAGGGCAATCCTGGCATCATTCATAATAGTAATATGGTGCATGCTTCTAAAGCACGAGGACATTTCCAGAAATGTAAGGGCAATCCTGGCATCATTCATAATAGTGGTATGGTGCATGCTTCTAAAGCATGAGGGCAATCCTGGCATCATTTATAATAGTAGTATGGTGCATGCTTCTAAAGCACAAGGACATTTCCAGAAATGTAAGGGCAATCCTGGCATCATTCATAATAGTAGTATGGTGCATGCTTCTAAAGCATGAGGGCAATCCTGGCATCATTCATAATAGTAGTATGGTGCATGCTTCTAAAGCACGGGGACATTTCCAGAAATGTAAGGGCAATCCTGGCATCATTCATAATAGTAGTGTGGTGCCTGCTTCTGAAGCACGAGACCATTTCCAGAAATGTAAGGGCAATCTTGGCATCATTCATAATAGTAGTATGGTGCATGCTTCTAAAGCATGAGGGCAATCCTGACATCATTCATAATAGTAGTATGGTGCATGCTTCTAAAGCATGAGGGAAATCCTGGCATCATTCATAATAGTAGTATGGTGCATGCTTCTAAAGCATGAGGGCAATCCTGGCATCATTCATAATAGTAGTATGGTGCATGCTTCTAAAGCATCAGGACATTTCCAGAAATGTAAGGGCAATCCTGGTATCATTCATAATAATAGTATGGTGCATGCTTCTAAAGCATGAGGACATTTCCAGAAATGTAAGGGCAATCCTGGCATCATTCATAATAGTAGTATGGTGCATGCTTCTAAAGTATGAGGGCAATCCTGGCATCATTCATAATAGTAGTATGGTGCATGCTTCTAAAGCATGAGGACATTTCCAGAAATGTAA
The DNA here is from genome assembly GCF_040938575.1 of Ambystoma mexicanum. NCBI lineage: Eukaryota > Metazoa > Chordata > Amphibia > Caudata > Ambystomatidae > Ambystoma > Ambystoma mexicanum. The sequence goes on along the minus strand of NC_090936.1, from coordinate 14,922,484 downwards.
GGGCAATCCAGGCACCATTCATAATAGTAGTATGGTGCATGCTTCTAAAGCACGAGGACATTTACAGAAATGTAAGGGCAATCCTGGCATCATTCATAATAGTAGTATGGTGCATGCTTCTAAAGCACGAGGACATTTCCAGAAATGTAAGGGCAATCCTGGCATCATTCATAATAGTAGTATGGTGCATGCTTCTAAAGCACGAGGACATTTCAAGAAATGTAAGGGCAATCCTGGCATCATTCATAATAGTAGTATGGTGCATGCTTCTAAAGCATGAGAGCAATCCTGGCATCATTCATAATAGTAGAATGGTGCATGCTTCTAAAGCATGAGGGCAATCCTGGCATCATTCATAATAGTAGTATGGTGCATGCTTCTAAAGCATGAGGGCAATCCTGGCATCATTCATAATAGTAGTATGGTGCAAGCTTCTAAAGCATGAGGGCAATCCTGGCATGATTCATAATAGTAGTATGGTGCATGCTTCTAAAGCATGAGGGCAATCCTGGCATCATTCATAATAGTAGTATGGTGCATGCTTCTAAAGCATGAGGGCAATCCTGGCATCATTCATAATAGTAGTATGGTGCATGCTTCTAAAGCATGAGGACATTTCCAGAAATGTAAGGGCAATCCTGGCATCATTCATAATAATAGTATGGTGCATGCTTCTAAAGCATGAGGACATTTCCAGAAATGTAAGGGCAATCCTGGCATCATTCATAATAGTGTTATGGTGCATGCTTCTAAAGCATGAGGGCAATGCTTCTAAAGCATGAGGACATTTCCAGAAATGTAAGGGCAATCCTGGCATCATTCATAATAGTAGTATGGTGCATGCTTCTAAAGCATGAGGACATTTCCAGAAATGTAAGGGCAATCCTGGCATCATTCATAATAGTAGTATGGTGCATGCTTCTAAAGTATGAGGGCAATCCTGGCATCATTCATAATAGTAGTATGGTGCATGCTTCTAAAGCATGAGGACATTTCCAGAAATGTAAGGGCAATCCTGGCACCATTCATAATAGTAGTATGGTGCATGCTTCTAAAGCACGAGGACATTTACAGAAATGTAAGGGCAATCCTGGCATCATTCATAATAGTAGTATGGTGCATGCTTCTAAAGCACGAGGACATTTCCAGAAATGTAAGGGCAATCCTGGCATCATTCATAAGAGTAGTATGGTGCATGCTTCTAAAGCACGAGGACATTTCAAGAAATGTAAGGGCAATCCTGGCATCATTCATAATAGTAGTATGGTGCATGCTTCTAAAGCATGAGAGCAATCCTGGCATCATTCATAATAGTAGAATGGTGCATGCTTCTAAAGCATGAGGGCAATCCTGGCATCATTCATAATAGTAGTATGGTGCATGCTTCTAAAGCATGAGGGCAATCCTGGCATCATTCATAATAGTAGTATGGTGCATGCTTTTAAAGCATGAGGGCAATCCTGGCATCATTCATAATAGTAGTATGGTGCATGCTTCTAAAGCACGAGGACATTTCCAGAAATGTAAGGGCAATCCTGGCATCATTCATAATAGTAGTATGATGCATGTTTTAAAGCATGAGGGCAATCCTGGCATCATTCATAATAGTAGTATGGTGCATGCTTCTAAAGCATGAGGGCAATCCTGGCATCATTCATAATAGTAGTATGGTGCATGCTTCTAAAGCATGAGGGCAATCCTGGCATCATTCATAATAGTAGTATGGTGCATGCTTCTAAAGCATGAGGGCAATCCTGGCATCATTCATAATAGTAGTATGGTGCATGCTTCTAAAGCACGAGGACATTTCCAGAAATGTAAGGGCAATCTTGGCATCATTCATAATAGTAGTATGGTGCATGCTTCTAAAGCATGAGGGCAATAATGACATCATTCATAATAGTAGTATGGTGCATGCTTCTAAAGCATGAGGGCAATCCTGGCATCATTCATAATAGTAGTATGGTGCATGCTTCTAAAGCACGAGGACATTTCCAGAAATATAAGGGCAATCCTGGCATCATTCATAATAGTGGTATGGTGCATGCTTCTAAAGCATGAGGGCAATCCTGGCATCATTTATAATAGTAGTATGGTGCATGCTTCTAAAGCACAAGGACATTTCCAGAAATGTAAGGGCAATCCTGGCATCATTCATAATAGTAGTATGGTGCATGCTTCTAAAGCATGAGGGCAATCCTGGCATCATTCATAATAGTAGTATGGTGCATGCTTCTAAAGCACGGGGACATTTCCAGAAATGTAAGGGCAATCCTGGCATCATTCATAATAGTAGTGTGGTGCCTGCTTCTGAAGCACGAGACCATTTCCAGAAATGTAAGGGCAATCTTGGCATCATTCATAATAGTAGTATGGTGCATGCTTCTAAAGCATGAGGGCAATCCTGACATCATTCATAATAGTAGTATGGTGCATGCTTCTAAAGCATGAGGGAAATCCTGGCATCATTCATAATAGTAGTATGGTGCATGCTTCTAAAGCATGAGGGCAATCCTGGCATCATTCATAATAGTAGTATGGTGCATGCTTCTAAAGCATGAGGGCAATCCTGGCATCATTCATAATAGTAGTATGGTGCATGCTTCTAAAGCACAAGGACATTTCCAGAAATGTAAGGGCAATCCTGGCATCATTCATAATAGTAGTATGGTGCATGCTTCTAAAGCAAGAGGGCAATCCTGGCATCATTTATAATAGTAGTATGGTGCATGCTTCTAAAGCACAAGGACATTTCCAGAAATGTAAGGGCAATCCTGGCATCATTCATAATAGTAGTATGGTGCATGCTTCTAAAGCATGAGGGCAATCCTGGCATCATTCATAATAGTAGTGTGGTGCATGCTTCTAAAGCACGAGGACATTTCCAGAAATGTAAGGGCAATCCTGGCATCATTCATAATAGTAGTGTGGTGCATGCTTCTGAAGCACGAGGCCATTTCCAGAAATGTAAGGGCAATCCTGGCATCATTCATAATAGTAGTATGGTGCATGCTTCTAAAGCATGAGGGCAATACTGGCATAATTCATAATAGTAGTATGGTGCATGCTTCTAAAGCATGAGGGCAATCCTGGCATCATTCATAATAGTAGTATGGTGCATGCTTCTAAAGCACGAGGACATTTCCAGAAATGTAAGGGCAATCCTGGCATCGTTCATAATAGTAGTATGGTGCATGCTTCTAAAGCACGAGGCCATTTCCAGGAATGTAAGGGCAATCCTGGCATCATTCATAATAGTAGTATGGTGCATGCTTCTAAAGCCTGAGGGCAATCCTGGCATCATTCATAATAGTAGTATGGTGCATGCTTCTAAAGCATGAGGACATTTCCAGAAATGTAAGGGCAATCCTGGCATCATTCATAATAGTAGTATGTTGCATGCTTCTAAAGCATGAGGGCAATCCTGGCATCATTCATAATAGTAGTATGGTGCATGCTTCTAAAGCATGAGGGAAATCCTGGCATCATTCATAATAGTAGTATGGTGCATGCTTCTAAAGCATGAGGGCAATCCTGGCATCATTCATAATAGTAGTATGGTGCATGCTTCTAAAGCATGAGGGCAATCCTGGCATCATTCATAATAGTAGTATGGTGCATGCTTCTAAAGCACAAGGACATTTCCAGAAATGTAAGGGCAATCCTGGCATCATTCATAATAGTAGTATGGTGCATGCTTCTAAAGCATGAGGGCAATCCTGGCATCATTTATAATAGTAGTATGGTGCATGCTTCTAAAGCACAAGGACATTTCCAGAAATGTAAGGGCAATCCTGGCATCATTCATAATAGTAGTATGGTGCATGCTTCTAAAGCATGAGGGCAATCCTGGCATCATTTATAATAGTAGTATGGTGCATGCTTCTAAAGCACAAGGACATTTCCAGAAATGTAAGGGCAATCCTGGCATCATTCATAATAGTAGTATGGTGCATGCTTCTAAAGCATGAGGGCAATCCTGGCATCATTCATAATAGTAGTGTGGTGCATGCTTCTAAAGCACGAGGACATTTCCAGAAATGTAAGGGCAATCCTGGCATCATTCATAATAGTAGTGTGGTGCATGCTTCTGAAGCACGAGGCCATTTCCAGAAATGTAAGGGCAATCCTGGCATCATTCATAATAGTAGTATGGTGCATGCTTCTAAAGCATGAGGGCAATACTGGCATAATTCATAATAGTAGTATGGTGCATGCTTCTAAAGCATGAGGGCAATCCTGGCATCATTCATAATAGTAGTATGGTGCATGCTTCTAAAGCACGAGGACATTTCCAGAAATGTAAGGGCAATCCTGGCATCGTTCATAATAGTAGTATGGTGCATGCTTCTAAAGCACGAGGCCATTTCCAGGAATGTAAGGGCAATCCTGGCATCATTCATAATAGTAGTATGTTGCATGCTTCTAAAGCATGAGGGTAATCCTGGCATCATTCATAATAGTAGTATGGTGCATGCTTCTAAAGCATGAGGACATTTCCAGAAATGTAAGGGCAATCCTGGCATCATTCATAATAGTAGTATGGTGCATGCTTCTAAAGCACGAGGACATTCCCAGAAATGTAAGGGCAATCCTGGCATCATTCATAATAGTAGTATGGTGCATGCTTCTAAAGCACGAGGACATTTCCAGAAATGTAAGGGCAATCCTGGCATCGTTCATAATAGTAGTATGGTGCATGCTTCTAAAGCATGAGGACATTTCCAGAAATGTAAGGGCAATCCTGGCATCATTCATAATAGTAGTATGTTGCATGCTTCTAAAGCATGAGGGCAATCCTGGCATCATTCATAATAGTAGTATGGTGCATGCTTCTAAAGCATGAGGACATTTCCAGAAATGTAAGGGCAATCCTGGCATCATTCATAATAGTAGTATGGTGCATGCTTCTAAAGCACGAGGACATTCCCAGAAATGTAAGGGCAATCCTGGCATCATTCATAATAGTAGTATGGTGCATGCTTCTAAAGCACGAGGACATTTCCAGAAATGTAAGGGCAATCCTGGCATCATTCATAATAGAAGTATGGTGCATGCTTCTAAAGCACGAGGACATTTCCAGAAATGTAAGGGCAATCCTGGCATCATTCATAATAGAAGTATGGTGCATGCTTCTAAAGCACGAGGACATTTCCAGAAATGTAAGGGCAATCCTGGCATCATTCATAATAGTAGTATGGTGCATGCTTCTATAGCATGAGGACATTTCCAGAAATGTAAGGGCAATCCTGGCATCATTCATAATTGTAGTATGGCGCATGCTTCTAAAGCATGAGGGCAATCCTGGCATCATTCATAATAGTAGTATGGTGCATGCTTCTAAAGCATGAGGGCAATCCTGGCATCATTCATAATAGTAGTATGGTGCATGCTTCTAAAGCATGAGGACATTTCCAGAAATGTAAGGGCAATCCTGGCATCATTCATAATAGTAGTATGGTGCATGCTTCTAAAGCATGATGGCAATCCTGGCATCATTCATAATAGTAGTATGGTGCATGCTTCTAAAGCATGATGGCAATCCTGGCATCATTCATAATCGTAGTATGGTGCATGCTTCTAAAGCATGAGGACATTTCCAGAAATGTAAGGGCAATCCTGGCATCATTCATAATAGTAGTATGGTGCATGCTTCTAAAGCATGAGGGCAATGCTGGCATCATTCATAATAGTAGTATGGTGCATGCTTCTAAAGCATGAGGGCAATCCTGGCATCATTCATAATAGTAGTATGGTGCATGTTTCTAAAGCACGAGGACATTTCCACAAATGTAAGGGCAATCCTGGCATCATTCATAATAATAGTGATGCATGCTTCTAAAGCATGAGGACATTTCCAGAAATGTAAGGGCAATCCTGGCATCATTCATAATAGTAGTATGGTGCATGCTTCTAAAGCATGAGGGCAATCCTGGCATCATTCATAATAGTAGTATGGTGCATGCTTCTAAAGCATGAGGGCAATCCTGGCATCATTCATAATAGTAGTATGGTGCATGCTTCTAAAGCATGAGGACATTTCCAGAAATGTAAGGGTAATCCTGGCATCTTTCATAATAATAGTATGGTGCATGCTTCTAAAGCATGATGGCAATCCTGGCATCATTCATAATCGTAGTATGGTGCATGCTTCTAAAGCATGAGGACATTTCCAGAAATGTAAGGGCAATCCTGGCATCGTTCATAATAGTAGTATGGTGCATGCTTCTAAAGCACGAGGCCATTTCCAGGAATGTAAGGGCAATCCTGGCATCATTCATAATAGTAGTATGGTGCATGCTTCTAAAGCCTGAGGGCAATCCTGGCATCATTCATAATAGTAGTATGGTGCATGCTTCTAAAGCATGAGGACATTTCCAGAAATGTAAGGGCAATCCTGGCATCATTCATAATAGTAGTATGTTGCATGCTTCTAAAGCATGAGGGCAATCCTGGCATCATTCATAATAGTAGTATGGTGCATGCTTCTAAAGCATGAGGGAAATCCTGGCATCATTCATAATAGTAGTATGGTGCATGCTTCTAAAGCATGAGGGCAATCCTGGCATCATTCATAATAGTAGTATGGTGCATGCTTCTAAAGCATGAGGGCAATCCTGGCATCATTCATAATAGTAGTATGGTGCATGCTTCTAAAGCACAAGGACATTTCCAGAAATGTAAGGGCAATCCTGGCATCATTCATAATAGTAGTATGGTGCATGCTTCTAAAGCATGAGGGCAATCCTGGCATCATTTATAATAGTAGTATGGTGCATGCTTCTAAAGCACAAGGACATTTCCAGAAATGTAAGGGCAATCCTGGCATCATTCATAATAGTAGTATGGTGCATGCTTCTAAAGCATGAGGGCAATCCTGGCATCATTTATAATAGTAGTATGGTGCATGCTTCTAAAGCACAAGGACATTTCCAGAAATGTAAGGGCAATCCTGGCATCATTCATAATAGTAGTATGGTGCATGCTTCTAAAGCATGAGGGCAATCCTGGCATCATTCATAATAGTAGTGTGGTGCATGCTTCTAAAGCACGAGGACATTTCCAGAAATGTAAGGGCAATCCTGGCATCATTCATAATAGTAGTGTGGTGCATGCTTCTGAAGCACGAGGCCATTTCCAGAAATGTAAGGGCAATCCTGGCATCATTCATAATAGTAGTATGGTGCATGCTTCTAAAGCATGAGGGCAATACTGGCATAATTCATAATAGTAGTATGGTGCATGCTTCTAAAGCATGAGGGCAATCCTGGCATCATTCATAATAGTAGTATGGTGCATGCTTCTAAAGCACGAGGACATTTCCAGAAATGTAAGGGCAATCCTGGCATCGTTCATAATAGTAGTATGGTGCATGCTTCTAAAGCACGAGGCCATTTCCAGGAATGTAAGGGCAATCCTGGCATCATTCATAATAGTAGTATGTTGCATGCTTCTAAAGCATGAGGGCAATCCTGGCATCATTCATAATAGTAGTATGGTGCATGCTTCTAAAGCATGAGGACATTTCCAGAAATGTAAGGGCAATCCTGGCATCATTCATAATAGTAGTATGGTGCATGCTTCTAAAGCACGAGGACATTCCCAGAAATGTAAGGGCAATCCTGGCATCATTCATAATAGTAGTATGGTGCATGCTTCTAAAGCACGAGGACATTTCCAGAAATGTAAGGGCAATCCTGGCATCGTTCATAATAGTAGTATGGTGCATGCTTCTAAAGCATGAGGACATTTCCAGAAATGTAAGGGCAATCCTGGCATCATTCATAATAGTAGTATGTTGCATGCTTCTAAAGCATGAGGGCAATCCTGGCATCATTCATAATAGTAGTATGGTGCATGCTTCTAAAGCATGAGGACATTTCCAGAAATGTAAGGGCAATCCTGGCATCATTCATAATAGTAGTATGGTGCATGCTTCTAAAGCACGAGGACATTCCCAGAAATGTAAGGGCAATCCTGGCATCATTCATAATAGTAGTATGGTGCATGCTTCTAAAGCACGAGGACATTTCCAGAAATGTAAGGGCAATCCTGGCATCATTCATAATAGAAGTATGGTGCATGCTTCTAAAGCACGAGGACATTTCCAGAAATGTAAGGGCAATCCTGGCATCATTCATAATAGAAGTATGGTGCATGCTTCTAAAGCACGAGGACATTTCCAGAAATGTAAGGGCAATCCTGGCATCATTCATAATAGTAGTATGGTGCATGCTTCTATAGCATGAGGACATTTCCAGAAATGTAAGGGCAATCCTGGCATCATTCATAATTGTAGTATGGTGCATGCTTCTAAAGCATGAGGGCAATCCTGGCATCATTCATAATAGTAGTATGGTGCATGCTTCTAAAGCATGAGGGCAATCCTGGCATCATTCATAATAGTAGTATGGTGCATGCTTCTAAAGCATGAGGACATTTCCAGAAATGTAAGGGCAATCCTGGCATCATTCATAATAGTAGTATGGTGCATGCTTCTAAAGCATGATGGCAATCCTGGCATCATTCATAATAGTAGTATGGTGCATGCTTCTAAAGCATGATGGCAATCCTGGCATCATTCATAATCGTAGTATGGTGCATGCTTCTAAAGCATGAGGACATTTCCAGAAATGTAAGGGCAATCCTGGCATCATTCATAATAGTAGTATGGTGCATGCTTCTAAAGCATGAGGGCAATGCTGGCATCATTCATAATAGTAGTATGGTGCATGCTTCTAAAGCATGAGGGCAATCCTGGCATCATTCATAATAGTAGTATGGTGCATGCTTCTAAAGCATGAGGACATTTCCAGAAATGTAAGGGCAATCCTGGCATCATTCATAATAGTAGTATGGTGCATGCTTCTAAAGCATGAGGACATTTACAGAAATGTAAGGGCAATCCTGGCATCATTCATAATAGTAGTATGGTGCATGCTTCAAAAGCATGAGGGCAATCCTGGCATCATTCATAATAGTAGTATGGTGCATGCTTCTAAAGCATGAGGGCAATCCTGGCATCATTCATAATAGTAGTATGGTGCATGCTTCCAAAGCATGAGGACATTTCCAGAAATGTAAGGGCAATCCTGGCATCATTCATAATAGTAGTATGGTGCATGCTTCTAAAGCATGAGGGCAATCCTGGCATCATTCATAATAGTAGTATGGTGCATGCTTTTAAAGCATGAGGGCAATCCTGGCATCATTCATAATAGTAGTATGGTCCATGCTTCTAAAGCATGAGGGCAATCCTGGCATCATTCATAATAGTAGTATGGTGCATGCTTCTAAAGCATGAGGGCAATCCTGGCATCATTCATAATAGTAGTATGGTGCCTGCTTCTAAAGCATGAGGACATTTCCAGAAATGTAAGGGCAATCCTGGCATCATTCATAATAGTAGTATGGTGCATGCTTCTAAAGCACGAAGACATTTCCAGAAATGTAAGGGCAATCCTGGCATCGTTCATAATAGTAGTATGGTGCATGCTTTTAAAGCACGAGGCATTTCCAGAAATGTAAGGGCACTCCTGGCATCATTCATAATAGTAGTATGGTGCATGCTTCTAAAGCATGAGGGCAATCCTGGCATCATTCATAATAGTAGTATGGTGCATGCTTCTAAAGCATGAGGACATTTCCAGAAATGTAAGGGCAATCCTGGCATCATTCATAATAGTAGTATGGTGCATGCTTCTAAAGCATGAGGGCAATCCTGGCATCATTCATAATAGTAGTATGGTGCATGCTTCTAAAGCATGAGGACATTTCCAGAAATGTAAGGGTAATCCTGGCATCATTCATAATAGTAGTATGGTGCATGCTTCTAAAGCACGAGGACATTTCCAGAAATGTAAGGGCAATCCTGGCATCATTCATAATAGAAGTATGGTGCATGCTTCTAAAGCACGAGGACATTTCCAGAAATTTAAGGGCAATCCTGGCATCATTCATAATAGTAGTATGGTGCATGCTTCTAAAGCATGAGGACATTTCCAGAAATGTAAGGGCAATCCTGGCATCATTCATAATAGTAGTATGGTGCATGCTTCTAAAGCATGAGGGCAATCCTGGCATCATTCATAATAGTAGTATGGTGCATGCTTCTAAAGCATGAGGACATTTCCAGAAATGTAAGGGCAATCCTGGCATCATTCATAATAGTAGTATGGTGCATGCTTCTAAAGCATGAGGGCAATCCTGGCATAATTCATAATAGTAGTATGGTGCATGCTTCTAAAGCATGAGGGCAATCCTGGCATCATTCATAATCGTAGTATGGTGCATGCTTCTAAAGCATGAGGACATTTCCAGAAATGTAAGGGCAATCCTGGCATCATTCATAATAGTAGTATGGTGCATGCTTCTAAAGCATGAGGTCAATCCTGGCATCATTCCTAATAGTAGTATGGTGCATGCTTCTAAAGCATGAGGGCAATCCTGGCATCATTCATAATAGTAGTATGGTGCAACCTTCTAAAGCATGAGGGCAATCCTGGCATCATTCATAATAGTAGTATGGTGCATGCTTCTAAAGCATGAGGACATTTCCAGAAATGTAAGGGCAATCCTGGCATCATTCATAATAGTAGTATGGTGCATGCTTCTAAAGCATGAGGGCAATCCTGGCATCATTCATAATAGTAGTATGGTGCATGCTTCTAAAGCATGAGGACATTTCCAGAAATGTAAGGGCAATCCTGGCATCATTCATAATAGTAATATGGTGCATGCTTCTAAAGCATGAGGGCAATCCTGGCATCATTCATAATAGTAGTATGGTGCATGCTTCTAAAGCATGAGGACATTTCCAGAAATGTAAGGGCAATCCTGGCATCATTCATAATAGTAGTATGGTGCATGCTTCTAAAGCACGAGGACATTCCCAGAAATGTAAGGGCAATCCTGGCATCATTCATAATAGTAGTATGGTGCATGCTTCTAAAGCACGAGGACATTTCCAGAAATGTAAGGGCAATCCTGGCATCATTCATAATAGTAGTATGGTGCATGTTTCTAAAGCACGAGGACATTTCCACAAATGTAAGGGCAATCCTGGCATCATTCATAATAATAGTGATGCATGCTTCTAAAGCATGAGGACATTTCCAGAAATGTAAGGGCAATCCTGGCATCATTCATAATAGTAGTATGGTGCATGCTTCTAAAGCATGAGGGCAATCCTGGCATCATTCATAATAGTAGTATGGTGCATGCTTCTAAAGCATGAGGGCAATCCTGGCATCATTCATAATAGTAGTATGGTGCATGCTTCTAAAGCATGAGGACATTTCCAGAAATGTAAGGGTAATCCTGGCATCTTTCATAATAATAGTATGGTGCATGCTTCTAAAGCATGAGGGCAATCCTGGCATCATTCATAATCATAGTATGGTGCATGCTTCTAAAGCATGAGGACATTTCCAGAAATGTAAGGGCAATCCTGGCATCATTCATAATAGTAGTATGGTGCATGCTTCTAAAGCATGAGGGCAATCCTGGCATCATTCATAATAGTAGTATGGTGCATGCTTCTAAAGCATGAGGGCAATCCTGGCATCATTAATACTAGTAGTATGGTGCATGCTTCTAAAGCATGAGGACATTTCCAGAAATGTAAGGGCAATCCTGGCATCATTCATAATAGTAGTATGGTGCATGCTTCTAAAGCATGAGGACATTTCCAGAAATGTAAGGGCAACCTTGGCATCATTCATAATAGTAGTATGGTGCATGCTTCTAAGCATGAGGGCAATCCTGGCATCATTCATAATAGTAGTATGGTGCATGCTTCTAAAGCATGAGGGCAATCCTGGCATCATTCATAATAGTAGTATGGTGCATGCTTCTAAAGCATGAGGGCAATCCTGGCATCATTCATAATAGTAGTATGGTGCATGCTTCTAAAGCATGAGGGCAATCCTGGCATCATTCATAATAGTAGTATGGTGCATGCTTCTAAAGCATGAGGGCAATCCTGGCATCATTCATAATAGTAGTATGGTGCATGCTTCTAAAGCATGAGGACATTTCCAGAAATGCAAGGGCAATCCTGGCATCATTCATAATAGTAGTATGGTGCATGCTTCTAAAGCATGAGGGCAATCCTGGCATCATTCATAATAGTAGTATGGTGCATGCTTCTAAAGCACGAGGACATTTCCAGAAATGTAAGGGCAATCCTGGCATCATTCATAATAGTAGTATCGTGCATGCTTCTAAAGCATGAGGACATTTCCAGAAATGTAAGGGCAATCCTGGCATCATTCATAATAGTAGTATGGTGCATGCTTCTAAAGCATGAGAGCAATCCTGGCATCATTCATAATAGTAGTATGGTGCATGCTTCTAAAGCATGAGGGCAATCCTGGCATCATTCATAATAGTAGTATGATGCATGCTTCTAAAGCACAAGGACATTTCCAGAAATGTAAGGGCAATCCTGGCATCATTCATAATAGTAGTATAGTGCATGCTTCTAAAGCACGAGGACATTTCCAGAAACGTAAGGGCAATCCTGGCATCATTCATAATAGTAGTATGGTGCATGCTTCTAAAGCATGAGGACATTTCCAGAAATGTAAGGGCAATTCTGGCATCATTCATAATAGTAGTATGGTGCATGCTTCTAAAGCATGAGAGCAATCCTGGCATCATTCATAATAGTAGTATGGTGCATGCTTCTAAAGCATGAGGGCAATCCTGGCATCATTCATAATAGTAGTATGGTGCATGCTTCTAAAGCACGAGGACATTTCCAGAAATGTAAGGGCAATCCTGGCATCATTCATAATAGTAGTATGGTGCATGCTTCTAAAGCATGAGGACATTTCCAGAAATGTAAGGGCAATCCTGGCATCATTCATAATAGTAGTATGGTGCATGCTTCTAAAGCACGAGGACATTTCCAGAAATGTAAGGGCAATCCTGGCATCATTCATAATAGTAGTATGGTGCATGCTTCTAAAGCACGAGGACATTTCCAGAAATGTAAGGGCAATCCTGGCATCATTCATAATAGTAGTATGGTGCATGCTTCTAAAGCATGAGGGCAATCCTGGCATCATTCATAATAGTAGTATGGTGCATGCTTCTAAAGCATGATGGCAATCCTGGCATCATTCATAATAGTAGTATGGTGCATGCTTCTAAAGCATGAGGGCAATCCTGGCATCATTCATAATAGTAGTATGGTGCATGCTTCTAAAGCATGAGGACATTTCCAGAAATGTAAGGGCAATCCTGGCATCATTCATAATAGTAGTATGGTGCATGCTTCTAAAGCATGAGGGCAATCCTGGCATCATTCATAATAGTAGTATGGTGCATGCTTCTAAAGCATGAGGTCAATCCTGGCATCATTCATAATAGTAGTATGGTGCATGCTTCTAAAGCATGAGGACATTTCCAGAAATGTAAGGGCAATCCTGGCATCATTCATAATAGTAGTATGGTGCATGCTTCTAAAGCATGAGGACATTTCTTGAAATGTAAGGGCAATCCTGGCATCATTCATAATAGTAGTATGGTGCATGCTTCTAAAGCATGAGGGCAATCCTGGCATCATTCATAATAGTAGTATGGTGCATGCTTCTAAAGCATGAGGGCAATCCTGGCATCATTCATAATAGTAGTATGGTGCAAGCGTCTAAAGCACGAGGACATTTCCAGAAATGTAAGGGCAATCCTGGCATAATTCATAATAGTAGTATGGTGCATGCTTCTAAAGCATGAGGACATTTCCAGAAATGTAAGGGCAATCCTGGCATCATTAATAATAGTAGTATGGTGCATCCTTCTAAAGCACGAGGACATTTCCAGAAATGTAAGGGCAATCCTGGCATCATTCATAATAGTAGTATGGTGCATGCTTCTAAAGCATGAGGGCAATCCTGGCATCATTCATAGTAGTAGTATGTTGCATGCTTCTAAAGCACAAGGACATTTCCAGAAATGTAAGGGCAATCCTAGCATCATTCATAATAGTAGTATGGTGCATGCTTCTAAAGCATGAGGGCAATCCTGGCATCATTCATAATAGTAGTATGGTGCATGCTTCTAAAGCATGAGGGCAATCCTGGCATCATTCATAATAGTAGTATGGTGCATGCTTCTAAAGCATGAGGGCAATCCTGGCATCATTCATAATAGCAGTATGGTGCATGCTTCTAAAGCATGAGGGCAATCCTGGCATCATTCATAATAGTAGTATGGTGCATGCTTCTAAAGCACGATGACATTTCCAGAAATGTAAGGGCAATCCTGGCATCATTCATAATAGTAGTATGGTGCATGCTTCTAAAGCACAAGGACATTTCCAGAAATGTAAGGGCAATCCTGGCATCATTCATAATCATAGTATGGTGCATGCTTCTAAAGCATGAGGACATTTCCAGAAATGTAAGGGCAATCCTGGCATCATTCATAATAGTAGTATGGTGCATGCTTCTAAAGCACGAGGACATTTCCAGAAATGTAAGGGCAATCCTGGCATTGTTCATAATAGTAGTATGGTGCATGCTTCTAAAGCATGAGGGCAATCCTGGCATCATTCATAATAGTAGTATGGTGCATGCTTCTAAAGCATGAGGACATTTCCAGAAATGTAAGGGCAATCCTGGCATTGTTCATAATAGTAGTATGGTGCATGCTTCTAAAGCATGAGGGCAATCCTGGCATCATTCATAATAGTAGTATGGTGCATGCTTCTAAAGCCTGAGGACATTTCCAGAAATGTAAGGGCAATCCTGGCATCATTCATAATAGTAGTATGGTGCATGCTTCTAAAGCACAAGGACATTTCCAGAAATGTAAGGGCAATCCTGGCATCATTCATAATAGTAGTATGGTGCATGCTTCTAAAGCATAAGGACATTTCCAGAAATGTAAGGGCAATCCTGGCATCATTCATAATCGTAGTATGGTGCATGCTTCTAAAGCATGAGGACATTTCCAGAAATGTAAGGGCAATCCTGGCATCATTCATAATAGTAGTATGGTGCATGCTTCTAAAGCATGAGGGCAATCCTGGCATCATTCATAATAGTAGTATGGTGCATGCTTCTAAAGCATGAGGGCAATCCTGGCATCATTCATAATAGTAGTATGGTGCATGCTTCTAAAGTATGAAGGCAATCCTGGCATCATTCATAATAGTAGTATGGTGCATGCTTCTAAAGCATGAGGGCAATCCTGGCATCATTCATAATAGTAGTATGGTGCATGCTTCTAAAGCATGAGGGCAATCCTGGCATCATTCATAACAGTAGTATGGTGCATGCTTCTAAAGCATGAGGACATTTCCAGAAATGTAAGGGCAATCCTGGCATCATTCATAATAGTAGTATGGTGCATGCTTCTAAAGCACGAGGGCAATCCTGGCATCATTCATAATAGTAGTATGGTGCATGCTTCTAAAGCACGAGGACATTTCCAGAAATGTGAGGGCAATCCTGGCATCATTCATAATAGTAGTATGGTGCATGCTTCTAAAGCATGAGGACATTTCCAGAAATGTAAGGGCAATCCTGGCATCATTCATAATAGTAGTATGGTGCATGCTTCTAAAGCATGAGGGCAATCCTGGCATCATTCATAATAGTAGTATGGTGCATGCTTCTAAAGTATGAGGGCAATCCTGGCATCATTCATAATAGTAGTATGGTGCATGCTTCTAAAGCATGAGGACATTTCCAGAAATGTAAGGGCAATCCTGGCATCATTCATAATAGTAGTATGGTGCATGCTTCTAAAGCATGAGGGCAATCCTGGCATCATTCATAATAGTAGTATGGTGCATGCTTCTAAAGCATGAGGGCAATCCTGGCATCATTCATAATAGTAGTATGGTGCATGCTTCTAAGCATGAGGGCAATCCTGGCATCATTCATAATAGTAGTATGGTGCATGCTTCTAAAGCATGAGGGCAATCCTGGCATCATTCATAATAGTAGTATGGTGCATGCTTCTAAAGCATGAGAGCAATCCTGGCATCATTCATAATAGTAGTATTGTGCATGCTTCTAAAGCATGAGGGCAATCCAGGCATCATTCATAATAGTAGTATGGTGCATGCTTCTAAAGCATGAGGGCAATCCTGGCATCATTCATAATAGTAGTATGGTGCATGCTTCTAAAGCATGAGGGCAATCCTGGCATCATTCATAATAGTAGTATGGTGCATGCTTCTAAAGCATGAGGGCAATCCTGGCATCATTCATAATAGTAGTATCGTGCATGCTTCTAAAGCATGAGGACATTTCCAGAAATGCAAGGGCATCCTGGCATCATTCATAATTGTAGTATGGTGCATGCTTCTAAAGCATGAGGACATTTCCAGAAATGTAAGGGCAATCCTGGCATCATTCATAATAGTAGTATGGTGCATGCTTCTAAAGCATGAGGGCAATCCTGGCATCATTCATAATAGTAGTATGGTGCATGCTTCTAAAGCATGAGGGCAATCCTGGCATCATTCATAATAGTAGTATGGTGCATGCTTCTAAAGCACGAGGACATTTCCAGAAATGTAAGGGCAATCCTGGCATCATTCATAATAGTAGTATGGTGCATGCTTCTAAAGCATGAGGGAAATCCTGGCATCATTCATAATAGTAGTATGGTGCATGCTTCTAAAGCATGAGGGCAATCCTGGCATCATTCATAATAGTAGTATGGTGTATGCTTCTAAAGCATGAGGGCAATCCTGGAATCATTCATAATAGTAGTATGGTGCATGCTTCTAAAGCATGAGGGCAATCCTGACATCATTCATAATAGGTAGTATGGTGCATGCTTCTAAAGCATGAGGGCAATCCTGGCATCATTCATAATAGTAGTATGGTGCATGCTTCTAAAGCACGAGGACATTTCCAGAAATGTAAGGGCAATCCTGGCATCATTCATAATAGAAGTATGGTGCATGCTTCTAAAGCACAAGGACATTTCCAGAAATGTAAGGGCAATCCTGGCATCATTCATAATAGTAGTATGGTGCATGCTTCTAAAGCATGAGGACATTTCCAGAAATGTAAGGGCAATCGTGGCATCATTCATAATAGTAGTATGGTGCATGCTTCTAAAGCATGAGGAGATTTCCAGAAATGTAAGGGCAATCCTGGCATCATTCATAATAGTAGTATGGTGCATGCTTCTAAAGCATGAGGGCAATCCTGGCATCATTCATAATAGTAGTATGGTGCATGCTTCTAAAGCATGAGTACATTTCCAGAAATGTAAGGGCAATCCTGGCATCGTTCATAATAGTAGTATGGTGCATGCTTCTAAAGCACGAGGGCATTTCCAGAAATGTAAGGGCAATCCTGGCATCATTCAAAATAGTAGTATGGTGCATGCTTCTAAAGCATGAGGACATTTCCAGAAATGTAAGGGCAATCCTGGAATCGTTCACAATAGTTGTATGGTGCATGCTTCTAAAGCATGAGGACATTTCCAGAAATGTAAGGGCAATCCTGGCATCGTTCATAATAGTAGTATGGTGCATGCTTCTAAAGCATGAGGGCAATCCTGGCATCGTTCATAATAGTAGTATGGTGCATGCTTCTAAAGCATGAGGGCAATCCTGGCATCATTCATAATAGTAGTATGGTGCATGCTTCTAAAGCATGAGGACATTTCCAGAAATGTAAGGGCAATCCTGGCATCATTAATAATCGTAGTATGGTGCATGCTTCTAAAGCATGAGGGCAATCCTGGCATGATTCATAATAGTAGTATGGTGCATGCTTCTTAAGCATGAGGACATTTCCAGAAATGTAAGGGCAATCCTGGCATCGTTCATAATAGTAGTATGGTGCATGCTTCTAAAGCATGAGGGCAATCCTGGCATCATTCATAATAGTAGTATGGTGCATGCTTCTAAAGCACAAGGACATTTCCAGAAATGTAAGGGCAATCCTGGCATCGTTCATAATAGTAGTATGGTGCATGCTTCTAAAGCATGAGGGCAATCCTGGCATAATTCATAATAGTAGTATGGTGCATGCTTCTAAAGCATGAGGGCAATCCTGGCATCATTCATAATAGTAGTATGGTGCATGCTTCTAAAGCATGAGGACATTTCCAGAAATGTAAGGGCAATCCTGGCATCATTCATAATAATAGTATGGTGCATGCTTCTAAAGCATGAGGACATTTCCAGAAATGTAAGGGCAATCCTGGCATCATTCATAATAGTAGTATGGTGCATGCTTCTAAAGCATGAGGACATTTCCAGAAATGTAAGGGCAATCCTGGCATCATTCATAATAGTAGTATGGTGCATGCTTCTAAAGCATGAGGACATTTCCAGAAATGTAAGGGCAATCCTGGCATCATTCATAATAGTAGTATGGTGCATGCTTCTAAAGCATGAGGGCAATCCTGGCATCATTCATAATAGTAGTATGGTGCATGCTTCTAAAGCATGAGGACATTTCCAGAAATGTAAGGGCAATCCTGGCATCATTCATAATAGTAGTATGGTGCATGCTTCTAAAGCACGAGGACATTTCCAGAAATGTAAGGGCAATCCTGGCATCATTCATAATAGTAGTATGGTGCATGCTTCTAAAGCACGAGGACATTTCCAGAAATGTAAGGGCAATCCTGGCATCATTCATAATAGTAGTATGGTGCATGCTTCTAAAGCACAAGGACATTTCCAGAAATGTAAGGGCAATCCTGGTGTCATTCATAATAGTAGTATGGTGCATGCTTCTAAAGCATGAGAGCAATCCTGGCATCATTCATAATAGTAGTATGGTGCATGCTTCTAAAGCATGAGGGCAATCCTGGCATCATTCATAATAGTAGTATGGTGCATGCTTCTAAAGCATGAGGGCAATCCTGGCATCATTCATAATAGTAGTATGGTGCATGCTTCTAACGCATGAGGACATTTCCAGAAATGTAAGGGCAATCCTGGCATCATTCATAATAGTAGTATGGTGCATGCTTCTAAAGCACGAGGACATTTCCAGAAATGTAAGGGCAATCCTGGCATCATTCATAATAGTAGTATGGTGCATGCTTCTAAAGCATGAGGGCAATCCTGGCATCATTCATAATAGTAGTATGGTGCCTGCTTCTAAAGCACAAGGACATTTCCAGAAATGTAAGGGCAATCCTGGCATCATTCATAATAGTAGTATGGTGCATGCTTCTAAAGCATGAGGGCAATCCTGGCATCATTCATAATAGTAGTATGGTGCATGCTTCTAAAGAATGAGGGCAATCCTGGCATCATTCATAATAGTAGTATGGTGCATGCTTCTAAAGCATGAGGGCAATCCTGGCATCATTCATAATAGTAGTATGGTGCATGCTTCTAAAGCATGAGGGCAATCCTGGCATCATTCATAATAGTAGTATGGTGCATGCTTCTAAAGCACGAGGACATTTCCAGAAATGTAAGGGCAATCCTGGCATCATTCATAATAGTAGTATGGTGCAGGCTTCTAAAGCATGAGGGCAATCCTGGCATCATTCATAATAGTAGTATGGTGCATGCTTCTAAAGCATGAGGGCAATCCTGGCATCATTCATAATAGTAGTATGGTGCATGCTTCTAAAGCATGAGGGCAATCCTGGCATCATTCATAATAGTAGTATGGTGCATGCTTCTAAAGCACGAGGACATTTCTAGAAATGTAAGGGCAATCTTGGCATCATTCATAATAGTAGTATGGTGCATGCTTCTAAAGCATGAGGGCAATCCTGGCATCATTCATAATAGTAGTATGGTGCATGCTTCTAAAGCATGAGGGCAATCCTGGCATCATTCATAATAGTAGTATGGTGCATGCTTCTAAAGCATGAGGGCAATCCTGGCATCATTCATAATAGTAGTATGGTGCATGCTTCTAAAGTACAAGGACATTTCCAGAAATGTAAGGGCAATCCTGGCATCATTCATAATAGTAGTATGGTGCATGCTTCTAAAGCATGAGGGCAATCCTGGCATCATTTATAATAGTAGTATGGTGCATGCTTCTAAAGCACGAGGACATTTCCAGAAATGTAAGGGCAATCCTGGCATCATTCATAATAGTAGTATGGTGCATGCTTCTAAAGCATGAGGGCAATCCTGGCATCATTCATAATAGTAGTATGGTGCATGCTTCTAAAGCACGAGGGCATTTCCAGATATGTAAGGGCAATCCTGGCATCATTCATAATAGTAGTGTGGTGCATGCTTCTGAAGCACGAGGCCATTTCCAGAAATGTAAGGGCAATCCTGGCATCATTCATAATAGTAGTATGGTGCATGCTTCTAAAGCATGAGGGCAATCCTGGCATCATTCATAATAGTAGTATGGTGTATGCTTCTAAAGCACGAGGACATTTCCAGAAATGTAAGGGCATTCCTGGCATCGTTCATAATAGTAGTATGGTGCATGCTTCTAAAGCACGAGGCCATTTCCAGGAATGTAAGGGCAATCGTGGCATCATTCATAACAGTAGTATGGTGCATGCTTCTAAAGCATGAGGGCAATCCTGGCATCATTCATAATAGTAGTATGCTGCATGCTTCTAAAGCACGAGGACATTTCCAGAAATGTAAGGGCAATCCTGGCATCATTCATAATAGTAGTATGGTGCATGCTTCTAAAGCATGAGGGCAATCCTGGCATCATTCATAATAGTAGTATGGTGCATGCTTCTAAAGCACGAGGACATTTCCAGAAATGTAAGGGCAATCCTGGCATCATTCATAATAGTAGTATGGTGCATGCTTCTAAAGCATGAGGGCAATCCTGGCATCATTCATAATAGTAGTATGGTGCATGCTTCTAAAGCATGAGGGCAATCCTGGCATCATTCATAATAGTAGTATGGTGCATGCTTCTAAAGCACGAGGACATTTCCAGAAATGTAAGGGCAATCCTGGCATCATTCATAATAGTAGTATGGTGCATGCTTCTAAAGCATGAGGGCAATCCTGGCATCATTCATAATAGTATTATGGTGCATGCTTCTAAAGCACGAGGACATTTCCAGAAATGTAAGGGCAATCCTGGCATCATTCATAATAGTAGTATGGTGCATGCTTCTAAAGCACGAGGACATTTCCAGAAATGTAAGGGCAATCCTGGCATCATTCATAATAGTAGTATGGTGCATGCTTCTAAAGCATGAGGGCAATCCTGGCATCATTCATAATAGTATTATGGTGCATGCTTCTAAAGCACGAGGACATTTCCAGAAATGTAAGGGCAATCCTGGCATCATTCATAATAGTAGTATGGTGCATGCTTCTAAAGCACGAGGACATTTCCAGAAATGTAAGGGCAATCCTGGCATCATTCATAATAGTAGTATGGTGCATGCTTCTAAAGCACGAGGACATTTCGAGAAATGTAAGGGCAATCCTGGCATCATTCATAATAGTAGTATGGTGCATGCTTCTAAAGCATGAGGGCAATCCTGGCATCATTCATAATAGTAGTATGGTGCATGCTTCTAAAGCATGAGGACATTTCCAGAAATGTAAGGGCAATCCTGGCATCATTCATAATAGTAGTATGGTGCATGCTTCTAAAGCATGAGGGCAATCCTGGCATCATTCATAATAGTAGTATGCTGCATGCTTCTAAAGCACGAGGACATTTCCAGAAATGTAAGGGCAATCCTGGCATCATTCATAATAGTAGTATGGTGCATGCTTCTAAAGCATGAGGGCAATCCTGGCATCATTCATAATAGTAGTATGGTGCATGCTTCTAAAGCACGAGGACATTTCCAGAAATGTAAGGGCAATCCTGGCATCATTCATAATAGTAGTATGGTGCATGCTTCTAAAGCATGAGGGCAATCCTGGCATCATTCATAATAGTAGTATGGTGCATGCTTCTAAAGCATGAGGGCAATCCTGGCATCATTCATAATAGTAGTATGGTGCATGCTTCTAAAGCACGAGGACATTTCCAGAAATGTAAGGGCAATCCTGGCATCATTCATAATAGTAGTATGGTGCATGCTTCTAAAGCATGAGGGCAATCCTGGCATCATTCATAATAGTATTATGGTGCATGCTTCTAAAGCACGAGGACATTTCCAGAAATGTAAGGGCAATCCTGGCATCATTCATAATAGTAGTATGGTGCATGCTTCTAAAGCACGAGGACATTTCCAGAAATGTAAGGGCAATCCTGGCATCATTCATAATAGTAGTATGGTGCATGCTTCTAAAGCATGAGGGCAATCCTGGCATCATTCATAATAGTATTATGGTGCATGCTTCTAAAGCACGAGGACATTTCCAGAAATGTAAGGGCAATCCTGGCATCATTCATAATAGTAGTATGGTGCATGCTTCTAAAGCACGAGGACATTTCCAGAAATGTAAGGGCAATCCTGGCATCATTCATAATAGTAGTATGGTGCATGCTTCTAAAGCACGAGGACATTTCGAGAAATGTAAGGGCAATCCTGGCATCATTCATAATAGTAGTATGGTGCATGCTTCTAAAGCATGAGGGCAATCCTGGCATCATTCATAATAGTAGTATGGTGCATGCTTCTAAAGCATGAGGACATTTCCAGAAATGTAAGGGCAATCCTGGCATCATTCATAATAGTAGTATGGTGCATGCTTCTAAAGCATGAGGGCAATCCTGGCATCATTCATAATAGTAGTATGGTGCATGCTTCTAAAGCATGAGGGCAATCCTGGCATCATTCATAATAGTAGTATGGTGCATGCTTCTAAAGCACGAGGACATTTCCAGAAATGTAAGGGCAATCCTGGCATCATTCATAATAGTAGTCTGGTGCATGCTTCTAAAGCATGAGGGCAATCCTGGCATCATTCATAATAGTAGTATGGTGCATGCTTCTAAAGCATGAGGGCAATCTTGGCATCATTCATAATAGTAGTATGGTGCATGCTTCTAAAGCATGAGGGCAATCCTGGCATCATTCATAATAGTAGTATGGTGCATGCTTCTAAAGCATGAGGGAAATCCTGGCATCGTTCATAATAGTAGTATGGTGCATGCTTCTAAAGCACGAGGACATTTCCAGAAATGTAAGGGCAATCCTGGCATTGTTCATAATAGTAGTATGGTGCATGCTTCTAAAGCATGAGGGCAATCCTGGCATCATTCATAATAGTATTATGGTGCATGCTTCTAAAGCACGAGGACATTTCCAGAAATGTAAGGGCAATCCTGGCATCATTCATAATAGTAGTATGGTGCATGCTTCTAAAGCACGAGGACATTTCCAGAAATGTAAGGGCAATCCTGGCATCATTCATAATAGTAGTATGGTGCATGCTTCTAAAGCACGAGGACATTTCGAGAAATGTAAGGGCAATCCTGGCATCATTCATAATAGTAGTATGGTGCATGCTTCTAAAGCATGAGGGCAATCCTGGCATCATTCATAATAGTAGTATGGTGCATGCTTCTAAAGCATGAGGACATTTCCAGAAATGTAAGGGCAATCCTGGCATCATTCATAATAGTAGTATGGTGCATGCTTCTAAAGCATGAGGGCAATCCTGGCATCATTCATAATAGTAGTATGGTGCATGCTTCTAAAGCATGAGGGCAATCCTGGCATCATTCATAATAGTAGTATGGTGCATGCTTCTAAAGCACGAGGACATTTCCAGAAATGTAAGGGCAATCCTGGCATCATTCATAATAGTAGTCTGGTGCATGCTTCTAAAGCATGAGGGCAATCCTGGCATCATTCATAATAGTAGTATGGTGCATGCTTCTAAAGCATGAGGGCAATCTTGGCATCATTCATAATAGTAGTATGGTGCATGCTTCTAAAGCATGAGGGCAATCCTGGCATCATTCATAATAGTAGTATGGTGCATGCTTCTAAAGCATGAGGGAAATCCTGGCATCGTTCATAATAGTAGTATGGTGCATGCTTCTAAAGCACGAGGACATTTCCAGAAATGTAAGGGCAATCCTGGCATTGTTCATAATAGTAGTATGGTGCATGCTTCTAAAGCATGAGGGCAATCCTGGCATCATTCATAATAGTAGTATGGTGCATGCTTCTAAAGCATGAATGCAATCCTGGCATCGTTCATAATAGTAGTATGGTGCATGCTTCTAAAGCACGAGGACATTTCCAGAAATGTAAGGGCAATCCTGGCATCATTCATAATAGTAGTATGGTGCATGCTTCTAAAGCATGAGGGCAATCCTGGCATCATTCATAATAGTAGTATGGTGCATGCTTCTAAAGCATGAGGGCAATCCTGGCATCGTTCATAATAGTAGTATGGTGCATGCTTCTAAAGCACAAGGACATTTCCAGAAATGTAAGGGCAATCCTGGCATTATTCATAATAGTAGTATGGTGCATGCTTCTAAAGCATGAGGGCAATCCTGGCATCGTTCATAATAGTATGGTGCATGCTTCTAAAGCATGAGGACATTTCCAGAAATGTAAGGGCAATCCTGGCATCATTCATAATAGTAGTATGGTGCATGCTTCTAAAGCATGAGGGCAATCCTGGCATCGTTCATAATAGTAGTATGGTGCATGCTTCTAAAGCACGAGGACATTTCCAGAAATGTAAGGGCAATCCTGGCATTATTCATAATAGTAGTATGGTGCATGCTTCTAAAGCATGAGGGCAATCCTGGCATCATTCATAATAGTAGTATGGTTAATGCTTCTAAAGCACGAGGACATTTCCAGAAATGTAAGGGCAATCCTGGCATCATTCATAATAGTAGTATGGTGCATGCTTCTAAAGCATGAGGGCAATCCTAGCATCATTCATAATGGTAGTATGGTGCATGCTTCTAAAGCATGAGGGCAATCCTGGCATCATTCATAATAGTAGTATGGTGCATGCTTCTAAAGCATGAAGGCAATCCTGGCATCATTCATAATAGTAGTATGGTGCATGCTTCTAAATCATGAGGACATTTCCAGAAATGTAAGGGCAATCCTGGCATCATTCATAATAGTAGTATGGTGCATGCTTCTAAAGCATGAGGGCAATCCTGGCATCATTGATAATAGTAGTATGGTGCATGCTTCTAAAGCATGAGGGCAATCCTGGCATCATTCATAATAGTAGTATGGTGCATGCTTCTAAAGCATGAGGGCAATCCTGGCATCATTCATAATAGTAGTATGGTGCATGCTTCTAAAGCACGAGGACATTTCCAGAAATGTAAGGGCAATCATTCATAATAGTAGTATGGTGCATGCTTCTAAAGCATGAGGGAAATCCTGGCATCATTGATAATAGTAGTATGGTGCATGCTTCTAAAGCATGAGGGCAATCCTGGCATCATTCATAATAGTAGTGTGGTGCATGCTTCTAAAGCATGAGGGCAATTCTGGCATCATTCATAATAGTAGTATGGTGCATGCTTCTAAAGCACGAGGACATTTCCAGAAATGTAAGGGCAATCCTGGCATCATTCATAATAGTAGTATGGTGCATGCTTCTAAAGCATGAGGGCAATCCTGGCATCATTCATAATAGTAGTATGGTGCATGCTTCTAAAGCATGAGGGCAATCCTGGCATCATTCATAATAGTAGTATGGTGCATGCTTCTAAAGCATGAGGGCAATCCTGGCATCGTTCATAATAGTAGTATGGTGCATGCTTCTAAAGCACGAGGACATTTCCAGAAATGTAAGGGCAATCCTGGCATCATTCATAATAGTAGTAGGGTGCATGCTTCTAAAGCATGAGGGCAATCCTGGCATCGTTCATAATAGTAGTATGATGCATGCTTCTAAAGCACGAGGACATTTCCAGAAATGTAAGGGCAATCCTGGCATCATTCATAATAGTAGTATGATGCATGCTTCTAAAGCATGAGGGCAATCCTGGCATCATTCATAATAGTAGTATGGTGCATGCTTCTAAAGCATGAGGGAAATCCTGGCATCGTTCATAATAGTAGTATGGTGCATGCTTCTAAAGCACGAGGACATTTCCAGAAATGTAAGGGCAATCCTGGCATCATTCATAATAGTAGTATGGTGCATGCTTCTAAAGCATGAGGGCAATCCTGGCATTGTTCATAATAGTAGTATGGTGCATGCTTCTAAAGCACAAGGACATTTCCAGAAATGTAAGGGCAATCCTGGCATCATTCATTATAGTAGTATGGTGCATGCTTCTAAAGCATGAGGGCAATCCTGGCATCGTTCATAATAGTAGTATGGTGCATGCTTCTAAAGCACGAGGACATTTCCAGAAATGTAAGGGCAATCCTGGCATTATTCATAATAGTAGTAAGGTGCATGCTTCTAAAGCATGATGGCAATCCTGGCATCATTCATAATAGTAGTATGTTGCATGCTTCTAAAGCATGAGGGCAATCCTGGCATCATTCATAATATTAGTATGGTGCATGCATCTAAAGCATGAGGGCAATCCTGGCATCATTCATAATAGTAGTATGGTGCATGCTTCTAAAGCATGAAGGCAATCCTGGCATCATTCATAATAGTAGTATGGTGCATGCTTCTAAAGCACGAGGACATTTCCAGAAATGTAAGGGCAATCCTGGCATCATTCATAATAGTAGTATGGTGCATGCTTCTAAAGAATGAGGGCAATCCTGGCATCATTCATAATAGTAGTATAGTGCATGCTTCTAAATCATGAGCACATTTCCAGAAATGTAAGGGCAATCCTGGCATCATTCATAATAGTAGTATGGTGCATGCTTCTAAAGCATGAGCGCAATCCTGGCATCATTCATAATAGTAGTATGGTGCATGCTTCTAAAGCATGAGGGCAAACCTGGCATCGTTCATAATAGTAGTATGGTGCATGCTTCTGAAGCACGAGGACATTTCCAGAAATGTAAGGGTAATCCTGGCATCATTCATAATAGTAGTATGGTGCATGCTTCTAAAGCATGAGGGCAATCCTGGCATCATTCATAATAGTAGTACGGTGCATGCTTCTAAAGCACGAGGACATTTCCAGAAATGTAAGGGCAATCCTGGCATCATTCATAATAGTAGTATGGTGCATGCTTCTAAAGCATGAGGGCAATCCTGGCATCGTTCATAATAGTAGTATGGTGCATGCTTCTAAAGCACGAGGACATTTCCAGAAATGTAAGGTCAATCCTGGCATCATTCATAATAGTAGTATGGTGCATGCTTCTAAAGCATGAGGGCAATCCTGGCATCATTCATAATAGTAGTATGGTGCATGCTTCTAAAGCACGAGGACATTTCCAGAAATGTAAGGGCAATCCTGGCATCATTCATAATAGTAGTATGGTGCATGCTTCTAAAGCATGAGGATATTTCCAGAAATGTAAGGGCAATCCTGGCATCATTCATAATATTAGTATGGTGCATGCTTCTAAAGCATGACGGCAATCCTGGCATCATTCATAATAGTAGTATGGTGCATGCTTCTAAAGCACGAGGACATTTCCAGAAATGTAAGGGCAATCCTGGCATCATTCATAATAGTAGTATGGTGCATGCTTCTAAAGCATGAGGACATTTCCAGAAATGTAAGGGCAATCCTGGCATCATTCATAATAGTAGTATGGTGCATGCTTCTAAAGCATGAGGGCAATCCTGGCATCATTCATAATAGTAGTATGGTGCATGCTTCTAAAGAATGAGGGCAATCCTGGCATCATTCATAATAGTAGTATGGTGCATGCTTCTAAAGCATGAGGGCAATCCTGGCATCATTCATAATAGTAGTATGGTGCATGCTTCTAAAGCATGAGGGCAATCCTGGCATCATTCATAATAGTAGTATGGTGCATGCTTCTAAAGAATGAGGGCAATCCTGGCATCATTCATAATAGTAGTATGGTGCATGCTTCTAAAGCATGAGGGCAATCCTGGCATCATTCATAATAGTAGTATGGTGCATGCTTCTAAAGCATGAGGGCAATCCTGGCATCATTCATAATAGTAGTATGGTGCATGCTTCTAAAGCACGAGGACATTTCCAGAAATGTAAGGGCAATCTTGGCATCATTCATAATAGTAGTATGGTGCATGCTTCTAAAGCATGAGGGCAATCCTGGCATCATTCATAATAGTAGTATGGTGCATGCTTCTAAAGCATGAGGGCAATCCTGGCATCATTCATAATAGTAGTATGGTGCATGCTTCTAAAGCATGAGGGCAATCCTGGCATCATTCATAATAGTAGTATGGTGCATGCTTCTAAAGTACAAGGACATTTCCAGAAATGTGAGGGCAATCCTGGCATCATTCCTAATAGTAGTATGGTGCATGCTTCTAAAGCATGAGGGCAATCCTGGCATCATTTATAATAGTAGTATGGTGCATGCTTCTAAAGCACGAGGACATTTCCAGAAATGTAAGGGCAATCCTGGCATCATTCATAATAGTAGTATGGTGCATGCTTCTAAAGCATGAGGGCAATCCTGGCATCATTCATAATAGTAGTATGGTGCATGCTTCTAAAGCACGAGGGCATTTCCAGAAATGTAAGGGCAATCCTGGCATCATTCATAATAGTAGTGTGGTGCATGCTTCTGAAGCACGAGGCCATTTCCAGAAATGTAAGGGCAATCCTGGCATCATTCATAATAGTAGTATGGTGCATGCTTCTAAAGCATGAGGGCAATCCTGGCATCATTCATAATAGTAGTATGGTGTATGCTTCTAAAGCACGAGGACATTTCCAGAAATGTAAGGGCATTCCTGGCATCGTTCATAATAGTAGTATGGTGCATGCTTCTAAAGCACGAGGCCATTTCCAGGAATGTAAGGGCAATCCTGGCATCATTCATAACAGTAGTATGGTGCATGCTTCTAAAGCATGAGGGCAATCCTGGCATCATTCATAATAGTAGTATGCTGCATGCTTCTAAAGCACGAGGACATTTCCAGAAATGTAAGGGCAATCCTGGCATCATTCATAATAGTAGTGTGGTGCATGCTTCTAAAGCATGAGGGCAATCCTGGCATCATTCATAATAGTAGTATGGTGCATGCTTCTAAAGCACGAGGACATTTCCAGAAATGTAAGGGCAATCCTGGCATCATTCATAATAGTAGTATGGTGCATGCTTCTAAAGCATGAGGGCAATCCTGGCATCATTCATAATAGTAGTATGGTGCATGCTTCTAAAGCATGAGGGCAATCCTGGCATCATTCATAATAGTAGTATGGTGCATGCTTCTAAAGCACGAGGACATTTCCAGAAATGTAAGGGCAATCCTGGCATCATTCATAATAGTAGTATGGTGCATGCTTCTAAAGCATGAGGGCAATCCTGGCATCATTCATAATAGTATTATGGTGCATGCTTCTAAAGCACGAGGACATTTCCAGAAATGTAAGGGCAATCCTGGCATCATTCATAATAGTAGTATGGTGCATGCTTCTAAAGCACGAGGACATTTCCAGAAATGTAAGGGCAATCCTGGCATCATTCATAATAGTAGTATGGTGCATGCTTCTAAAGCATGAGGGCAATCCTGGCATCATTCATAATAGTATTATGGTGCATGCTTCTAAAGCACGAGGACATTTCCAGAAATGTAAGGGCACTCCTGGCATCATTCATAATAGTAGTATGGTGCATGCTTCTAAAGCACGAGGACATTTCCAGAAATGTAAGGACAATCCTGGCATCATTCATAATAGTAGTATGGTGCATGCTTCTAAAGCACGAGGACATTTCCAGAAATGTAAGGGCAATCCTGGCATCATTCATAATAGTAGTATGGTGCATGCTTCTAAAGCATGAGGGCAATCCTGGCATCATTCATAATAGTAGTATGGTGCATGCTTCTAAAGCATGAGGACATTTCCAGAAATGTAAGGGCAATCCTGGCATCATTCATAATAGTAGTATGGTGCATGCTTCTAAAGCATGAGGGCAATCCTGGCATCATTCATAATAGTAGTATGGTGCATGCTTCTAAAGCATGAGGGCAATCCTGGCATCATTCATAATAGTAGTATGGTGCATGCTTCTAAAGCACGAGGACATTTCCAGAAATGTAAGGGCAATCCTGGCATCATTCATAATAGTAGTCTGGTGCATGCTTCTAAAGCATGAGGGCAATCCTGGCATCATTCATAATAGTAGTATGGTGCATGCTTCTAAAGCATGAGGGCAATCCTGGCATCATTCATAATAGTAGTATGGTGCATGCTTCTAAAGCATGAGGGCAATCCTGGCATCATTCATAATAGTAGTATGGTGCATGCTTCTAAAGCATGAGGGCAATCCTGGCATCGTTCATAATAGTAGTATGGTGCATGCTTCTAAAGCACGAGGACATTTCCAGAAATGTAAGGGCAATCCTGGCATCGTTCATAATAGTAGTATGGTGCATGCTTCTAAAGCATGAGGGCAATCCTGGCATCATTCATAATAGTAGTATGGTGCATGCTTCTAAAGCATGAATGCAATCCTGGCATCGTTCATAATAGTAGTATGGTGCATGCTTCTAAAGCACGAGGACATTTCCAGAAATGTAAGGGCAATCCTGGCATCATTCATAATAGTAGTATGGTGCATGCTTCAAAAGCATGAGGGCAATCCTGGCATCATTCATAATAGTAGTATGGTGCATGCTTCTAAAGCATGAGGGCAATCCTGGCATCGTTCATAATAGTAGTATGGTGCATGCTTCTAAAGCACGAGGACATTTCCAGAAATGTAAGGGCAATCCTGGCATCGTTCATAATAGTAGTATGGTGCATGCTTCTAAAGCATGAGGGCAATCCTGGCATCATTCATAATAGTAGTATGGTGCATGCTTCTAAAGCATGAATGCAATCCTGGCATCGTTCATAATAGTAGTATGGTGCATGCTTCTAAAGCACGAGGACATTTCCAGAAATGTAAGGGCAATCCTGGCATCATTCATAATAGTAGTATGGTGCATGCTTCAAAAGCATGAGGGCAATCCTGGCATCATTCATAATAGTAGTATGGTGCATGCTTCTAAAGCATGAGGGCAATCCTGGCATCGTTCATAATAGTAGTATGGTGCATGCTTCTAAAGCATGAGGACATTTCCAGAAATGTAAGGGCAATCCTGGCATCATTCATAATAGTAGTATGGTGCATGCTTCTAAAGCATGAGGGCAATCCTGGCATCGTTCATAATAGTAGTATGGTGCATGCTTCTAAAGCACGAGGACATTTCCAGAAATGTAAGGGCAATCCTGGCATTATTCATAATAGTAGTATGGTGCATGCTTCTAAAGCATGAGGGCAATCCTGGCATCATTCATAATAGTAGTATGGTTAATGCTTCTAAAGCACGAGGACATTTCCAGAAATGTAAGGGCAATCCTGGCATCATTCATAATAGTAGTATGGTGCATGCTTCTAAAGCATGAGGGCAATCCTAGCATCATTCATAATAGTAGTATGGTGCATGCTTCTAAAGCATGAGGGCAATCCTGGCATCATTCCTAATAGTAGTATGGTGCATGCTTCTAAAGCATGAAGGCAATCCTGGCATCATTCATAATAGTAGTATGGTGCATGCTTCTAAATCATGAGGACATTTCCAGAAATGTAAGGGCAATCCTGGCATCATTCATAATAGTAGTATTGTGCATGCTTCTAAAGCATGAGGGCAATCCTGGCATCATTGATAATAGTAGTATGGTGCATGCTTCTAAAGCATGAGGGCAATCCTGGCATCATTCATAATAGTAGTATGGTGCATGCTTCTAAAGCATGAGGGCAATCCTGGCATCATTCATAATAGTAGTATGGTGCATGCTTCTAAAGCACGAGGACATTTCCAGAAATGTAAGGGCAATCATTCATAATAGTAGTATGGTGCATGCTTCTAAAGCATGAGGGCAATCCTGGCATCATTGATAATAGTAGTATGGTGCATGCTTCTAAAGCATGAGGGCAATCCTGGCATCATTCATAATAGTAGTGTGGTGCATGCTTCTAAAGCATGAGGGCAATCCTGGCATCATTCATAATAGTAGTATGGTGCATGCTTCTAAAGCACGAGGACATTTCCAGAAATGTAAGGGCAATCCTGGCATCATTCATAATAGTAGTATGGTGCATGCTTCTAAAGCATGAGGGCAATCCTGGCATCATTCATAATAGTAGTATGGTGCATGCTTCTAAAGCATGAGGGCAATCCTGGCATCATTCATAATAGTAGTATGGTGCATGCTTCTAAAGCATGAGGGCAATCCTGGCATCGTTCATAATAGTAGTATGGTGCATGCTTCTAAAGCACGAGGACATTTCCAGAAATGTAAGGGCAATCCTGGCATCATTCATAATAGTAGTAGGGTGCATGCTTCTAAAGCATGAGGGCAATCCTGGCATCGTTCATAATAGTAGTATGATGCATGCTTCTAAAGCACGAGGACATTTCCAGAAATGTAAGGGCAATCCTGGCATCATCCATAATAGTAGTATGATGCATGCTTCTAAAGCATGAGGGCAATCCTGGCATCATTCATAATAGTAGTATGGTGCATGCTTCTAAAGCATGAGGGAAATCCTGGCATCGTTCATAATAGTAGTATGGTGCATGCTTCTAAAGCACGAGGACATTTCCAGAAATGTAAGGGCAATCCTGGCATCATTCATAATAGTAGTATGGTGCATGCTTCTAAAGCATGAGGGCAATCCTGGCATCGTTCATAATAGTAGTATGGTGCATGCTTCTAAAGCACAAGGACATTTCCAGAAATGTAAGGGCAATCCTGGCATCATTCATTATAGTAGTATGGTGCATGCTTCTAATGCATGAGGGCAATCCTGGCATCGTTCATAATAGTAGTATGGTGCATGCTTCTAAAGCACGAGGACATTTCCAGAAATGTAAGGGCAATCCTGGCATTATTCATAATAGTAGTAAGGTGCATGCTTCTAAAGCATGAGGGCAATCCTGGCATCATTCATAATAGTAGTATGGTGCATGCTTCTAAAGCATGAGGGAAATCCTGGCATTGTTCATAATAGTAGTATGGTGCATGCTTCTAAAGCACGAGGACATTTCCAGAAATGTAAGGGCAATCCTGGCATCATTCATAATAGTAGTATGGTGCATGCTTCTAAAGCACGAGGACATTTCCAGAAATGTAAGGGCAATCCTGGCATCGTTCATAATAGTAGTATGGTGCATGCTTCTAAAGCACAAGGACATTTCCAGAAATGTAAGGGCAATCCTGGCATCATTCATTATAGTAGTATGGTGCATGCTTCTAATGCATGAGGGCAATCCTGGCATCGTTCATAATAGTAGTATGGTGCATGCTTCTAAAGCACGAGGACATTTCCAGAAATGTAAGGGCAATCCTGGCATTATTCATAATAGTAGTAAGGTGCATGCTTCTAAAGCATGATGGCAATCCTGGCATCATTCATAATAGTAGTATGTTGCATGCTTCTAAAGCATGAGGGCAATCCTGGCATCATTCATAATATTAGTATGGTGCATGCATCTAAAGCATGAGGGCAATCCTGGCATCATTCATAATAGTAGTATGGTGCATGCTTCTAAAGCATGAAGGCAATCCTGGCATCATTCATAATAGTAGTATGGTGCATGCTTCTAAAGCACGAGGACATTTCCAGAAATGTAAGGGCAATCCTGGCATCATTCATAATAGTAGTATGGTGCATGCTTCTAAAGAATGAGGGCAATCCTGGCATCATTCATAATAGTAGTATGGTGCATGCTTCTAAATCATGAGCACATTTCCAGAAATGTAAGGGCAATCCTGGCATCATTCATAATAGTAGTATGGTGCATGCTTCTAAAGCATGAGCGCAATCCTGGCATCATTCATAATAGTAGTATGGTGCATGCTTCTAAAGCATGAGGGCAAACCTGGCATCGTTCATAATAGTAGTATGGTGCATGCTTCTGAAGCACGAGGACATTTCCAGAAATGTAAGGGTAATCCTGGCATCATTCATAATAGTAGTATGGTGCATGCTTCTAAAGCATGAGGGCAATCCTGGCATCGTTCATAATAGTAGTACGGTGCATGCTTCTAAAGCACGAGGACATTTCCAGAAATGTAAGGGCAATCCTGGCATCATTCATAATAGTAGTATGGTGCATCCTTCTAAAGCATGAGGGCAATCCTGGCATCGTTCATAATAGTAGTATGGTGCATGCTTCTAAAGCACGAGGACATTTCCAGAAATGTAAGGGCAATCCTGGCATCATTCATAATAGTAGTATGGTGCATGCTTCTAAAGCATGAGGGCAATCCTGGCATCATTCATAATAGTAGTATGGTGCATGCTTCTAAAGCACGAGGACATTTCCAGAAATGTAAGGGCAATCCTGGCATCATTCATAATAGTAGTATGGTGCATGCTTCTAAAGCATGAGGACATTTCCAGAAATGTAAGGGCAATCCTGGCATCATTCATAATATTAGTATGGTGCATGCTTCTAAAGCATGACGGCAATCCTGGCATCATTCATAATAGTAGTATGGTGCATGCTTCTAAAGCACGAGGACATTTCCAGAAATTTAAGGGCAATCCTGGCATCATTCATAATAGTAGTATGGTGCATGCTTCTAAAGCATGAGGACATTTCCAGAAATGTAAGGGCAATCCTGGCATCATTCATAATAGTAGTATGGTGCATGCTTCTAAAGCATGAGGGCAATCCTGGCATCATTCATAATAGTAGTATGGTGCATGCTTCTAAAGAATGAGGGCAATCCTGGCATCATTCATAATAGTAGTAGTATGGTGCATGCTTCTAAAGCACGAGGGCAATCCTGGCATCATTCATAATAGTAGTATGGTGCATGCTTCTAAAGCATGAGGGCAATCCTGGCATAATTCATAATAGTAGTATGGTGCATGCTTCTAAAGCACGAGGACATTTCCAGAAATGTAAGGGCAATCCTGGCATCATTCATAATAGTAGTATGGTGCAGGCTTCTAAAGCATGAGGGCAATCCTGGCATCATTCATAATAGTAGTATGGTGCATGCTTCTAAAGCATGAGGGCAATCCTGGCATCATTCATAATAGTAGTATGGTGCATGCTTCTAAAGCATGAGGGCAATCCTGGCATCATTCATAATAGTAGTATGGTGCATGCTTCTAAAGCATGAGGGCAATCCTGGCATCATTCATAATAGTAGTATGGTGCATGCTTCTAAAGCACGAGGACATTTCCAGAAATGTAAGGGCAATCTTGGCATCATTCATAATAGTAGTATGGTGCATGCTTCTAAAGCATGAGGGCAATCCTGGCATCATTCATAATAGTAGTATGGTGCATGCTTCTAAAGCATGAGGGCAATCCTGGCATCATTCATAATAGTAGTATGGTGCATGCTTCTAAAGCATGAGGGCAATCCTGGCATCATTCATAATAGTAGTATGGTGCATGCTTCTAAAGTACGAGGACATTTCCAGAAATGTAAGGGCAATCCTGGCATCATTCATAATAGTAGTATGGTGCATGCTTCTAAAGCATGAGGGCAATCCTGGCATCATTTATAATAGTAGTATGGTGCATGCTTCTAAAGCACGAGGACATTTCCAGAAATGTAAGGGCAATCCTGGCATCATTCATAATAGTAGTATGGTGCATGCTTCTAAAGCATGAGGGCAATCCTGGCATCATTCATAATAGTAGTATGGTGCATGCTTCTAAAGCACGAGGGCATTTCCAGAAATGTAAGGGAAATCCTGGCATCATTCATAATAGTAGTGTGGTGCATGCTTCTGAAGCACGAGGCCATTTCCAGAAATGTAAGGGCAATCCTGGCATCATTCATAATAGTAGTATGGTGCATGCTTCTAAAGCATGGAGCAATCCTGGCATCATTCATAATAGTAGTATGGTGTATGCTTCTAAAGCACGAGGACATTTCCAGAAATGTAAGGGCATTCCTGGCATCGTTCATAATAGTAGTATGGTGCATGCTTCTAAAGCACGAGGCCATTTCCAGGAATGTAAGGGCAATCCTGGCATCATTCATAACAGTAGTATGGTGCATGCTTCTAAAGCATGAGGGCAATCCTGGCATCATTCATAATAGTAGTATGCTGCATGCTTCTAAAGCACGAGGACATTTCCAGAAATGTAAGGGCAATCCTGGCATCATTCATAATAATAGTATGGTGCATGCTTCTAAAGCATGAGGGCAATCCTGGCATCATTCATAATAGTAGTATGGTGCATGCTTCTAAAGCACGAGGACATTTCCAGAAATGTAAGGGCAATCCTGGCATCATTCATAATAGTAGTATGGTGCATGCTTCTAAAGCATGAGGGCAATCCTGGCATCATTCATAATAGTAGTATGGTGCATGCTTCTAAAGCATGAGGACAATCCTGGCATCATTCATAATACTAGTATGGTGCATGCTTCTAAAGCACGAGGACATTTCCAGAAATGTAAGGGCAATCCTGGCATCATTCATAATAGTAGTATGGTGCATGCTTCTAAAGCATGAGGGCAATCCTGGCATCATTCATAATAGTATTATGGTGCATGCTTCTAAAGCACGAGGACATTTCCAGAAATGTAAGGGCAATCCTGGCATCATTCATAATAGTAGTATGGTGCATGCTTCTAAAGCACGAGGACATTTCCAGAAATGTAAGGGCAATCCTGGCATCATTCATAATAGTAGTATGGTGCATGCTTCTAAAGCATGAGGGCAATCCTGGCATCATTCATAATAGTATTATGGTGCATGCTTCTAAAGCACGAGGACATTTCCAGAAATGTAAGGGCAATCCTGGCATCATTCATAATAGTAGTATGGTGCATGCTTCTAAAGCACAAGGACATTTCCAGAAATGTAAGGGCAATCCTGGCATCATTCATAATAGTAGTATGGTGCATGCTTCTAAAGCACGAGGACATTTCGAGAAATGTAAGGGCAATCCTGGCATCATTCATAATAGTAGTATGGTGCATGCTTCTAAAGCATGAGGGCAATCCTGGCATCATTCATAATAGTAGTATGGTGCATGCTTCTAAAGCATGAGGACATTTCCAGAAATGTAAGGGCAATCCTGGCATCATTCATAATAGTAGTATGGTGCATGCTTCTAAAGCATGAGGGCAATCCTGGCATCATTCATAATAGTAGTATGGTGCATGCTTCTAAAGCATGAGGGCAATCCTGGCATCATTCATAATAGTAGTATGGTGCATGCTTCTAAAGCATGAGGGCAATCCTGGCATCATTCATAAAGGTAGTATGGTGCATGCTTCTAAAGCATGAGGACATTTCCAGAAATGTAAGGGCAATCCTGGCATCATTCATAATAGTAGTCTGGTGCATGCTTCTAAAGCATGAGGGCAATCCTGGCATCATTCATAATAGTAGTATGGTGCATGCTTCTAAAGCATGAGGGCAATCTTGGCATCATTCATAATAGTAGTATGGTGCATGCTTCTAAAGCATGAGGGCAATCCTGGCATCATTCATAATAGTAGTATGGTGCATGCTTCTAAAGCATGAGGGCAATCCTGGCATCGTTCATAATAGTAGTATGGTGCATGCTTCTAAAGCACGAGGACATTTCCAGAAATGTAAGGGCAATCCTGGCATCGTTCATAATAGTAGTATGGTGCATGCTTCTAAAGCATGAGGGCAATCCTGGCATCATTCATAATAGTAGTATGGTGCATGCTTCTAAAGCATGAATGCAATCCTGGCATCGTTCATAATAGTAGTATGGTGCATGCTTCTAAAGCACAAGGACATTTCAAGAAATGTAAGGGCAATCCTGGCATCATTCATAATAGTAGTATGGTGCATGCTTCTAAAGCATGAGGGCAATCCTGGCATCATTCATAATAGTAGTATGGTGCATGCTTCTAAAGCATGAGGGCAATCCTGGCATCGTTCATAATAGTAGTATGGTGCATGCTTCTAAAGCACAAGGACATTTCCAGAAATGTAAGGGCAATCCTGGCATTATTCATAATAGTAGTATGGTGCATGCTTCTAAAGCATGAGGGCAATCCTGGCATCGTTCATAATAGTAGTATGGTGCATGCTTCTAAAGCATGAGGGCAATCCTGGCATCGTTCATAATAGTAGTATGGTGCATGCTTCTAAAGCACGAGGACATTTCCAGAAATGTAAGGGCAATCCTGGCATTATTCATAATAGTAGTATGGTGCATGCTTCTAAAGCATGAGGGCAATCCTGGCATCATTCATAATAGTAGTATGGTTAATGCTTCTAAAGCACGAGGACATTTCCAGAAATGTAAGGGCAATCCTGGCATCATTCATAATAGTAGTATGGTGCATGCTTCTAAAGCATGAGGGCAATCCTAGCATCATTCATAATAGTAGTATGGTGCATGCTTCTAAAGCATGAGGGCAATCCTGGCATCATTCATAATAGTAGTATGGTGCATGCTTCTAAAGCATGAAGGCAATCCTGGCATCATTCATAATAGTAGTATGGTGCATGCTTCTAAATCATGAGGACATTTCCAGAAATGTAAGGGCAATCCTGGAATCATTCATAATAGTAGTATGGTGCATGCTTCTAAAGCATGAGGGCAATCCTGGCATCATTGATAATAGTAGTATGGTGCATGCTTCTAAAGCATGAGGGCAATCCTGGCATCATTCATAATAGTAGTATGGTGCATGCTTCTAAAGCATGAGGGCAATCCTGGCATCATTCATAATAGTAGTATGGTGCATGCTTCTAAAGCACGAGGACATTTCCAGAAATGTAAGGGCAATCATTCATAATAGTAGTATGGTGCATGCTTCTAAAGCATGAGGGCAATCCTGGCATCATTGATAATAGTAGTATGGTGCATGCTTCTAAAGCATGAGGGCAATCCTGGCATCATTCATAATAGTAGTGTGGTGCATGCTTCTAAAGGATGAGGGCAATCCTGGCATCATTCATAATAGTAGTATGGTGCATGCTTCTAAAGCACGAGGACATTTCCAGAATTGTAAGGGCAATCCTGGCATCATTCATAATAGTAGTATGGTGCATGCTTCTAAAGCATGAGGGCAATCCTGGCATCATTCATAATAGTAGTATGGTGCATGCTTCTAAAGCATGAGGGCAATCCTGGCATCATTCATAATAGTAGTATGGTGCATGCTTCTAAAGCATGAGGGCAATCCTGGCATCGTTCATAATAGTAGTATGGTGCATGCTTCTAAAGCACGAGGACATTAACAGAAATGTAAGGGCAATCCTGGCATCATTCATAATAGTAGTAGGGTGCATGCTTCTAAAGCATGAGGGCAATCCTGGCATCGTTCATAATAGTAGTATGATGCATGCTTCTAAAGCACGAGGACATTTCCAGAAATGTAAGGGCAATCCTGGCATCATTCATAATAGTAGTATGATGCATGCTTCTAAAGCATGAGGGCAATCCTGGCATCATTCATAATAGTAGTATGGTGCATGCTTCTAAAGCATGAGGGCAATCCTGGCATCATTCATAATAGTAGTATGGTGCATGCTTCTAAAGAATGAGGGCAATCCTGGCATCATTCATAATAGTAGTATGGTGCATGCTTCTAAAGCATGAGGGCAATCCTGGCATCATTCATAATAGTAGTATGGTGCATGCTTCTAAAGCATGAGGGCAATCCTGGCATCATTCATAATAGTAGTATGGTGCATGCTTCTAAAGCACGAGGACATTTCCAGAAATGTAAGGGCAATCTTGGCATCATTCATAATAGTAGTATGGTGCATGCTTCTAAAGCATGAGGGCAATCCTGGCATCATTCATAATAGTAGTATGGTGCATGCTTCTAAAGCATGAGGGCAATCCTGGCATCATTCATAATAGTAGTATGGTGCATGCTTCTAAAGCATGAGGGCAATCCTGGCATCATTCATAATAGTAGTATGGTGCATGCTTCTAAAGTACAAGGACATTTCCAGAAATGTAAGGGCAATCCTGGCATCATTCATAATAGTAGTATGGTGCATGCTTCTAAAGCATGAGGGCAATCCTGGCATCATTTATAATAGTAGTATGGTGCATGCTTCTAAAGCACGAGGACATTTCCAGAAATGTAAGGGCAATCCTGGCATCATTCATAATAGTATGGTGCATGCTTCTAAAGCATGAGGGCAATCCTGGCATCATTCATAATAGTAGTATGGTGCATGCTTCTAAAGCACGAGGGCATTTCCAGAAATGTAAGGGCAATCCTGGCATCATTCATAATAGTAGTGTGGTGCATGCTTCTGAAGCACGAGGCCATTTCCAGAAATGTAAGGGCAATCCTGGCATCATTCATAATAGTAGTTTGGTGCATGCTTCTAAAGCATGAGGGCAATCCTGGCATCATTCATAATAGTAGTATGGTGTATGCTTCTAAAGCACGAGGACATTTCCAGAAATGTAAGGGCATTCCTGGCATCGTTCATAATAGTAGTATGGTGCATGCTTCTAAAGCACGAGGCCATTTCCAGGAATGTAAGGGCAATCCTGGCATCATTCATAACAGTAGTATGGTGCATGCTTCTAAAGCATGAGGGCAATCCTGGCATCATTCATAATAGTAGTATGCTGCATGCTTCTAAAGCACGAGGACATTTCCAGAAATGTAAGGGCAATCCTGGCATCATTCATAATAGTAGTGTGGTGCATGCTTCTAAAGCATGAGGGCAATCCTGGCATCATTCATAATAGTAGTATGGTGCATGCTTCTAAAGCACGAGGACATTTCCAGAAATGTAAGGGCAATCCTGGCATCATTCATAATAGTAGTATGGTGCATGCTTCTAAAGCATGAGGGCAATCCTGGCATCATTCATAATAGTAGTATGGTGCATGCTTCTAAAGCATGAGGGCAATCCTGGCATCATTCATAATAGTAGTATGGTGCATGCTTCTAAAGCACGAGGACATTTCCAGAAATGTAAGGGCAATCCTGGCATCATTCATAATAGTAGTATGGTGCATGCTTCTAAAGCATGAGGGCAATCCTGGCATCATTCATAATAGTATTATGGTGCATGCTTCTAAAGCACGAGGACATTTCCAGAAATGTAAGGGCAATCCTGGCATCATTCATAATAGTAGTATGGTGCATGCTTCTAAAGCACGAGGACATTTCCAGAAATGTAAGGGCAATCCTGGCATCATTCATAATAGTAGTATGGTGCATGCTTCTAAAGCATGAGGGCAATCCTGGCATCATTCATAATAGTATTATGGTGCATGCTTCTAAAGCACGAGGACATTTCCAGAAATGTAAGGGCACTCCTGGCATCATTCATAATAGTAGTATGGTGCATGCTTCTAAAGCACGAGGACATTTCCAGAAATGTAAGGACAATCCTGGCATCATTCATAATAGTAGTATGGTGCATGCTTCTAAAGCACGAGGACATTTCGAGAAATGTAAGGGCAATCCTGGCATCATTCATAATAGTAGTATGGTGCATGCTTCTAAAGCATGAGGGCAATCCTGGCATCATTCATAATAGTAGTATGGTGCATGCTTCTAAAGCATGAGGACATTTCCAGAAATGTAAGGGCAATCCTGGCATCATTCATAATAGTAGTATGGTGCATGCTTCTAAAGCATGAGGGCAATCCTGGCATCATTCATAATAGTAGTATGGTGCATGCTTCTAAAGCATGAGGGCAATCCTGGCATCATTCATAATAGTAGTATGGTGCATGCTTCTAAAGCACGAGGACATTTCCAGAAATGTAAGGGCAATCCTGGCATCATTCATAATAGTAGTCTGGTGCATGCTTCTAAAGCATGAGGGCAATCCTGGCATCATTCATAATAGTAGTATGGTGCATGCTTCTAAAGCATGAGGGCAATCTTGGCATCATTCATAATAGTAGTATGGTGCATGCTTCTAAAGCATGAGGGCAATCCTGGCATCATTCATAATAGTAGTATGGTGCATGCTTCTAAAGCATGAGGGCAATCCTGGCATCGTTCATAATAGTAGTATGGTGCATGCTTCTAAAGCACGAGGACATTTCCAGAAATGTAAGGGCAATCCTGGCATCGTTCATAATAGTAGTATGGTGCATGCTTCTAAAGCATGAGGGCAATCCTGGCATCATTCATAATAGTAGTATGGTGCATGCTTCTAAAGCATGAATGCAATCCTGGCATCGTTCATAATAGTAGTATGGTGCATGCTTCAAAAGCATGAGGGCAATCCTGGCATCATTCATAATAGTAGTATGGTGCATGCTTCAAAAGCATGAGGGCAATCCTGGCATCATTCATAATAGTAGTATGGTGCATGCTTCTAAAGCATGAGGGCAATCCTGGCATCGTTCATAATAGTAGTATGGTGCATGCTTCTAAAGCACAAGGACATTTCCAGAAATGTAAGGGCAATCCTGGCATTATTCATAATAGTAGTATGGTGCATGCTTCTAAAGCATGAGGGCAATCCTGGCATCGTTCATAATAGTAGTATGGTGCATGCTTCTAAAGCATGAGGACATTTCCAGAAATGTAAGGGCAATCCTGGCATCATTCATAATAGTAGTATGGTGCATGCTTCTAAAGCATGAGGGCAATCCTGGCATCGTTCATAATAGTAGTATGGTGCATGCTTCTAAAGCACGAGGACATTTCCAGAAATGTAAGGGCAATCCTGGCATTATTCATAATAGTAGTATGGTGCATGCTTCTAAAGCATGAGGGCAATCCTGGCATCATTCATAATAGTAGTATGGTTAATGCTTCTAAAGCACGAGGACATTTCCAGAAATGTAAGGGCAATCCTGGCATCATTCATAATAGTAGTATGGTGCATGCTTCTAAAGCATGAGGGCAATCCTAGCATCATTCATAATAGTAGTATGGTGCATGCTTCTAAAGCATGAGGGCAATCCTGGCATCATTCCTAATAGTAGTATGGTGCATGCTTCTAAAGCATGAAGGCAATCCTGGCATCATTCATAATAGTAGTATGGTGCATGCTTCTAAATCATGAGGACATTTCCAGAAATGTAAGGGCAATCCTGGCATCATTCATAATAGTAGTATTGTGCATGCTTCTAAAGCATGAGGGCAATCCTGGCATCATTGATAATAGTAGTATGGTGCATGCTTCTAAAGCATGAGGGCAATCCTGGCATCATTCATAATAGTAGTATGGTGCATGCTTCTAAAGCATGAGGGCAATCCTGGCATCATTCATAATAGTAGTATGGTGCATGCTTCTAAAGCACGAGGACATTTCCAGAAATGTAAGGGCAATCATTCATAATAGTAGTATGGTGCATGCTTCTAAAGCATGAGGGCAATCCTGGCATCATTGATAATAGTAGTATGGTGCTTGCTTCTAAAGCATGAGGGCAATCCTGGCATCATTCATAATAGTAGTGTGGTGCATGCTTCTAAAGCATGAGGGCAATCCTGGCATCATTCATAATAGTAGTATGGTGCATGCTTCTAAAGCACGAGGACATTTCCAGAAATGTAAGGGCAATCCTGGCATCATTCATAATAGTAGTATGGTGCATGCTTCTAAAGCATGAGGGCAATCCTGGCATCATTCATAATAGTAGTATGGTGCATGCTTCTAAAGCATGAGGGCAATCCTGGCATCATTCATAATAGTAGTATGGTGCATGCTTCTAAAGCATGAGGGCAATCCTGGCATCGTTCATAATAGTAGTATGGTGCATGCTTCTAAAGCACGAGGACATTTCCAGAAATGTAAGGGCAATCCTGGCATCATTCATAATAGTAGTAGGGTGCATGCTTCTAAAGCATGAGGGCAATCCTGGCATCGTTCATAATAGTAGTATGATGCATGCTTCTAAAGCACGAGGACATTTCCAGAAATGTAAGGGCAATCCTGGCATCATCCATGATAGTAGTATGATGCATGCTTCTAAAGCATGAGGGCAATCCTGGCATCATTCATAATAGTAGTATGGTGCATGCTTCTAAAGCATGAGGGAAATCCTGGCATCGTTCATAATAGTAGTATGGTGCATGCTTCTAAAGCACGAGGACATTTCCAGAAATGTAAGGGCAATCCTGGCATCATTCATAATAGTAGTATGGTGCATGCTTCTAAAGCATGAGGGCAATCCTGGCATCGTTCATAATAGTAGTATGGTGCATGCTTCTAAAGCACAAGGACATTTCCAGAAATGTAAGGGCAATCCTGGCATCATTCATTATAGTAGTATGGTGCATGCTTCTAATGCATGAGGGCAATCCTGGCATCGTTCATAATAGTAGTATGGTGCATGCTTCTAAAGCACGAGGACATTTCCAGAAATGTAAGGGCAATCCTGGCATTATTCATAATAGTAGTAAGGTGCATGCTTCTAAAGCATGAGGGCAATCCTGGCATCATTCATAATAGTAGTATGGTGCATGCTTCTAAAGCATGAGGGAAATCCTGGCATTGTTCATAATAGTAGTATGGTGCATGCTTCTAAAGCACGAGGACATTTCCAGAAATGTAAGGGCAATCCTGGCATCATTCATAATAGTAGTATGGTGCATGCTTCTAAAGCATGAGGGCAATCCTGGCATCGTTCATAATAGTAGTATGGTGCATGCTTCTAAAGCACAAGGACATTTCCAGAAATGTAAGGGCAATCCTGGCATCATTCATTATAGTAGTATGGTGCATGCTTCTAATGCATGAGGGCAATCCTGGCATCGTTCATAATAGTAGTATGGTGCATGCTTCTAAAGCACGAGGACATTTCCAGAAATGTAAGGGCAATCCTGGCATTATTCATAATAGTAGTAAGGTGCATGCTTCTAAAGCATGATGGCAATCCTGGCATCATTCATAATAGTAGTATGTTGCATGCTTCTAAAGCATGAGGGCAATCCTGGCATCATTCATAATATTAGTATGGTGCATGCATCTAAAGCATGAGGGCAATCCTGGCATCATT
Source organism: Ambystoma mexicanum (assembly GCF_040938575.1). Classification (NCBI taxonomy): domain Eukaryota; kingdom Metazoa; phylum Chordata; class Amphibia; order Caudata; family Ambystomatidae; genus Ambystoma; species Ambystoma mexicanum. The sequence goes on along the minus strand of NC_090936.1, from coordinate 14,877,642 downwards.
CATAATAGTAGTATGGTGCATGCTTCTAAAGCATGAAGGCAATCCTGGCATCATTCATAATAGTAGTATGGTGCATGCTTCTAAAGCACGAGGACATTTCCAGAAATGTAAGGGCAATCCTGGCATCATTCATAATAGTAGTATGGTGCATGCTTCTAAAGAATGAGGGCAATCCTGGCATCATTCATAATAGTAGTATGGTGCATGCTTCTAAATCATGAGCACATTTCCAGAAATGTAAGGGCAATCCTGGCATCATTCATAATAGTAGTATGGTGCATGCTTCTAAAGCATGAGCGCAATCCTGGCATCATTCATAATAGTAGTATGGTGCATGCTTCTAAAGCATGAGGGCAAACCTGGCATCGTTCATAATAGTAGTATGGTGCATGCTTCTGAAGCACGAGGACATTTCCAGAAATGTAAGGGTAATCCTGGCATCATTCATAATAGTAGTATGGTGCATGCTTCTAAAGCATGAGGGCAATCCTGGCATCGTTCATAATAGTAGTACGGTGCATGCTTCTAAAGCACGAGGACATTTCCAGAAATGTAAGGGCAATCCTGGCATCATTCATAATAGTAGTATGGTGCATGCTTCTAAAGCATGAGGGCAATCCTGGCATCGTTCATAATAGTAGTATGGTGCATGCTTCTAAAGCACGAGGACATTTCCAGAAATGTAAGGGCAATCCTGGCATCATTCATAATAGTAGTATGGTGCATGCTTCTAAAGCATGAGGGCAATCCTGGCATCATTCATAATAGTAGTATGGTGCATGCTTCTAAAGCACGAGGACATTTCCAGAAATGTAAGGGCAATCCTGGCATCATTCATAATAGTAGTATGGTGCATGCTTCTAAAGCATGAGGACATTTCCAGAAATGTAAGGGCAATCCTGGCATCATTCATAATATTAGTATGGTGCATGCTTCTAAAGCATGACGGCAATCCTGGCATCATTCATAATAGTAGTATGGTGCATGCTTCTAAAGCACGAGGACATTTCCAGAAATTTAAGGGCAATCCTGGCATCATTCATAATAGTAGTATGGTGCATGCTTCTAAAGCATGAGGACATTTCCAGAAATGTAAGGGCAATCCTGGCATCATTCATAATAGTAGTATGGTGCATGCTTCTAAAGCATGAGGGCAATCCTGGCATCATTCATAATAGTAGTATGGTGCATGCTTCTAAAGAATGAGGGCAATCCTGGCATCATTCATAATAGTAGTAGTATGGTGCATGCTTCTAAAGCACGAGGGCAATCCTGGCATCATTCATAATAGTAGTATGGTGCATGCTTCTAAAGCATGAGGGCAATCCTGGCATAATTCATAATAGTAGTATGGTGCATGCTTCTAAAGCACGAGGACATTTCCAGAAATGTAAGGGCAATCCTGGCATCATTCATAATAGTAGTATGGTGCAGGCTTCTAAAGCATGAGGGCAATCCTGGCATCATTCATAATAGTAGTATGGTGCATGCTTCTAAAGCATGAGGGCAATCCTGGCATCATTCATAATAGTAGTATGGTGCATGCTTCTAAAGCATGAGGGCAATCCTGGCATCATTCATAATAGTAGTATGGTGCATGCTTCTAAAGCATGAGGGCAATCCTGGCATCATTCATAATAGTAGTATGGTGCATGCTTCTAAAGCACGAGGACATTTCCAGAAATGTAAGGGCAATCTTGGCATCATTCATAATAGTAGTATGGTGCATGCTTCTAAAGCATGAGAGCAATCCTGGCATCATTCATAATAGTAGTATGGTGCATGCTTCTAAAGCATGAGGGCAATCCTGGCATCATTCATAATAGTAGTATGGTGCATGCTTCTAAAGCATGAGGGCAATCCTGGCATCATTCATAATAGTAGTATGGTGCATGCTTCTAAAGTACAAGGACATTTCCAGAAATGTAAGGGCAATCCTGGCATCATTCATAATAGTAGTATGGTGCATGCTTCTAAAGCATGAGGGCAATCCTGGCATCATTTATAATAGTAGTATGGTGCATGCTTCTAAAGCACGAGGACATTTCCAGAAATGTAAGGGCAATCCTGGCATCATTCATAATAGTAGTATGGTGCATGCTTCTAAAGCATGAGGGCAATCCTGGCATCATTCATAATAGTAGTATGGTGCATGCTTCTAAAGCACGAGGGCATTTCCAGAAATGTAAGGGAAATCCTGGCATCATTCATAATAGTAGTGTGGTGCATGCTTCTGAAGCACGAGGCCATTTCCAGAAATGTAAGGGCAATCCTGGCATCATTCATAATAGTAGTATGGTGCATGCTTCTAAAGCATGGAGCAATCCTGGCATCATTCATAATAGTAGTATGGTGTATGCTTCTAAAGCACGAGGACATTTCCAGAAATGTAAGGGCATTCCTGGCATCGTTCATAATAGTAGTATGGTGCATGCTTCTAAAGCACGAGGCCATTTCCAGGAATGTAAGGGCAATCCTGGCATCATTCATAACAGTAGTATGGTGCATGCTTCTAAAGCATGAGGGCAATCCTGGCATCATTCATAATAGTAGTATGCTGCATGCTTCTAAAGCACGAGGACATTTCCAGAAATGTAAGGGCAATCCTGGCATCATTCATAATAATAGTATGGTGCATGCTTCTAAAGCATGAGGGCAATCCTGGCATCATTCATAATAGTAGTATGGTGCATGCTTCTAAAGCACGAGGACATTTCCAGAAATGTAAGGGCAATCCTGGCATCATTCATAATAGTAGTATGGCGCATGCTTCTAAAGCATGAGGGCAATCCTGGCATCATTCATAATAGTAGTATGGTGCATGCTTCTAAAGCATGAGGACAATCCTGGCATCATTCATAATACTAGTATGGTGCATGCTTCTAAAGCACGAGGACATTTCCAGAAATGTAAGGGCAATCCTGGCATCATTCATAATAGTAGTATGGTGCATGCTTCTAAAGCATGAGGGCAATCCTGGCATCATTCATAATAGTATTATGGTGCATGCTTCTAAAGCACGAGGACATTTCCAGAAATGTAAGGGCAATCCTGGCATCATTCATAATAGTAGTATGGTGCATGCTTCTAAAGCACGAGGACATTTCCAGAAATGTAAGGGCAATCCTGGCATCATTCATAATAGTAGTATGGTGCATGCTTCTAAAGCATGAGGGCAATCCTGGCATCATTCATAATAGTATTATGGTGCATGCTTCTAAAGCACGAGGACATTTCCAGAAATGTAAGGGCAATCCTGGCATCATTCATAATAGTAGTATGGTGCATGCTTCTAAAGCACAAGGACATTTCCAGAAATGTAAGGGCAATCCTGGCATCATTCATAATAGTAGTATGGTGCATGCTTCTAAAGCACGAGGACATTTCGAGAAATGTAAGGGCAATCCTGGCATCATTCATAATAGTAGTATGGTGCATGCTTCTAAAGCATGAGGGCAATCCTGGCATCATTCATAATAGTAGTATGGTGCATGCTTCTAAAGCATGAGGACATTTCCAGAAATGTAAGGGCAATCCTGGCATCATTCATAATAGTAGTATGGTGCATGCTTCTAAAGCATGAGGGCAATCCTGGCATCATTCATAATAGTAGTATGGTGCATGCTTCTAAAGCATGAGGGCAATCCTGGCATCATTCATAATAGTAGTATGGTGCATGCTTCTAAAGCATGAGGGCAATCCTGGCATCATTCATAATAGTAGTATGGTGCATGCTTCTAAAGCACGAGGACATTTCCAGAAATGTAAGGGCAATCCTGGCATCATTCATAATAGTAGTCTGGTGCATGCTTCTAAAGCATGAGGGCAATCCTGGCATCATTCATAATAGTAGTATGGTGCATGCTTCTAAAGCATGAGGGCAATCTTGGCATCATTCATAATAGTAGTATGGTGCATGCTTCTAAAGCATGAGGGCAATCCTGGCATCATTCATAATAGTAGTATGGTGCATGCTTCTAAAGCATGAGGGCAATCCTGGCATCGTTCATAATAGTAGTATGGTGCATGCTTCTAAAGCACGAGGACATTTCCAGAAATGTAAGGGCAATCCTGGCATCGTTCATAATAGTAGTATGGTGCATGCTTCTAAAGCATGAGGGCAATCCTGGCATCATTCATAATAGTAGTATGGTGCATGCTTCTAAAGCATGAATGCAATCCTGGCATCGTTCATAATAGTAGTATGGTGCATGCTTCTAAAGCACGAGGACATTTCAAGAAATGTAAGGGCAATCCTGGCATCATTCATAATAGTAGTATGGTGCATGCTTCTAAAGCATGAGGGCAATCCTGGCATCATTCATAATAGTAGTATGGTGCATGCTTCTAAAGCATGAGGGCAATCCTGGCATCGTTCATAATAGTAGTATGGTGCATGCTTCTAAAGCACAAGGACATTTCCAGAAATGTAAGGGCAATCCTGGCATTATTCATAATAGTAGTATGGTGCATGCTTCTAAAGCATGAGGGCAATCCTGGCATCGTTCATAATAGTAGTATGGTGCATGCTTCTAAAGCATGAGGGCAATCCTGGCATCGTTCATAATAGTAGTATGGTGCATGCTTCTAAAGCACGAGGACATTTCCAGAAATGTAAGGGCAATCCTGGCATTATTCATAATAGTAGTATGGTGCATGCTTCTAAAGCATGAGGGCAATCCTGGCATCATTCATAATAGTAGTATGGTTAATGCTTCTAAAGCACGAGGACATTTCCAGAAATGTAAGGGCAATCCTGGCATCATTCATAATAGTAGTATGGTGCATGCTTCTAAAGCATGAGGGCAATCCTAGCATCATTCATAATAGTAGTATGGTGCATGCTTCTAAAGCATGAGGGCAATCCTGGCATCATTCATAATAGTAGTATGGTGCATGCTTCTAAAGCATGAAGGCAATCCTGGCATCATTCATAATAGTAGTATCGTGCATGCTTCTAAATCATGAGGACATTTCCAGAAATGTAAGGGCAATCCTGGAATCATTCATAATAGTAGTATGGTGCATGCTTCTAAAGCATGAGGGCAATCCTGGCATCATTGATAATAGTAGTATGGTGCATGCTTCTAAAGCATGAGGGCAATCCTGGCATCATTCATAATAGTAGTATGGTGCATGCTTCTAAAGCATGAGGGCAATCCTGGCATCATTCATAATAGTAGTATGGTGCATGCTTCTAAAGCACGAGGACATTTCCAGAAATGTAAGGGCAATCATTCATAATAGTAGTATGGTGCATGCTTCTAAAGCATGAGGGCAATCCTGGCATCATTGATAATAGTAGTATGGTGCATGCTTCTAAAGCATGAGGGCAATCCTGGCATCATTCATAATAGTAGTGTGGTGCATGCTTCTAAAGGATGAGGGCAATCCTGGCATCATTCATAATAGTAGTATGGTGCATGCTTCTAAAGCACGAGGACATTTCCAGAAATGTAAGGGCAATCCTGGCATCATTCATAATAGTAGTATGGTGCATGCTTCTAAAGCATGAGGGCAATCCTGGCATCATTCATAATAGTAGTATGGTGCATGCTTCTAAAGCATGAGGGCAATCCTGGCATCATTCATAATAGTAGTATGGTGCATGCTTCTAAAGCATGAGGGCAATCCTGGCATCGTTCATAATAGTAGTATGGTGCATGCTTCTAAAGCACGAGGACATTTCCAGAAATGTAAGGGCAATCCTGGCATCATTCATAATAGTAGTAGGGTGCATGCTTCTAAAGCATGAGGGCAATCCTGGCATCGTTCATAATAGTAGTATGATGCATGCTTCTAAAGCACGAGGACATTTCCAGAAATGTAAGGGCAATCCTGGCATCATTCATAATAGTAGTATGATGCATGCTTCTAAAGCATGAGGGCAATCCTGGCATCATTCATAATAGTAGTATGGTGCATGCTTCTAAAGCATGAGGGAAATCCTGGCATCGTTCATAATAGTAGTATGGTGCATGCTTCTAAAGCACGAGGACATTTCCAGAAATGTAAGGGCAATCCTGGCATCATTCATAATAGTAGTATGGTGCATGCTTCTAAAGCATGAGGGCAATCCTGGCATCGTTCATAATAGTAGTATGGTGCATGCTTCTAAAGCACGAGGACATTTCCAGAAATGTAAGGGCAATCCTGGCATTATTCATAATAGTAGTAAGGTGCATGCTTCTAAAGCATGATGGCAATCCTGGCATCATTCATAATAGTAGTATGGTGCATGCTTCTAAAGCATGAGGGCAATCCTGGCATCATTCATAATATTAGTATGGTGCATGCATCTAAAGCATGAGGGCAATCCTGGCATCATTCATAATAGTAGTATGGTGCATGCTTCTAAAGCATGAAGGCAATCCTGGCATCATTCATAATAGTAGTATGGTGCATGCTTCTAAAGCATGAGGGCAATCCTGGCATCGTTCATAATAGTAGTACGGTGCATGCTTCTAAAGCACGAGGACATTTCCAGAAATGTAAGGGCAATCCTGGCATCATTCATAATAGTAGTATGGTGCATGCTTCTAAAGCATGAGGGCAATCCTGGCATCGTTCATAATAGTAGTATGGTGCATGCTTCTAAAGCACGAGGACATTTCCAGAAATGTGAGGGCAATCCTGGCATCATTCATAATAGTAGTATGGTGCATGCTTCTAAAGCATGAGGGCAATCCTGGCATCATTCATAATAGTAGTATGGTGCATGCTTCTAAAGCACGAGGACATTTCCAGAAATGTAAGGGCAATCCTGGCATCATTCATAATAGTAGTATGGTGCATGCTTCTAAAGCATGAGGACATTTCCAGAAATGTAAGGGCAATCCTGGCATCATTCATAATATTAGTATGGTGCATGCTTCTAAAGCATGACGGCAATCCTGGCATCATTCATAATAGTAGTATGGTGCATGCTTCTAAAGCACGAGGACATTTCCAGAAATGTAAGGGCAATCCTGGCATCATTCATAATAGTAGTATGGTGCATGCTTCTAAAGCATGAGAACATTTCCAGAACATTCCTTCACTCCAATGGGTTTAAAGACAAATGGGTTCTGATCAGGAGGATCAGCTAGCGCTCCTGCTGAGCACTCAGATGTAATATGTACAAGTGGTTCTACTGGTTTAGGAGCAATTCTTTTTTTTTCTCTTGGTTTTTGTATTTTATTTATAAAGTGATCTTGAACTATAATACAATCTTGAGTATCGGGGGAGAAGAAATGTCCAGTTTCTATAGGGCAGTTTAGCTTGCCTAAAATGGGGGTGGGGGATGAGCTTCAGTGTATTGTTTTCTGCTGATGAAATGCGAGAGTTATAATGCTCTTTTGTAGGGTGACAAATGTTTTTATTTCCGCGTCAAGACAATTTCTTTTGCCAGCCTCTTTCTTTCAGCTGTTTAGCTTTTTTAAGTGTGGTCAACTTCTCAGACCACAGTTTCTGTTTTATGTTCTTTTTACAGAACAGAACTTTTTAAAACATTTTAAATGGGCTATCTTGTCCAGAAAAAGAGGTAAATGTCTAATAATCATCAGCCAAAGCCTCAGGGGAACCCGTTTCTTTAGTAGAAGCCATCAAAGACCCCATGCAATCAGAAAGTTCAGCAGCCGATCTGTTCTTGAGATTGTGGTTCATGGTGGTAATAACAGGAGAGTCCACTCTCTTCAGCTTTATTGTGGCTTAATGTAAAAAAAAAATATCACAGCATGTTCGGACCATATACAAAGCTCTACAGAAGTAAAAACACGGACATTCTTTGTAGCAAACTGGTATAAATTGTTAACCTTTGTGTGTGTGTGGCTGCTATCAAAATCTGCACGAACCCCATATTTGATAGTGCTTCCTTCAAACAAATGACATCTTTGACAGAGGGGTCTCCCAACCCATCATTCAGGTTGTCTAAGATAACGGTGGCCGCTTTGGGTTTGGATAGAGACACAACAACTACCATAAAGGCCTCCTGAAAGTACGCCATGCCTTTCAGTGGCCGGTAAACAAGGACAAAATGAATAAAAAAATTGAAATGTTGAGTTTTCTGGAATACATTAACAATCTGTATTATCCATCTGGTTTTGGAATAATCCAATAATGTTGCAGTAAATAACCGCCACCCCACTGCCTTTGCACTCAGCCCAATTGGCATTAAAGATAGAATAATCTTTTGGAACTTTGATATCAATTACAGGTCCTGAAGATAAAGGGGAAGGTCACCTTGATATTTCTGTGCAGAGTCTCCATTGTCTGTTGGGATTTAACATTTCTAGTACTGGGCTATTTAAGGTACTGTGCATCAGAAGCATAATCCATCAGGATTTCAAATTTATGATGGCCCCTGTGAGTGTTTTCCATGGATACTAGAGGCAACCTGTACTGTATTTCACATGCTGTTACCACATTAGGGTCCCAAGATGTTGTCATATAATGGAGTAATATTTGTCCACAATCATAAGAATTTACAAGAGGAAATGATCTGGAAAGCTAGGGGAATTTATCTCAATTGTTGTCTTTGTTAATCTGTCAAACTTGCATCAGCCAAACTGATCTGTTCTTCTACCATCTGACAGAAGCCTGTGTATATTTCTGGAGTGTCAGTGTATGAAGTATCTTCTATTTTGGTGGAGAGATTTTAATTTACGGCATCTACCTGGATGGGGAATTCCTTGATGTTGCGGTAGTAAGCAGTGACACAGAATACATTTTCAACCTCCCAACATATCAAAGGTAACATCCTTCGGCCCATAGGGCACAGGAAGTACACCCTAAAATACTAACCTTGTTGAGTTATAGAGCTTCTGGTTTGCTACCATCATTATTGTTATAACAACTGTCAGGTATGGTACACATGATGGTGTTGGTAAAGTCCATGGTAAAGCGTATGGATAAAAAAGCATTTCCAATGGTGGTGTCTTGGGATAAAATGCCACTTTGAGGCACAGTATTGTCAACCAATATTTGAATGACATTGACTTTGTTATCTACACATGGAGTTGAATTCAGAGCCGGCCCTTATTGCTGAACAAAAACATTTAAATGGAAAAAAAAAACCTTTTTCATTGAATGGGGTTTCTTATTTTCGGATCTTAACGGTAGGAGTGTATCCAGGAATACCAACTTTTTCTTTGATTTGAACATCAGCTGCAGAAGGCAGTAATTGACATGACCGAAATGCCTTTTGAAGATCATTGAAGTCCAACGGCTGTCCCTTGATTCTGGCCAGACTTTGTTATTGATAAAATACTAATGAATTGATGTAGATTGTCATTATTGATATAGCAATTGGAAATAAAATCTCAAGACTGAGCAATTGGATTAATTTATTTGTTTGCAATGCTAATGTTCATCACACGCCTCAGCACACATGGACTTATAGGCTGCCTTTTGGGCGTTTCGAGTGTTTCTATGTGTTGAACATTATTTCAAAATGGCTGCCTTGTAAGAGGAGACTTTGTAATGATTGTGGTCTTCTAGTCCAGCAAACAAACTAGAAACCTGGAGAAAAGGCACATTTCATGTATTCAATGTTATTTTTGGCCATTCCTCGATGCATATGATTCCATCATTGGTTCATATCATTTTAGATGCTCCCATACAGAATATGTTGCATTTTTATGATAATGTGTCATCTAGCTTTTTATGGCCTTAATCTATTAGTGGGACTTTCAAAAATGTGATTTTGTATTCCCTTTTCTATGTCTCCTTACTTGGGTCCAACCTCTCATCTGAGTCAGAGCCGTTACTTGAGGTCACCTCCCTGCTTGCATATGAGCTCACCCTGTCATAATAATTATAGGAAGGTTTAATGTGACTACAGTAGGTACACTCTTTTATGTCTTCTCCATTGGTCTCCTGGGTAATGGGCCTCAAATCTTTTCTGATGGGCTGCATAGTATGTCAGTTCTTCAAATTATCACTCGGCATCAGTGTTTCTCCATATACTTCGGGATTCCAGTAAATCCCCATAATGCTTGGCATAGATGGGTGCTTTTAAAATGCCCTTTTTTGGTTGTGTACTTTAACTCATAAAGGATAAACGGCCTCTCTACTGGATCATACGCTGCAATTATTGAACCTTTAACTCATTTTCATATAGTTCTTCACTGATTATATATTTGGGACTGCTCTCATTCCCTCTCCTGTCCACTCCAGACATACTCGGTGGGTCACCCCCCCCCTCCTCTTTCCCCCTGGAATTCTCAATATTACTCTGTTGCTGAAAAGGAACTGAAGACTTTCTGTGAATCTCGGTGCTTTGGGAAGGGGAATAGGTGTTTCTGGCACCCCCTATGTCCTCAGTAAGAGCCACTGGTAGTTCTCTGGGAAAGTCTGGACAATGGACAGCTGATCTCAGGAATTGGAGGTGATCTCTGCTCTACATAAACAGTATTTTTCTATGAACCCAACTTAGTCTCTATAATCTCTGGTCTAATTCTAGTATTATCATTATCCATTTTAATGATCATCTGTTGCTGGTCTCTACTCTATATAAACAGTATTTCTCTATGAACCCAATTTAGTTTTTATAATCTCTGGTCTAAATCTCGCATTATTATCCATTTTAAGCATCATCTGTTGCTTACGTTGTGCCCATTGTTCCCTCGATTCCCTTGACTGCCCAACCTGGTTTGAAATCTCATGTTTTGGAGGACAGTTTGTCTTGTGTGTTAGTAACTCTTTCTGTGAGGAATATTTGTCTTTATAGCAATCATAGACCTCTTCCAGTGAGTCTTGGTTTTGAACTGCCAGCTTGTTCATTCTTTCTCCAAGTGTTTAATCTCCACCACTGCATTATTAAGATCCTTCGTTCATTTTTGTGACTTCACTTTCCTTGTCAGTCTCCTCTATTCTTTTCACTAGCTGAAGACAACTTATTCTGTGCATAAGATGAGGTGGTTTATTTATTGAATGGCAGTGTCTTTTTCTTGGGTACCTGCATGCATTGCTGCTTGATTATTTGTATTCTGTGTTGCAACTCATCAATTCAGCCTGTGAATCAATATACCGCATGAGGTTTGCTTGTGATTCCTTTCTTTCTCCCTGAGTTGCATTCTTATAGCCATAATATGGTCTAAAACCTTAGTAAAAGTGGTTTGATCATTTAATTTACTATTTACTTTTTAATGTGTGTGCATGCACTCATTCTGAAAGTCGTGAAAGTGTAAAGTCTCTCTGAGCATTGTTTGGCTTCTCTGCTCACTTTCAATTCCTCTTGTATTGCCTCTAATGGACTATGCTGTTTCTGAAGTCATTGTTTTTGGTCATCTAGGGAGTCACTTATCTGTTTCATTTATTGATCTCACTGGTAACTAACTTGTTGAATGTGTGTTAATTCTCGGGAGGATAGCTCAGGGGCAACGCACTTGCCTTGGAAGCAAGATGACACAGATCAACACAGGTTCGATCCCTGGGTCAGCTCTTCGAAATCTCTGGGTATTAAGTGCTATATAAATAACCAATTGCAATTACAATTCTGCTAATGTCTTATGAGCAGTTACTTTGAATTGGTGCCGGCATATCTCTTTTTCGGCCAATCTGTCCAAAAACCTCAGGTGCAAGAACAGATGGCTGGGAAGTTTGGCTTGCATCTGTTTCTCCTTAGAATTGGAGGTCATATAACCTGATTTAGCAGGCTTTCTTCTTTTTCAAATATATGTTCCTACTTTCTTCGCACTTTCCTTCATTTTCTTTTTCATGACTCAAAAGCCTGCATCACCCAGGACACCCTCAGATATGTTGATCAAACCTTGAGAGAGCCTTGTGTGTGAACTGCATGTCTAGTTGGATGAGCAGCCGCTTCCTGCATGGACCATCTGCTCCGTGCTTGGAGGTTCTCAAAGGGGGCTCCTTTCATGCTGCCATCTTTGGAAAGTGATCTCAGAGGGCAAGGAAGAGTTGCCACTGCTGGAGATGTGCCACCACCAGTCTGATCACCTTTGCAAATACCATGAGGGCTGTGCCGAGCTGGAAAGAAGGCCTGGAACTGTAAATTAGAACCGCTGAACAGCAACCTCCAGAATCAATGGTGTTGGTGATGTATTGACACACGATAAAGGGTTTCCTGCATATCAATCGACACGAGGAAGCCTTGCTCCTTGGTCAAAGGTTTGAGCCTCTGCAGAATCACCATTTTTTTATTTCTTGGAGGAAACGGTGGTGGTCAGTCTTTTCAGAACTAATCCCATCCTGCCATTGGGTTTGTGGGACTAAGAATAAGATGTATTAGAATAAGAGCCTGGGAGCCTGGGTGTCTCCTACAGCATAATTTGGGATTCCTGAGACCTCTGATCTGTGGAACTCTCTCACAATCCCATTAACCCAAGTGCCTGCCACTCCTCTGGAAACAATCTGTGCTGCGCCCCACCTGGCCTGGTATCAACACTTCTGCAGTGGGGGTGTCAGAAAGGCTTTCTCTGAGGATATCCCACCCTCCTTGGGTTTCTTAGAAGGACACCACAGACCGGTATTTTCACAATATGAAAACCCACACACTGCTTCTGTTCCTGTCTTGTGGGCTTTCTGTATTCTGATTATCACCCATATATGCCCAGTTCTTCATGCTCCTCCACAAACAGAAGTTGATCTCCGCATGCTTCCTGGGAGCTGATGGTTTTTGCTGTGAGTGTGAACGTCAATCGTTCAGTTGGAAACAGTGTCCTTCAGTTGCAATGGGCTGCACAGCGAGAGTGGAAGCCTGGAGCACGTCATGCACCAGGTCTGACATGGCCTCTACTATGGGCCCACAATGGCCCTCTGCTTCAATGGCTCTTTGAGAAAACCTTCCAAGAGCCATCTGTCACGTATGAGGCATATGCTTAGGATCAGGTGTGCTCCGAAGTGTGTGCTTTTTTTCATACCAGAATCAGCCTTTCTATCTCTCCCATCATTATTTGTCTGTTCTGGTACCATAAAAGCCCGCCCAATAAGACTGATGAGTACCGTCCACTTTCAAGGATTGCAGTTGGCTTTGTTCTTCTGCCTTCATGGGATACATTTTAGCCAACATTTTAGACATAATTATAATTGTTTTTTTATAACGTGCTTAATACCAAAGAGGTTTCTAGGTGCAGACCTGGGGATCGAACCTGTGTTGCCCTGTGTCATCTTGCTTCCATGATGAGTGCGTTGCCACTGAGCTATACTACCCATGCCACCCTGATCATATCCATCGAGCTCCATTCTTTAAGGACCTCCCTCTTAATGTCTAGTGGCCTATGACGTCCCTTCTCCAAAGCAGTTCCAGAGAATTGTAAAGCAGGATGTTCTCCTCCCTCCCCAAACCTGTGTAGTCCTCAAGTAGGGTGTTGTCCTTATCTGTGGAGGTTTTATTCACATTCCTGACTGGAAGAGAGGGGTACGGACTGGGGTGAAGGGGGTGATGCAGAGCTGCAGGAAGAGGTGGAGGAACATTCTCTCCTTCACCTCTTCTGCCCCCCCTCCACTCCTCCCTCCCCCCCTTAGCCTCTCTGCCCCTCTTGTAAAGCGATATTTATTGTTTTCACCAGCTCCTTTCTGTGTGCATCAGCGCCTCCGGCGTTTCTCTCCCACGTTATGGGGATCAAGACGATTGGCTGGAGCAGTGTACATCCACCTGTGCCTCAGTATGGCCACAGGACTCCTGCAGAACTGTTTTCCGAATGCACTTGGCACATTGCGCTCCTGTGCTATGTCATGTCCTACCGAACATGGCCACACCTAGATTAGTGGTTGGCTGCTTGAGTGGCAAGACCAAGAGCACCCCTCACCCTCCGTCTTTACTGTACAAGGGAGCAAGCACCACCCACTCTGAGCACCACCGTAGCATCAGGCTTTACTGGATCTTTGACGCCCTCCCACAATCTGTGCAGGCTGACTTGACCAGGCCCAACTGCTCCTCAACCAGCCCCTCATCTTTGCAGTGAGGACCAGGAACATTACTTGAGACCCATCTCAATACTGCCTATCATTCAGAGGTTCGGCGTAGCCACGACGTTGCCACCTGGAGCCAAGCAGTAAAGAGAACAAATCGGTGTGAAGCCTGCCAGTTCCCTAGAGTCCGTAACTGCAGCAAGATCCCCAACACAATCTGGAGTACTGTGGGCGAGTTAAGCGGCGGCATGCACCACGGAAGAGTGGCAGAGCCCGAAGAAGCTGTTATTGGAAGGTTCATGTTAGGGAGGCGGTTAGCCTTATCGATAGAGTAAGTACTGGATGAGCGACAGTGACCTGGAGGTAAGGCACTTAATGGAGAATCCCACAGTTAACTTATAGTGGTGAGAATTCCAGGTTCCCATTCGTAAGTATCTTCTAGTGGAACTTCTTGGTGGCAAGTGGGTTGTTGGGGCAATGGTCTACCAGGGGCCAAGTGAAAATATAAGGGACCTTCTACTGGTTAAATTAAAAGCTTACTAGGGAGGCCAGTGGCCGTTTCCAAGATCCAGCCAATCCCACAGGAATCTTCTTCACGTTTTGACATGTTCGAAGTCCACGTCTACTGCACTCTCTCTCGCCAAAGTACACCAACGATGAGTGACAACTAAAAGCCTGATGTAGAGGAGTTCTTACATAACATAACATGGACAGCACATACACATCTATAGCAGAGCATTGCATTGCGGAATGACACCTTGCCTGCGGATGCTGGGAAGTTCAAAATGCGCATTAACTGCAGAGTAGCGTTCAACACAGAACATACATCATGCATAACACACGATGAGAGGGCATTTTAGAGTTCCCAAAATGAGTGAAGTCATTCTTGGATAAAGAAACTGATGAGGAAATACGCCTTCCATAAAAGAGTGATTCGATACAAGTTCTGACTTTGCATAAAAGCTGACATAACACAACACAGATACTCCAACTCTGTAAAATTCCATCTTGGAGATCAACGCGGTGGTCAGTTAGTACAGGCAAAGTGTATTACGGATGAGTGATACTTCAAAAATGTGATTCGGTAAAGTGTGAAATTATCATAATTACGAGGGGGGCGAGTTATAAAAACAAACAGCTTCCTCCAAACAGATTTAACTAGATATCCTTAATGGGAACTTGATGTTGAGCCCAAACACACATGCCCACCTCCAGGCGATAATTGGAAAAATAACATGGCATTAAATACATTTTTCCCTAACCAGTGACACTGGTGGATAGATAGGATGTTGAAGGATATTGAAATCATGTAGATACAAAACGCATCACGACACTGGTCATTGGGTCTAAATCAAGCTAAGGAAATCCTCACATGCCCCTATGTTTGGGCCAATATCTTTTTTTTTTGTGTAATCAAAATGGCTAACCCATGTCAAGTATGAATTCTTGGCACACTAGTTTATTACTGAGTTTTCAACAACCGCGAACACAAGAGCACACAAACATGCTCGTATTGTTTGGACTGTGCTACCTTGAAATGTGTCCCCTATTTACACAAGACTTAAACCCCGACAGGGAAGTGTTGTTTTGGTTTAAGCTAGGAATAGCTCCACATGGGACGGGCCAGGGAGGGGGTGGCGGGAGGGTTTAAATAATTAAAGCACCCGCCTTGATACATATTTCGGACTGGGGCTGGAGTCATCAAATGACAGCCGAAGCCCAGGGCCTGGCCCGAGAGGCTCGTGTTTCGCTTCTCGGGTTTTGGTGAGCAAACAGCACACGGATTCACACACACATGAATGTTACAGCTATGCAACAGGCTCCGACAAGTGCCCCCTCGCCAGCCAGGTCAGACTTTGATACATTTCAAGCGCCTGAAAGGTCAGGATCCCGACTCAGGGCACTGACATCCCAGGAATTGAATTTCAGACCTCGGCGCTGATTTATTTGCATGTTGCACGTGCTCCAGGGTCATCGTGTTATGCATTTGTACTCGGTCTTTTAATAATCAGTATTGGGAACACATCCCTGAAATGCTCCTGCCTCCTTCCTTTGAGTGCTACACGCCCCACTCTTTTCATTGTTTTATTTGGGAAATTCGTGTTAACAAATTCTTAAGGATCCACTTTTGAGAGTGGGCGGTTTCACTGGAATGGAAGGCGTTTGGGGAAGTCATGCGGGTATTTTCTCCCTCTGACTGCAGAAGGTTTGTGCTATTGTTGTGTTTAATGACGAACCGAGTGTCATTTTATAGAGAAAGCAAATACTCAGTCGGCCCTAACAGAGAGCGGAGGTTGTCCTAGCAACATTTGACTCTCCAGCTGTTTTGGACTGTAACTCCCATTAGCCCCAGACAGAAAAGTCATTGTAGGGGATTCATGGGAGTTGTAGTCCAAAACACCCGGAGAGCCACCGGTTGCAGACCTGGTAACTCTACATAAGAGCATTGATCATTTTAAACTAAAATAGGCGATTTCAGTGCCTCACAAACATAACCCATTGAATAATAGAAAGTGCATTCGATGACTGCAGCACACCTTCCAGTCATGGAGTCATTGTCTTCTCTGTGGCAGTGCAATTTGAGAACCATGGAAGCTGTGCGGTAAAGCAATGGGGGAAGAGGCTGTGGGGTGAATAAGTGCACCTCCCAACCATTAGATGGGAAATTTTATTAAAGACCTAAACTTGAGTTGGGTGTTACTACCAGAAGTTTAAGGCAAGCTGTTTCTTAAAGCATTTAGTAAAGGCCCTGAAAATAGGCCCTGAAAAAAAGGCCTTCATACCCTCAGGTCTGGCGCACATTATAAATAATAAAACAAACAAACAAATAAAAATGGGAGCCACGCAGGGAAGGCTAACGAGGAGATCATGTACTCATATCTCACAAGGCGACACAAGCAACCTGGACATTATCAGCTGACTTCAATATTGCCGTGTCAGGGCATATTGTGTTTTGGGGATCCTCTTGAGGCATCTGAGTGACTGGGTGGTTCCTCCCCACGGGTGGTTGTCATGCGCGCGGCCACCATGTACATGAGGAGGTCTCTAAGTCATGTGTATGTCTGCTTTGTGGGCTTCTTGACTGCCTTTGAGACAGTGTACATGGTCTTAGCCTGACCTAAGGTTCAGAGGAGAGGCGGTGCTTGTAAGGTGGGTGGGGACTTTAAGTGCACCCCCCATTCCCAAGTCTCTTAGGTTCCTAGTGTTTTTTTCTGCATGGGGGAGGAATGCTTGTTTCCATTTCAAAAGGTCAGCCCAGAGCTATTCATTTTTCAAGGCAGTGTTACCCTGCTCGACCACATATGTATATAGCCTCAGAACAGAAAAAAAAAGAATTAATCCAGTTCTGTGCAAAACTTCACCCTCTTCCCTACACCTTCTGTTGGTTTTGCCAATGCTTGTGAACATTTCAGAGCATTATTCCTGCACATTTGTGAAAAAGCTGACGCCAGCTATAATGCATCTGGTGAAAGAAGCAGTTTTTGGCTTGGTTTGCAAAATCAGCTTAGCCACTTTGAAACTCGTAGGATTCTCTCACAGTTCAACCGGTGTGCAAATAGTACATTGTGCCAATTGTCTTGCAGGCAAAATGCATGGGCAGGTTCCCAACAAATGCCCACAGGGTTTAAAAGCCTAATTATAACTTATTGCACGCTCACTTTTTGGTTCCTTAGAGTTTCCGAATGGGACCAAAAATGAGGGTGCTTTTTTCAATAAGGCATATTTCTCTTTTTTTATGTTTTTTTAATTGAACAATACTTATTTTTTTAGAACAATATATATATATTTGTATTCTGCCCAGATGCGAAAATGGTTGTATACAAATTATTCGTTTCACAATTGACCGAATTGTGAATGTTAATTGTAACATATATGAGGGGGGAAACCCCACACAAACTTCTTATTTATTTATATATATATATATATATATACAGTCAATTGTGAACCATTAAAATCGGTTAATTGTTCATATGAACAATTTGGGTAATACCGCTAAAATGACCATGTGATAGGCTGATGATCACAATCAATAGAGGTGAAAATGCAAAAAGTGAACACTGACATAATACAGTGCAAAAGAAATAATGACGCATTTGATAAAGTGCACAAATATGTCAAACGTGTGCAACGATTAAACACATAACGTACATCAAAGCAAACATATATTCTGGATTTAAACCGTTAATATTTCAAATGTAGTGGTTGCATTGCTCATGTCAACTTGACAGGAAATACATCCTTCTGCAGGCCTATGTCTGAACTAAATTGACATGGGCCCTGGCGGGTGCCCTTTTAACAAGTTGACAGAGGATAGAAGCCTGACTGTCTTCTGGTGGGACGTTTCAGCAACTTGCTAAAGCTTATATGCTGCCTTCTGCAGTCTCTTTCCGATTTCATGATGGAGCCAGACATATGAACATAATTAATAATGTGTATCTTTCTCTATTAGGTATTTATTAACATAACGATTGGAGGATGGTAGGGGAACTAACCTCTAGATGCTACTTGATCTGGGGTACGACCATTGTTGGTACTTGGTCTTGGAAAAGGAGGCATTTAATTGCAGATTCTCCCAATACCGGTATCGAAACAGGGAGGGAATATTGGAAGTGAGTGCGATAGGACGATGTATCATATCTGGACAGAGGGCTACAGATGAGTTTGTATCTCTGCGTCTCTGCTGTGTCACAGTGGTGGAACGCAGTGGCGTTGCTAGGCGGTAACTGAGGGGCTTTAGCCCTGGGTATTTTGGTTGTAGCCCTGGATTAAAGCTCAGGGGCTACAACCAAAAGGCTAGCTAGCCCCGAGTCCCGATAGTCTAGACAATAGCGTAGCCCCGGATCTTTTCCAGACCTAGCAACACCCCTGGTGGAACTGTAATGTTACCTGTGGTTGCTTTGCGTGACAGCTGGCTGTAGTATATGGAGCCTGAAGTGCATCTACGTGGCTCACTCGCTCGCGGTGGCACTGTAGGGGACACTGAAAAGTAAAGGACCCTAGATATTTAGATCCAACGTCTTGCGGGCACCACACTTTGGTCGCTTTAAAAGGCCAGCAAGGGCCCTTTTGTGTGACCTAATGCATGTCCCTCGTGGTTGCAATGGTGAATTTTAAGAAGTGTACTCCCCTTGAAAATGAGGTATTCCTTATTGCCTGGGTGCATGTTTATGTTTAACAACACATGCAATGGAACCCTGGGAGATGACGCACAATGTACATGCAACATAAGGTGGGGCGCCTTCACTGCAAACCGAGGGTGCAAGTAGGAATCGCAGAGGTGCCCCAGTGTGAGTCCATAGGGGTTGCTGGCACAGAGGGCACGCATCTCCTGTGGGGCATAGGGGGCGTGGATCTCATGCGAAAGCCCGTCCTGGTGCAGCGAGTGCAAACGAGTGAGAAGCGGGAGGTATGCTGGCACTATGAGCAGAGACACCCCACCCCTTTAAACCCCCACCTAAGTGCTGCACTGGTCCTATATGCAACGGCGGTTTATGTTATAAAGAGATCCATGGCCCCAGTGTTCACATGGCACATAACTCCTCATTTTGAGCTTGGTGGTAAATCACAGCTACATCTACCGATTTACCACCAGAATTGTTTAGCTTTACCGGCACCCAGTTACGTAGCTTTACCGTGGGATTACTAGCTGTGATAGGTACACTGTAAACCTCGATTTTTGCAGTCTAGTGTACTCTAGTGGGATGTGTGCTGGATTTACCGCAAGCAGTAATACCACACAGTAATACCACACTATAAATCCACCAATGTGTGTAGCTATCATGGCCGATCCTACACTCCCCCCTCAGCCCACCCCCCCCCAAGTGGCAGTAATTTACATTTTTTGCAAAGTGTCTCCATATTACACCGTGGGGTCTGGCCCGCCCCTCCATGTAGAGTTTGGGGGATTCCCCCACAAGAACACTTGACGTGAATGGCTCCAAATAGTTACCTTTAATGCAGAGTTCTCCATTTCACCTGCTCCAGTATATGGCATAGAGGGTTCTAGGTCAAATATTCGAAAACAAAAGGATCAAATGCCTTTTTTTCGACGCCAAAAGGATCGGAAAAAAGGGTCGAATATTTTTTTTTCTTTTTTTTTCCCCCCCAACCCCACGTTTTCTCTTTTAAAAAACTTTTTTGTTACATACAAAACTAAAATATATATATAAATAATTAAATAAAGCATACGACCCTTTTTTTCTCCATCCTTTTGGATTCGACAAAAAGGTCATTGGATCCTTTTCTTGCGATACTTTGACTGGACTCCGGCATATAGAGCGCAGTTACACATTGACGCCTCCTCTACATGTGTTCAGACGGAGGAGCAGCCTGCAGGAAGCTGCATAAGACATTTACCCCCAAGGGGTGCCCAAAGTGAAGGGCGATGCAATGCAAGCGATGCGGTGCCTGGGTGAGAAGGATCATAAAAGCAGGGGGAGCGTCCCTGTATGCCCGCCCACCCCCGGCTGAAGGGTGCTCTACACGCGCCTTAACGTGCACACATCCATCCCACGCAGGTTGAAAGGCCCCTCTGTGTGGCCTGCAGTGCCTCACACCCCCCCCCCCTGCAGTCGGCAGGCGCAAGTATGAAATGAGGGCATCGATTCTCCATTTGGGGAGCAGGAAGTGGATGTTGCTGTCAGAGGCTGCGCCACCGGGCTGACGGCTCATTCCACCTGAGCTATGCGTGGTGCACCTCGCAGCATCCGTCATGTGTCCACGCAAGGCCATTAAGTAGAGAACAGGGCTAGCTACAGCACAGCACAGTACACACCCCGCTGGGACGGCCACCCATCGCCATTACATATAGAAGCTGCTTTCTATAACTTTCATTGCTTCCAAATGCCTCCCAGGTGGCGTCGTCAGGGGATAGCTTCAGGAAGTCGGCCGCAGCTTGGCACCCACCCCTTCTCTGATGGTAAGGAGGTTTACAGGTCCAAGAGACCCGAGGAATAAACCGCACCAGAGCACACGTTGGATCATTGTTCAGGCCAAAAAAGGAGATCGTATGCAAACGTGTCCCAAGATGAATGAATAATAATACTAATGTGTCATGTATATAGCGCTTTATATAGCGCTTTCGACAAAGCTCGCTGCATGGAACGCATTTTATTTGCAGGTATTATCCAACCAAAGTTGGTAATCACGTTTGAAGGATCAAAAGCGGAGCTGGACTTGCTGGGTTTCAAACCTGCAGCTTATATCCAGATCTCTGCAGCAAGTGCTTAACCCGCTCAGCTATCTTATTGACTGTAAAAAGCGATAAAACATGTGTGGCCTTGAGCTATCCTTGTAAGCCAGTGTTCCATCCGGGCCACCAGTGCCTTTGTCGTGGGGCGCTATCGTCCTTACTTTCCAGGTCTCCATGCCCACTTCTCAGGTCACCCTCTGGCTGATGCAACCTCCACATTCTGCCCCCGTGCATTTCTAGCCATTCGGCAATGGGGCGCTTAACACTACAGAATGGCAGGACCGTCAGTCTCCCAAGCACCTGCATGGGACACGCTGAACCTAGAATGTACATTATGATGTTCCAGACCCATTGCGCGAGGACATGTCTGTTTGGGTTGTGATTGTGTAGACGGTAATGGAAAGCTGTGTGCTATACCTCAGTGTGTACTCTAGTGAGATGGTGTAAGGGGGCTTGTGAAGTGATATTATTTTGGCCACAGTCTTTTATTCAAACAAAGAAAAGAACCTGCCTTTCCCTGTTTCTAGGGGTGTTTTACCTACTTCAACACAAAGAACTCGGGGGCTCGTCAGGATGTAAGTCAGAAACCAATGCAACATCCGCTCTCCGAAACCAACTACTCTATCTTTGCCACTAAGAAATTACCCAACACGGGTAAGACCACCTTCTCATCAAAACCTCAGCAGAATGGCTCCCTTCTCCTGGTGAACAATCCAGTCTTAGGATGTCTTCAAAGCCGTCTCTGGCAAAAAGGGTCTGATTTTCCAAATACTCCTACACAGGGGAATGCTTACCTTCTCCTGGTCGATTTAGAAGAGATTTGGAGACTGTTCTTGGATAGTCCTTTATACAGTAATTCAGAAGTCTCTTTACATCCTCCCAAGGATTTGCAAACAACAGAGTTAAGGCTTTCGTAGCCTGGGGGCCAAATCTGACCCTCATGCCCCCCACACGGCTCTCAACACGAAGGCAGAGTAATGACAGATGTGCCTCACCTGTAGGCCCATCACCACAATCATCGATGTATCGCAGGTATGAGAAGTGTTATGCTCCCAGACAGCTGTTCATACCATACCCAAGCAATGACTTGGAGGACATGGAAATGGCATTGATCGAGCAAGGCGACTGACTGCAAAGCCAGAGATCAATGACGTCATCACCGACATCACGACGTATCCTCATTATATATGAAGTACATATCCATCCATTCATGAAGTTACACAAACATGCACTTGTTTATTGCATATAGGCAGGCAGCACATGCTTGTGACCCACGTAGGCAGAGGTCGAATACACATACAAACCTCGATGTATTCCTTTATTTCTCCATCGCTGAAACTGCAAGATGCAAAGAGGTCATATATGTAGCTTGCACATGCTTGACTCCTACTAACATAATGAATCCGTAAGGAATGATATGGAAGCTATAGGTCTCTGAAATGGATGACAAAGGAGAGAAAGTCTTTGAGTACCTGGGGAAGCTGACATGATCTCTGCAGCCAGAAGCGAGCAGAAACAAGGCACCCAGCCAAGGACAAGTGCAGACAGGAACATTCCAGTTACTGAGACAATGAACCACCTGCAGAAATACAGGCTAAAAACCTCATCATTACAATCAGAGCAGCTCCATTTTGTGGTCTCAACACACATGATCCAGCCAAACAGGCAAATGTTCATTCAACCAAGGTAGACAAACAGGACTGTTCCCATTGAACCAGAGGGGAAAAACCTACAAGTGTTGCCCACAAACTGCCAACTGAATACACTCTCCCAGGCTTGGGCGATCAGAGATGGCATCATTAGGGAACACTTTGCATCTCCTTGTTCATTCACATTGCCTTGGATGGGAGGACGCATTCTGCCCAATCCAGAGTCACCTTTCACGTTGAGATATCATTTGTTGCAAGGGCCAATGGTCTCTCTGCGACCCTGCAACATTGTAGATTGATACTAGTAGAGGTGGTACTAGGAGCAGCCCCTAGTCATGGCTATCCAATTGTAGAACTAACCCGTATATCTTCTCTATGTATCCTATCCAAACTGACTAATGTAAATGTGTAAAGGAGTCAATGGGGCCATTGGTTCTGGGAACAAGTGTTTCTGGAGTCCTAATCTGCATGAGGGGAGTATTTCCCTATGGAGTACTTCCACTTTTTCCACCACTTGGGGGACTATTAGGTAGCAGCCTGATGACCCTAGCCTCATGGGAAAGGGCTCCCCTATGGGGAGAAGTGACGAGATCCCGTGAATCATCACAGCTGGATGCCTTGAACTATGTTTTCACAGAATAATTGTCTAAGCCTCTCACCAAACATGTGTCCTGTAACTAAGGACTCACCAGTTGGAGTGCAGTGAGTTAGGGTTGTGCCTAACATCTCACATGTGTTTCAACTGGTGAAGCCGGGACTAAAACTTAAATCTTCCACTTCCAAGTTGTCAATTATCCACTAGAATTTGTATTCTTCTTGCAGAGATTGTAGTTGCCTATGGGGCAGGGTATTGATTGTGGAATTGTACCTGTCACATCCACAGAGGAGGTGGATGTGTCAGTGAAGGAATGAGTGGGAGGGAGGGTCAGAGTTATATCATGAGGGCATGTGAGAGGATGGCTTATGGGAATGTGTCTGTTGTGGTCACTTGGAAGTTGGATTGTGGGGTGTGCCTGTGAGTGGAGGGGAGGATTTGTCTGTGAGGGACAAACGTTTGAGGATAAATGAAAGATCTGATCAAAGAATATCCAAGCTGTTTTATATGGAATAAATGCTAACCCTGGCTGAGACTGTAGAGAGGCAGATGTACACGTCATCTCTACTGCCCGACTCCTCACCTCTGCCATACTCGAGTAGCAGCAGGAGAGCACTGTGTGTGAAACCAGGTATATTCCCAGTACTGCATCGGAGACAAGAGAGACATTATGTACTTAGACATCCAAATCCAATGTACCCTCAAACTGACGTGGTGGAAGGATGTCTGCATCCACCATTAGACATAGACGAGCTATAAGTGAAATCAGACGAGAGTAAAGTGATGTCATAAAGAGAACTCACAAGGATGCACTGAAACGATATGCACATACTTAAGGAAAGAAGATGTAACTGAAGTAACAGAATAAACCTTTATGGAAATACGAATAAATCATGTACACCAAAAAGATGAGCAAGAAGGGTCCGTAGATGTTTATACGCAGAAAAGCAAGATAGATGAGACGTATAGAAGCTTGCTAAACTTGGAAATATAACTCGAGGAACAAGGAATATCTGTTTGGCTTGGGATCAATGATGCCACATTAAGAGGTAACTGCGAGGCACATGGGGAGTCGAAGATGATAAGCTACATACGCAGGACATATTCCTCTTAGATTAAGTAAAGGAGTGAACTTTTGCAAATGTCAAGTATTGAATAATCAAAGATGCAGAAAGCATATGCAAGACAGAGCAACCACGTCTCCAGAGGCCAAGAGGACTCGTAGCACCCAGTATAATTGAATTAAATAGCACTAAATAAAAGGTCAAAATTGACAAAATCGTGGTCTTCTCACACGTGGTGCAAGACCAGAAAACAAGACCTATTCATTAGGCTCCAGGTGAAGAGAGTGATGATGCCCCTATACTCCCTTAAAAGTCAAAAGGAAGAGAACAGTCAGCAAGGTCAACTACAAAGAAGCAGCCTTGGCTTAGGGCCTAACTGATGAGAGATGGTAGGATAATTAGCCAAGTGGCTAGCAGTCTGATGTTGTTCCTCAAACCTGGGTATTGTTGCTTACGTGCTGCTAAGTAACCAAATGTCCAAGGTTGGAAGAGAATGCCAACCAATCATGAGTGCCTGTGTAGCAGTGTGCAAGGAAGTCATGGTATCAAGTAGTAGACACAGACACAATAGATCCAAGCTTCAGAACCTTTATTTGGTGTTTTGGTTGGGTTGGTAGAATTCCTATCTGACCCTAACTCTAGAATAGGAGTAGTCTCGACCATTAAACAAATAACAAAACCAGTCCAAGTCAAACTAGTCAAAATAAAAAAGGCCTATTCCACAAAGAAACTAACCTTGCTCTCCTTCTCAAAATTACAAATGTGTTAAGAGAAAATTAAAGGAAAATAGTGTCTGAAAAGAAATGTCAAAATGGCTTAAGTAACAACTCCCTTCTGCACTTTCAGCACCACCCGGTCTTGAGAGTTTCTTAGAAAGGATAGGTGGGTGGCACAGTTCTGAGTCTTGCACACGTTGGCTTACTGGTGCAGTTCAACCGTTCATTCTCGGGCTTCAAGCTTCTGGTAGTTCAATCACTTCCTTAGGCCTTGTCAACCTTGTCGGAAATACACAGTTCTATTTTTGACCTTTACTCTCCCACCATTGAACACAGGCTTCCCTCCGTTGGGCTTGCGCTTGTCTATTCACCTTTTCACTTCATTACACAGTCTGCACAGGCTGCTCTCTGCCAGGCTCGAGCCTGTCTATTCACCTTTTCACTTCATCACACAGTCTGCACAGGCTGCTCTCTGCCAGGCTCGAGCCTGTCTATTCACCTTTTCACCTTATCACACAGTCTGCACAGGCTTCCCTCCGTCGGGCTCGAGCCTGTCTATTCACCTTTTCACTTTATCACACAATCTGCACAGGCTTCCCTCTGCCGGCCCGAGCCGGTCTATTCACCTTTTTCACCTTATCACACAGTCTGCACAGGCTGCTCTCTGCCAGACTCGAGCCTGTCTATTCACGTTTTCACTTCATCACACAGTCTGCACAGGCTTCCCTCTGCCGGGCTTGAGCCTGTCTATTCACCTTTTCACTTTATCACACAATCTGCACAGGCTTCCCTCTGCTGGGCTCGGGCCTGTTTATTCACCTTTTCCCTTTATCTCACAGTCTGCACAGGCTTCCCTCTGCTGGGCTCGAGCCTGCCTATTCACCGTTTCACCTTATCACACAGTCTGCACAGGCTTCCCTCTGCCGGGCTCGAGCCTGTCTATTCACCTTTTCACTTCATCACACAGCCTGCACAGGCTTCCGTCTGCTGGGCTCGAGCCCGTCTATTCACCTTTTCACTTTATCATACAGTCTGCACAGGCTTCCCTCTGCTGGGCTCGGGCCTGTCTATTCACCTTTTCCCTTTATCTCACAGTCTGCACAGGCTGCTCTCTGCCGGGCTCGAGCATGTCTATTCACCTTTTCACTTCATCACACAGTCTGCACAAGCTTCCTTCTGCCAAGCTCGAGCCTGTCTATTCACCTTTTCACTTCATCACACAGTTCTGCACAGGTTTCCCTTTGCTTTGCTCAAGCCTGACTTTCTCTTCATGGGATTCACTTCCCCACCTTTTGTCTTAGGTGCCTTTTCACTGTTGAAGACTTTTGAGGCTGCAAGGAATTTACATAGACATCTGCATGACCACTTCGACATCTCTTTATACATTTCTGAAATCCACAATCTTCCTCATCTTGCAACATGAATGGCTCTTGGTACTTGTAATGTATTATTCTCCTTAGTTTGCCCTCTTGATCTATTTCAAAGATCATATACCATGCCCTCTTGGCATATTCAGAATTCACATACTTTGCTTTTCACTTGTTCAACTGTGCGTTTTTATCGGCACGCGCTCAACCTTCAACTTTTGGGTTACCGTTACTTTTGTTTTTAAAACAAACCAGGCTTTTGTCACCTTTGATAACTCACAGGTTGTGTTAATTGGTCTTCTTTCATCAAAGCCTTTCATGCAGCATTCAATGCTGTTACTAATGCCTCATTTGGTCCTCCCCAACTCTGCTGTTCACCCGGGAGGGTCACGGGCCGCTCCCAAGCACCTTGAAGGATTCTCTCTTCTGCTCACTCGGTTTCAGTCTTGGAACGCGTATGGCTTCCCGAGAATTCGCGCCTGGCTCTCTCTCCTTCTTCGTGACTGCCGATCAGACCCTTGGCTTTCCAACTTTCATAGGCTGGTTTGCATCCACCCCGAAAAAGCTGTTACTTCTCGTACCCATCCTCGCTCAGAGTGTGCCTGTGCCTGCCACCTTTTATCCTGACGGGGAGTTTTAACAAGTGGCAGGTGTGTATAGTTAGGATTACTTGCCTGACTCTGCCTGGCCTCATTACAGGGAGAGAGCCATTGCAAGTCAGTAGAAGTAATCCTTCTGGCCACATTCCTCCTCTTCCTCAGCTCAGTAGTGTTGTCAAAGTAAAGTGGGGAGGAATTATGGGAGCTGTAGTTTGCTATAAAATGAGCCAGGATAGGGGTGAGATGGGTTGTGGAAAAGGGGGATTCCATGTCTCAACATCGGGTGCTTCTCCCCACTCCCAAGGTCCCCCTACCAAGATGATCTTCCCTTGCTTGTCCGCCCCCAGGGTCGGAATCCAAAAGCGATGGCCTTTCCCTGGCCACCTGAGTACGGAATCCCCGGGGTCTAGGTTGTGAACACCGTCTGTTTTTTCACACGTAAACTTTACAGTCCCTTGCCTCCTTGTACTTACCCAGACCCGCACTGCACTGGCTGCTCTGCTCAGAGCATTGCTGCCCTGTAGCCTTTCCTTCTCCCAGGCATGTCTCCCCCTACCCCTTGCACTTCTCGTTCTCGCACTTGCACGATCTGACTAACACAAGGCCTAGTAAGGTTGTCTGCATTGTCCTCCATCTGCATTCTCTCCCTTGTCTTGTCGCGCACAGAAACACTTGTGATCAAGCCCATTATAAATGATGTATGATAAAGTGTCGTCACACTGAAAAATCACAGTTTGTCGAGTGGAAAAGGTTACAAGGGACCAGCTTCGCTAACTGGGCTTTCCAAATCGTCTCTAGTGCACTGTGTAGTGCTAAAAGGCACATGCTGGACCACCTTGGTCTTCACATGTGTCTGCTGCCTTGCAGATGAAGGACATTGTTCTCTTTAATAGGTTTTCTCTGTTTTAGGCAGGTGCAAGTTTTCGTTAAAAACAAGGAAGATAGCGTTCTTCGGTAGGTTCCTCTCTGGAGGTTTCCTTCTAAAATTGGACCCCTAATTTATTTCTAAGGGGTTCTTTCTGGGAATGAGCGGCTCACAGGACCACTTACAGACACTTCGCTGAAGGTCTCAGGCCGCCCCACTCTCAGTGTAGGAAGCCATTCTACCACCGCAGAGGGGAGAGGATCAGAATTGACACAGACACACGCCTTTCCCTCTATTCCAGGCCTGATGAATGTGGCCCACCTACCCAGTACCACAGAAACCGGTCGGCTTTAGAATGACCTGACCTAGTGTTAATATCTATCTGCACAGCTGGTCCCTTGTAACCTTTTCCACTCGACAAACTGTGATTTTTCAGTGTGACGACGCTTTTGGGCAACTCACAGTTGGCAACCCCATAAACAGTCCTTTGTGTTTTGTTTAGTATGATAAAGTGTACCGTGCATTGTTGCAGGGACTAATCTGCTGCTGTGGATCTGTATTAGACGAAGTTAGAGGTAGTTCAAGGAGTGCCTACCTGATAGGGAGCAGCCAATTATGTTACTAACACCTAAACAAAGTATAGTTATATATGTTCCCTTAACCAATCCCTCCTTTCAATAGGTTTTTTACTGTTTGCCACATAGGATGCCATCATAGCTGACATAGATTGAGGTATAAAGTCTTTGTGTAATTGAAATGAAGTTGAGAGGGGTGAGCTGCAATCTGTTTGTTCACCAGGTTCTTTTTTGATTGCACTGAAGGACTTTCTATTGCTAATCCAATGCCTTCTCCCCACATTTCTGATAATCACTTGCCAGTTGATCAGTTGAGCAAATCCCATACCTGCATATCAGTCAGATTCACCCTGGATGACGTCATTAATGCTAATAAAGCAGTGGTCAGTTTTGCAAATTCTCTGCCTGCTGTCATTTTTGCTGTTCTCTTGCCCGACGGTCAATGGTAACATTTCTGATTGATCAACTGTATCCCTAATATGATGTATTAGGCATTCTTTCTAATCATGTCTCAATCCTGCGAAAGATAGTGACATGTGGCTTACAGGTCAACAGACTTGAGAAACATGTCCTTGAAATTAGTAGAATATTGGTACCATTGCTTATTCCTCTATGCAGAAGCCCTTTTCACGCTGGCTTAAAATGTGTGCATTTGCTTGTTCCGTGACCCCCTACTTGGTCTCAAGGTGGGATATATTTCATGGGGATCCGTGGTTTGGTGGAATTGTGTAGTTGTGCAGGGGATATTGTGGGGCTGCTTGTGTCTCTCTTGGTCCTCACATCTATAGACATCAATGATTGAAACATAGAGTTCTCCCTTTCATGTGTAATTACATGCGTGTCATTTGCTTGCCAACAGTTTAAGACATTGGGATCTGAATCACTGTAGACTGGTGATATCATTGGGTGCTTACAAAATATGGTTGCAATGCAAGGCAACCAGCATGCACGTTATCTCAAATAAAGGGCACTGCAGTTGCGGTCTTCCCTAATCTCCAAATTACAACAAAGTAATGTTTTTCGTTGAAATGACATTGGTTTGGCCTTATGGAAGAGTAGTGGTTGTTATGTCTTAAGTACTGCTCTATAATGTATATGTCAAAGGGTTACACGCTTCAATAAGATTTGTAGATATTTTCAGTTGTTAGGCTATCTTGAGAATAGACCCTTGCGAGCCACCGTGGATTTTGTAATGAAGGCAAAATAGTAAACGGGTCCAGACGGTCCAGCAGAGGGAGCGAGAAGTGGTTTTGAACACCATACAGATTTTGGACGAAGTTATTAGCAAATGTGCCTTTTTTTTCTGTAGGACCCAGTTTGGGAATTTAAATTACGTTGAATGAAAACCATCAGACCACTGGGCAAGCGATACGGTACTATTGATGTTCTGTAACACACTGAAGCATGTGGTGTGCAGTTCCAGGATGAGCTATTCTTATGCCTATTGTTGTTTGTATTAGCAAAGCATTTATTTGCCATGGATTGGGCTAGGAGGTTAGCTCAGGACCAACATGTTTGTCTTGGAAGAAAGACAGCGTAGAGCAGTGCAGGTTTGAATCCCGGTCCCAGCTTAGAGATGGGTCGCTGGTATTAAGCGTGTTATAAAAGATTAAATATTTAATGGATGTATGCTCATAGTGTTGAGTGCCACTCACGCGCAAACACTACCTTAATGGGGCTTCCAATAGAGCATTAATTGCAGGGATAATAGGATCATTATTACAATATTAGGAGGCAGTCCTAAGGCTGTCGAGTCATTTTAGCAAATGTTTACTGGCAGAAGGTGTGTGTGGTGTACTCTGTAAGGCTAGACCTGTGGCGGGGCATGGTGGTGACTGTGTGTGATTGGTTAAGTGATGCCGCTGAAGAGTGGCAAAATGTTGTCAGATGATGGTTTGACTGGTACCCAGAAAATGTGGTTGCCAATTCTAGGCTCTGCCTTCCTTAGCTTATAGCAGTAAAATAATGACATGATAAATTATAATTGGTTATTTATAACGCGCGTAATACCCAGAGGTTTCGAAGCGTGGACCCGGGGATTGAACCTGTGATGCTGCGCGCCGTCTTACTTCCCTGACGAGCGCGTTGCCCCTGAGCTATCTTCCCGAGACAAGAGCATTGTATTCTGATTCCCATTCCCTGGTCCATTGCACAGGAGCCTGGGTGGATTTCAATTACATTTCTTTCAGGAATAAGACATGTAACAATTTCCTTTGCAATGGTTTTACTATTAATGTCTTTGGCTTTATGTATCTCCCCGGCCAGTTTATTCCCTCGTCTCAGAATTGTTTTGGTTGCTAACATTGTCATAATTTATAATATTGTAGTAATTACTGCTAATATCACCCCATTTAACTATACACGGTTCATTGATTGCATGCCCTTGGCGACCCTACTGAAATTCTATTTTCTGACAGAAGATCCTATAGGAATATTCAATGTAAGCACTTAGCTCACTGAGCTATCTTGCAGCTTTCTATCACGAGGGGACCTGTGCGAAACATTTGCTAGCTTGGTTTCACTTTCTTCTCAGGTGGTCCCCTGAAGGTCCTGAAAACGCTTTTATAAAAAACCTTCAAAATTGAATACAAATGACCTGATTTGACAGTTTCATAAACAAGCTTTTGCAGCACTACCGAGACCAGGCCTATATTGCTGTGAATTTACAAGCTCCAGCACGGGGCTGGAATTTCCTACCTTATGCCAAGAACTGTGCAGAAAAGCATGTTTATAAAGACCCTTAGCAGCAAAGCGGTGTAAAGAGGTACAACCCTGACCCCCTGATTCCTAGGCCAGACAATGGACCTGAACTTCAAAAGAGTATTTGCCCTTCTAGAAGCCACTGTGCACATAGCCTGCATAAAAGGGAGGATCTATGTGCCATCAGGCATTTAATTAAAAGCCTTCTCACCACTACAGAGTGAAGCCATTGATTATTTGGGTTAATTTTATTCTCATCTTTTAAATTAATTGGGTGTAAAGCAATTACAATGCTGTTCCAGCACTTTAAACTACATGTAATTACTTTCTTACCTCCCAGAATGCAATTCTATTATTTTTTGTTATTAAGAAGGATGGTTTAATGAAATAGTGAGTTGATTTTTAATTAGTGGGACAGGGTGAAGTCAATTCATTTTTGCGAAGGGATTATAATAAGCGCTAAGAATTAGACTGCACATTAAGCCTGGAATTGTACCACTCTAACAAAGCGATTTGTAACTAAAACTCTAAAAAAAAAAAAAAAGTGCACACTGGAGCGTGATCTGGCGCACATACCCACACACAGAATTATAAGAACAGATTTACATGATAGTATTACACACTTTTATTTTTTGTTTTACTTTCAGTTCTTGCCAGTTTATCGTTCTGTAAATAACAAGAACACGAGTCCATTAGAGGGCGCTTTGCTACGGAGATTTACGGTACCAGTGCATGCCGTAGAGTTGGTATCAGAGGAGCCGCGCAGTGGATACATTTATTGCAAATGGTAAATAGAGGGTATTGCGCCTCTCATAATCAGTGTTTGTCAAAAGACAATGTGGTGTCTGGGGAATTTGGGGCAATCGGGGCGACAACAGCCAGTAATGTGAAACTAGTAATATGGTAAAGACAATATTGAGTGTGTACTTACCTAAAGAGCTAGTCCTGCAGTGCCTTCGTGGACGTGTATTACAGTTGGTAACATTAGCACGACATATAGTAAAATTACGTTTTTTCAGGGGTAGGAGTCTACCAAAAAAAGTAGTTGAACTGTGACCCCAGTGGAGGACAGAGTAGGCAGGAGCGGAGGAAAGTGCAACCCATTTTTCAAGAGTTGCGGCCATGCTGGCTGACCACCAATTGAGTAATAACAGAATTAGCTGTAACTGCTATTGGATGGGAAAGTGGAGAAGTGTGATTTAATTTTGCAAAGATCAGTTTTGGAATGGTGAAAATGGTTGCAAAAAGTAGTGGAACTGTTAAGAGTAAAATAATAAAAGTAGTGGAACTCCGGTCCCGGCCATTCCCGCTCAATTCGACCACTGCATGTTTATGTATTAAATAGTGCAGGATTCCTTAGTCTACTAAGTACTCCAGTAATTGTTAATATTTCCCAACCTAATGGCACTCAATAGGCTGGCCTTGGAAGGCTGACTGGTTGAGTTTGCTGTGCCAGGATCCAAGCACGCGGGCGCAGATTGTGCACAGATCTCTGAAGCAGGAGCCTAATCCACTGAGACATTCTACTGGTGTCCATGTTAGGAAGAGTACCTCAAAAGTATTGCAGGTGATTCAGCCGCATGCAATGCCCCGCCCCCTCCTTATAGGATGGCAAATGTGTGACAGATGGCACCATTTAGGACGTGCTGGCATGGCTTTCCCAGCAGTAACACATGGACGGAGAGTGGGGCCACCCCGGCCAGCATCCATGGCAAGGGCTGGCAAGCAGAAGGTTGAATGTGAGGGAGGCGGGCACAAGAAGGGTGAGAAGCAGAGGGGATCTCCCAGTAAACCGCTAAGCAAAACCGACCCCCTGCACAGATGTGCCCCTTAACATATAAATCATTTAATATGTGGGAGGATAGCTCAGGGGGCAACGTGCTCGCCTTGGAAGCAAGACGACGCGGAGCAACACAGGTCCGATCCCCGAGTCCGTGCTTAGAGTATTAAGCACATTATCCATAACCAATTATAATTTTAACTCCATAATCTGGTGAAGGTATGAGGGGGCTGATTTACTAAACTAAATAAGTAGCTTAAATAAGACTGCATTTACTAACTTAAAAAAAATGTGTAATTAGAAAAAAGGACCCTGGTTCTTACTTAAGCTACAATATTAGCTTAGCCAATAAAACCCGTGCATCTATTTTAGTTTTTTGCTCATCTACTACCATTTGGGTTTGCATTATTGGGGAAAACCTTTGTCATGGTATGTTTTGCCTCATTCAATTCTGAGACTACCTGCGCACACTCTTTTTGTAAATTCGCCCCCTCAGAATGTTCTGGTTTTCGCTGACGGCTTGCACTGGGCAACACGGTTTGGCAAATGTCCTTGTTCAACACTTTGGATCTGCCATTAAAATATCAAATACACTCAACCTGTAACTGTGTTCTTTAATCTTGCTCCTACGCACCGTCCCCTATAATCTTTATCAAGCAATCATTTAGCAGTGTGCCTGGGCTCTGCATACCACCGGCCCCCATCTGAACCCTCGCTCTCTCCAAGCAGGTGGAGTTTTTGATTTCCATTTTGAGCACACAAATAGTTTATTGTATACATATTTTATAACATTTAACTGATATGTAGGTTATTTTGAATTAATGAAACATGAAAAAAGAATGAAATTACATTTAATTATATTGTGCCAATTTAAATAATGAAAATGTGTTTGATTTATTCAATATCTGTGTTCGCCTACTTGAAATGACTTTCTATTATTTTTAAATATATTGCGTAAAAAATATAATTAAAAATAACTTGTGGAGAAATGTTTAAAAATGTACTATAGTACTGGACCCTTTGTACACTAGGAAGAAACATGTAGAAACGTTCTGAACATATCACACAGTGATTACCTGCTGTACGTCAATTAGTTCAATATCTGGTTTAAAAAAATGGTATCCTTTACTCAACAAGCTTTCACAATTCACTTGGAGCAATACTACTTGGTTTATTCCTTTGCCAGATACTTTTAAGCAAAACCTTCTTGCCATATGGGTATACTCACCTGCCCGTCTACTACTTCACCAAAACAAATGGAAAAGTGTTTCAGTGGTAACTCCCATCTTAGAATAACAACAACTTATTCAGACTTCTTCAACATCAAAACAAGTTACGGGGAAACGAGGAAATACATTAGTGCTCTTCAAGACTCCTTGGCAACTATTCTTGTCTCCCTCTGGTTAACCTCCTCCAGAAGGGCAGCCTCTTTACCACCTTTCTTGCCCTCTGTACCAACAACCAAATAGTGACCAAAAGAGGGCCTCATTTTTCCACTAGCTTGGCTTTGGCAATGTAGGTTCCTATCAACTGATGATCTGTGTCGCATAGCACATAAGCAGTAAGACGTACAATCATTAGTCCTCCCAATATTCCCCTCTCCCCTTGAGCACTGTTTGGTGTATTGGTTTTGCTGGTTGTTCACACACGCCTGGCTTGGGTATTGCTTGCAAGTCTTTGGACCTTTTTCAGCTTCACCACAGAGTTTTTGGGCTTTCCACAATCTCATGCGCTTATTTACATAGTCACTTGTTTCAACAGGTATGACTTTTGTTGGTTTCGTACATTTTGGTATTCAAAAATACAGTTACTGCTCCTTTCACTAACATGCAAGTGAAGTGGCCTGCCAAGAACACGCGGACAGCATTGGAGCACTCCGGACTCACTTGTAAGCTCTGAACTCAGTGGTTCAGTTGCTTGCTTACGCTCTGCTCTTTGTTTGCAGGTCTTCATTACTTGTGGCTCCTCGGGGCGGTTGGACAGCCTCCTCGGGTCCTCCTCCTCTCATGCCACTGAGGAATGGAGCTTCTTCAGCTCCGTAGATGGTCAGGTACAATCCTGCCACCCGGTACCTCCAAAGAGCATACACTTCTTTCGCTACTGCTGGTTCCCTCTGCACAATGAAATATTGTCTGCCCAGCGTCTCTTCTATGCGCTTCCCACCACGTGACTACTGCAACAGGGAGATTTTAAGGCAAACCCTCCCTTATGACCCAGTGAGGAATTTTACCATCCGCACAGGGAATGTTCGTTCGTTTGGGCTTTTTTGATTTTTTGATAATGAAAATCATTCCCTTGTCAGGTGACTACGAAGCAGACCAAAAAACCCTCAACTCCATTTACACCACTATCCAGACCTGGATGGACAAAAACTGGCTCTGCCTCAACAGCGAAAAGACCGAACTTCTTATCATTGGCTCACCATCCACAATCAAAAAAATGGGTCCCCAATATGACTCCTTCCTCATAGACAGCTCTCATATTCCTGTATCCCAGTCAGTCAAAACACTGGGAGTTTACCTGGATTCTAACCTCACCATGACAAGACAAGTGAATGCTATTTCAACAGTGGCAGCCTACCACTCAAAACTTATCACTACTGCCAGGCCATTCCTAATGCAACAAAACTCCCTCACCATTGCTAGAGCAATCATAGGATCTCGTCTAAACTACTGGAAGGCACTCCTGCTAGGAACATCAGCAAAGAACATCAAGAAACTTCAAACAGTGCAGATCAATGCCCTCAGAGCTGCCACAGCAATCTCCAAAAGAGGCCACATCTCGGCCACCAGAAAATCCATCCACTGGCTGCCAGTTAAAGAACGCATCCTCTTCAAATCCCTTGCATTGACCCACAAGTGTCACCACGACACAGCACCTCGCTACCTCGCGCAAAGATTCTCTGCGCCACCGTCAAGCAGACTTGCTAGATCTAACCAAACCAACCGTCTCGCCATTCCCAAAAACCTCAGATTAGAGCAGGCGGCTCTAGCTTACCAGTTCTAGCGTTGACTAACTGGAACCTGCTTCCTCCCACCATCAGAGGCATTGAATCCCACATGGTTTTCAGAAAAACATTAAAAACCCTGCTGTTCGTATAAGCCATCCGCTCGTCACGCCAACCTGCAAGCTTATGACCATTGGAACACTGCCTGTAAAAATGTATAACTTATGAGCTTTGTATCACTGCCTGTAACAATGTAGATCCTATGATCCTACCTTTAACCATGTAACTAAGTCACATTCTTGAAACAGCGCCGCGATGCCTCTGGGTTTCCAGGAGCTTTACAAATATAAATAAATAAATAAATACAATGAATGGTGGAGATCAACCTCTAAAAATGTGTGAGGCCATTCTGCAACCATTTTCTCTGTTCACCGCACAAAACGCATAGTCTATCAATCTATGTTCTTGTACTGTGCCACTAACCCAAAGGCCTCAGGGCGCTCACAAAGAGAACGAGAAAGCAGACAACAGATAACAGTGACAAACAAGCAGAACAAAAGACAAATGACCATGAGAAACCAGTCCTAACCGGAGCCAATAATGATGGAGAAATATGGCAGAGAGCAGACTTCAATACCAGAAGTGCAGTGTCAGAAGGGCTGGTATGTCCTAACCTTTATCAAACAAGAAGGCCTTTAGTTGTGTCTTAAAGATAAGCAGGGAATCACTAATAACAAGATAATTAGGAAGTGAGTTCCAAAGAGCCAGTGCCCAAGAGTCAAAGCTAACACCCCCAGACCTTTTCAGGGTAAATTGAGGTTGAGCCAAGGCAATATTACTGCTTGAGCGCAGAGAACGGGTAGCTGGTTTCTTTCTAAGCCTAGCAGTGAGGTAGGATGGGGCTTGACCGTATAAGTATTTAAAGACAATGGATAGACTTTTATGATCTAAACGCTGTTTCACTGGTCACATGTACTCCAGGAGGACACAGCCTACAGGCACCATACTCTCCTGTCATGTTCAGATGGAATGTGACAGCCATGGGTACATCAAAGCATCTCCAGAAGGGGGAAGGCACTCCGTCCTCAGTATGGGCAGCCTAATTAAAATATCAAGGCCTCCATGGATCTGCTTTCCTATCATTTATTTCAGCTGGAGGCAGTGTATACTAATGAGAGATAATTGAGGCAAGCCTGTATGGGGCTTGGTTGCTGGACAGAAAACGGGAAGGCAAGACTAACACCCCCTTGGTATGCAATGTGTCAACTTGAAGGTAGTTGTCTCCCCTCTGTATGAAAGACAGTGAATGGCATGGCTGGGTCCCTCAGTTACTGTAGGCACCCCTGCAGAGTGGGCCCATTTTCAGAGGGGAGAGGTATGCAATTTGAGCGAGACAGAATGTCTTCCCTCACCACAGACTTCAAGGGAGATATGCGCTTTAATCAAAGCTCAGTTTTGAGGGCTCAGTTAACCAGACAGACACTTTGATCTACAACAGACAGGATGATGGGTGGGACTTGGGTATATGTTGTCACCCCTTACCTTTCCTGTTTCAGAGCAATCTAGTCCTGACTACATGCATAACAGAAGATTCATGGTGGGGACCCAGGATTGGTTCATTAAGGTGGGCTTGGCCTGCACCAATCACTGGGGCCCATTTGGCACCCCTCACTTAGATCATCTGACAACTTCGAAAGGAGTAAGAAAAAGGACTAATTTGGACCCAGGCTGAAGATACATTCTCCTTTACATCTTCTACCAGAGAATTAAAGCCAGGATTTCCAAGAGGTAAGCAAAATCCCTCCCTAAACATCTCCCAGGAAACAGAGGGAGATACCGACTCAGAGGACCTGTCCAGAAGCTCCAGAACCAGTATCCTGCCAGCACACAGCGTGCCCTGTTAGGTTCTGCCAGCAAGCTTCCTGGGTGGGAAGTGCAAGAGAGTCTCTGAACAAAGGACAAGGCTGTTGCCTGCAATCACTCTCCTGAGCTTTGGGCCGTCCGCCTTGAAAGGATGACACAAGCCCTGCGAAGAAGCTAGGAGTAGTGCCCCTACAAGCATCAGCCAATGTCCATCTTTTAAGGACATTTTCGAGACAGTCGAGTCCTCGAACCGCAACCGGCTACACCACTGATTGCTGTCACGCTGCAGTCACCAGAGCCATCCGAGATGCCTCGACCAGCGTTCCAGAGTCACCAACCAGCACAGACACAATGATTCTTAGCCCCGAGCTGCCATGTAGGCCAGCCTCAATCCATCTGTCCAGCCTCGCTCGCCGAACTGCCTGCCGCCTAATACCCGCAGCTGTCTTCTGCCTTGAACTCTGTCTCAGGAGCTGCAAAGCACTCTGGATCCGCCTCGACACTCTAGAGCATGAAGAACTTCTTAAGCACTAGGTACATATGTTTTTGTCCCCCTGGTCCATCTCCAAAGGCGCGTAGAGGCAGTTAGGACCCTTTGGTGCTGAAACCACATAACCTTGAACACTACGACTGATTACTTTACCAACTACCCTCCTTCGGTATCCAGAGTGCATCCCTTTCCTTCGTGAAGCTGTCTGTCCTCTGTGTTCCTTTACAGGGTGGGTTTTATTTTGGAATGTGCTAGAACTGTCTGTTGTAGTAATAATAAAGTAGATATTTGTATACAACCTTGACTGGACAGTCCCTTTTATCATTGGGTAATAAATGTATTTTTGCTGTGTTGCAACTAACCAACGATCCACAACCTTGCAGAGATAAGCCTGCCGTTCCATCCACGGCACCAAAATTGGACAGGAGGTTTATAATTCACTTGTGTTCTAATCTGTTTGGATCCCTTCTGGTGTACTAGCGGTGTGGGGATGATTGATGGTTTAGAAACCGATATTCATCCCTGCACCACTCGTGCAGCCCAGCAGGTTGAATGCTTGCTGCTGCGATCTCTGTGTGATCTGCTGGTCGCAGGTTCGAATCCCGGCACGGCAAACTCAGTCGTTCAGCCTTTAAAGGTTGATATATGAATACTAACTTAGGTTAGGATGAAAAATGTATGTAAATATGTTCTATGTACAGCGCTTAACCATAAGCACTATATAAACAACAAACCATTATCAATATAGGTTTTTTAATGTTTTGTAGTGCCATCAAATCTTTAATCACACATTTCTCAAAAGTTATAATTTCAGCTTTGTGATATTCTTAGGTTTAAAATTTAGATTTTAGGCACAGGCCTGTGTCTTTAGTTTCCTCGTGATCAGTGGGGTCTTTGAAGAAAACTTTTAGCCTGAGAAATTGCCTTAACTCGACTTCCGCTCCAAACCAGTCGGTGCAATTAGAGGGTGTGAAGGAAAGCCCTTTATTCAGGACAGAGACCTGTTTAGAAGTGTTCAGGAGGGGAAGAAGTTACTGACGGGCCCATTGGTCAGTGCTCTCCCTCCAGAACTTGTAAGACAAGATAGCTGCACCATGAGAGGACAGGGGGTGCAGGATTCACTTACTCCGACACGACTCAATAACGAGGACTCATTAAGTTGGCAAAGGGAAGTCCGTTTAATGACAAGTACATCAAGCACAGAAACAAATGGAAATCAGCAGCATTGCGATCACCTGTCTCGCTCCGACTTCCTCGAACTTCAGTTGAACAGCCACTTTTATGCATAAAACTCGTCATCATTGACGTCTAACTTTACAAAAATCATCATGCAATATAATTGGTTAGGAAAGGTAACTTAAGTATAGGTGTTATATCGGTATATGATAATAAGGCATGCGGATTGGATAACTCTTATCGGGTGGGCATCTACGCCCATCCCTCTACATCACGCATGATAGACGTCACTATAACTACGACGTCCTATTGGTTACGATATCTATAGGACTCCAGATAACTTGGTCCATTGTGATTGGGCAGGTTACGCCCCTAGACATAAATTTCCACTTTTAATTAGCAGCATGCAGACTGGACACCCCTGTGCCTGTTGTCCCAAGTTATACCCTGCCTCCCTTCCATCAGTCAGGGTTTTAGGGTGACGTG
Source organism: Ambystoma mexicanum (assembly GCF_040938575.1). Lineage (NCBI taxonomy): Eukaryota > Metazoa > Chordata > Amphibia > Caudata > Ambystomatidae > Ambystoma > Ambystoma mexicanum. The sequence continues at coordinate 14,837,727 of NC_090936.1, read as the reverse complement.
TCAATTAGTTGGCTAAGGATGGCCTTGAAACTGTAGCCTCTTATCGGGAAAAGTTATGGCATCCTTGGGTCCTGGATGACATCAGGCGATGGTACTTCTTCGCGCCTGGCTTGTCACGTGTTAATTCACCATGAATCTGCTTCAGTTTCCAGCTTTTAGTGCATTTGATTCTGTGTCAGCCTAGCCACCTGCATGAGCCCCCCTTTATCTTGACCTTCATGAGGCAGGCTGGTATGCTCTGAAGTTGGAGTCTTGTGAGCTGACGCTCTCCTCCCCTTCTCTGGTTGACCTCGGTTTCCTAGGCATGAGCCGCTCTTTGTTGAGTTTCGAATCCGCTCCATCTCTTGCCTTTGGCTGGGTTTCGAAACTTGGCCTGTCAGGCCTCTGGCCGCCTGGGTACCTTTCTGCTTTTACAAAATGGAGTCACACTTGTATAGTGTGCCTTATTGAGGTAGATATACAGTTGGCGCTTGCCGCTCTATCTTCTACTAAGCATTGCAAGCAATATCGATTTCTTAGCATCTTGCGTTTCAAGCCTATTTACACACGATAACAGGACGTTTGCTTTCATCTTGTCTCGTAGCACTGTTCCCTCACGTTGTAACATTGTCTCCTCTCTGTGTCTATTCCATTCATTTGTAGTTACTTGCACTGGCGTGTTATCTTCGACAGCTGCTTTTGTTCATTCACGGGTCTGTTCAGGCCCTTGTATCATTTCCACTGGCCTTTCGTTAAGGCTTTTGGGGTCTCTTCGTGGACCGTGTGTAGGTACTCCTCATTTCGTATCAGCGGCTGGTATGGCTGTCTAATAGGGTGCCGTGCTGCCCAGGGTTGTCTGGTTATGGGTGCTTCAACCAGTATGGATCTTCTGATGTATACTGGGCAGAGTCCCAGTGCAGCTCTTTGTAGGTTAATTTGCTCTTCATACGTCACATACCTTGGCGAGTGCGCTCCTGGTACCACGAGAGGAGAGGAAGGGGTGCAGGCCATGTCTGGGACCTCCTCTACAGAAGACCACTTAACTCCTGAAATATTAAATATAGCATCATCCATGTCGTTCCTTATCTGCAGTATATTCTCCTGCATGATCTGTAATTGCTCGATGGACCCTGCCATATCGAACAGAGTTGAAATGCGATTGTGAACACTGCTTACCATCCACTGAAGGTTAGCAGCATTCACAATTGCAAATAAACATTACTTACATGCGAGCATGCCAGGCAGCTTTTACTCACTTTGCACGGTAGAGTGTAAAAGTGCAGGGTAAAAGGTGGTGGTCGTGAATGTAGGCCACCTTTTGCCTTGCACATTTGCACTCTGCCATGCGAATGACACACATTTGGTTGCAGGCACCTCGCTACACCTGAGTGCAAACGTACCAGCTCCCCGCCATCAAATTAACAGTAGGAGAAATACGAGCTTCTTTGTAATGATACTGACTGCCCCCCAATATCATTTACCAAAGGCATCGTCACACTGATCCACCTGTAGTACAACCGGTTCGCTAATGCCGACCTCCCAAATATAATGCAAACATCCTATTTGCTTGCGGTATTATATCCTAACTTGGCATTTTCCATCTTTTTTCCGTGTACTTAGGTCATTATTTTTAGAGTCTGTGTGATGTTTATCACACGTTATGCATCAGATTTCTTGAAAATGGCATGGCGTGCTTCGGTTGCCCAAAGGCATGTTGTTGTTTGAGTTGAATCCATACAAATTCAATTCCAGAATCTTTGGGCTCCTTCATTGTGTATGCTCCATGCCTGGTGCTCCTGGCATGAAAGATGGTTCCTTTTGATTGAAAGCTTCCAACAGTCATATTTTCCATGGCACTTATTCTGTTTAAATGTGGGGATGGGGAAAGTGTGCTACTCCTTTTTCACCTTCACGCTGCTATGTTTCCACTCCACCACTGAGCTTAAATAAGTTACAGCTGCCCTGTGAATATACCCCGCCTCATTGGCTGGAGTCGAGTTCATTTTCAGAGCGCATTCAAAGATATACGGTTTTCTTTTTTTAATAAACAGCAAGTTGTAGACAGCCCGCTGCTGCTCAGTAGAATAATGTTTCTGTAATATTCTCGTTGACTGAATTCGAATCTCTCCCAAAGAGCCAGAGAAAGTGAACTAGAACCCCAGTCACGTGATATCCCTCACATCCTGGCTTCCTGCTCCTTCTCGGCCTGTATATGTCTAAGAGCACCCTTTTATATTATGTTTCAATCACGCCTTTCGTTTTCGGTCCTTTTAGTATCTTCGTTTGTCATGTTTTGCTTTTTATCTTCATTTCTCCTTAATATGTTCCTCTTAGTTTCTTAGTTGTTTTATCGCTCCTGCTCCCTTTTTCACCTGCTGAGTCTCTTGGGTTAATGATAATTATGTGTTATTTAGGTAGCGCTTTCGCCAAAGCGCTTTACAGAGAAGACATATGCACACAGTATCTCCCAACCAAAGTTGCTACTCATTTATTGACCTGTGAAGGTGGAGTTGTCCTTGCCGGGATTCGAACCCGCAACCTGCAGATCACACATAGATCACAGCAGGGAATGCTCATCTTGCTGAGCTATCTTACTGGCTTGTTCTCGCTCAGATGGCACTGCACTTTCCTCACTCTTTTTTTCTCCCTGCCCTTATTCTTTGTGCATTTGTTGTTCTCGAAACTGACAGTATTTTATGTTTTCTTCTGAATGTTGACCATGCAGACATCACTCGTAGAATAGCTCCACAGCCATTATTAGGCAAGAACCCATTCAAGGATGTGATTGGCTAACAAGGATCAGCAAGCAGCTGTGATGTTAGCCTCTGCAAAGGGTAAAGACATTCCTGGGATTGCATGACACGTCACATGTGAAGGACATGAATCTCCGCCTGAGAATCAGGACATGGGTTGTCAGTCACCCGCCTGGGGCCCAATGCGCGTGATGGAGGCCGCTATGTCATGCGCATAAGCCAATCAGAAGTGCAGAAACGTAGCTTTTCAGCCACGCCCCTCAAGGGCAGAGGATGTTCTGTCAGGAAGCTCATTCATGTAACCAACGTCATGTACAGGGCTTATTTTCTGTATGAACCACATTGTGTAAAATCACATTTAAATCTGGGGGTGCTCTTTTTAGCACAGGGCTACTCTGTCGGTTTTAGTGTCCATTTCTGCATGGCTGTATGGACATGGCCTTCCTGCTGCTACCCTATGATACTGACTTGATACCACTGGCCAATCACCTGTGAGCACTGTGCTACAACCAATCGAAAGGAAGTTGAGAGTGGCGGTGATAACGGAGTGATAAAGTCAACGTTGTACATGGGCATGTTGACGATATGTGGAGTTCTGGTGGGTGGGGGTCATTGTGATTATTATGCGGGTGAGGAGTGCTGATCTGCACCCCTAAAAGTGAACCAGATAATTGTATGGGTCACCCAACCTCTGGATCAAAGACCCAGAAAATACACCGGGCACGTTTGAGGGTGAACCTAGTCAGCAGAGCCCCACAGATGCTATTGCCTTCTGTGCATTGGTTTAAAGGATCCCCACGAAAATGTGCACTACCCAGGACTATACATGCATAATGCATTCTGGGGGTCACAAGAAAGGGCTCGGTGTAGACATGGTACCCATTATTACAGAGAGCCCCGTGTGAGCACAGTGCAGGTGAACCCGGGATGTTATGTTACGTTACAGACATTTGTAAAGCGCATGTCTGCCGTAAGGCATCATGGCGCTAGACCGGGAAAAAAAAAGAAATAGCAACTGATGGGGGATCTAGAACAGGAAGGTTTTGAGAGATCGATGGAAGGTTAGATGATCGGAGATGGCTTGCAAAGAAAAAGGAAGAGCGGTCCAAGCCTTAGCTGCAACAACTGAAAAGGCACATCCACCACACGAGAGTGAGTCTAAACTGGGGGACGGAAACCAGAAGGGCAGACTGGGAGCAGAGGAGACGAGAAGGAACATACAGAAGGAACTTTGCCTGAAGATACTTTGCCACCACTTTATAGAAAGCCCGATGAACAGTGCATCAGGATTGAAAAAGAACACGCTTCTCAACAGGAAGCCAATGGAGCTGTCGGAGTAGGGGAGACATGCGTGCCGCCATCGGAGGACTGACCTAGCTGCAGGGTTCTGGAGAAGCTGGAGCCGGTTCATGAGATTGCAGGGCTGAAACAACTGGAGCTTAAAGCTGAGCCGGAATAAAAGGAACAACTTTCCGCAAGATTTTTATTCTAAAGTGGCCAGCCTTACAGACAGATGCAACCTGATCCTCCATAGAGAGAGAAGAAGCCATTTTTACACCCACATGTTTTACTGAACGGGCAGGCATAGGAAAAGGCCCCAAAGAGCTGGGCCAAAACTTGGTCATCCAAAACAAAAGAGGGTTGGAGGTGCCAACAACCAACGCCTCCATTCTGTTGCCATTGAGCTTGAGCCAGTGGTCCGCCATCCAGGCACCGAGATCCTCAAGGCAACACCTAAGCCATGCCACAGTATCCGATGGGTAAGATGAAGGCAAAACCAGGATCTGCGTGTCATCGGCACAGGAGTAGCACCTGAACCCATGTTACTGAGTGAGATGGAAAAATGGTCTGATATAGATGTTGAATAATGATGTCGACAATGCGGAGCCCTGAGCTACGCTGCAGGATATAGCAGGGCCGATTTAGAGTGGAATGGGGGAAGAGAAACGGATTGAGAGCGAACAGCCAGGAGGGCAGAGAACCACGTCAGAACTTGGCCGGACAAGCCCACGCCACTAGTCGGGAGATTAGGGTGGGATGGTCAACTGTGTTGAATGCAGCAGATAGATCTAGCAATATCACTGCACCGACACCACCCTGATCGACCAGGCGGGCGAGATCATCCAGCACAGAAATAAGGACTGATTCCATACCCATCCCAGGCCGAAAGCCCGACTGAAAGGAATATAAAAAAACAGAAGACTCCAAAAAAGAGGAAAGCAAAGGGGCGACAAGAAATCCCAAAAACTTCGTAAGAAAAGGAAGAAGTGAGATGGGACAGAAGTTAGTCAGCACAGTAGGATTTAAGGAGGCTTCTTGAGTGAAGGAATCATGAGAACATGTTTCAGGGCAGTCGGGATGCAGCCATCCCGAAAAGAAGCATTAACTGCTGCGGTGATCCGTGAGATAATATTGGAAGACGTTTCTTTAAGACGGGGAACAGGAAGCAAATCCGCGGGTGAGGCTGATGGATATAGGTGGCACAGTGTTGGAAAAGCTGTGTGCAGGATACATGGGGAAAACATAGAACCCAAACTATCACTCCATCACAGCAGAGAGATAGACACACATTCCATCCAAAGCAAACGAACACCGGACATGTTACTCCATGCAAACTGTAACCCTGACTACAGCAGTATTCTCACAACACACAAGTTTGTTTGTCTGCAGCCCCCCCGTATGCGTGTTTTCTTTGTAGTGGTTCAAGCTAACCCAGATCCTGCCATTTTGTGAGCACGCGCCTCATATCCCAATCCTGTTGAATAACCCCCATAAACTCAGGTTTCTCACCGTGCCATGCCTGAGTCGTGTTGGCGGTGATTCATGGCAGCACATGGCTGGGAGGCTAATGGCCGGCTCTGTCAGTGTTTCCTCATTTATTCTCTCCCCAATCCCTCCAGCTGGCCCACGACCAGCACATGTTCAAGGATCAGTGTCTTGCTTAAAGACCCTCTCTGGAGGCGCAGCAGAGGACGGATTCTGTATTGCGATAGATGTTGCAGTGAGAGATGGATGGGGCTTAGCGCTGGCCTAACCAAGCAGGAGGTATCTTCTGACAAGTGTGATTCATAACCTGTGCTGGGTATCATGAGGAGGTAGGGAACAGTGACCACACCTAATCTATCCTTATTACATGTGAATGTCTCATTGCAATTAAAGGGAGTGGGCATGATGGCACTGTGCGGGTCGCACGCGTCCCTGACATGCCAGAGGTACCGAACTCAATCCAGCCGAAACTCAAGGAGTGAGTAGACCAAGTGCACAGCAAAGTTCAGCTTTATCAGTATCCAAATAAAGCAGGGACAGCGTGCAAGCATTAGAATCGTGTTGCTCTCGTCGAGTTCCTACAAACAACCCTTTAAGTACCTTGGACCCGCCATATGCAGCGTCATACAACATTACAATTTTACAAAATCTACATGGAAAGGGGATTGTTTAAGGGACATGGCTACATATGGATCTTATAGCGGTTACACAGTTCATTGCGTACATTACACATGATGGCTCCACCTGGAGACCATCCTCATTTTGATCAAGGTGGAACTACATCACCTGTTCATTAAGAGATTGGTTGGCCTATGACTCGATGGGCAGCATGACTGTTTGGCATTTGATTTGTTGTTCTTGCTAACTAACCTTGGACATTGACAGGTTGTCAAGACATTAGCTGGACAGGTAGAAGGGGAGAGAGGTCCATTTACTGTCTTCTTTTCATTATAGAAGTTACTAATCCTCATTCCTCGGCCCTGAGCCCAGGTGATCTCTTTGCATGTGGCCTTGTGTGGCAGCTCGTGTCCCATGTGTGCTTTTAAGGAGTACCACATGTGTCCTAATATGTTGGCTCCTAATTAATAGACAGTGTTATCTAACTACAAATCACGTGTCACAGGACGTATGAAGTGGAATTATCTCCTATTTATTGGGATTTTAGCTAATAACATGTGTGCTATGTTTTCTGTTGCCTCTAGGGACTCTCTTGAGTTATTCTTCATGGGACCTTTTGGCTTGTTGTGAGGTTCCCTTCAGCTAACAAAGATGGGCTGTATTATGTTAACCCTTTAATTAGTTGGGGAGCATCCTGCTTGTGTCCTGGGAACTGCTGTCTCGTGCCTTTACTCTGCTATTCACATCCTCACTATCAACATGAAACCTTCGCTCTAATTGCTAACTACCGCCTGGCCTCTGCTCAGCTCTGCATTTCCATGGATTCTGCGTCGTGAGCTCTTTCCAAGTCTTAAGGCCTTGATCTATTTAAAAAGCATGCTGCGGCGTCCATTTTAAAGGGAAGCCTTATCACACTCTGGTTTCTATGTTAGCAAGCTATACTTGCGTGTCGTTCATGTTGCGTTCAGTTTATACATTGGTTATGTTAATGTTCTTCATGTATTATGGTTGCTAAATTCCTATTTTTCATGTATAAATGCACATTTACTCTGCATTGGAGTCCTACTATGCTTGTTTTCAACACACTAGGTTTTGCACAGCTAACCTTTCGTTCATTGATGAAGAAGTGCATCAGGTTTGGGTTGACTGCTTTTTTCCAAGTTTAGGAATTTGACTTCGGGTTTTGCCTCTTACTAGTATTAAGTTTGAGCTTTTAAATGAAGTGATTGGTGTACACACAACCTCTAGAACCTACCTAGATCTCCTCCCACCTCAACGTAGGGTCACCACGGCAAGGGCGACTCTAAGCACAATCTTCCTCTTCAAATATAAAATGGCCTTGCATCATGAGTTTGCATATTATAGCAATAACACCTGATCCGGTTGGACAGATGGGCCCCAGTGTTGTTACCACCTGGTACGGTCAGCCGGATTGGGTGTCATTGCTATTAGGACCCCGGGTTTTTAGTCCGGATACCTTTGGTGCTAACTGCAATATATTTTGTCTGAAGATGGCCGGACGTGGCGGTGGAAGCAGAGCCCCTTTTCCATTTCCATGGTGGCCAGCGGGGACACGGAGCAAATGCGGTGGCTGGTCTCTGCCACTGAAGGAAACAGATAAGTGGAGTAGGAGGAGGGAAGGGTCAAGAGATCTGATGGGATGGTGGGGGAGCTACCATTGGGTTGCTTGAAATGCGTGCTTGGATCGTGGGTTTCAGCCCACAATCCGAGCAACCTGATTGGCTGGCTCCCCTGCCCCCAGTGCTAATTGAACTTATATTGGATTTTTGTAATATAAAAAAGGCGAATAAAGACCTGCAAAGATGTGTGTCTGGAACTCATCCTGTGCAAAATAAAATTGGTGAAAAATGTCTGCACTACGAAACTGTGTCACTTTCTGGAAGTCAAACAGTTGCACCCTGCAACTTCTTATGTTGCCTGGCCGAAGGGGTGTATAGAAACCGGATTTTCTTTGTGTCACATTTTGATATATTGTTTCAATAACTTTTTTCCAGCAAGTTAACGTTGTGTTCGCTGCTGGCTTCTGGAGTGTGGTGTGGTGTTCAGTCTCCAGTGTTGACTCCAACACACTCCGCAGAATGAGCAAACTATTTGAAGACCACATCTGAGATCAGACGACTTCCAGCTGTTTGCCTGACACCTCTCGTGCTCATTTGTGAACTGATTACTAGTTGCTCTGTTTAAGCATGCATCAATTACAGCTAAACAGGCCCAGCTGCTCTTGCGCCCAGTCCAGCAATTAAATAATTGCTGGGGAAACGGAACGTGTATTGTGATTTCACCCCTGGGGGATGTTTCGCAATAATCAATCTTCATTACATAATGTGTTTGCCTTCTAATGTGCGACTAGTGCTAGCCCAGAAAAGTGCATGCACAAGGTGTGGTATGCATGTGCTGTGCATGGCATGAGCACAGCGAAGGTGTGCAAGTCGCACTAGCATGCACGCGGAGGGTCACAGTTCGGCAGTTACTCCTGGATCTGAAAGCCCCGGATCGCTGCATGAACACTTTCTGCCAGTTAGGAAGTGCACTTAAACAAAAGGTAAAATAGCAAAGGATATATTTCATAGCAAATGACTCGCTCGTGATCACTTTCCAGAGACTGCAAGCCCACCGTATGGATTCCCACGCAGTGTGCCTTACTGCAGACTTCATTCCAGTCTCATCCAAATGGCTGCAGAGAGAGCGTAGCTAATATCGCAACAGATCTGCAGGGATCTGATCCACCTTGGCTATAAATGACTCCCTGCAGCGAGGTTATGGACACCCGGGATTAACCCAGATGTCTGCACACTCCCCTGTATGCAGGCTGTGGATCCATATTGTCAGTGCTGTCAGTGTGGACAGGTCACATGATGTGGTGCCCTTTGCTTTGGGAGCAGCTGCCACTGCAGCAATGCCCCCCCCCCGCAACAGATTCCTGTCTGATAAGGAAATCTGCAGATTTCTTTTGAAGTTTTAGGGTCTGTCTTGGTAGTCAGATATGCTTGGAATCTTTTCTTTGGCTTCCATTTGTACAGGTCAAGACTTTAGACATCAGCCCTGTGCTGCATAGTCAATTGCAAGGGATCATGGGAGCTGTAGTCCAACAGCAGACCGCCTGGCCTTGGACACGTGTGCCTATAGAGAATGTTTTGTGAATATAATCCTATGTGATGCCTTCGTAGTTCCTCGTCAAGAGATGCACCGTGTGAGGCCTGGTGTGTGGGTGTCTGCCTTCCAAATGGGGGGAAGTTGGGCACATTCGCCTGATCATGCTTGCATTGTTGTGACTGTCTTTTGTGTACCGGCCCCAGGAGACAAATAGGCAGCTCCATCGGTGTGCACATATCTAAAATATACTGTACACCTTTTCCGGGGACAGTTTCAAATTAAATTAAAACCTTTATTGAATTAACCGTTTTTTTTTAATACTGTTATTGGACAGACGTGGACTTTTTACAGCATATGAGAAAGGCGTGTCTTCTGAAATCACCAACAAATACTATCGTGATTAAATACATACGTGTTGCTCAGTAGATTGTGGGTAACTTTGGGGATATGGGTGTGGGCCGGGTAACCAGGCAATTCCAAACGAAGGCACCTGGTCTGAAGCTGGTATCACAATTATTAAAGACTTTCAGGAGATTTCAAATCCATGAAATAAAATCATTACATGAATCACTCGCTGCCCAATGATTTTGACCCTGTATCTCTCACCGTATACACATTCCCTGAACTTCAATATTTACAATAAAATTAGCTCTTTTTTATTCTGGAGCTTGCTTTTTTGAGAGTGGAAACTCAATTTAATGTGTCCCATTCTAGGGCATTTATTTTTCCACAGGATTGTGGATCGTGTGTGTGTGACCGTGATGTGGTAATTTGCCACATCAGTCTATACTTTGAACATGTCTAAGTTCATTCAACTGTTGCACTGTTTGTTTTTTTTTTTAAAACGTAGGATTTCGTTGTCATTTGCAAATTTCCATTTGTGTGTCTTTAGACTGCAGCAGATGTGTGCTTGAAGGCTAAGGTTCTAGCACACATGTGTAATGTTTTAGAACTAATGAGCAATATTGGGGAGCAGCAGCAACCGAACCTGGGCAGTGCGCTATATGTGTCAGGATTAGTCAGGCGAGTACAAAGGCAGCGAATATGGCAAGGGAAATGTGCACTAAATCACACAGTGAATAGCTTCGAATTAAACTACGTGCACACAGGAACGACTCATGTATGCTAGAACCCAGGAGTGCAAATAGAGTGTGACAACAAAACCAATATATGAAAAGGGATGTGGGGTAAGCACCTGACCGCGAGGAAAGTCGGCAAGCGCCTTACCCCCAATTGCTGTTACAGGTACTGACAACGCTAAACCCACGTGGAGGGCAAGCAATGACAGGATCTGTGAACTAACACTCTTGATGGTATTAAATAAGGGAACTAAAGAACAGTACTCACGAGGACGAGATAAACCTCTTGAATGTCAGCTAGCCCACGAATCCTGTTGATGAAACTGGGACCCAGAAAGGCTATAACAGCAATGGGAGGAAAACTAAATACCTAAGTTGGAATAGTGATTACAAATTAGTGAGGAAAACATAAGCATTCACACAGGAGCTAGCTACAACCGCACACCACACCTAATAATCAAATGGGAAATAAATGCAGAAGTGCAATGGAAAACATGGAATGGATCCCAATAGAAAGTAAGGATCAGGAGCAGGGAAAACGAAATAACCAATGCAAACTTCCCCCTACCCCTCCAAGGAAAAGACAGGAAGCTAATCTAAGAGGAAGGCTAAGGCATACGGGTTTACAGCAGCAAAGGACAGAGTCAAAGAAATATAGAACACAGACAAACTGGGCTGCATCTAAAAGGGGAAAGCACTGAGAAATGCTGCCTGCAAACAGAGGAAGACAAAAAGGGAATCAAGGGAGCAGAAATCAATTAGCGCATGAATCCGAAATCCAGGGCGGAGGAACAAGAAAACAGGAACTAGGAACTAGGTACAAAAGCTAAGATCAAGGAAAAAAGGGACTAGTCACAAAAGGAAACACTGCAACGATGACCAGCGCTGGACTGAAGTAAGACTGAGGCTTTTAAAGCTGCTTAACGAGCACACGCCTCAGGTGTGCTGATTGCTGCACCTGCAGCCACAGGTGTTGCCTATCCTCCACCCAAGCTTGTCCTGCAAGGGTGGAGGTGAAGCAGTGGGCCAGGAATTCTGGGAAGCATAGTCATTTGGTTAAAGAAGCATGCTGGCTGCCAAAAACCTGGATTGGATCCGGAAGGGAAGTAGCTTGGAAAATAGGGATTTAGCGCTCCCAATTCATCACAGCACTGTAGCATAAGGTTCGGAGGAAAAGTCCAGTAGGGAATAAACCCCAAATCATGCCCCCAAGTGGTGGGAACGGGAGCGAAGGGAGCGAGTGGTGACAATATGCCAGCCATGGGTGCCATGGTGATACCCATCCACAATCCATCAGGGTGGTGCTCAAGAAACAAACAAGGGTGGCACTACATTAGAACTCCTAGTCCAAAAACATTGATTCTGGAAGGTGGAGCCAAGGGTAAGAGAACGTGTAAACCTTAAGTACAGCGATTTAAGGTTTCTGAATTATTTCCCAGGTGTGAGGTTTGCAACTAGGCGAGTAAACACCTGATTCCAGGAACACTGGCAAACCAAAGCACCACTCCCATGCCTGCATGTGAGAATGGGGACGTGGTGGAGATGCCTCCTCACAGTTGGAATAAGCAGACATACTAGTTTCTAAATATATTTAGCCATGTTATTACAATAGAGGATGTAATTATAATTGGTCATTTATAACGCGCTTTAATACCTAGAGGTTTCTAAGTGCGACAGAGGATCGAACCAGAGCTGCTCCTAGTTGTCTTGCTTCCAAGGCGAGCGCGTTGCCCCTAAGCTATCCTTCCAAAACTGAGAATGTATGGCGGATTATGTCTAAACAAAGATGTTTATTGAAAGCAGAGGAATGTCTTGAGGTATTTATTCAACCTGTCAACCAGTGTGCATTCTTTTCTGGTTTTGACAAGATCCCCATCAGTGAGATAGTGTGTACAATGGTGCAGCAGGTGGAGACTGACACACACGTGGCATTGAGGTTTCTATAGACTTTTATTTAAGATCAAAATAAAGAGAACACCTTTCTTTCCTTATATTTATGAGGGTTTTCCCTGCCTCAACTAAAGTGCTAATGGGTCTGCCTGGATGTCCATCGTCCTGTGACTCCCCCATCATGGACTGAATGGCACAGTTCTGTTTGCAGGTTCCTCGTCAAGGGGAATAACTCCCTTCCCTGGGTTTCAATACTTCAAAACACCGGATTGCTGATCCGTTAACACTCTGTATCAAAGGTTCACAATGAAGCTGAAAACTATCTTCCTCTTTCTGGCTGGCATTTCGGTCTAAGAGCCTTTTCTCTCTTCCTCGTATTCCTCTCAGACTTGGTCCGTTTGCCCGCTAAGTACTGTGACCAGGAAGATTTATCCACTCGTCATTTCATAGAAGGTCTTGTTCCACTGTGGTTTCCAGCCCCCACCTGTCCCTGCATGGTTCCCGTTGCTATTTTCTTTCCCTCTGAGTGCATGGCCAGTTCTTCCTGGGGTCTTTCTCTCCATATCTCAGTTGTGCAGCGGTCTACGCATTCGGATTCCTTACCTTTGAGACCTGTTGCCATGCGCTCAGAGCAAAGGTTTTGTTTCTGCATTCTGCCTTCAGATCCCCATTCACCAATGTTCCACTCGGACACAGGGGGGAAAAGAAGACTGCTGGTTTTCCCGAACAAGGGAGCGGACTGCTCTCTGTTCGGATCTCTGTCTCCTTCCAACTTCCCGGAATTCACCGTCCTGAGATATGGTTGGCTGCTTCTCTCGTCCCCTTAGTCCTTCCTTGCTTTTCATGAGGAGTGGGCAACTACAACTAGAACGTTTATCCCAGTTCTCATCATGGCTCTTCATGGCTACACATCTCCTTGTCTCAGTACCTGTCGAGGGACTATTTACCAGGTAATTTTCCCAAGCACCCCCCTACCCAGGTGATCCCCCCCTCGCTCATCCACCCCCAGGGTTGGGATCCGAGAGCGCATCCCTTCCCTGGCCACATGAATAAGGGATTCCCGAGGTCTACCTGGGAGAATACCCTCAGGTTTCTCACAGTTGGCAGTATAGGAATGAGGCAGTATGGGATCTGATGAGCAATGAGGAACATTTCAATAGGCACCTAAAGGGTTCATGCATTATATAAGTGGTCTTGGTGTGGTGGGGGTGGGGCAGGGAATGGAACATTTCAATGAAAAGGAAGGTACAGTAAAACAGACATGGTACCATGAGTAAGACAACAACACAAGGGTATATGTTTTAACACCTTATCAAATAAGAAGAAAACGGTGCTATTCAGTATGAGCCAAATTATAAACCGCATATGCTAGCAAAACCTAACCTTGCCCTCTCTTTCAGCATACAAAATGTGTAAAGGGAGGTGTAAAAGGAAAATTAGTGATGCTAAATCATAGGTCAGAATGGTTTCTTGTACCGTCCAAGATATCTCCTTTCCCCACATTTTAAGCACAAGGTTTTCAGGTCTCTTACAAGGACAAGTGAGCAACACAATTCACTGAGCAGGCCGCACGTTGTCTGTTGAATGCGTCTCTTACGTTTCTCACAGTTTGTGGTTCACTTTATAGTTCACAGTTCAATGAGGCCCCTTGGGTTCTCCTTACCCGAGTCCGGGTCTCCCCTTTTCTTTTTAACCAGACTTCCCTCAGTCGGGCTAGAGTTCCTCCTCTTTCTTTATGGGGTTCCCTTTCCTAGACTGCAGCCTCTTCTCACATTTTCAAAAACAATTCTCTTTCTCAGTTCGTAAGAATGCACTAAAAAAAAGAAAGTGCATCTTGGTTCCTGTATTCCACACTACCTCAATTTTACAAGTGCCTGCAGTCAGACATAGGATTGTTCCCTTGCTGCTTTCATCCACTTTACACAATCTGTTGGACTGCAAGTCCCACACTGTCTTTCCTCTTAGGGTAATTTATTGGACTGGTAGTTCCATGATGCTTTACACCGGTTTCACAGAACTTAATCCGTTTTCACTTTCACAGTTCCTTTTCACTGTGCTCGGAAAATATATATTTACTTTGTTTCTTCATTTGCGTTCATCCACATTGTTTCTGTATTTCTTGTTGCGACATCCGGTTACTTTTAAACCATACAAAGAGACTTGAAGACTTTCGAAACTGCCAATATTTCCCTCGACACTTGACCACTTCAACTATTGCTCTTAATCTCTAGTTAATTATGTATATATCTTGCAGTCTCAGACAGTTCAGCACTGGGCTCCCTGGAGTCGCGTCACTTGACATAGATACAAAGTCTCATTAAACAATGTTTTTCTCTCTCGCGGTTGAACTCCAGCTGACCTTCCAGGCTTCCGGTTTACCGGCCAGAGTCGAGAGATGTCCATTCTGCTCTACGGGTCTCGGTGCGGCTTCCAAGCTGGGTGGGGGCCTCCTCTTGTCCCTAAGAGGCTCCCAGGCGGCTGCCTTTTTACAGGAAAACAAGCACACTTTGCAACTTGTGGTGGGGGGGGTTAGAGGCCTCTAAACTTTACCTCCTCCTTCCCCTACCTTGCAGAGTTTGCAAGGAGCTCCTGCTCCACACCATGCCAGCGTCTCCACCAGTCATTCCTGGGCTTTACTGGGTTCTTGGTTCTGCTCTGTGCACCACGGCTCCCCTCGGTGTCTCGCCTTTTCCTCAGTGTCAGAGTGTCAGCACTTAGGTATCCCCCCCTGGTCTCAGCCACGCAGCATCCCTGTACCTGTGCTGTGCCTTGCTCACCGCCCTCTCTGAGTTTGAGCCTCCTCCTTTTATACACCTGCCTCAGGTTAACAGGCTGCTGGTGTAGAATCAGAGGGAAGGTTGCCTGACCTTCAATTAACTTATCTCTGTGACATGCCTGATATTTCCTCTGAAGGGGGCTTAGTCTTCAAGAAACAGTAATTTGGATTGTAGGCTCCTTGTGTATGATGGTGTGCTGCAGGGGAAGCCTAGGGTAGTTAGATGGGAAAGGAGCATTATGGGAGACGCAGTGTCCCCTCAGAATTATGTTTGCATTGAGATTGAGGGACGGTTTTGTTTTCCTATGATGTTTTTGCTTTTGTTTCTTTATGGGAAAGTGCTCGGGTAGGAGGGGACTTTGGTGACAGTATCCCAAAAAAGCTGAGGGGAGGTCAGGTAGGGGTGTGTCAGAAAGGCGGGGACACCATGTTCGCCAAAGGGTGTTCCCTCCCTAGTCCCCAAGTATCCCCTGCCCAGATGATCCTCCATCGCTCTACGTTCCCAGTGTTGGGATCCAAGCAGGATGGTCCTCCCCTGGCCACCTGAACAAAGGATCCCGAGTGGC
This sequence comes from Ambystoma mexicanum, assembly GCF_040938575.1. Classification (NCBI taxonomy): domain Eukaryota; kingdom Metazoa; phylum Chordata; class Amphibia; order Caudata; family Ambystomatidae; genus Ambystoma; species Ambystoma mexicanum. The sequence continues at coordinate 14,822,186 of NC_090936.1, read as the reverse complement.
TGCAAGTGATAGCACCCTCAGGTTTCTCAGAGTACACACACAAACGTGTTGGTTCTCTGACTCCAGTGGGCAGAAGGTAAGCTATGCATATTCGATAGTCTACAGTGCCAATGGCCACTGAGAGGTAAAGTAGGACGGAGGCTCCACACCTGTAGCATTGTTAAACTAGAAATTATATCGTGCTTCCTATTGCTATGAATATATGTATATTGGCCTACGCCAAGCTGCTAACAAGCTGGTTATAAACTACATGTGAATAAACTCGCATTGCAAGGTCCTGACCTTAGAAACCATGTAAACTGTCATTTTGGGTCAAGCCGCCATTTTAGGTTTTCTTGCTCTATAAAGTCACCATGTGAGCTAAAATGGTAGCCTATGTTATTCAGAACAGAACTTGATTGTCATGACCTCTGTACAGCTAATGTATAACTTGCCTGCAGGCCACTTGTTAGGGTCATGAGCTGAGACCTTGTCCTTCTGCTGACCTGTGTGCAATGGATTACCTGTATCACCGAAACTGATCTATAATTGAATGAGAACACCTGCTTAACTATATTGTATAAATTAAGTCCTGCATTGTAATGTTAGGCCTAGAGCATACATTATTACCATTTCTTCTTGTTAATGTATAAACCTAAGATGAACTAGATTTGACCTGGCAAGGGACCCTAGAGCAGTAACTTATTTATGGAATGGTTAACCTGAAGAAAGGCTGGACAACAGGCTGGAGAAATGTATAAAAGCCTGACTGTTTCAATGAATATTTGCACTCACTGAGCACACCGAACCACGCCAGAGTTCGCTGTGTTGTACTGAGGGTCGATAGCTATCTGAATTTTGTTCTGTTCTTTTGTAACTGGATTAAGTATAAAATAAAGTGTTTTGTATGTTCCTTTGTAACCTGTGTTTGGTGTGTTTCCTTTTTGGTTACCCTGCCTCATATTATTTCCTTGTTTTCACAGTTGGCGCCCGGAATAGGGACCCTCAAGATTGATGCCGGATTATTGAAGGTTGACGCACGCTATCGGACCGGGATCGGACGGTGTGACATAACGGGCCCGACTGAACGAGACGCGACACCTCAACAGCGCTGCACGATCCGTTCCCTGGACGATAGCCGTGTGGTCTGAGACGGCATCTTGACGAGGGTCAATTTTTTGAGGCGGGCAGATTTGCCAAAATTACCATACACAAGGTAAAATTCGTTAGGTAAGTCCTTTGTAAACCGATCGGTCCTCCTTAGGTTTGATCAGGTGAGTCGTTACCCGACTCTTAATTCAACCCTGACAATTTGAATTTGGTGCATTGTATCTGCAGACACATTATTGACCAGGTAACACCGAGTATTTGAGAAATGCCTGGGAAATTGTCTAGCTGCTTTAGGGCATTATTCTGCAGCGATAGACAATCTTTGGAATTTAGCCAGCCGGCACCACAGGAGGGGTCACCGGCATGTACTATGTACTGTAAGCATGGCATTGGAAGTGTAGTATTTAATAAAATTTGGCACAGACAAACCAGACATGCCTCCGAACTTCAGTGGCCAGTCAATGGTAGTTTTGAGATCCCTCGTATTGAATATTTAGAGTCAGTCTTGTTAAAAAAGAAGGCCAGACCTGCAGCATTTGATGTTTTGCAAAATTGGAAAAGAGAAGCGTTGCAGCAGCTTAAAAGTAGGGAAAAACATGTGCGCCGTCATAAAACAAATGCTGAAAAGGCGTTGTTATATGATCAGGACAAACAGTCTGAGTCGGTTAGGAATATGGACAGGGCTTTCTCACTCGGTATTCAGAATATCTATCCTTCTAAAGATCTTCATGTTTCTGATGAGTTTATCGACAAATTGTTAAATGAACGAAGGCCTGGTGCCTCTGCACCACCTCCGCATGTTCCTCTTCCTCCTGCTGTACCTCTTCCTGCTGTTATTCCTGCTCTTCCTGCTCAACCTGTTGTTCCTATTCCTCCGGTTGTTGTTCCTCCACCTGCTCCTCTGCCTCTTCCCATTGCACCAGTAATAGTACCTCCATTGAATTTGCCTGCATCCTCACTCCCAAGTAGTTCTGTACCGCTTGTAGTTGATCAGGGTGCGGGGTCGAGGATTGTTACTCGTAATACTGTTCTTACAGAAAAGAAAAAGGATTTGTTTGCATGGGCTAAGCATTGTATGGAGAGAGATGATCGAGCTAATGTTCTTGCCACACTTTCTAATATGGATAATTTTCCTGAGAAAAATGTTTTCATTGAAGGTTTAGGGATTCATTTATGTGTAATGTGGGGTAAATTAAATAATGCAGACCTCCCACAAGGGTTGAGGGACCTGAATACTTTAGCGTTTTCAAGAGACACTGTGGAGAAGGTACATGAGCATGTTGAGAGGATATTTGGTTATAGAAAGGAGTTGGAAAGGTTACGGAATGAGGATGACGAAGAAGAAAGTATGTATGTACAGAAACGATTTCTTCCCTGTCGTAAATCGACATCTGAAGAGGTGCGAATTTGTACAAAAGATGCGATTAGATGGATTTCAGACATATCGATAACTCCAGTTGAGGTATATGACACATACAGTCAATATACGCTAGAAATGCAGAGGAAAGTGATACAGGTAATGGTAGAGTACCTGCAGGATGAATGTTTAAAGAGAAAGGTTAGTTGTCCCACAGAGTTATTGAGCATTTATAAGAGAGCTTTTTCACTTGACACTTCTTCAACTGCTTTAGCGCTCGACTTAGCTCTGTTGCTTAGTAAGCGTTCGGAGTTGCCTACATCTCAGTTGCCCATGTGAGAGGTTCCTCCGACATTTGTCCCAAAGGTTGAGATTCCTGCTAATGCTGCAGCAGGTACACCTGCTGTGGACATTCCTGCACATTATGTATCGCAGTTTGTTCACATCCCGTTTTCATGACAGGAAGTGAATACTATTAGACAAACTGTTCCTGACATTAGGAAAAATCCGACAGGGTTCTATAAAGAGATAGAGTCCATTTTGCAGTCCTCAGTGTTTACCCTAGGTGACATTGATTTGCTATTCCCTGTACTCCTGCCTGTGGATTTGTGGAAACAAGTTAGAACTATAGACGATGTACCAGGGTTGGGAGATACATGGGCTAACATAGTTAGGCTTGATGGGGAAAGGCCAGCTGGTGAGAGACCACCTCAGGTGATACTAACTTTGCCTGACAGAATCATTGCAAAACTGAAAACTATAATCCCCGAAAAGAGAATTATTTGGGACAAGCTTACGGCCTGTGTCCAAGGAAAATCTGAGGGTGCTACCGAGTTCTTTAATCGGTTCGAACAGGTATTCTCGGATTTCAGTTGACAAGACTTAGGCACAGAGTCTGGGAAAAGAATATTTGTGGACAAATTTGTACGTGGATTGCTGCCTGACATCCAGTCACAAATTATGTCTTCTGAGAGCGCTTGGCAGGCGAAATCCCAATCAGAAGTACTGCACATGGCTCAGTACTACGAGAACCGTGTCAATAATGAAAAAGATAGAGTTGAGAAGAGAAAGGGTGATTTGAAGACTAAAGTATTGTTACAGCAAATTGTTAGAGGCCCCTAGAGGTCAGTATTTCCACAAGGGAATGTGCCCTTGGGTCCTGTGAATATTAACCAGTGTGCCTATTGTCGCCAGGAGGGTCATTGGCATGCACAATGCCCCGTCCTTCGACAGAGGTCGAATAACACATTTGGAAATATGGGTAGACGATCCAGAGGTCGCCCGGGTGTAGGGGGCCCTGGTAGAGGCCAGTTTTCGCAGGATCCCCAACAACCTTTTTCACCGGATAATCAGACTTCGAGTGTGGATACTAGAAACATATTTGATCATCCTTCTGCTGCATATCTATCTGAAGAGCTTCCTTTTGATGATATTTTGTTTTGTTAGGATTGCCCGAAGCAGGGTTTGGAACCTACACCTATTCCCGTTAATCAGAAAGTTCCCTACGTTGAAATGGTAGTGGGAAATAGGAAACATCAATTTTTGATAGACACTGGAGCACAGAAGTGCTCCATTGATCATTCTCGGGTTCCAAATATTCCACTGTCAGGGCAAACCAATGTTTCTGTAGGGTTTTCTGGCACACCAGTTGTTTGTCCGGTTTCTTCACCGGTACCTATTTCTTTGGGTCCCTTTACGGACCACTGTCCATTTCTCTTGACTTCGAATTGTGGAGAGAATTTGCTGGGGTTCAATGTGTTGAAGGAATTAAATGCAGTAATTCATTGTTCTTCTGATGGAGTGCGTTTGACGATATCACCACAGCAATGTTCTATTTCGCAATTCCTGACTAGACCTTTGCTGCCAAAATTCAGTAATGTACCAGAGTGTTTGTGGGCAGTTGATGACAATGATGTCGGTGTTTTGGAGATTGAGCCTGTTAAAATAGTTTTGAAACATGGAATTAAGCTGCCCCGTATTCCACAGTATAAGATCTCAGTTGAAGGCGAGCGAGCTTTGAAGAGCATTGTTTCCGATTTTGTGCATCGTGGGATGATTGAGGAGATTGCAGGAAGTTTGTGCAATAGTCCGATTTTACCCGTGTTCCAATTGTGCCCAATGTGACGACAATATTAACCATGATTCCAGCTACGGCTACTCACTTCAGTGTTGTGGACCTAAAGAATGCTTTCTTCAGTATTCCTATACATGAGGAAAGTAGATACTTGTTTGCGTTCACCTTAGGGGGACGCTCATTCACATTTACTCGTGCACCTCAAGGTTATACTGAGAGTCCTAGTATTTATAGTAGGGCTTTGAAAGAGCAGCTTGATACCCTTGGATTGCCCCCTACTTGTAAGTTGCTTCAATATGTTGATGATTTGCTTTTAGCCGCTGACTCTGAGAGCTCTTGTAAAGAGGGCACTGTGTTGTTGCTCATCCATCTAGCCAAGCATGGTCACAAATCTTCGCTCAAAAAAGTATCTATATTGTTGCCAGGAGGTCGCCTATTTAGGCTATCTCCTGTCAAAGGAGGGAAGAAGATTGACACCTGAAAGAATAAAACACATTTCTGGCATGTCTGTCCCAAATACACAAAAGGAAGTTAGAGCCTTCATAGGTATGGCTTCTTACTGTAGGTTATGGATCCCAAACTTCTCACTAGTGATAAAACCGGTGTTGGCCTTGACGAAGAAGGGTATTTCTTCGCCATTGCCATGGAATACGGAGCATCAACATTCATTTGAGTTGCTCAAGACTGCATTATGTTCGGCGCCAGTTTTGGGCACACCGAACTATGAGAAGGCCTTTGTGTTGTTTGTGCATGAATGTGATGGATGTGCTTTGGCTGTATTAACGCAGGAACATGGAGGGAAGAATAGGCCATGCGGTTACTACTCTTCCGCCCTTGATCCTGTTGCATGCGCTTTGCCAAGATGTTTGCACGCTGTCGCTGCTGCGTCTGTAAAACAGAGTGAGGGAATGGTCCTAGGCCATGATTTAACCCTGATGGTGCCTCACTCTGTAGATATTCTATTGAACAAAACCCAAAGGCAACACCTCACTTCCGCACGACTGACAAGATATGAATTAATCTTGTTTGCTCCCCACATTCAAATTAGGAGGTGCTGCGTTCTTAATCCGGCTGAACTCCTACCTGAGCCGCAAAATACTGTTTGCGGTGACGAAGAGTCACATGACTGCCTCTATACTACTGAACAAGATACAAAAGGCAGAGTTGATTTGAGGGACACTCCTTTGGATAACCCACAAGGGGAGCTGTTTTGTGATGGCTCCTGCTTCAAACTACTGGATGGTACATCCACAGCTGCTTATGCAGTCACTACATTGAGTACGGTTGTGGAGACCAAGAGAATTACGCATAACTCTGCGCAGGCCGCAGAGATTATAGCATTGACTCGAGCTTGTGAGCTTTCCGAAGGGCTAACAGTAAACATATATACTGATAGCCAGTATGCCTTTGGGGTGGCTCACAACTTTGGGAGACTTTGGTCAGAGAGAGGGTTTTTAACTTCGCATGGCACCAAGATCCAACATGGCTCCCTGATAGTACAATTGCTTTCTGCGCTTGCGCTCCCTAGTCAGTTAGCAATCATTAAGTGCGCAGCACATCGCAAGATTATAGATGATGTAGGGAAAGGGAATGCTTTCGCTGATCAAATAGCTAGACAAACTGCCTCTGATCTCTTCACGGAGATGTATGTTTCAAGGGAGACTGTAGATGCCTATGCAATGGATGAGGGTGTTGGGTCTGTACGGGATATCCAAGCCGATGCCACATTAGAAGAATCCAAGAGGTGGGCTGAGGGCTTGGGGAAACTCGATGATGATGGGTGTTGGGTGGACATGGTTGAAGGGAAATGGTTGCTTCCTAATGCCTATATAGTAATGATGGTTACCATGGCACACGGTCCCACACATGTGTGCGCTCAACAGATCACGAGAATGTTAGAGAAAGTCTGGGTAAATGATAAGATTTCAAAAATTGCCCAGCATTATGTCCAAAATTGCATGATTTGCCTACAACACAATGTGGGAAAGGGGACAGCAACTCCAAGAGGTAGCTTTGGGCCTCCTTCTGTCCCGTTTGAAGTGATTCACTTTGACTTTATTGAAATGGAGCGATGTAACAATCTAAAATATGTCCTTGTGGTCATTTGCGCCTTTAGTAAGTGGGTCGAGGCTTTCCCTGTTAAAGACGCTACAGCCATGACCACTGCAAAGACCATGTTAAAGGAATTCTTCCCACAGTTCGGTTTGCCGAGAGTTATCTGGTCGGATAATGGTCCGCATTTTATCGCTGCTGTAATTCTACAGATATGTACGGCATTGCAAATTGACAAACGATTCCATTCGGCCAGACATGCTCAGAGCGCCGGATTAGTGGAAAGACACAATGGTATCATAAAAAACAAGCTCGCTAAGACGTGTGCCGGCACCAAACTAAAATGGCCGGACGCCTTACCGATCGTGTTACTTTCAATGCAGACAACCCCTCAAACTAAGACTGGGCTCTCTCCCTTTGAGGTGGTAATGGGGAGACCTGCTAATATTTGGGGTTTGCCTAAAAGCTGCGCATTGCGCGATGTAGAAAATGTACTTCTCTCCGACTATTGTAACCAATTGACTAAAAACCTGTTTTCAATTTATCACCAGGTGCGAGAGACATTGCCGGTGAGGTACGAGGGCCCCCGTCACAGTCTACGACCAGGGGATTGGATCCTCGTTAAATCCTTCGATAGAGCGACTTGCCTCACACGACGTTGGAGGGGCCCCTACCAGGTGCTCCTAGTCACTCAGACTGCGGTGCGGGTAGGAGGACGTCGCCACTGGATCCACGGCAGCCAAACCAAACGGATCTCACACCCAGTGCCATACGATACAGAAGACACAGAACCCCTTTCCGACATTGAAACCAACGTACCCGAAACGGCAGACGGTGGAAAGAGAGTATCGGAGGCCGTTCCGGAAGTTGTAAGGCCCGACAAAACAGCCATCTTGCCTCCTTGCTCTCCCACTGCATCGTTTGTGGATCATCCATCTTCTGATCCAACTTCCGTTCACTCGCCACCTCCTGTGGGAAGTGACGACATCCTGTCTGCTGATTCTTTTTCACCGGAAACTGTGAAGTATAATCTCCGCCCAAGGAGATAGGTTTGCAATATGGCTCTTGCTGTACAATTGAAAGAATTTGAGGGCTTGCCTTTTTTTGGCCCAATTGCATAAAGGGTTCTGCTGGCTAAGGGTTGTGGGAAAAGACATTAAGAAGACGCGCGACCGGAGTCACCAGCAAACGAACAATTAGTGTTTCTCGATTGAAGACGACAATGCCCGCATCCGCTACCGTTCGTACTGAACTTTTGGACAAAAATGTGACTAGGAGAGACAATGAGCAGATATGTATGGGGGCCCCGAAAATGTTTTGTTGTCTACTGGTGATAATCACGAGACTTTTAGTAACTGTTGGTTGTGGGTTTTGGTATTTGGAGAGAATGTACCCTTTGAATGATTTCCTAATTGTTGAAAATATAACTGTTGTTCCCACTCCTTCTGTGCAACTACATACCTTGTCACCTAGAGATCTTTTGCATAGACGGAATTATCGAAATAACACTCTACTTCTAATTATGAATACTACCCATGCAATCTTTAACAGAACCAATTGTTGGATCTGCTCGCATTTATCGCGACATGGGGATAAGGGGCTAGGTTGGTATATTCACCCTTTACCTTTGACAACTGCTTGTTATGCTTCACTTAGAGGACTGTTCTTTGGCCGATGGAACGATAGCATCTCGGGGAACTTTGATGGCACTAATTTGAATAGTTTTGAGAAACGTGTTCTGACTCCCCTGGGATGCTCGCTTTTCGTAAATAGGAGTAAGCTCAATATTGCTTCTATTAGGCCTTCTGATAGAATGTCTCGTCCTTTCCAATCTTTGATTTCCTTTAAAATGGCTCCGATAGGCAATAAGGATGCCGTGCCTCCTTCTTATACTGTTAACGATAGCCCTGATTCAGTTTCTTTCTGCATCCAGAGGAATGGCACCCGGTCAATGGGAGATTTTAAAGGTTGTGCCAACGTTGCAAATTTGACTGGGGAAGACAGACCTTTGTATGTAGGCGAACCTATCTATTTTGTTTGCGGAAATGTAGCATTTCCATGGTTGCCCAGGGATTGGCAGGGAACTTGTTATCTAGGAATCCTGTTACCTGGGGTGTTTATAGCAAGTACTGTAGAGGTTTCAAAGGCTCGTCCACGGCGGGACGAGAATGGCGACACTCCAGCACAGGTTTTAGGAGATGTAGCAAAATCATTCCTTCCATTCTTTGGGCAGATAGCGAATTCCGAGGATATCAGGAAACTAGCGAGAGTACTGGAGAGAACCATCAACCGGACCACAGATATACTCTATAATATGACTTTAGAGCAGAAAGCAATCAGATTGGTAGCGCTTCAGAACCGGATGGCATTAGATGTCATTCTGGCTGAACGTGGTGGAGTATGTAAACTAGTGGGGTCCGCTTGCTGTGTTTTCGTACCGGATTCCTCCCCAACTATTTTTAAGGCAATACAGAATCTGCACATTCTTAGTTCAGAAGTGCATGTTCTCGAGGGAAATTGGGATTTTAGCGCTTGGTTCTGGGACTTCTTGCAGTCTTGGGGTTGGAAAGTGCTTTCAGTCTTGCTGATTATTTTGGGAATTCTGCTATTTCTTTGTTGTTGTATCCAATGTCTACCAAGTATATGTTCAATGCTAGGGGGATGTTGCGCTCAGGCGATAGGTACAATAGGACATAAAGTGTATGCCCCGGATAAAACCTCTAAGGAGTATGTACTGAAAGAGATCTTAGTAAAAGATCTAATGGTGATAGATATTTGTGACAGCTATTCAGGGTGTATGGACGATGACACATGGAGTTATTTGCAGGGAGATCAGAAGTAGTTTAGCATTTGGCATAGGCCAAAAGGAGGGTTTGTTAAACTAGAAATTATATTGTGCCTCCTATTGCTATGAATATATGTATATTGGCCTACGCCAAGCTGCTAACAAGCTGCTTATGAACTACATGCGAATAAACTCGCATTGCAAGGTCCTGACCTTAGAAACCATGTAAACTGTCATTTTGGGTCAAGCCGCCATTTTAGGTTTTCTTGCTCTACAAAGTCACCATGTGAGCTAAAATGGTAGCCTATGTTATTCAGAACAGAACTTGATTGTCATGACCTCTGTACAGCTAATGTATAACTTGCCTGCAGGCCACTTGTTAGGGTCATGAGCTGAGACCTTGTCCTTCTGCTGACCTGTGTGCAATGGATTACCTGTATCACCGAAACTGATCTATAATTGAATGAGAACACCTGCTTAACTACATTGTATAAATTAAGTCCCGCATTGTAATGTTAGGCCTAGAGCATGCATTATTACCATTTCTTCTTGTTAATGTATAAACCTAAGATGAACTAGATTTGACCTGGCAAGGGACCCTAGAGCAGTAACTTATTGATGGAATGGTTAACCTGCAGAAAGGCTGGACAACAGGCTGGAGAAATGTATAAAAGCCTGACTGTTTCAATGAATTTTTGCACTCACTGAGCACACCGAACCACGCCAGAGTTCGCTGTGTTGTACTGAGGGTCGATAGCTATCTGAATTTTGTTCTGTTCTTTTGTAACTGGATTCAGTATAAAATAAAGTGCTTTGTATGTTCCTTTGTAACCTGTGTTTGGTGTGTTTCCTTTTTGGTTACCCTGCCTCATATTATTTCCTTGTTTTCACAGCATGGCAGCCTTTTGTGGATACCTGGCACAGAATCATAGTCCCATTTGGTGCACCTGGCCAGTGGAAAGAGACCTTAGTCATCATAACAGGCCCTGGGTGTAGAAGAATGCATTCAACCCCACTTCCCCACACGCCATTTAACACATTTCTTAAATGGCAAGTCTTTTATATTGGCATATATCTTCTGTTTGCCGTAGTATTGTGTGGGCAAGTGAAGGTTTAGATAAAGGTACGGATGAATGGGGAGGAGGAGACGGGCAGAGCATGGGCAACTGTGATGCAGGTAGAGGGCATCCTGGTGGTAGGTATGTCCTCAGAAACTAAGAAGGAGCATGAAGAGTTGGTAGAGTTCAGTGCGGAAAAGGAAAAAGGGAGTGAGTTCAATGAGACTTTGGATGAGATCTTTGAATGTGTTGGAATCAGTTGCGATTATTGGTAAAAGTGCTGGAGAGTCTTACCAAAAGTGTTGATACTAAAATTAAATGTTCAGTATTTAATTCCTGAATCCTGCATCCCTCAAATACATACATGGCATGTGTTCCCTGACGATGTCATAGGATACTGTCAATGGGATGTAAACTAGCGTTTACCACCTTTGACGAATCCCTCCATGTCATCAATTCTCCCTGAGGGGGAGCCCCTCTCCATGAGGCCAGGGAAGTGATGTCACTACTCGATAGTCCCCCGGAGGGTGGTACTGAGCAGGAAGATCTCATGGAGAGAGACTCCCCCTCTGGGGATCACAGAGGACATCTGAGGAGAACGCTGTATAAAAACCCACACTCCACATCCTACACACCTCCTTACACTAGGAACTTCAATTACCTATTTAGTACTCGCATGCCTGTCTGTATGGCGACTAGCTTAACACCCACTTGTGAAAATACTATTCCGTATGGCCTTTCGCGTTCTTTAAAGCACAGGGAAGAGAGTCACACACCATTGACTACCATTGTGACATTTGTTGAGAGAAAAGAGACTTGGCCATCGAGGCTCCGAATAGCGAAGAACGGAAGTGTCGGCTCATGCTGGGAAAGCTCGATTGTGTGCTGTGCTCAAGTGATCCACCTTTCCCCTTCATCCTAACATGGGGAAGGTAGAGCCCCAGCTAACACATCCTGACTTATTATTTGCGAACACTTCTTTCTTTCTTATGAATCTTATCCCACACTCTTTTTGTATTTAGTTGTAAGGATTGGCAAACTTTTTTTTTTTTTTTTTTTTTAGTATAGACGTTTTGTATTTAACAGCATGCCACAAGGACTGCCTTATTTTTGATTTGATGGTCAAAGCTTGCTTCCATCTTAGATTTAGGTTTAGATTAGGTGTTTTTCCAACCTGCTTATTCAGTTTATTGAACACCATTGAACTGTGATCACTTGTGTCTGTCTATTCTTGATACCATGCCTTCCTTACACAACACACAATGTGCTCGTTGTTCAGAAGCTGTCCCTCTGAAGATCTTCCCTTCTTTTGCTGTCCACACCTGGATCCGGCCATCCAGCCAGAAGTGAATTGGGACAAGCATATGTTTTCACTCTCTGCAGTGTCTCTGATCTCCCAGCTCCTCCGCCATGGGCTTCATGTCTCAGCGCTTTGCACCATGAAGTAACAGTTGATATATATGTTTTGTCTTAATAAAATCATCTACCTCTATAAAATCGCCACTGTCCACTCCACACCCATGCCTGCAGTATAAGTACATTAGCAGCAGCTGAGAAGCGTCCATTTGCATATCAGTCTGGTCCCAACCAGCCTTATTCATACACTCAAAACGTTCAAGGCAGGTCATCCGCTTCCTTGGCTTCGTCTCCATAGCAGAAATACCACGCTAGATGATCTAAGTCTTGTCCGTGCTGGAACCCCAGTGCCAGGGACAGGGTTTCCCAAATGCCACTGTCAGCAATAATCACACCTACTTTCTCTCTTACTGTGAAACCCAAGGGTCATATAAAAAGTGTTGCTCCAAAGAGACAACAGGGTGATACGTTAAGTACACTTATGAAGTCATTTATCTGCAAGGGTTCATGAGGCACTGAAAGAACCATTTTTCGGATGTTCACAGGAAGCCATGAAGGGATATGGAAGTGTTAGCCAGGGCAGGTGCAAACTTAGGGGCCAGCAGGTTTTAGTCAGAGCTAGTTGTATCTTCATCCCAACTGAGCCTGTTGCCCGCCACGTCCATATAGGTTTAAGCTTGGGATAGGCAACTGTCAGTCACATGTTGGGCAAAGGTATTTGGGAAGTTCATCATGTTGGTGGTCCCATTTCCAGTTTTCCTCTAAAAGGTTGGTTATACTGAAACAATGCACGCCATTTGTCAGGCTGAACCATTGCGAGATTTGTGGTGGCCCAGTCGTGGCTACTTGGATTGTGCTGCGGTAAGCTAATATATGTGTGGCACAATGAGAGAGTGACTTCCTTGCCACCACTGACGGCGAGCCAGTAACATGTCTGTGCTACTTTGAGGGTATCCTCCAGGTGTGGACTGTTGGGGGAACAGCACTCCCTGAGCCTCCACCAAATATTTATGATTTTAACTCAACTATCAACTTTGAACTCCCCTGAAAATGAAAATATCCTCGACACTACTGTAACAATAAAGGTTGCCTGTCACGGTGCATAGAATATCGCAAACCAACAGACCGGGCCAGCTATTTGAAGAGCGACAGCTTCCACCCAGTGCACAAAGCATGCCACACTACTGTGCCACACAATAACATGCCACCGAATATTCTCAGAAACAAGACCCCTGCATAAAAACACCCAAGCTCTGCGATCAGCCGTCCGAAACTACGCAAACGCTACACAAAGTGAACCATGGACAGGGAATGAATTGGACTACGACTCCCATGATGCCTCATCATTGACAATGCTGGCTAGAACTGATGGGAGCTGTACTGCACATCACCTCACGAGCTAAAGGGTGCCAGCACATGCCCCTTCTGATGATGTGGGTGACTTCATTAAGTGCGGTTTTACTGGAGTTTGGAATTACCTATTCACTACCAGTGTAGGGAGTGTTGCGATGACGGGCAGACGGTAGGCTCCATTGTGCATACACTCTCAGGGCAGGGGGAGACGAAGAGCAGTAGTCCACCGACGCATAGGTTTTCCCATTGGAGAATCTTGACAGACAGGAGTGATGCTTGTAGGAATACAGGCAACATGATTTGTTAGTTATGTAGCGCTTTCTGCAAAGCTCTGTGCATTGATTTATTTGATTTTTTACATACTATTATCATCCAACCTAATTTGCTACTTATTTATAGACATCGGAAGGATAAAAGGCTGAGTAGACCGTGCAGGGATTCAAACCTGTTGTGAAAACAAAGAAATTGATATGAGGCTGGGAAGCCCAAAGGAAACACACCAACACAGGTTACAAAGGACATACAAAGTGCTTTATTTAAAAGCTACAACAGTTACCAAAAAGTCAATTGACAAACGGATAGCTATTCGGCTCTCAGAGTAACGTAACGAACTTCAACGAAGGTTCGATGCATTAGTAGAGAGACCGTACATTGGAATATTTGGGCTTTTTATACTCTTTATCCAGCCCTGGCCAACCGCCTCGTGGGTTAACCATTCTTAGGACCAGGCCTAGGGTTCCTTGCCAGGTCAATCCTATAATTTATGCATTTTGATCAGTTTCGCTGATATAGTTGTACATTTACACATAGGTCAACAATAGGACAAGGTCTCAGTTTGCGACGCCCGACAAGTGGCCTGCAGGCATATTAATTTTTCGTGTGTACGGAGGTCACAACGGCCAGAATCTTACGTAGAATGTCATTCGGCCTCCATTTTGATGTTCAGGGTGACTTCCACATTACAAGAGAACCTAAAATGGAGGCTAAATCCAAGATGGCGACTTACACAATTTTTCGTTAAGGTCAAGACCTTGCCGCGGAGTCTTTTTACATGATATTTTTAGACAACTTGGCGTAGGCCAACACACATTCAAATACTGCGATAGGAGGCATAATATCTTTTCAATTCCAACAGACCCTCCTTTTGGCCTATGCCAAGTGCTAACATAATTTCTAATACTTTTGCAAATAACCCCATGTGTTGTCATCCATACATCCCGAATCATTGTCTGTAATATCTATAGCCATTAGGTCGTTCATCAGAACCTCTTGTAATACAAATTCTTTAGATGCTGTATCTGGGGCATATATGTTATGCCCTATTGTGCTCACTGCTTGGGCACAACATCCCCCTAGCATTCCACATATACTCGGAAGACATTGAAAACAGCAACAAAGGAATAGCAGGATCCCCAGAATAACCAAAATAACAGAAAGCACCTTCCAACCCCAAGATCGTAAAGAATCCCAGAACCAGGTGCTAAGATTCCAATCTCCTACAGGGATATGTACTTCAGAACTAAGAGTATGCAAGTTCTGTATTGCTTTAAAAATTGTCGGCGACGAATCTGGTACGAAAACACAGCAAGCGGACCCCACTAATTTGCATACTCCACCTCGTTCTGCCAAAATGACATCTAATGCCATCCAATTTTGGAGTGCTACCAATCTTATTGCTTTTTGCTCTAAGGTCATATTGTAGAGTATGTCCGTGGTCCGGTTGATCGTTCTCTCCAGTACCCTTGCTAATCCCCTAATATTCTCAGAGTTTGTTATTTGTCCCCAAAAGGGCACAACTGATTTCGCTATATCTCCCAATACTTGCCCAGGGGTATCTCCATTCTTGTTCCGCCGCGGGCGAGCCTTAGAAACCTCCAATGTACTAGCTACAAATACCCCGGGTAACAATATTCCTAAATAACAGGTTCCCTGCCAATCCTTGGGCAACCAGGGAAATGCTAAAACTACCACAAACAAAATAAACAGGCCCCTCTACATACAGAGGCCTGTTTTCTCCAGTCAAATTTACAATGTTCTTACAACCTTCAAAATCTCCCATTGGCCGAGTGCCATTTCTTTGTACACAAAAGGGGACCAAGTCAGGGCTATGATTTATAGAGTAAGAAGGAGGCACGGCGTCCTTATTGCCTATCGGAGCCATTTTAAAGGAAATTAAAGTTTGAAAAGGAAGAGACAGTTTATCAGACGGCCTAATAGAAGCGACATTAGGTTTACTTCTATTTGCAAAAAGCGAGCATCCCAGGGGAGTTAATTCACGTTTCTCAAAATCATTCAGATTAGTTCCATCAAAGTTCCCTGAGATGCTATCATTCCATCGGCCAAAGAATAGTGCTCTAAGAGAGGCATAGCAAGCAGTCGTTAAAGGTAAAGGGTGAATATACCATCCTAGCCCCTTGTTCCCATGTTGCGGTAAATGAGTGCAAATCCAACAACTACTCTTATTAAAAATGGCATGCGTTGCATTCATTACTATCATTAGAGTGTTATTATGATACTTTTGTCTATGTTGGGAGTCTCTAGGGGACAGAATGTGAAGGTGTACAGAGGGAGTCAAAACAGTTGGTACAATCTCGGTCGGTAGTAAAGGTTTCAGAGGATAGATTTCTTCAAAATACCAAAGTCCTACAGCAGTAGTTGCAAAAATAACAATTATCATTATCAAAACACAGCAGTACGTTTTCGGGGCCCAGGCACATTGTTCATTGTCCAAGTTGGTCACCCCCTTATTCACAAGTCCAGTGCGGGGAGCAGCAGTGGAGGTGGCAGGCATTGTAGTTCCTCAATCGACGACCCCAATGTTCGTTGCTGGCGATGCTACGGTCGCGCGATTTCTTAGTCCTTCCCAACCCTAGCCAGCAGAATCCCTTTTTGCTCAACAGAACTTTCTTATACAAAAGAAAACTTCCAATCACTTCCTTTTTCCAGATGTACGGAAAAACCTGTGCCGTAGTTCTATTTCCTTCGTCGAAGGTTGTACCTGGTGGTACCCAAGATTGTCTGATCCGGAAGTAAGGTGTCGTCACTTCCTGAGGGAAGTGACGTATCGGAGGCGACGGAAGTCGCGGAGCTTGAAACAGTGTTTTCCGGAAGTGATTTCTGAAGAGAGTGCGGAGACGAAATGGACTGTTCCCCAAGCTCCTCGGGCTCAGAGAAATTCTCCGACGCACTCACAGCGCTGTTTGCTACTCCAAGATCAGAGACTGTAGCATCAGCGAGGGGTTCTGCTTCTTCTGTAACGTGTGGCGTCGGGTGAGGAAGTTTCTAGACATGCGTCGCGTGGATCCAGTGCTTCTTTCCAGCCACCCGCACTGCTGTCCTGGTGACCAGCAACACCTGGTAGGGTCCCCGCCAGCGAGGTGCGAGACAGGAAGACCTCTCGTAGGCCTTCACTAGGACCCAACTTCCAGGCTGTATATTGTGTTCTGGGCCCGTGAACCGTACAGGTAAAGCTGAGTGCACCTGGTGATAAATGAAATACAGGTTTTTAGTTAACTGGTTACAGTAGTCTACAAGCAATACATTTTCCACCTCTCTCAGGGCTTTAGGTTTTGGGAGACCCCAAATGTTAGCAGGTCTCCCCATCACTACCTCAAATGGAGAAAGCCCAGTCTTAATCTGAGGTGTGGTACGCATAGCTAATAATACAATAGGTAAGGCATCTGGCCATTTCAGTTTGGTATCGGCACATGTTTTCGCAAGCTTATTCTTTAAGATACCATTGTGTCTTTCCACCAACCCAGCAATTTGAGGATGTCTAGCTGAGTGAAATTGTTTTTCAATATGTAAGGCTGTGCATATCTGCAAAATTACTGCTGCAATAAAATGGGGACCATTATCCGACCAAATTATCCTCGGGAGCCCAAATCGAGGAAAGAATTCTTTTACCATAATCTTTGCAGTGGTCATAGCGGTAGCATCTTTAACGGGGAAAGCCTCGACCCATTTACTGAAGGCACAAATAATTACAAGAACATATTTCAGATTATTACATCGTTCCATCTCAATAAAATCAAAGTGAATGACCTCGAAGGGAACAGAAGGGGGCCCAAAGCTTCCCCTTGGAGTTACTGTCCCCTTACCCATATTGTGCTGTAAGCAGATCATACAGTTCTGGACATGCCTCTTCACAGTCTCCAGAATCTTGTTATTCACCCAAACTTGTTCTAACATTTTCGAGATCTGCTGGGCACACACATGTGTGGGACCGTGTGCCATCGTAACCATTGCCAGCACATATGAATCAGGGAGCAACAATTTTCCTTCGAATGTATCCACCCAACACCCTTCATCATCCAGTTTCCCCATTCCTTCAGCCCACCTTTTAGATTATTGTATTGTGGCATCAGTTTGAATATCTCACACAGACCCAATACCTTCATCCATTATATAAGCATCTCTCGTTTCTCTCAAGGCATACATGTCCGTGCTAAGGTCTGTGGCCGTTTGTCTGGCTATCAGGTCCGCAAAAGCGTTCCCTTTGCCTACATCATCTATGACCTTACGATGTTCTGCACATTTCATGATCGCTAACTGTTTAGGGAGTGAGAGTGCCGAGAGTAATTGCACTATCAAGGGGCCATGCTGGATCTTGGTCCCATGTGAGGTCAGGAACCCTCTTTCCGACCAGAGCCTTCCAAAGTTGTGAGCCACCCCAAATGCGTACTGGCTATCAGTATATATATTTACTATACGCCCTTGGGAGAGTTCACAAGCTCGGGTCAACGCTATAATCTCTGCGGCCTGCGCGGAGTTATGCGAAATTCTCTTAGTTTCAACAACTTTACTCAATGTAGTAACTGCATAAGCAGCTGTAGATGTACCATCTGAAAGTTTGAAGCAGGAGCCATCACAAAACAGCTCCCCTTCTGCATTATCCAAAGGAGTATCTATGAGATATATCCCGCCCTTCGTTTCTTGTTCAGTGGTATACAGGCAGTCATGTAATTCTTCGTCACCGCAAACAGTGTTTTGCGGGAAAGGTAAGAGTTCAGCCGGATTAAGAACACAACACCTCTTAATTTGGATGTGAGGGGCAAACAGAATTAATTCATACCTTGTTAACCGCGCAGAGGTGAGGTGTTGCGTTTGGGTTTTGTTCAATAGAATATCAACAGAGTGAGGTACCATCAATATCAAATCATGGCCTAGGACCATTCCCTCACTCTGTTTTACAGACGCGGCAGCAGCAGCGACAGCGCGCAAACATCTTGGCAAAGCGCATGCGACAGGATCAAGGGCAGAGGAGTAGTAGCCGCACGGCCTATTCTTCCCTCCGTGTTCCTGTGTTAACACAGCCAAAGCACATCCATCACATTCATGCACAAACAACACAAAGGCGTTGTCATAATTTGGAGTACGCAGAACCGGTGCAGAGCATAACGCGGTTTTGAGAAGCTCAAATGATCGTTGATGTTCCGATTTCCACGGCAGTGGCAGAGAAATACCCTTCTTCATCAAAGCCAACATCGGTTTTATCACTAGCGAAAAGTTCGGGATCCACAACCTACATTAAGAAGCCATACCTATTAAGGCTCTGACTTCCTTATGTGTATTTGGAACAGACATGCCAGAAATGTGTTTTATTCTTTCAGGTGTCAATCTTCTCCCCTCCTTTGACAGGAGGTAGCCTAAATAGGCGACCTCCTGACAACAATATTGAAATTTTTTAAGCAAAGCTTTATGACCATTTTTGGCTAAATGAACAAGCAACAGTACAGTGCCTTCTTTACAAGCACTCTGAGTCTGCAGCCAAAAGCAAATCATCAACATATTGAAGCAGCGTACAAGTAGGTGGCAATTCAAGGGTGTCGAGCTGCTCTTTCAAAGCTCTACTATAAATGCTAGGTCTTTCAGTATACCCTTGAGGTGCCCTGGTAAATGTAAATGAGCGTCCCCCCAAGGTGAACGCAAACAGATATCTACTTTCCTCATGTATAGGAATGCTAAAGAAAGCGTTTTTTAAATCCACAACGCTGAAGTGCGTAGCCGTAGCAGGGATCATTGTCAATATCGTCGTCACATCAGGCACAATTGGAAATTGTGGGGCGACGACTCTGTTAATAGCACGAAGATCAATTATGAACCGGAATGGAATTGCATTGTCGCCTTTCTTATATACAGGCAAGATCGGACTGTTACACAAACTACCTGTAATCTCCTCGATCACCCCACGATGCACAAAATCGGAGACAATGCATTTCAAAGCACGCTCGCCCTCAACTGATATTTTATACTGCGGAATGCGTGGTAGTTTCACTCCATGTTTCAAAACTATTTTAACGGGCTCAATCTGTAATACCTCAACATCATTGTTGTCTACCGCCCATAAACATTCCGGGACAATGCTAAACTCAGGAGGTAAAGGTCGGAACAGGAACTGAAAATTAGGAAGTTGCTGTGGTGAAACCGTCAGCCGTACTCCATCAGAAGAACAATGAATTACTGCGTTCAATTTCTTTAACAAATTCAACCCCAGCAAATTCTCTCCACAGTTTGAAGTGAGAAGAAAAGGGCAATGGTCCGTAAAGGGACCCAAAGAAACAGGCACCGGTGCAGAAACCGGACAGACAATTGGTATACCAGAAAACCCTACAGAAACATTTGTTTGCCCTGACAGTGGAATGTTTGGAACCCAAGAATGATCAATGGAGCACTTTTGCGCTCCAGTGTCTATCAAAAACTGGTGTTTCCTATTCCCTACTAATAATTCAACGTAGGGGCCTTTCTGATTGACGGGAATAGGTGAAGGTTACAAACCCTGCTTCAGGCAATCCTAATGAAATAGAGCCTCGTCAGAAGGAAGCTCTTCAGAATGGTAGGCAGCAGAAGGGTGATCAAATATATTCCTCGAGTCCACACTCGAGGTCTGATTTTCCCGTGAAAAAGGTTGCTGAGGATCTTGTAAAAACTGACCTCTATCAGGGCCCCCTGCTCCAGGGCGGCCCCTAGGTCGTCTACCCATACTCCCAAACACACTGTTTGACCTTTGTCGGAGGACGGGACACTGTGCTCACCAATGACCTTCCTGGCGGCAATAAGCACATTGATTAATATTCACAGGACCCAAAGGAGCATTTCCTTTTGGGACATACTGACCTCTGTGCCTCCTCTGGGGTTTCTAACAATTTGCTGTAATAATACTTTGGTTTTCAAATCTCCTTTCCTCTTTTCAATTTTGTCCTTCTCATTGTTAACACGGTTCTCATAATACTGAGCCATGTGCAAAACCTCAGATTGAGATTTTGCCTGCCAAGCGCTCTCAGAGGACATAATCTGTGACTGGATGTCAGGCAACAATCCACGTACGAATTTGTCCACAAACAACCTTTTCCCAGACTCTGTACCTAAATCCAGTCCACTGAAGTCAGAAAATACCCGCTCGAATCTGTTAAAAAATTCGGTGGCGCCTTCAGCTTTTCCTTGAACACAGGCCGTAAGCTTGTCCCAAATAATTCTTTTCTCTGGAATTATAGTTTTTAATTTTGCGACAATTCTATCAGGCAAAGTAAGTATTACCTGTGGTGGTTTCTCAACAGCTGGTCTTTCCCCATCAATCCTAATCATATTAGCCCACGTATCTCCCAACCCTGGCACATTGTCTACTGTCCGAACCTGTTTCCATACATCTACGGGTAGGAGTACAGGAAATAGCAAGTCAATATCACTCAAGGTGAACACAGAGGACTGCAAGACGGACTCTATTTCTTTGTAAAACCCCGTCGGGTTTTTCCTGATATCGGGAACTGATTGTCTAATAGTGTTCACTTCCTGTCGTGAAAACGGGACGTGAACGAATTGTGATACATAATGTGCAGGGATATCTACAGCGGGGGCACCAGTCCCAGCGTTGGCGGGGATCTCAACTTTTGGGGCAAAGGTCGGAGGGACCTCTCTCATAGGCAACTGAGATATAGGTACCTCCGGCCGCTTACTAAGCAACAGAGCCAGGTCGAGCGCTAAGGCAGCTGAAGAAGTGTCGGGCGAAAAAGCCCTTTTACAAATCCCCAATAATTCTATGGGGCAACTAACCTTCTTTCTTACACATTCTTCTTGCAGGTACTGTACCATTACCTGAATTACCTTTCTTTGCATTTCTACTGTATACTGACTATACGTGTCATATACTTCATCTGGCGGAATCGATGAATCCGAGATCCATCGAATCGCATCTTTGGTACAAATTCGTATTTCCTCAGGTGCCGATCTACGGCACGGAAGGAACCGTTTCTGTACATATATTCTATCGTCATCCTCATTTCGTGACTTTTCAAAGTCTTTCCTATACTCAAACAATTTTTCAACATGCCCATATACTTTCTGCTCTGTGTCCCTCGAAAGTGTCAAAGCATTCAGATCTCTCACTCCTTGTGGAAGATCCGATTTTTGTAATCTACCCCACATCACACACAAATGAGTCCCCAAACCTTCAATAAAAACATTTTTCTCGGGAAAACTATTCAAATTAGATAATGTGGAAAAAATATTAACTTGATCACCTTTCTCCATACAGTGCTTAGCCCATGCAAACAATTCCTGTTTCTTACCTGCAGAAACAGTATTACGAGTGACGATCTTTGATCCTGCACCTGGATCAACTTCAGTCAATACGGGGCCACTCGGGAGCGGAGGTGTAGGTAAATTTAATAAAGGTGCAACTATCGGTGCAGACGGAACGGGCTGTGCGATAGGTGGAGGAACAACTACTATGGGACTAGGAACAATAGGTTGTACAGGGGGAACAGGAATAACAGCAGGATTAACAGCAGGAATGGGCAGAGTGCCCAAAATAGGAACATACGGAGGTGGCGCAGAGGCATCAGGCCTGCGTTCGTTTAACAATTTCTCAATAAATTCCTCGGAAATATGGAAATCTTTAGAGGGGTAAATTTTCTGGATTCCAAGTGAAAAAGCCCTATCCATATTTTTAACTGATTCTGAATGTTTTTCTTTATCATATAACAACGCTTTTTCGGCGTTTGTTTTAGGACGGCGTGCATGTTTGTCCCTATTTTTAAGCTGCTGTAACGCTTTTTTCCAATTCTGTAAAACATCAAAGGCTGCAGGTCTAGCCTTCTTTTTTAGCAAGATTGATTCTAAGTATTCAATACGGGGGATCTCAAAACTACCGTTGATTGGCCACTGAAATTCGGAGGCATGTCTGGTCTGTCTGTGCCAAATATCATTAAATACTGTACTACCAATGCCATACTTACAGTACATAGTACATGCCGGCGACCCCTCCTGTGGTGCCGGGCGGCTAAATTCCAAAGATTGTCAATCGCTGCGGAACAGAGCCCTAAAGCAGCTAGACAATTTCCCAGGCATTTCACAAAAATTTGGTGTTACCTGGTCAATAATTGTGTCTGCAGATACAATACGCCAAATTCAAATTGTCAGGGTTAAATTGAGAGCCGGGTCACGACTGCACCTGACCAAACCTAAGGAGGACCGTACGGTTTATCAAAGAACTTACCTAACGAATTTTACCTTGTGTTTGGTGGTTTCGACAAATCTGCCCGCCTCAAAAATGGACCCTCGTCAAGATGCCGTGTCAGACCACACGACTATCGTCCAAGGATCGGATCGTGCAGCGCTGCCGAGGTATGGCGTCTCGTACGGTCGGGCCCGCAGAATCACACCGTCCGATCCCGGTTCGATAGTCTGCGTCAACCTTCAATGATCCGGCATCAATCTTGAGGGTCCCTATTCGGGCGCCAACTGTGAAAACAAAGAAATTGATATGAGGCTGGGAAGCCCAAAGGAAACACACCAACACAGCTTACAAAGGACATACAACATGCTTTATTTAAAAGCTACAACAGTTACCAAAAAGTCAATTGACAAACGGATAGCTATTCGGCTCTCAGAGTAACGTAACGAACTTCAACGAAGGTTCGATGCATTAGTAGAGAGATCGTACATTGGAATATTTGGGCTTTTTATGCTCTTTATCCAGCCCTGGCCAACCCCCTCGCGGGTTAACCATTCTTAGGACCAGGCCTAGGGTTCCTTTCCAGGTCAATCCTATAATTTATGCATTTTGATCAGTTTCGCTGATATAGTTGTACATTTACACATAGGTCAGGGATAGGACAAGGTCTCAGTTCGCGACCCCGACAAGTGGCCTGCAGGCACATTACTTATTCATCTGTGCGGAGGTCACAACGGCCAGAATCTCACTCAGAATGTCATTCGGCCTCCATTTTGATGTTCAGGGTGACTTCCACATTACAAGAGAACCTAAAATGGCGGCTAAATCCAAGATGGCGACTTACACAATTTTTCGTTAAGGTCAAGACCTTGCCGTGGAGTCTTTTTACATGATATTTTTAGACAACTTGGCGTAGGCCAACACACATTCAAATACTGCGATAGGAGGCATAATATCTTTTCAATTCCAACACTGTGACCTGCAGATCACACACAGATCACAGCAGTGAGTGCTCAGCTATTTTATTGGCTGCAAGCTATAACTAGAATGGAAGATAAAGTGTAGTCTGTTTAAAATCAATATGGATGCCGACCTGGACTTATTGCCGTCCTGTTAATTTCTGTGAACACACGTCTGTACAGTTCACTACTTTCCAGTCAAACATAGCATCTGTTCCTCAACTCTTCCAGTGTTTAACTCTAATCTCAAAGCCCTCCTCCGTTCTGAAAGCCCTGCTTCTTAGTACTCTGTTACTCCAGCACTCTGCTTCCCTCTCTCCCTAACCTCACAGACACCCCTGCAGCCCTTTCCCATCACCTCTCCATCCTTAATTCATGACCGTCTCACCCATCCCCTTCCTCTGTCATTCCGTCCTGTCCTCGCCCCTGGTTTATGCTTCCACGCTCCCCTTCAATGGCTGGTCTTCAAGTCACGTTCTCTCACCCCATTGACAATGGCCCAGGTCTTCTGCTCTGTCATCAGTGTTACATGTTGTAAGTGTGTTTCCTGCCAACTATGCGCTGCTTTTCTGTGATTTCTATAAATAAATAAAAAGTCATAAACATGTTGCACTTCACTTATGTCACTACTACACATACGTTGGTGTGCTAGTGCACTCCCTTCTCTGCTCCCTGTGGAATTGAACACATTGTGCTCGTTCTCCAGCTTTACCCATATTCCCCACTACCTTCTTGTCTGTGTTAATATTTGAGTCTTTTGTTACAGTTTTATTTCTCCCCTCCCCCCTCCTACTACCCTTTCTTGACACGAATGAAAGATGAGTTGTTTGGAAAAATCCATATGGTAAAGTTGAGGGGCGAGTACCACCATCGGCAGGAGCAGGGGGGTGGGATTGGGGGGGGGGGTGCAAGAGAGATGCATGGTTATAGCTGTTGAAAGTAGCCCCCTGGCTGTGTGATGCATGTTGGAATGTCAGCAGCACTCACTGTTTCCATTCACTGGCTGCACACAAAGGAACTATTGAACCCCAATGCGCTAACCGTGCACTCATTTATGGGCTCAAGACAGCGCTCAGCACAAAGAACCAGATGACGCCCCCCCTGAACCTTTCAAAGGCCTGTTGATGGGGTTCTCTGCCTTCATCTCGAGTAGTTACAATGTAAAAGAAAACTGTTTCTGCACTGATTGTTGGATCTTGGCTTATTTGGAGACCCACTAAGACGTGTCCATATATGTCTACTCTACTCTTCCTCCATTTGTACTGAAGACCACACCCCTTCAGTCAATTGTGATATATTTATGGAAATTAAGACCCAGCCATTGTCCCAAATGTGACGTGTCCGTTTTTTTTTTCTTCTTTTTAGATTGCAAACCAATACACCTGCACATTTTATGGTTAGGTTTTTGAAAGGAGGAAGTGAGAGTCCATGCAGAAAAGCCTTTCCGTGTTCATCAAAATGTTATGTCACAGAAAAACAACAGTCCCACATCACTGAATAAAAGGCCTCTTTATTCTGTGTAAGCGAAGAGCCTTAATATACCCACTTTCAAATGGCAACAGTGTGGGTTTTTTGTTGTTGTGTTTTTTTGTGCGTGGGCAATTGCGCTTTTCCAATCCGGAATATTCTATCCACTCACTCAACAAGCATCACCATTGTGTAGAATATGAGGAAGGCCATATTGTGGCAATAAGACCCGAGGCGGCTTGTCAATACCGCCCCAGGTAATGCCCCGGGGGCCATAGTTAGAGGGTCTTATAGCCATTAGTACCCCGGCCCATTAGACCGGGGTACTAATGGAATTTAACAAAAAAAAACATCAAATAAATTGCCCGCCGGGAAAGGGAAAATGTAGTCCGTTTTCCCTTTCCATGGCAGCCATCGGAAGCGGACGTGCTGGGAACAGAAGTGTTCCCATCGCGTTCGCTCCCGAGAAAAAGAAAAAAGAAGGTAAGTGGGTTTTTGAGGGTGGGGAGGGGATAGTGTGCAGGGGAAGGAGGTGGAGGAAAAAAAAATCTAAACTGAATCCCCGGCAGATAACGAAGGTAGCCTCCAGCCTTGGGGGAGCTCAGAGCGGGGATTGCCCCATTTCGAGCCTCCTCATTGACTAAGGGGCTGCCACGCCCCCCCACCCCCCGGAACAAACGCCGACACGCTCGTACGTCAGCGGAAATACCACGTGATATGGCTCGGAAAAGAGCCAATCCATGTGTAGTATTTCCTGTGGACAGAGCATGCCGGGTACTAATGAAGCGTAATGCTGGGCAAATCGCTCTGCCCCCCCTGTGCCCACAACTCCCTTATGCGCCAAGCCTTGGAGCGCCTTGAACCTGGTAACTGTATAAACTGCGTGCCGCTCTGCAGATTTTCTAGACTAAGACTTCCATCATCCCTCATAATGGGCTATGCTCCCTAGGTCCGATGGGATTTGTAGTCCACAGCATTAGCGGAGCTGGAGGCTTCCCTGGGCATTTAACATCTTTAACATCCTCTCTGTTCTCCATAGATCCTGACGGCCGTCCTATGTGTTCTACACGGCAAGGAAAGGCCACATGGTCAGCACCATGTTCCCGCAAATCCTTCTTATTGAGGCAATAGCAGCCCTCCAAAGCTGTGTATGTAGCATTGATAAAGAGTCATGGGCGTTCAATGTTACACACACTGCTCTTTATAAATGGCAGGAGACGTCAGCAAAAGTATATCCGCGCCCGTGGTGGATCTTGGCTTATGTGTTGTTTATAAGCAATCACAGAGCACAGGTCCACTCTTGCGGTGATACTCATTTCAGAGCATTAAACTAAATATATATATGAATTTCATAGTAAAACATAATAATAATGTGTTACGTATATAGCGCCTTAATCCAAAGTGTTTTACAGAGCACTTATATACATACAATATCACCTAACCGAAATTGGTACTCATTTATCGACCTCGGAAGGATGAAAGGCTGAGTTGGCCTTGCCGGGATCCGGACCTGCAGATCACGCTCCGATCGCAGCAGCGAGCGCTCCACCCACTGAGCTATCCTAACGTCGTGCAATCAATGAATTGTCTAGCTGAGTAACCATATGATGCTGTGATCTTTTTTGCAGTGGTTTATGTGGTGGTCTGGGGAAGATGTTTCAGCCCAGCTTCTCCTTCATTGCTTTATTTCTTCACAAGCATTTGATCAAGCATCTTTCACTCACTCTCAGTATCTGCAGAAGATCACAGTAGCGCTGTCCTTAGGGAGTTCATTGCATGCCTGGATGAACATAGAAGGCACACATGTGCTGAACAGCAGAAGACAACAGACCGTGCAAAGGAAATCATGGGCTACGCGGGGGTGGGCCATTCTATTCGCCGCAGCATGTTGGGGATGTTACCCATCCTCATTCTATGCACGTATGCAAATGCTAATTTAGATACAGTTCACTGATTCATAATATGGAAAAACTGAAGGTCTTTCTAATGCGTGATTTATATTTTCTTTGAGGAGTGTGAGGAATTAGGAACTGATGAGGCGATGCCATGCAAAGCTTTTGTCAGCTCATCTGCCCCCGCTCTGCCCATTTATCCGGGGTCCCCCAAGTACACTGTTACTCAACATCACCCCTACCGCATCTATGGCTACACTAGGTCATGCTCCATGTTTGTATTCTCTTGTTTTTCCTTTTTCAAGTTCTATTTTATGTTTTATGGCAGTTTTCCTCATTTTCACGAGATTTTGTTCCGGGAAATAGGCGGTTCACCATTGTTGAGTCGACTGTGGGTGTGGTGCATGCAAGATTGCAAGAAGAAAGTTCTTCGCTGCAGGGAGGCACCGATGCATGCATCCTGTGAATGCACAAATGGCCTGCATGCAATGCACGAGTTGATATGAAATATAGCCGGAAACCCTGCAAAGAGGCTCGTTCGCTGGGATGGACCAGTAAAGACGAGGATAGGCCTGGTTGGTGCTCAGAATCAGTGGGATTGTGCGGTGACAGGGTGGCGGGGGTGACGAGGGGTCGGTGGATTTGAGCCCAGGTTTTCCGGGGCAGACACATTACACGTCTCTGACCTCACTCCTGAAGTTGAAAGTGGTGAGTTAGGGGATGGAGATGGGCTAAGCGGTGATACGTGGGGTGCTAGAAGGATGTCCTGGTGGGCACCTTCTTAAATTTCAATAAATTAATACGTGAAGGACTACACACAGACACACACACACACACACACACACACAGGGAGCACTGATGCACAAGCGTGCCATGTGTGCGGTATCCTGAGGGGGGGGAAGAAACCGGTGTGGTGACAGTGTTCAATGCTGGGATTGTGTTGCGGCGTCCTATCATTTGCTTGTGGCCAGCAGTGAGTCAAACACTTTTTGTTAGTGGTCTTTTGAGTGGTGAAGATATACAGTGCCTCATTTCAAGTTTGTTGGTGCAGTAAAAATGAGTGGTAATCCATATAAAACCACTTGTTTTGGGGAGTAACATAATTATCGCCACTTTGAGAGGTGAGACAGGTTGAGGAGAACGCAAACCACGCGAATTTCGTGTTGGTTTGGGGCAGCAGATTTGCTGGAGACTGTTTCAGAAACTAATTATACGTGTAGGCAATAGTAAAAGGTTATAGTGCTTTGAAGGCTTCTGCCATGATATGATATGATAGGTTATTTATAACGCACTTAATAACCAGAGGTTTCTAAGCGCGGACCCGGGGACCGAAACTGTGTTGCTCCGTGTCGTCTTGCTTCCAAGGTGAGCACGTTGCCCCTGAGCTATCCTCCCGAGACTAACATAGCCCCACTCGACTAGGTCCTGAGAAACTCCTGCAGGCCAGTGGTGCATGTTAAACTTGATTTCTGATTCTAGCACTGTGCACTGGATATCTGGAAAACAAAGGTCATGACACTTCTTGGAGCTCTGTAGCAGGGGGACATGGTACTCCTGGAATAGGGGTGCTTTCACGGGTGAGAACGGATTGTTTGGCCCCCAAAAGGGACACGTGAAAATTCAAGAGTCACTACATTTTTGAATTGGTGAGACAAACATTCCCACAGGTCGCTTTTTGTGGGGTTCCCGTGACTTTATTTATTTATTTAGTGGACACTTGTAAGGCGCCTATACATCAGAACGTGTTTCAAGGCGCTCGTTTTACTGCAGACATTGTTGGAGATGATAGATGGCATTCATGAGATGCCTATAGACAAGTGACATTACTGTATTTCTGGGAGGCCCTGGCCTAGGGTTCTGAAACTGTTGGCTCGCCTGATGTTTTGAACTACCACTCCCATGATCACCCACCATTGATTATGTTTACATGGTTTGATGGGAGTTAAAGTGCCTAATATCTGGAGAGCCAACGGTTGCAGACCCTGTGAGCCTTGTCCAACACAGAATGCGAAAAGGCAAAGTAGACATAAACAGCAGCCATTACATCCCAGTGCCTCATCGCCACTCTAGAGGCTATTTATGGAGGTGGGCTGGGTTTTGTGACTGGTTAATGAAGTACCTGCTGTTAGTGGTTGGGGTTTCAAGATTCTGTAATAACAAACAGTAGCTAAACTGTGGTGTGATAAGGGAGTAAGAGGAGTTTGTTATATAATGCTTTGAAAGTTAATAGAACTGGCTGCAAAATCATTATCGTTCTTACATTGTGTAGGGGACAGGATGGCAGTGGCATTGCATTATATGACGTTCCAGATGCTGCAAGGTAGTAGTAGAATTGCATTATGTAATGTGCCAGATGCTGCGAGGTAGCAGTAGCATTGCATTATACGTGTCACACACTGCAAGGTAGCAGTAGCATTGCATTATACAATGTGCAACACGCTGCAAGGTAGCAGTAGCATTGCATTATACAATGTGCAACACGCTGCAATATAGCAGTAGCATTGCATTATACAATATGTCACATGTTGCAAAGTAGCATTGCATTATACAATGTGCCAGATGCTGCAAGGTAGCAGTAGCATTGCATTATACGTGTCACACACTGCAAGGTAGCAGTAGCATTGCATTATACAATGTGCAACACGCTGCAATATAGCAGTGGCATTGCATTATATGATATGTCACATGCTGCAAGGTAGCAGTATAATTGCATCATGTAATGTGCCAGATGCTGCAAGGTAGCAGTAGCATTGCATTATACAATGTGCAACACGCTGCAATATAGCAGTGGAATTGCATTATACAATATGTCACATGTTGCAAAGTAGCATTGCATTATACAATGTTCCAGATGCTGCAAGGTAGCAGTAGCATTGCATTATACAATGTGCAACACGCTGCAAGGTAGCAGTGGCATTGCATTATCCAATGTGCCACACACTGCAAGGTAGCAGTGCCATTGCATCACCTGATGTGCCACACCCTGCAAGGTAGCAGTGGCATTGCATTATCCAATGTGCCACACACTGCAAGGTAGCAGTGGCATTGCATCACCTGATGTGCCACACCCTGCAAGGTAGCAGTGCCATTGCATCACCTGATGTGCCACACCCTGCAAGGTAGCAGTGCCATTGCATCACCTGATGTGCCACACCCTGCAAGGTAGCAGTGGCATTGCATTATCCAATGTGCCACACACTGCAAGGTATCATTGGCATTGCATCACCTGATGTGCCACACCCTGCAAGGTAGCAGTGCCATTGCATTATCCAATGTGCCACACCCTGCAAGGTAGCAGTGCCATTGCATCACCTGATGTGCCACACCCTGCAAGGTAGCAGTGCCATTGCATCACCTGATGTGCCACACCCTGCAAGGTAGCAGTGCCATTGCATAATACAATGTGCCACACACTGCAAGGTAGCATTGGCAATGTATGTCATAGACTTCGGTTCATCACCATTGAGATAAGGGCTTGCGATGGCAGTCCAATCATGTATTAAGGCTCACAGGGCGAATTCTAGCTGCAACACATACAAATGTCATGAGCAGAACATCTCTCCCCTCACATACCCTTCAAAGAAGCCAGCACATCCATTCTGGCCTTGACCACAGTTCCATCTTTTCGTTTTAACACACCCTCCAAACTTAACAACTTCCAAGTGACTCCTTTGCTCTATTTGGTCGACGGGCCACTCCGGGCCGTCTTCACAGTAGCATTGAGCCCTAACATGTGAAACCATGGCAACGATATCATAGAACCCTACCTCTGCGGGACAAAGTGAAGGTGGGAAGGACACGTGGATTGACTCGAGCAGTGAATGCCTTTGGCATGCTGGAAAGTTAGACGACGGAGAGTGCCAGGGGTGGTGTTCACCTGCACCTGAGAATAGAGAATAAGGGAACTGAGATGAACACATGTGTGCTGGAGAAAGTGTCAAGATGCTGACACCGGTCCGTAATGTGTGACAGTGTAGCTCAAACGCATAACCGAGTGTGGAGATGGAGCTTTGCATGTTCGAATCCTGTGACAGGAACCCCCTACTAGGCTAATACATCAAGTACCATTCCAAATGGGGCTACTACAGTGCTTAGAAGCTGGTGGGGTCAAGGCAGGGGTGCTATTGCTATTAAATGGTATCTCCTGGGTTTCCGTTCAGGGTTCATCAGTGGTCTTTCGGAGAGCGGCGTTTTTCATATTTTGATGTCATGTTTGCAGTGTTTTAATGCATGCAATTTAAACATAAATTGGCGTAGGAAGCCCGCCCTCAATGGCACCCCTTTTCCCTGCTTGCTTCCTTAACTGCCCACATTTCTACCAGTTTCTATTTCCTGTGCAACAGACTGTAGACGATAATCGGGCTGCTTAAAGTGCCAAATTCAGCTGCAAACACGTGTGTTATTAATTGCGCAGTATTCCGACGTTGAAGTCTTGGTGATTCAGTGTCAGAAACGGAAGTGACACCTTAATGCCCGGGAGGCCGGGCCATGCGTGCTGATACTGCAGCGCTGTTACCCTACTACAAGTGCATTCACTCCATGCAGAGATCAACGCCAGCTGTGGGTGCTAACAGCACAGTAACACTCGGAAATAAATAAATAAATAAATACAACGTACCTATGTATCTTTGACATCGTTATTCTCTACTCGGGGCTGTTTGCTGTGCTGGGTACGGTGATAGAATCAACACAGACTTCAGTAGAGCAAGTTGGAGGCGTTGCTGGGGGGGATAGGGGGCTAAGGCCCGGGTCATTTGGTTGTAGCCCGGATAGAAGCTTAGGGGCTACAACAAAAGGCTAGCTAGCCCCCCCCAGTCCCAGCAGTCCCGACATTAGCGTAGCCCCAGATCTTTTCCAGACATAGCAGAACACCTCCCATTGGTGATCGATATGAAAAGTTCTACTTGGATTTTTCCAAGTTTGATCTGAGGCTCTGGCAAATGGGTTGCTGTCGGCGGATGACGATGTTGGCTACTGATGGCGGTGGCCAGCAGGTGGCTTCGATGCGCTAGTGGTGTCCTGCGCGCGGAACTTCAGCATGTCATAGTGAATACAGCCCGCGTTCCCAGAAGCCGGATCGGACCACTTAGTACCAGGTGCTAATGGCTGCTATAAGTCTTCTGTCTGAATGTTCTAATGAATGTTCTTTAATGTTGTAATATAATCTTATAGCAGTGACAAAGTTTCCCCTTTCCACATTAAAGGCCCTTGCAATTAACTTGAGCCGAGGTTTGTTGCCAACTGATAATTGCCCTTGGGATCTTGCATTATTGCTTGATTTTTAGTTTGGCTATTAGATGGCACTTCAGCGCCACCCATAAACTGAATCTATTGCGTTCGTGAACAGGCAGAGGGGAGATGTCATGTAAGGAGGGACACAGTTTGTATGTGTTGTTTGGTTATTTACCCACCCTTGGACTGCCAAGGCCATGCTAATCTCTAGAGCCATTTCCACCCAGTACTTGCCTCTGCCCACCCAAAACACACGCCACTGTTATCTCTTCGAGCTTGCTCTATCAAGCAGTAGCATCAAGCTTTGGCCTGCCATTGTTTATCTAAAAAGTCTACTGAGAGTTGATGGCTTAATTACAGCTATAAATGGCTACTGGGCTAATAATTCTTAATCAAATGTGCCTTTAGGCACTATATTTGTATTTGCCCCTTGCACTGAAGTCCTATTAAAAACAAGCAATGACAAAGCTAACAATTTTGGCTTGAATTACATAGGCATTTGCCAGTTACTGGCATCATGTGCCCAGGTAATCACTCAATGTTTCAGCTGTTGCAATCTTATGAAAAGTTAGTATCTTTAGATCAATGCCTATCCCATGCCTAACCAAAAGCCACAACTGTTGGCTTTGCCAATGCTCGCATTTTACTTTATCACCATGTTTAGTAAAACAGACAATTTTAACCATTTAAAAATTGCTCCATGTGTGAAGAACAGATAATTAAAAGCAATATTTATCAAATCACTTTGAAGACAAATAAAGCAGTGAGTGAGGGTGGCGTGGGGTGAATTAAAATTCACAAGTACCATGAGATTTGCATCACCAAATCTGATTAATATCATTCTGGGTAACTGGCCTTATACATGAGTTATAATTCCAAGGGTGCACGTGGCTTGCTTGTGTCAAACCTCCCCCTCCCCCCTTGCCGCCTCCCCCAAGGCTCTATGGACACATTCGTTGACACACCCCAAAACAAAAAAAAACCTTGCTGGTGAGTTATTGTGTGAATCCATCACTGTGCAAAGCAGCCTGTCCCGCGAGTGCCGCTGTGCGGGCCTGTTCACTGAGCGTGATGTGATGTCCATACTTGCCAGAAGGGAAACGCCTGACGGTGCCAGCAGATTTACTGCCCAATCGCCTGGTCTTGTCTGAGAGCACACATGGTGACAGAGCGACGAGAGAGCAGGTTGCCGGAGGGGGAGAAAGATGGCCGCCCTGGTCGCCGAGGGTTGAACTCGCCATCAATCAGGGCGCCCCAGCAGCAGCAGGTAGAGGCTTCCTGCCGGTGCCAGCTGGGAGTCTGTAAATCACCCCCCCTCCACGCCCCCACCTCCCGGCTCTGCCACAGGAACGCCTTCTACACAGCTAGTGCTGCCAGGGCCATCATCAGATGCACAATGCATTATTAATAGCCTTTATTGGTTACAAGCTCATATAAAGCGCGTTTTGCCCATAAGCCTCAAAGCGCTACAAACACATGATTCACAAATACATATGAACGAATGATTAAAGGGATGCCATTGTTCACAGCACAACACACCTCACACATTCCCCGGTTATGGTCCTAAGCAATGTATCGGGACATCTGCAGTGTGCTGCCCACATGCCACACATTTTGCTACTTGACATGGACAATTGGTGCTTTTTTTGTATCTGCCAAAAGATGAGATTAAAAGTCATCTTGACCAGTCTAGGCTATCACTGTTTTGCTTGTTCTTCCTAAAGACCAGTCCCGAGTGCCGCTACGTGTGTGTCATTTGTGGCACTGAGCACTGCATGACGATTGCTTAGTTTTAGTAATCAGAACTGTCATATGTGTGGGGTCTTGTTATTTTGTGTTGCAACTAACAATGAATCTTTTCAAACATGCAAAACAAAGGGGGTTGTGGGAGTCTCTCTACCAGCACGAACACGGCCCATTGACCTGTTCTTGGGTGGATGCCCCCCCCCCCGTGAGAGTCTCAACCAATTCTTTAGCTCGCTGTCCCTTTCACAGAGGAGAAATATCCCTGCATATCATTCGTTGTCCTGCCCAGGGGCAGTCCAGCGTCCAGCACAGAAATGCTATGGCAATTGTCCTCTGTACAAGAGTACCCACAGCAACCCCATACACGTGTTTCAGCCTTGTTGGGCATCACCAGTGAGGTGGAGCTGTGCCTCTCTGAGAACAGTGAGCAAGGGGTCCATGTATGGATTACCCAGGTAACTTGGGGTGAGACCCAAAGTTACTTAACATGCAAAACAAGGGGGATTCTGGGAGTCTCTCTGAGAGAATTGGTTGAGACTCTTCTGGGGGCCATCCACCCAAAGGCAGGTCAATGGGCTGTGTTCCTGCTGGTAGTCAGACTTCCAGAACACCCTTTGTTTTGCATATTAAGTAACTTTGGGTCTCACCCTAAATTACCAAGGGACCACTGGTACCCTGGAAGTTCATTTGTCACAAGTTCATAAACTCCTGTTTTGAGTTTGTGTGCTACACAGATTTGAGTTCTTGATGATGTTTGATGTGCCACAGGGCAGCTCTTCCAACTGATTATTGGTTGGGATTTTTGAATGTCAGAAGGTCCAGGGAGTAGTACAAGGTGATTATTGTATCTGTGTGTATAAATGAAATTAAATGAAACTGTGTTCTTATATCAGACTTCACATCATAGTCCAGCCTCTAAGAACAGGAGAGGGGTTGTCTCGCCTCCAAGGCAAGTGTATTGCCCCTGAGCGGTCCTCTGGTTGCATCACTAAAGGGTTGGATACATGTGATGTTTCATTTTTGTTGTTGTTTGTGTGCCGTGTCGCTGCTGAATAATCTTCAGGGTAACCCGGCAAGAAGACATGTTTCAGGGCTTGTCAATCAGAGACGGGAGTAGGGATGTTTTTGAGCCATCTCTTGATTCAGAGATTCTTAATTGCACAATGAAACATGGTGACTAGGAAGTTCAAAAACTGGGCACCCTTCATAGGTAGCATGGATAGTATTGTAGACCATGTTGCATGTTATGTTCTTATGTTACCTTTTATTTATGCTCTGGGGTGCACTGCAGAGTATGAAGAGCGCTATAAAATGTGTGTGATCTCATATAAGAAGATGGCGGTTGCACTTTGTCTCTCAAACAATCCTTGAGACAGTAAATGACTTCACCTGTTTCCCAAATGTGATTGGCCCCCTGTAGCCCAGATCTCATATTGATATGCATTCTAGGATGTTTGATGTTTGCAAAGCCTGGCATTCCATTTTCTGAAACCCTAGTGTACCCATCTTGTGACGCTTATTTTTGGGCAGGCGTACTTAAGGGTGTGTTGTGTTGTACACCACTCCCAAATTGCTGCCTCTAGGCATAAACATGGAATTCAATAACTTTAACAAATGAGGCATTTAGCAACGTGTTTGCATACAAATGTTAACAAGCATTGACAAAGACAACGTTTTTGACTGTTGTGTAAGCATAGAATAGGCTTTTGTCAGGCACTGCCATAATGGTACTACCTGGCTAAAAGATGCCAAAAGCTGTAAAATGATGTCATTGCTAGGGCATATGGTAGCAGGGCCTGGTCTGGCAAGCCAGGAGGAGGATTCGGACCAGACGACATGTTTTAAAAAATTAAAAAAAAACTCACTGAGCTACTACTAAAAGGCTGTAACCTTCCTAACCTCAAACTAAATTAAGGTGCTTGTGTATAGTCAAGAAAATGACAATAGTCCTTGGTCCAAACCGATCTAGCAAACTGGCCCTACAGCTTGGCAAAACGTAAAAGAAATAAGTTTAGTGCTATGCACTCTCCTCACCAAAGTCTCTCAGTCTTTTCAAGGAATTCCTCCTGGGTGTTGATTCAGTGTTTTAAACATTAACCAAAAATCCTTTCAAACAAAACAGCTCATGTCAGTCTAGCAAAAAAGTTCCTGAAAGTTTGCAATAGTTCCTGAATAAACACAGTCCCAAACTTCTTTAGGTGGAGGGATTATTTACCCTTCATCCAGCTTGGTCAATCTCTCCACACGGATGCTCTTGAGCTCACGTGGTATATGCTTTAATGTCCGCTTATTTTGCCCATGTGGCTCGTTTGGGGTCTCCTGACCTCATGTATCACTTAGTTTGTTAGGATTCCTGTGATCTCTTTCTGCTTCTAGTTCTCCTAGATTTCTCGGGTCGCTTTCACCCATCTGGGGGTTTATGCTGTTCAGTTTTCTCTGGCTCCCATGACCACTTAACTAGTCTCGTTCTCCCTGTTCTCTGTTCTCCTTTCTCTGACCTGGGCAACCTGCATACCTGCATGCCTGCATACCTGCATGCCTGCATGCCTGCATACCAGTTGCATTGCAGCGCTTGCTCTAGGGAGGGTCTGTCTCATAAGTAATGGCAGTGTTCTCCGCAGCTTGCCAGTCCTCGCCTTTGGATGCTAGTGGTTTTCGCATTCCCTTCATCTTGCTTACTTCTTGTCTCTTTGCTGGCTCTGAGGCGGGGTCTGAGAGGGCTATAGCCGCGGGTCTTTTGGTTGTAGCCCCGGACAGAAGACCAGGAACTACAACCAGCAGGCTAGCTAGCCCCAAGTCCCGACAGTCTCAACATTAGCGTAGTGCCGGCCCTATTCCAGACCTAGCAACACCCCGGGTGGGAACATTAGTCATTTGCAATTTTTTACTATCCCTGGGTATGCATTGCGCACCTTGAATGTCATTGTATATTCTTCTGAATAATCATCACTTGCTCTATGAACTGTATATTGCCTAGTCGCTCACGAGCTATGTGAAGGTCTAATTCAACATCACACTGCCTGAACTCATCTCCCATGTCTTCCCTGTTAAGCGATATTCAATCAACACCACAGCTAAGTCAATGCCTAGTCTGGGATGCTGAGGAAAACCCTTATTGATGTGTTTTTATGTCCAGTTCAGTACTCTGGATGACAACCCTTGTATCACACCCCCCTCTTAGAATCCCCCTGAGCCAAGAAGTAGGTTTGTTTTGCAAATTTAAAAGGTTTATTTGGACAATTCAACAATATATATCTATCACACTTTATAAATAAATTGATAACTGATATCACACTTCAGAATATGACCGTGATCAACAATGGATAATGTTACAGGGGTACACTGATTTGGTTACTTAGGAGTAGTGTAGAGGATGAGGTAGCCGAAAATGCTTGATGGTTTCAAGGAAATGCAAGGTGGAATAAAATGCAGTACAGCAAATAAACTTGATATGATTTCAACCAACAACAATGTAATCACTTTTTCTCTGGCAATTCACCCCCCCCCCGCCCCCCCCCCCTATGCAATGTAAGAAATGGAAGGAGGAGATGGAAAGAGGAGCACACAGTTCTCAGGAATGCAATCAAAATTCCCCCCAGCAAGCTTAGAGGAAACAGGTAGAAGTTTGAAACACAGGCCCAAAATGCTTTTAAATGTGATGGCAACGGATGGGAAAATGTGCCAACTGATTTTAATTCCCTCTAGAGATTCAGGGTGAGTGAGAGATGCTTGTTGGTATTAGTTCAGGCTCACTTTAGCAATGCTCTATGAGATATTACCAGTTGCAAACGGATTTTTAACAAAGGAAAGAATGGAGCTGCTATGTTGACAAGTGGAGAAATTGAGCCAAAATCGCAAATCGCAGTAAATTTCGCGATTGCGGGAAAAGTATAGGCGGTTCTAGGTTCGTTGGAAAGCCTAGAATCACAGCTTTAAAATGAAAGTTAAATTTCGTTCCTAGCCCAAACGGTTCCAGAGATACGGACAATTTAATAAAAGTAGATTTTCGGATTTAAAGTAAAACTCAAAATGACAGGTGACAGCTTGCAGCTGCAGAATTGACAGGTGACAGTTGTGCAGCTTTAAAAATGACAGATGACATGATTTCTAGGAGGCTGTTCTAATTAGGTTAAAATAGTTTGGATTAGATTATTTTAACTAAGAGATTGGTTCTGCACAGTTCTGCTAGGTACTCACAATATAAATTTGAAATAGGCCTCGTCACGTATCTGGTCAACACGTCCAGCGGCGGTTCTGCTCACAGCGTCTGGTCAGCTCTGCTCTGCTGGTCTAGCCTCTCTGGATACAGCGGCCTCTGGTTCTGGATACTGCTCTGCTTTCCGGTCCGGATCAAGTGGATGCTGGATGTAACACTGCTTTCTGGGTACTGGCAAAGGTTCTTGGCAAATATTTCAGACAGCTCGCCTGGCTGTGGAATAGTTTGCAAATGATTTTAAGGATGCTCAGGCCTGCTGAGAAATACTTTTGCTTGCAGTGGGCCTTCTTGGTTCAAAGTTCTGTAGTCTCTGTTTAGCTTGGAAGTCTAAGTATTGGATCTCTGGATGTGAAGTCGTCGGTCAGCATGCTCCGCAGCAAATGGAATTGAATGTCTCTACCTGTCCCAGCAGTCTCTTTTTATGTGTTTCGGAAGTGGGTGTGTGCGTGGCATAACTGAGCCTGCCCCTCTCTACTTGTCATTGGCTCAATTCTCCCCTCTCCCATGATTGGGGGAAGGAAATGGATTGTCATCATGATGAGGTCTGTTTATGGGTCAGAGGATCCTCCCCTGGTCAATTTGCCCAGAAATCTATATTTGATTCAAATACATATTTCCCAGATACACAATTTGTTGAAATTACATGTACACATTATATATTCCTTATGGTCCATGCTTGTCCGCCTCTGATCTTCCTGGGGGCTTGCATTCAAAAATGACAACATTTTGCGCTTTTTGACTGGTTTACCAATATCGGACATTTACCAAAAATTACACACATCTGCGCAAGGAGTATGGACATTAATTGATGAAGTGTCAGATTTTTAACATGCAGACATTTGGAGTAAGACCCTATTTTCCGCTAGCAACCCCCCAGCATACACCACAGGGTCCTAACACCTCTTAAAACATGCACAGAAAAATCACAAGAATAATGATATTACTTATATAATTCTGACAAGTCCTCACTATGAGTTATCTATCTTTTTAAAATTATGCTCTGGCCCAGATGGGTGTGGTTTAGGTTCCAAAGCACATGGGGGAAGCTTCTGCCTGTCTCTGCCTCCAGCTCGGGTGGCTCCCAGAGGCACTTCTCCTCCCACTTCTCCCAAGAGGAAGCCACTTTACGCCCCCCCCCAATATAACATTTGCCTGAGTCTAGGACAAGGCTTTGTGCAACCTCCTGCATGTGCCCCTCCCCTAATCTAATCAGAGAGGTGTCAACTCCTTTTGGTGGGGAAGCAGGATGCAGCTAGGCCTGGGAAGAGTGGCTGAGCAGGTTTCTCCTGTCGGGGGTAGTTGTCAGGCAGAATTCAGCTAAATGTCACTTTAGTTCCCAGTTTAAATCAAACTTACAATTTTTACATAAGCATTAATTAATTACTTCCTTCAAGTCATTTCAGAATATAGTTTTACATTGTATCCACCTCTTAGCAAGTCTTTCCTTGGCCTGGTTTCGGTTCATTTGTTCAGTTTTACACAAAAGTCTGGTGGTTTTAAAACGCCGGCTTTCTGATAGTGGTGAGCACCGGTACTGCATCCATTTTTGTTATTAAGAAAATGAATTCCCCAAATCTGAGTTGCTTTTGGCATCAGCATTGCGATTCCCAATGGTTTCAGGCTACTGTGTGTGTAGCCCAATGGTGGTTTTAGGCAGTGCCCTCCTGTGCTCACAACATAGGCAAAATGGGTGGCAGCCTATTCTTCATGTTTACCCTGTGCACTCTCTGGGGAGTTCTGGCCATCATGATGTTTTCAATGCCAGTAACGCACAGTTTTATGGTAGGGCTTGGATGCATGGGTAAAAACATCCCACATCCCGTTCCACTGACCACATCCTAAAAGCTCTACTCTTTTTGATCGCATTCTTTCTTGAATCTCATTTCAGCCATCATCCAGAGTCTGCTGGATTCTCAGCTCCTTATCCTCAGACATTTCAGAAAGGAAATTGGGCAGCTACTCAATGTGGTTTCTTTCTAAATATGCTCCCTCTCAGATGCCCTGTCACTAGTGGCAGAAATACTGCCTGGTTTGCACTCTCCATTATTCTCCTCGGTCTCTACTGCGCTGTCTTCTCCATTTCGAACTTTGAGCTGGTTGGGGTGTTCTCCATATTGCCTCCCTGTGAAAGCTTTACCAGACATGCCTCAACCTTCATTGCTCTCTTTATGTAAGGCTTCTGTTGAAAGAGTTTCATCTGGAGAAGCTGAGACTCATTTTTGTCTGTCAGAGGAATATATTGTTTTAATGCAAATTTACAACCGGTCTGAACTTTTGGGTGTGCTGATTTTGATTTGGCCACGTCTTTGGAGCTAGGAACGGTTGTTTTTTGGGGACCCTTCATTACTATTGCCTGTTCAGTGACAGTACGCTGTGGGGAGTCAGAAATGTGAGTCGGACACAAGTTTGCCATGTTTTTGGTTAAAGACATTTATTGAAAATAAAAGTGGTTAAAAAAGGCCTCTCTGACCGTACACTAAGATGAATTTCCCTACCTAAAACCAAATACTAAGGCTCTGTTCGTGTCAGGATGTCACAGACAAAACTGTCCTGTGTCCAAAGTTCTGTTCTGACCCTCACACTACAAAATTAACTCTAAGGTGAAAAAGGGAACCTGTCTTTAACCTTGAGTGGTATGGAAAAAGTGTCCATAAAGGAAGAATACATGACTTAAACAAAATGTTTCTTAAAGGATAACGTTCTTGGCTCCAGAAGGTAGTTCCCTTCACCTGTATTATTCCTTACCCCCTGAGGTTTTTTTCAAACCAGTTCTTAGGGTTTCTCTTAGCCAGTACGACACTTGCACAACAACTGTTTGACTTCACAATTTTGGTTTCTTTCAAGAACAATTAATTGGGCTTCTCTTGGCCAAGTACAACACCTGTAGGCAATACTGTTTGAATTATTTCTTGTTTAACACAATCCTTTGCAATTACTCCCCTGCCATTGACTGCTGATTCACACACTTGAGGTTGCCTGGTGTACTCTCCTGCCAGGACATTTTATTTCCCACGTGAGATTGCCTGGTGTATTCTCTTGCCAGGTCTTTTGATTCACACACTTGGGGTTTTCGCCCGCTCCCAAAGTTGTTTGTATATTGTATTAGATGATGTATCTTCCTGATATTTCATCTTCTTTCTGCTTCCTTCGTATTGGCACTTTGTACATTTCATTACAAAAGGGTTTAATTGTGACTTAAGTTCCCTTCTTATAATGTCACACGCCCCGGAAACTGGCGTGTGTGGAGTCGGTGGCTCTTCAGCGGCCATTGACATTCCCCATCACATCTTACGTTTCTCTTGGTGACGGTCTAGTTTTTCCGCGGCTTTCAGCCGTCGGAAGCCTTTTCTGTTGCATCAGCCCGGAAGCCTACACATTGCAACCTATTCACGTCAGGCTTTCGGGA
Source organism: Ambystoma mexicanum (assembly GCF_040938575.1). Classification (NCBI taxonomy): domain Eukaryota; kingdom Metazoa; phylum Chordata; class Amphibia; order Caudata; family Ambystomatidae; genus Ambystoma; species Ambystoma mexicanum. The sequence continues at coordinate 14,780,693 of NC_090936.1, read as the reverse complement.
TGATACGCTGCCAGTTTTCTCTTCGTGCACTTGTGCTCTGCATTTCCTTTTCTGCTCCCTCCATTTTCCTTATTGCAATAACCTTGGCTCCCTCTGTGTTCTTATTGTCTATCCTCTATTTCTTTGCTACCTGCTGTAGTTGTGCACAGGCTCACTCCCCTATCTACTCTCCAGGTCTCTGTCTTGATCCCTGTACCTTGTGTGTCCTGTCTGGGCATAGTAATTAGTGTCTCTCTTTTAAGGCTTCTGTCTTGTCAGTTTCCTGGCGTTATTCCGGCCAAGCACTGGTATTACCTGATTCCTTCCACTACCTGTAACATCGAGTGAGTACAGCTTCTGGGGATCACCTCAGCCACGGCCTGGATAGGGGTTTTTTATGCCGATCGGCTTTTTCCCCTGAGTCAGTTTGTTCTGGAAGAGGGCCCCCCTCAGACCACTCACCCAACGGTCAGGGTGGCTTCCTTCCAGGGCAGACCTTATCTGCACTCTAAAAAAAAGGTGCTGTGGAAGAAAAGGTTTGGCAGACAGTTGAACGACGAGACCACAGATGAGGAGGAGGGGGAGTGGAGTGACCAAGAACCTGGGACAACTTTAACAGACATTGACAAATATGTCCATTTCTTTTCTCTCTCTCTGTCTCTCTCTGTCTCTCTCTCTCTCTCAGGTAAGTTACTTTCCACTGTTCACGCTCGCCGTGTTCGCAGATATGGTGTCCCCGTTGCTTTTGGGAGGATTTGCCAGATTCTGTAGGCGTTGGTATCTTTTCTCGTGGTCGGCTGGGGAAAGATTTCCTTCTGCTTCCTTCTCATAGCCATTTTTCCTTTGTTCGCCGGTCCTGTGCCGCTTCCACTTGACACGCCTGCTGTCCTCTTGAGTCGGGTAAGCAAAATACTGCTTTGCTCTGTCTGCGAATGCCCATGAGTTCTTCCCAGGCACCCTGCATTCCCCCAGCACCTATCAGTTCAGCAGTTCCTTCGTCCTGCGAAGGTAAACTGCCTGGCTTCACCATACCAGTCCTGGCTTCTCAGCTTCCCGCTCCTCGTGCAGACGTGCAGCCCTCACTTGCCAGTCACCACAGCAAGTGTTCTCCATTCTCGGTTTAGAGTGGTCGCTGGGTTTGCAGTCTCTTTTGCTCCACGTTGCTTGATGATACTTCTTCTTCGTCCCAATATTTTGTGAATTCAGGGAACAGAAGTCCAATGTGAATGTTTGACTTATGGAATTTGGGTAAACATTTGCCAGGTTTTGATGGCAAGTCAGGGCTGATTGACTGACAAGCGGAATTGAAAAAGGTGATTTCACCACATTGGCAAAGTGGATCAAGGTTGAAAGGTTGGTTGATAGATTTGGTAAAACAGGGTTAACCCTGCTATTCATAGGAAAGGGGGTGGATACATGATAAAAGGCCATGAGGGTTTCAGACATGAGGATGATATTTTCAAGGGGAAATGGGGGATAGCATATCTCATCCTATTGAGCTACGACATCTCTGGGAGGCGGTCTCCTCCCATGTGGTCCTCCCTCATATAGCCGCCCCAGGGTCAGGATCAGGCCTGTGGCCACATGGCATCCCGGTTACCGCCGGGGAATCCGTGATGACTGCACCGTATGTATCACAAAGCTTAAAAGAGAGATCCAGGAGTGGTGCTTTAGAGGAAGGGTTAGAGGGTAGCGAGCAAATAATACTACTCCAGTGGGGCTTTGATATGTTGTATTGCTTATTTCTGGAGTTATACTGTGCAAGGATATTGCTACTCCTACTCCAGTGGGGCTTTGATATGTTGTATTGCTTATTTCTGGAGTTATACTGTGTAAGGATATTGCTACTCCTACTCCAGTGGGGCTTTGATATGTTGTATTGCTTATTTCTGGAGTTATACTGTGTAAGGATATTGCTACTCCTACTCCAGTGGGGCTTTGATATGTTGTATTGCTTATTTCCGGAGTTATACTGTGTAAGGATATTGCTACTCCTACTCCAGTGGGGCTTTGATATGTTGTATTGCTTATTTCCGGAGTTATACTGTGTAAGGATATTGCTACTCCTACTCCAGTGGGGCTTTGATATGTTGTATTGCTTATTTCTGGAGTTATACTGGGTAAGGATATTGCTACTCCTACTCCAGTGGGGGTTTGATATGTTGTATTGCTTATTTCTGGAGTTATACTGTGTAAGGATATTGCTACTCCTACTCCAGTGGGGCTTTGATATGTTGTATTGCTTATTTCTGGAGTTATACTGTGTAAGGATATTGCTACTCCTACTCCAGTGGGGCTTTGATATGTCGTATTGCTTATTTCTGGAGTTATACTGGGTAAGGATATTGCTACTCCTACTCCAGTGGGGCTTTGATATGTTGTATTGCTTATTTCTGGAGTTATACTGGGTAAGGATATTGCTACTCCTACTCCAGTGGGGCTTTGATATGTTGTATTGCTTATTTCTGGAGTTATACTGGGTAAGGATATTGCTACTCCTACTCCAGTGGGGCTTTGATATGTTGTATTGCTTATTCCTGGAGTTATACTGGGTAAGGATATTGCTACTCCTACTCCAGTGGGGTTTTGATATGTTGTATTGCTTATTTCTGGAGTTATACTGGGTAAGGATATTGCTACTCCTACTCCAGTGGGGCTTTGATATGTTGTATTGCTTATTTCTGGAGTTATACTGGGTAAGGATATTGCTACTCCTACTCCAGTGGGGCTTTGATATGTTGTATTGCTTATTTCTGGAGTTATACTGGGTAAGGATATTGCTACTCCTACTCCAGTGGGGCTTTGATATGTTGTATTGCTTATTTCTGGAGTTATACTGGGTAAGGATATTGCTACTCCTACTCCAGTGGGGCTTTGATATGTTGTATTGCTTATTTCTGGAGTTATACTGGGTAAGGATATTGCTACTCCTACTCCAGTGGGGCTTTGATATGTTGTATTGCTTATTTCTGGAGTTATACTGGGTAAGGATATTGCTACTCCTACTCCAGTGGGGCTTTGATATGTTGTATTGCTTGTTTCTGGAGTTATACTGGGTAAGGATATTGCTACTTCTACTCCAGTGGGGCTTTGATATGTTGTATTGCTTGTTTCTGGAGTTATACTGGGTAAGGATATTGCTACTCCTACTCCAGTGGGGCTTTGATATGTTGTATTGCTTGTTTCTGGAGTTATACTGGGTAAGGATATTGCTACTCCTACTCCAGTGGGGCTTTGATATGTTGTATTGCTTATTTCTGGAGTTATACTGGGTAAGGATATTGCTACTCCTACTCCAGTGGGGCTTTGATATGTTGTATTGCTTATTTCTGGAGTTATACTGGGTAAGGATATTGCTACTCCTACTCCAGTGGGGCTTTGGTATGTTGTATTGCTTATTTCTGGAGTTATACTGTGTAAGGATATTGCTACTCCTACTCCAGTGGGGCTTTGGTATGTTGTATTGGTTATTTCTGGAGTTATACTGTGTAAGGATATTGCTACTCCTACTCCAGTGGGGCTTTGGTATGTTGTATTGCTTATTTCTGGAGTTATACTGTGTAAGGATATTGCTACTCCTACTCCAGTGGGGCTTTGGTATGTTGTATTGCTTATTTCTGGAGTTATACTGTGTAAGGATATTGCTACTCCTACTCCAGTGGGGCTTTGGTATGTTGTATTGCTTATTTCTGGAGTTATACTGTGTAAGGATATTGCTACTCCTACTCCAGTGGGGCTTTGATATGTTGTATTGCTTATTTCTGGAGTTATACTGTGTAAGGATATTGCTACTCCTACTCCAGTGGGGCTTTGATATGTTGTATTGCTTATTTCTGGAGTTATACTGTGTAAGGATATTGCTACTCCTACTCCAGTGGGGCTTTGATATGTTGTATTGCTTATTTCTGGAGTTATACTGTGTAAGGATATTGCTACTCCTACTCCAGTGGGGCTTTGATATGTTGTATTGCTTATTTCTGGAGTTATACCGTGTAAGGATATTGCTACTCCTACTCCAGTGGGGCTTTGATATGTTGTATTGCTTATTTCTGGAGTTATACTGTGTAAGGATATTGCTACTCCTACTCCAGTGGGGCTTTGATATGTTGTATTGCTTATTTCTGGAGTTATACTGTGTAAGGATATTGCTACTCCTACTCCAGTGGGGCTTTGATATGTTGTATTGCTTATTTCTGGAGTTATACCGTGTAAGGATATTGCTACTCCTACTCCAGTGGGGCTTTGATATGTTGTATTGCTTATTTCTGGAGTTATACCGTGTAAGGATATTGCTACTCCTACTCCAGTGGGGCTTTGATATGTTGTATTGCTTATTTCTGGAGTTATACTGGGTAAGGATATTGCTACTCCTACTCCAGTGGGGCTTTGATATGTCGTATTGCTTATTTCTGGAGTTATACTGGGTAAGGATATTGCTACTCCTACTCCAGTGGGGCTTTGATATGTCGTATTGCTTATTTCTGGAGTTATACTGGGTAAGGATATTGCTACTCCTACTCCAGTGGGGCTTTGATATGTCGTATTGCTTATTTCTGGAGTTATACTGGGTAAGGATATTGCTACTCCTACTCCAGTGGGGCTTTGATATGTTGTATTGCTTATTTCTGGAGTTATACTGTGTAAGGATATTGCTACTCCTACTCCAGTGGGGCTTTGATATGTTGTATTGCCTATTTCTGGAGTTATACTGTGTAAGGATATTGCTACTCCTACTCCAGTGGGGCTTTGATATGTTGTATTGCTTATTTCTGGAGTTATACTGTGTAAGGATATTGCTACTCCTACTCCAGTGGGGCTTTGATATGTTGTATTGCTTATTTCTGGAGTTATACTGTGTAAGGATATTGCTACTCCTACTCCAGTGGGGCTTTGATATGTCGTATTGCTTATTTCTGGAGTTATACTGGGTAAGGATATTGCTACTCCTACTCCAGTGGGGCTTTGATATGTCGTATTGCTTATTTCTGGAGTTATACTGTGTAAGGATATTGCTACTCCTACTCCAGTGGGGCTTTGACATGTCGTATTGCTTATTTCTGGAGTTATACTGTGTAAGGATATTGCTACTCCTACTCCAGTGGGGCTTTGGTATGTCGTATTGCTTATTTCTGGAGTTATACGGTGTAAGGATATTGCTACTCCTACTCCAGTGGGGCTTTGGTATGTTGTATTGCTTATTTCTGGAGTTATACGGTGTAAGGATATTGCTACTCCTACTCCAGTGGGGCTTTGGTATGTTGTATTGCTTATTTCTGGAGTTATACTGTGTAAGGATATTGCTACTCCTACTCCAGTTGGGCTTTGATATGTTGTATTGCTTATTTCTGGAGTTATACTGTGTAAGGATATTGCTACTCCTACTCCAGTGGGGCTTTGATATGTCGTATTGCTTATTTCTGGAGTTATACTGGGTAAGGATATTGCTACTCCTACTCCAGTGGGGCTTTGATATGTCGTATTGCTTATTTCTGGAGTTATACTGGGTAAGGATATTGCTACTCCTACTCCAGTGGGGCTTTGATATGTTGTATTGCTTATTTCTGGAGTTATACTGTGTAAGGATATTGCTACTCCTACTCCAGTGGGGCTTTGATATGTTGTATTGCTTATTTCTGGAGTTATACTGTGTAAGGATATTGCTACTCCTACTCCAGTGGGGCTTTGATATGTTGTATTGCTTATTTCTGGAGTTATACTGTGTAAGGATATTGCTACTCCTACTCCAGTGGGGCTTTGATATGTTGTATTGCCTATTTCTGGAGTTATACTGTGTAAGGATATTGCTACTCCTACTCCAGTGGGGCTTTGATATGTTGTATTGCCTATTTCTGGAGTTATACTGTGTAAGGATATTGCTACTCCTACTCCAGTGGGGTTTTGATATGTTGTATTGCTTATTTCTGGAGTTATACTGTGTAAGGATATTGCTACTCCTACTCCAGTGGGGCTTTGATATGTTGTATTGCTTATTTCTATTCCTCTGCCACTAAGGGTGGCCTTCAAACTCTTGCAGTCAAGACTTACAGCAATCAAGGATGGTGTGGCCTACACTGGGCGCCTTTACGCACATGTCCTTTCACGCTGTCACTATTTTGCTTCCAGTAACTTCCTCCTCTGCCACTCAACGAAGTAACCCGACATCCCAGGGTCCTGTCTTAGAAACTATGCCCCTGTTGTCTGCTTATCACCTCGTACCTTGTGCTGATCAGGGCTAGATGACTCCATAAACAGCAGACTCTGGCAACACACTCTCTTCATCCTCTGCAGAGATCGTACTCGCTACAGTAAAGGAGAGCTTGTTAATGCACACTCTTGCCTCATTTTATGCAGAAATGACTGGAGCGGCTCAATGTAGTCCTGTTGGAGTTAAGCACATTGGCTTTCTCGTCAAGGTGGCCAATTGTTCAAGTGCTGCGATCCACTATGTCAAAGGTCATGGATAAATACACTTTGTTTATCCACACAAGTTATAAATTGTCGTCTTCCAGTAAAATTTCCACTACGTGCCCATGTTTTTTCCCATAACGATGGCCATGTTTGATTGGGGTTAAATAGCTGATTCTGTAGATGAAATTATGCAACTAATTTGACGAGAGGTAAGATAGATATGTCAGACATGTAGAAATTACTCCACTCATAATCAAAAGCAGAGCGGATCCGACAAGGCTGTCGACTATGAAGAAGACCTATTTTATAAAGCGATTGTGTCCTCAGAGATATCTTGCACATGAAACAACGAGGAAAGCTAATTCTTTGTATCCTTGTTTATAAACCATTGTGTTCTTTATTAATAGGGTGATTAAAGTGGTCAGCCGACATGTGTTTCGACCTCTCAGGGTCTTCATCAAGGCTAGTACATTTGCGTCCATTAGCCAATTGGTTAGGCTCTTCCAGATGATTGGTTGAAGTGGATGTCTTTCACTAGTGGTCCTGGTGGGCTGTGTAGAGTTGGTCCCAGCTGGGCACTTGTCTGGCCGGTTGGCCTCAAGCTCCTTTATGAAAACCTCCGGATGGCACTGTTGGCTTTGTGAGAGCTTTATAAAGTGGTTGACTATTTCCAGTTCCGGTGCAAATATCACTCATGCCCCCGTTTCCATTGTTGGAGCAAGAATTTCGATTTTACGCCCGATACAGCAGACCCTAGTTCACATCTGCTAGTGGAGCTAGAATATTGGTACTATCTTGTTTAATAACCAGCCTGATAGATGGGGGAGTGCGTGCAGTGGTGTTCGCATAGTCACTTTTCTAGGATCTTGCAGTGTTCCAGTCTACCTGGAATATGCCGTGTATGGTTTGATCTGTTTTCCGCTGCCATTTACCATTCAACGCTCCTGCTCTTGTATGCTTGAATGGAACTCACATTTTGTCTGCCCACTGCCCATCCATGCCTCTCTATCTCCCAGGCATTCCAACTAGAGCTATTTCTAATGTGTTGAATCATGTGTCCCGCGGTGACCAGTGATCCGATGGGAAATGTAGAAGTGATGTGAACAGGGTGGACGGGTAAACTCTGCTCAGGTGTTGTCTACCCCTCTTGCCCCCCCTCTCCACCCTGGCTCCCTCATCATCAAATCTAATTACAAACTATTCCTGCCCCGGCGTGCGCCCAATAACTCTTGTATGCGGAGTGATCAATATACATTCAAGATGGCGCCCTGTCTTGAAGAATCTGAAATAGCTCGGTTTCCATTGCTGCACAGACTTAACGGAAAAGGACAGCGCCTTAACAGGCTTCATGGCGCTCAAGAGCGTGGAGACCTTTATCACCAAGGATGTCACTCGTTATCTATATTTGCCGCACACTTAGCTGACCAACAGTGCACAGTGTTTGTTCAGCCCGAACAACCGAGGTAGCACCATGCAAACATTGTGCTTTCGAACATGTGCTGCCTGAGTGTCTTTAATCCCGGCCTGCCCGCCTGGCAGGGACAACCTCGGTCACCCTGGCCCCGTCATTCACAGCGCGAGGAGGCGGGCAGTGCTTCCCAACATCCGGCGAGGCCTGGTGCCAACTGCAGCGGCAAGAGCGCTTCTCAAACACCTTCTCTACAGGACATTTGCAATATTCAGAATACACGAGCACGTGCACTTCCAGGTACCCTGGCCTGCGGCGTATTAAATCTACCCTTGAAAAAAATATATATATTTCAAATAATGCTGCTTCATTTTCTTTACTCGAGCTCATTTGCAAAGCTCATAACCCCGTTTTACAATCATCTGTTTTAAAAAAAATGAAATGCACTGTGACGCACGTTTTGCCTACTCCCCAAATCCCCACGTAACGTGACGCTCCAGGATGAAAAGATGCTATTAACCCAAATGCAGTGGACGGCCACGTGGAGCAGCTCTGCCCAGATGGCATTGTAGGTCGCAAAATCAACAAAAAAAAGCGGATTATAAAATAAACATGAAAGAAATCAGAAATGCATGAAACCCTTCACTAAAAATAAACCAGGCCCCACCGGCCATGACCTACAGCCATGTTGCACCAATGCAACTGGCCTGTCACAGGCAACGGTCCATGGCTAATTAACCCTTTCATGTCCCTAGCAGTGTCCCAGTAACTGTCCTACTGAAACGTACACAGTCACTCCCATCGCGGCCTTTTCCACAATAAGGCAGTATTTGCTGATTTCGACGGTAGTGTGAAACTGCCCTAAAAATGAAGTTGCCCCATCCCTACTGCCACTCCATGTGCCTCACCCCGCCCCCTTCCTAGATTGTAAATCCTTTCTAACGCTCTCGTATTATCCATTTCACCGGCCAATCCTCTTAAGCGCATTTTTTTCGACCGTGTTATGTGGTATTCCTGTGGGAATCCTGCGGTAAACCAAAAATGATCTGCTGCCTCAAAACTGTCTTCCATGTGGTCCTATTTCACCCTCCCCACCCCTGCCCTCATGTGAAACCCCCCTTCCCCCACTCCAAACACACTGTCGCTTTGAGCCTTTATTTTAGTCTCCCCTGAGGATTGCAATTGACTTTTCATTTCTGAAAAGGTGCATTGCTGCAATGCACCATGGGAAATAAATGAACATTTTTGAATCTGAGGAAAACTCTACTCCTGTTTATTTAAAAAATATAGATAAAACTGCTCCACGTATTTACATCAAAGCACAGAAAGGAATTTCTGTGACACTTGTGCCCAAGTTATTTCTTATTTTGCACAAAAATCTCCTGCACTTTTCACACTATGTGGAATTATAGCAGACATTCTCTAGTGGAAATTGAACGGGAGTGGGCTTTTCACCCCCTCCTTTTAATACATTTTGAACAGTTTAAAAATAGTTCCACATTATTTCCAGTTTGTGTGGGCCTCTGAAAGACATGCATTGGAAAATTCCTGGCAAATCTGTCCATCATTCCAAACGGTATTCCCAACAGGTATTGGGGAAGTCAATGCACATTTATTTTTTATCTTATCTCTAGGTGACCATATTCTATAATATCTAATACCAGCACATAGTCCTGCAACCCCTTAATCGACCCCGAGGCTTCCTTGAAACCTGGATTTCATTCTTTGGGGGAGATGAGACCTACTCCCCTGGCCCCAGCACTGCTTATTTCACAGTCCATCATTGGGGGGTAGAGGGGGGCAGCAAAGAAGTTAGTTCCTTACGTAGAAATCCCTTTCAGACCATAACCCGACCCTTTCTGTAATATTCATCATAACGTCTCAAGTGATTCTCTTTCTTGTTCTTGAACTAGGACAGTGTTGATCAACAGAAAAACTCAGGAGTTTTTTCTGTCTCGGTGCTAATTTGCAGCCTTGGCCCAAGGTGGATTGGAGAGATTAAGAATGTTAATTTGCAGAGGGCAAGCAACGTCTTTTACACGGTTTATAGGTGAAGCATACTAATACATCTTTAATTTATACCCGAAGACCTGAAGAAGGTGGGGTTGTAGTTTGAGAATCAATGTAAGGAAGCTTTGTTTGCAATTCCCCCCTCCCCCTTGCCATTAATATTAATTTAACACATGCAATTAACATGCATTTGCTCACTGTAAAATGTAAGGTTAATAAATCAAAGACATGCACATTGTGCTATATTTAAGCGCTATAAAATAAAACGGGCATTAAGAGAAGTGTACGGTCAGCAATATTTGCTCTGCATAATACACTTGCAGGGCCACTTTGTGCAGCAGAAAAACACTGCTGCATCTGCGATGTGGCCTTCCACCAGCTCAAAGTACTTGTCGTGGTCTGTATTCTCTCGGCTTCCAGCAATTCGGACACAGCAATACATGATGTGCATTATATTGCTCCTGTTGAAGGTCGTAATGCACTGCCTAACTTTAAAGGAACAGCCGCCACATTTGTCACATTGGCATAGTGTTCTTGGAAAGATCCAAAAAGACCACATTTTTTGTACGAATGGTACAATTGGCCATTTTCGGCCAGTACCATTCGTACTAAGCCACAAAATACCAAACATGAGGAGCGGGGGTTTGTGGGGGTGTCCCCCACTCTCCATGTTTGATATTTTTGGCTTTGGAGGTTACAGGGGTGTCCCGCTTCCTCGACATTGGATGTGGGGGACCCAAACAAAACAAAAAAAGAATAAGGGACCCTGCGGCATCAGAGCCGACCTGCGTTAGAGGGACGGAGCTGACAGCGCAGGGGTATAGGAGAAGCGGCAGTGCCGGACAGGAAAAAGGTAAGTGGGGGGGGTTAAATTAAAAAAAATTGTACTAATGTACAAATAATCTGCTGTCTTTTCAACCGCAAACTTTTCCGCTTTGAACTAATCGGCCAAATTTGTGTTCTTTATTGGTCTGGACCTGCCTAAATGAATAGGCCAGAGGTGCGTTTAACACTCGGCTGACAGACTAAAGGCGACCGTTTCCTGGTCAGACACCTTCCCATCTCATCACACCAGCCATAATGCACACGGCCTCCTCCCTCCTGGCTGGCAGTCAGACACATTGGAATAACAAAGAACAGCTTAAGCACTCGCTCACAGGGTCCGACTAATCATTTGCTAGGTTTCAATATGATGCCCCCCCCCTTGCCTACAGTTAAGAGGTGTGGACACAGTCTGTGGCACCCTTGGGTTGCTTAAATAAGAATGGATACAAAGGAATGCCCTTTAATCTCACATGGCAGGCAGCCAGAGGCGAGCTGAAACACTAAACTGCCACTGACTCTGTCAGCAAGGTGCTAACGCAGATGAAGGCAGAGTAAAAGGCCCAGAGGTGTAAACACTGATGGATGCTATCAAAGGCAATCTGTAACCTGCAGCCAAGCACACATTTAATATCTAAAGTTAAGGCAGTGGTCTTCAAAGCGTAGGGGACCCACAGGATATCTGGGGGGGGGGACCCTAAACTCTTTAAAATAAGATTAAGATGAATGTTTTTAATATAAAATAAGGATTAAGGTGACTGTTTTTAATAGAAAATATACAACACCTACATAGAGGGCATCAGATTTTTTTTTTTTTACTAGAGTGGTGGGGAGGGGAGGAGGTTCTATATGAACAAGTTAAAATACCACTGAGTTAAAGTGACAGCAGCCAGAAAATGGCTGCCTGGAACATGCACACAAGGCAAAGTGCACATGTAATGCCATGAAAGAAACATGTTGCTGTGTAGTAAGATAGCCAAAGCTGGGGCAGCAGCGTGCCCGACCCCTCCCTGAGGCTCTTGAACACATACACAGCACCACAAAATCACAACACTGTGGGACTGTTCCACATACAAGGCACTGATATCTTTTCATTTGTTTTCTGGACCTGTCCAGGAAAAGTTATGCAGAACCCTAATTTGCACAATATGGATGGACATGATCAGAAGCGACATCACAGTAAATAACATTATAAACGGTGACATCAGTCTTCACTACTCTAGAATACCTTTGGTAACGACATTAAAATATGTTTTCACGAGTAAGCCAAGGGAATATGCAGTGCAATATTTAAATATTCACTATTATAAATATACAACTAAATAGTTTAGTAAAACAATGAGGTGTTTTCTTCATAGCAAGAAATGTAAAATAAATCACTTCCAGCAACACCCAATGTCAGCAGATCAAGCACAGTCAGATTAAATGATTTGCCCAGGATCACACATGTTGTTAAAGTGGTGAAATCAGTATTTGAACCTTGGCTGTGATTTAAGAATTTGACTACATATCTTTCCTGTGATAGGTCAGATATATATTGTAAGAGTTGGGTTTCAAAACCAAAATAATTAGTTTTATCATTGCCGTGAAAAGTACACAAATCACATAAGAAACAAACCTGACATTACATACATTCTTATAGAAATAGGTCAAGCAAAAATACATGTATAGCTTTATTTTCAAAACTGTGATTGCACAATTGCAATAGCAGCCTGCAAAGTAATGTGGCGTTAAAACAATATAATTTTGTTTTTAAAAAGTTATTCACAGTGAAAGAGAATTCAATATAAGGTAATTTGCATGAGCCATTCTTTTACAAAGCATGCAGTGTTATACAACCCTGCCATTTTTATTATCAGCCACCAATCACACCTTTCGTCTAATCGGTTTATTGAAATGAGGTTGACACAAAGCTGAAACTGGGGGTGCTGGTGGAGCCTATATTTTCATATAAGTGGCTGCATTTGAATTGTTTACATGGTCATGTATCTATTGCAACTGTGACTGCGTGTAGTTGGGCAAGCGCCAGCTCACCTGGCATCACAAATAAGCTCCCCTTTTACTCTTTTTCCTCCTGCTTCCATGTTCCCCCATACAGCAGTCTTCGTGCACTCTTTTTTTCCTTATTAGCAATTGCCTCTCTGCTATCCCACTCTTTCCTGCACTTTTTTAACACTGTCATCCTCTGTTTTTGCTTCATTCCCCTAATCCTCCTGCTGCCTTTTCCTTCTCCGTTTCTGCCAAAGGTTCGTTGTTATAAATATACTGCTCTCGTCTTCATGTTGCTGCTATTCGCATACCCAACTGTCTCCCTTCACTCAATTTGTCCCTCCCCGTTTACTGAGTGACACCAGTTACCTTTACATTGCTGCCTCTCCACTGCCCACTCCTCACTCACTTGCCTCCCTTCTCTCTACTTCTCCTGCCCTCATTCATTCTCTGTAGCCATTCACCCTTTTACCCTCACCTGGATCCGTTCCATTACCTTATTTCCTGCTGTCCCTCTCTCACACGTCTGCCCTCCTTCATTCTCCTTTCTCCGGTCCCACAGTGCTCATGTGACCTGCCCCTTCTCTGCTTTTCTCCCTCACTCTCCTGCCCTTATTCCCTCTGCATTCGCTGCCCTCCAGCAGCAGCAGGGCCCTGTGGTTTGGGAGGAGATATGGAGGTGGTGGGTTGGAGTTAAGGGAGCTTTCAAGTTCCACACGCACCACCCACAAAAGAGGTAACCCCCGGTATGTTTTGAGATTAAAAGCTGCACTCCTTTAATTCTGAGATGTTCAATGACACTTCAAGTGTGTGAGGTAAGAACACCAGGACATGCACTAGATGGTTCTGCTGCTGCAGGAATTATCCCGTGATGTCACCTCCTGTAATGCCCCCTCCCATTGCCTTGAACCCCATCATTTCCAGCATTGCTTTCAGGCTTGTTCTTTCAATATTACCATCATTGACAGTAAAACCCAATGAAAGTACGCAGCTGTCCTTAGCTCGTTAGAGCCCCAACACAGAAAACTGTGAAAATACAACTATAAAAAGTAGCATTTGTCCCTAAAGTTCATCATTGTACAACCCCACCCCCTCTAGGCTCTGCCTCAAAGACACGCCCACCTGGGAACCCTCTTTCACTTTTGCACACTGAGCCCTTTGCCTTCGACCTGACACTGGAACCCATGGTGCTGATTTTGCTGCGTTCTCCAGATACGTTGCCGGGCCCCTGATGGTTTCAGAGTTTGGGATCCTGCTTAGAAGCAGTAGGGCCAGAGAGTTGCTTGGAGTTTCTCTTGCATGTTCCGGAATCTGTTTGCCAGGTCCTTCTGCTGTTCTTTATGGTTTCTTATGGGGTCTGGTAGGATAAGATGGGCAAGGCATGGGGTGTTCCGTTTCCCGTCTCCGACCAAAGCCGTATCATTATCGCCCATCCTAGGTGGTACGATTCAGTGTCGGCTTAGAAAATGGGATGCGGACCTTTAGTGATCTGATGCTCGCGCTACTTCCCAGTATAGGGTCACCTTAGGGCGTCTTCTTAGGGTGACAGATCTTTGATCATATCCATTGTCTGGGGTTGATGTTTCCCAACGCTTCTGCCTGATCTAATTTTGCAGACGTCACTTTCGCATCGGACACGCCCACTGCGCGTTTCCCTTTCAGAACATGTGAAGAAGTGACTGATGCTTGCAACTTCGTTATAATTTTTGTTAGTCGGATCTCACAAGACGAATACAATAATTAAAATGAATAGTCATTCACGTATGGGGGTCATGGCCCATTCCCCGAACGGCTGATAAGTAAATGTTTAGCTTGGCGTTCGCTTGAAGGTGTCTCCATATATGTTTAGTGTTTACCTGCAAAGGCTATGAGGCATCACTTAAACATGAAACTGGACCAGTGCGCATGCTGTGGGTTGTGTCACAGTCTCCTGTCTCTTACACCCCTGTTGGCGAGTCAATATCATGTCAATAACTTCTAGGATTTCATTGGGTGGAAACCAAAGAATGGCCTCGCTAAAAAGACCATCCTTTTGGAAAAGAAAGAACCACTGGCCTCTTGAATCATTGGCTCTCTCCTATCTCGAGGCCCTCTGCTTTTGTCTGAAGACAGGCTACTAAGACTTTTAAAAGACTAAAAGGTGAACTAATCCGCGGGGTTAGGGAGTTCATATGTGACCAGTGCGGTGTTTAAACACAGTGTTTGCAAACTGTGGCAAAGTCTCCGATTCCTGTCTTTTCTGCTGAGCTCTGAGAGTGTAACAATGCAGTTCCGCAGTGCAGCACCCCCAAAGGCAGGTGGCAGAGCCCATAATCCTGGATATGGTGGGGGGGGGGGGGGCATTGGCAGAGAATGCAAGGAGGGGGCTTGTTGGTAACTGATCTGACCCTGGATCATCCGATCCTCTCCACAAAGGCGACCCATGGTAGCCCTTTCCATCGTCCGTGTAGAGTAGCCACCGCCCTCCCCCCACCCAGGCAACCTTTTCATCACTGGGCTTTTAAAACCATTATGTGCCTTTGTAGTACGTCGCAGATCTGGATTTTCATTTGTGAGCTGTCATAAAGGATACCTTGGGAGAGATGGCTTTCATCACGTGCCAGGGGTAATTAGAAAGGTCTCTGTGGCTACTTTCAAAAGGGTTCCATGCGCTGGAGTCCCCTGAGAGGAAGTCGTCCATGCATAGCATCTAACCAATGCTAACAGCCCTGCCACCAGCATATATGGGCAGACCTCCAGCAGCGTGGCCTGGCAGCCATATTTGTTTAATGCCGGTCCATCTTTTTATCCAGAAATAATTTGTATTGTTTATTCCAAACAGTACTTTTAGTCATGAATATCTTTTTCTTTCACTCACGTTATCCAAATTTATATATGTTTTTACTAAAAAATCGAAAATTCATGTGGCTTCCATGAAAACGCAGAGTAGGTTGGCGTGCTCCAGATGTCGCGCGCCGTCATGACATAATGAATAGGCCCTTAACGTCAAACGCCTGGGAAGATCTTTCATCCCCCACTCAGGAGGAAAAGTGTGAAAAGGGCAATGAAGCGCCCTGCAGAGCAGGCATAACCAGGAACAGATACCGTGCACGGTGTGTAATAGAGCGAGCCACATGGACCGCTCCGCAAGGTGCCGGCCTACAAGGAACCAGATGCGGGCGAGCAAATTGGACATGCGTGTGGCATATCATGTAACTGCGTGAAGGTGGGGCTAGGTGGCCATTCCCACTATTGATGCCCCTGAAGTGGGAGATTATGACGTAGTATGTCTCTGTTCCAATAGCATTGACGCACATAATGGCACACCAGTGAGCATAAATACTTGCCCACACACTTAAAATGGCAGAACATCAAGTGTGGACGTTAACAGCCTTGCAATTCTAGGAATGAGGTACATGGACACCCCAGCTTTGGCATATCCACATTCCAACCTTTATAGAGGCCAATGATGAGTGATTTAACCACAGAAGGCATCATCAGTCTTTAAAAATGCCACCCAGCCTCACTCCCACTATGAAGGCACCACTTGCTCCTCTCTCTAATAATTATGGTGCTTCATGCTGAGTACCTCCCCTTGCAAGCGCCGTAATCCTAGATATTATCATTACTCCATTTTAGATCCAAGTGGAAGCGACGTGTTGAGTGCTGCTAGGCTCCACTGCCTTGTCCTGAAATGCCTCTATACCACAGCCCGGATGCCATCAGAATACAATTCACAAATCCCATCCGGGGCACACACTCCATCCTGCAGACAATGGCAAAAACTGCAAATAGACAGGGGGGTATACCTTCTTAAATGGTCCCAAAGGGTATAAATCTAAAAGAAGCCCAGTACCTTAATAAATTATACACAGCCCCCAAAGACCTCTTTTAACTCGAACATCTTAAGAACCACCACCAAAAAAGTGATGTTCACCAGCTCTTGTCTTCATGTCAGGTGCTAAACATGGCCTACTGGCACACACACACATACACACCCACCCGCCTGTAGGTTGGAGTCAGTACACTACAGCCATCTTGCACCCATGGGAAATTGACAAGCTCGACAGCCTGTTTAAATCTTGCATATGCTCTCACTCGCCTCTGGACTTTTTACTGCCCAGACATTTTACATATATTGCTCTGTTCTCTTTAGAAGACATTTCCTGACTATTTGTTAGGAATCGAGATGGTGTTTCCACTCTTCCGTCTCGTTCCCTCCGGAGTGCGCTTTCCAGATTACCAAATCTGTGCACACATTCACACTTAATGCCTCATTGCAAATGATCAAAAGATGTTTCGCTGCAATCTCTTAGTCTTTACCAGAAAGCTATGCCCGTTAGAAGACATACACCGTTTGCTATGCGGTGGTGGTTGCCATGGAGATTGGGGTGTAAGCATTAGCTCCTTTCGACGTCACGCGCACGTTATTGTCATGTGCCTTTAGGTTCTTTAGCTCCTCCGTGACGAGAGGCCGGTGCTTCTGATTGACCGAAGTGCATTACGTTCTGTATGTTCGAAATTCTGTTTTTCCTGGTTTTCTGAAACTTGGCTCGTTTTTTCATGGACTCTGTCTCTTCTTGCTCCTTGCCTGTTACGTTAGTCCTTGGATTTTGTACTCTATTTGAAAACTGGTGAACTTTGCTTCGATTCGCCCCGACCTTGCTCCTGTTTGTCCCTGCCTGTGAATTACTTGATCTCTATTGTTGCCGACCCGGAACTCCATACGGACCGTCTTTCATGCTCTGTGAATTATACCTGATTTGTTAGTTGCCGACACGGATATCCTTAAGGATTGCCTTCGCTGTCTGTTTTACTGCACTTGGATTTGATACTCCTGTTGCCGACCTGGATTCTCCTATGCACTGCTGTATTTCCTGGATCCTACCTGCTACCTGTTAAGACTGGAAAGCACTTTCTTCTGTACCTTACCCCGGTACGGACTAGAGACTTCCTGTGCACGTTGGGGGGTGAGTAGGGAGCATCCTCAGTCTGCCGGGCATTGCTTTGGACTTCCTGACCTCTAGGCATTCGCGTGTCCCATATCGGTGCCTCCAGGTCTTACGTGTAGCATTTTCCATCTGCTGCTGTATACTTCACAGCTGTTCCATCTCAGCTCGTGGTAAGGATCATTCTGGGTATTCCTTCTTACTGTTATCTGTTACAGATACTTCATACCTCCCTTTGATGCCTGTTGATGTTGTCCGATATTGCCAGCCAGTGTGGTGTTGTACATTGCTAGCCCTTTCAATAGTGAGGTTAGTTGTATGTATTTATGACACTATTATTGTTCTTGCCTAAAGAAAGGGTAGTTGCTAATTTGCCTTTCCGTTCGGTTCTAAGAGGTCTGTTGGACATGTGTGGGTCCATTCTTCCAAATGATAGATCCCTTGGTATTGGTTGTCAATCCATACAAAGGATTACATTGTTGGGTAGAATTTGTCATCTACACGACGTGGGCAAGTTACAAGGCACACTTGACACTATTCAACTCCTCCTTAGAGCTAGGACTGGTTCCAACATTATGGAAACAAGTTATTGCTGAATCCCCACTCATAAGGGCCACTCTCGAGTTTTGTGACCAAAGTCATTTCAGAACTTATTTCCATCTCCACTTCCTGGTCAAATGGCTAAAGATAAAAGGTGGTTTTATCCACACGTGAGGCCTTCATTGAAAGCAATGACCTTGCTGAGAGAACCCAAGTGGGCTTCTTCACAGGCTGCAGCATTGAGCTTGTTACAGCAACCATGTTTTATTGACTCTGAGATGAACAAGACGATGCAAATTGTAACGGTGCAGAAGAAGAAGGCTGAGACAAAAGTGGCTCGTTTGTGGGTACATACTTTCTTTCAGTGAAAAAGAGAAAAGAAAACCTACCTATCCCAATCTCCAGGAGGGAGGGGGTCTCTGCTGCAACCAAAAGATCTAAGGCGACTGTCAGGATGTTTGTCAACTCAAAATGTCCACTGTGCTGCGTCAAGAGAAACCTTGATCTGTCCCTCATACTGGAAACTATAACTAAAGTATTATAGTTCTGGCCGATCCCAGGAGAATGACTCCCTTCTCCTGGGTTCAAGATCCTGGTTTGTTGTTAGTTTTGTTCAGTTCAAAACTGTCTTGTGTCTCACATGTTGTCAGGGGCAAGGCCCCCTTCCCCTGATTGTACAGTCCCAAGCACTTTGGTACTCGCTCTTGATGGGTTAGGAAAATGTCTCAACTTTTGCTGATGTACAGTTTCTGATAACCTGGGGAAATGACTTCCTTCCCAGAGCCCTTTTGGACCTCACTGTTGGTCCGAGTTACAAGGAGAATGGCTCCCTTCTCCTGGTAACTGGTTATCTATTGCTTTAAACAGCCTGGGTGAATAACTTCCTCCCCCAGGCCTCCTTCGACCTTACTGCCGATTAAGGCTACCAAGAGAATGACTCCCTTCTGCTGAAATATTGTTCTTAGTTCAACACAACCAGGGGGAATGACTCTCTTCCCCTGGCCTTCTTTTGAACAGTCTTCACACCTACAACACCCAATTCTGGTTTCACCTCTTCTTTGACTTGGCCAACTTCCCTGCAAGTACTGCCACAAGGAAGATGGCTTGTATCTTTTGCTGGTATTGAGTCCCAGACCCTGGTTTCTCTTTTGTCTCTTTTTTGAATTGGCCCAATTGGTTCACTTCCCTGCCAAGTACTGTGTAAGGAACTCATGGTGACAACAGTAAAGACAGACACAAGTGATCACAGTTCAAGAGTGTTTATTAAACTGTATAATAGGTGAGACAAAAGCCTAAACCAAACCTAAATCTAAGATGGTAGCAAGCTACGACCATCAAATAATAATAAGGCAGTCCTAGTGGGGTCTTGTCAAATAAAAAGGGCCAGTAGTAAAAAATGCATTGCCAATCCTTAAAACTAAATTACAAAGTAATGTGGGATAGTATTCACAAGATCAGAAAGAAGTGTTCGCCAAATGATAAGTCAGGATGGTAGGTATGGGGGTCTCCCTTGCCCATGTTTTTAGCACGGGACAAGGCAGGACCTTTGAGCACAGCCCACTCCTGGGCCTCACCAGCATGAGGTTAAAGTTCTTTCCAACGATGCCAGGACCTTCTGAGGCCAAGTCTCTTTCCTGCAAAGTCTCTTGCTTTAGAAGGCCAGCTGAACCAAAAACAATAAACAAACAAATGTTCCTTTGGTAATCGTTCACGGTGGATGATTGCTCTATGCCCTTTTGAATCTCCTTCAGCCAGGCTCTGATCCCTCTTGCATTGTTGGCCTCTCTCAATCGGGTTCACTACAGCCTTTTTCACAGTTCATTCAGTTTGGCATCCCTCTGTCGGGTTCACATTTGTCAGTTTCACAGTTCAATCACTTTTCTCCAGTATGTCAAAGACTTTCAAGTGTACGAGGGATTTTGCTCGACCCTCGTAGGACCACTTTGACACTTCTCTATGGCCTCTCTTAAGGCCTCTTGGCTTTTGTATTTTCAACAAAACAAAAACACAACCCAAATAAGACTTCAGTTGGAGTCCTTCAAATGAGCGCCTGCGACGCCTGACCACTCTGCTTCTGAAACTTTTACTGGGGTTCTTTAAAGTTCATTTACACAAGTTCTTTGTTCAACAATGTTGCCGCCTGCAACCATGGGCCCAGCACAGTTAGGTTTTACTATCTATCTTCTACTCACCGGCTGTGCTGAACCGTCAGAGTTTTCTTGTCTTGGGAGTAAAGGACAGCACCACAGCGGCAAGCGCTACCTCCCGCTTTGGCTATCAGCACGGAGGAGCCCTGTGTACCATTGACACCTGTCAGACCACACGCAAGCTGGATTTCCTGGTCTTATGATTTCCCTCTGAGTCGAGAAGGGCAAGGGTTGTTCTCCCTTCATCGTCCCTTCAGGTCTTGCTGTAAAAACTTGGAAATATTGAGGCTGAGTACCACAAATTGAAATACACCAAAAACGGGCTATAAAGATTCACAGATCTTTTATCCTGCACAGTTTACAAAGAAACATAGAAACTGATAGCTATCTGGCTCTCAACACCCCCCGATGAGTACCAGCCCATCAAATGGAGGAGAGAGAGAGCTGACATCTGAACATTTGTGTTTTTATACATTTCTGAATAATATTGTCCAGCCCCTCTTCGTGTTAATAATCTGTGGTCTAGAGTTTGTGCCGAGTTCACATATAGCTTATACAATAGTATGCAGAAGGATTACATGAGTTTGCATTTCCATCAAGTTACAATGGTGACGTATATTCTCGGATCCCGCGGTAAGCCTTAGTCTATATCCCAACACAATGTAGTTCAGCCTGTGTCCACACTTGGCGTTTGCACATCATTGTCACCGATGTGTATTCATGGATTAGTCTTGTGAGTGCAGACAATGTTAGGACAACAGTTCATGTTCAGTACAAGGCCTCATTACCTGGTTCAAACAGTCGGCTCTTGGACAGTCTAACCATTAACAGAACTCAAAGGTCGACAGGCTTGGTTGCAAGTTGAAACACAGTCCACCATTTTAGAACAGAGAATCATACGAACAGAAATCAAAATGGCGGATGATTCTAAAATGGCGGCGAAGTCGATCCAAATTCGGAACTTTGCAACGCGGTTTTCCTCATAGAGCGACTAGGCTTAGGCCAATATAAATCAAAAGGAGGCACTATATGATTTCCGTTTAACATTGCCACCTTTCTCCTCCGTTTGAATTGCTGGGGTGGTGTAGTTGTTTACTTGTGCATTTGGCCTTGCTCAAAGTCTGCTCTCGTGCTCTGCCATTTATCCCTGTTGGGAAGGGAAAGGGCTGCCAGGTATGTGTAGTTATTGTCAATTGCCTGACTCTGCCTGACTCTTGTGTTGGGACATGTCAGGTAAACGGTTCTGGTGTTAGTCTGTTGTCTTTCAAGGTGTAGGAAAGTGTTTGTGTTGAAAAGGGGGATAGGGCTTCTATGTATCCTATGGGATAGGATGGGGAAAAGGGGTTAGAAGTTAGGGGGTACTGTCTCTCCCGTCAGTGTCCCACTTACACTCCCCAAAGACCCCCATTCAGGTAATATTCCCCCACTGGTGCACCCCCAGGAACTGGATCCAATAGCGATGGCTGTGTCTTGGCCACCTGGATGACACTAGTGGGTGAGACACCTTCAGGTTTCTCACAACTGGCCACGAGGAAGATGATTTGTATTTTCATTTTGGTCTCTACCATTGAGGTTCTTGACCATTTTCTGATGGTTAGTGGCCTTGGGGCTAACACCAACACCAGGAAGACATCCGTGGATGCAAAAGTCACAATATCTTACATTGGGATTCTTGACCCTTCTCTGGTGGTCAGTGGTTTTGGTGCTATCAGTGACACAAGAAAGATTTCCTCTAATGTAAAGTTCACTTGTACTTTCTTTCAAGTTACGGCACTTATGCCTGCCCCTGTCTCCCCATGTTCCATTAATGATTCGCCAAGAACCTCTCGTGCCACCACCGGTCGGCCTGCTCTCTCATGTCCCTTCTGGGCTCTTCCGATTTGTGTCCGGTCATTCATGGGGCCTGCACTTGCCTTGTATTGGTCTTCGGTGCCGTCTGTCAGCTTCTGGTTTGCTCTGGCGGCCCTGCAGCCTTTGGCTCCTTGCAGTATCGGCACCTGTTACAGACACGCAGTAAACCTCCTCCTAGAGGACGTGCTATTGCCTTGCGAGAATCTTGAAGGGTCTTGTGTTGGACCCGTTACTGATGAGTCTCCTCCTCTGATGACGTCCAAGTCTCTAGCCCTTTGAATCTTTCATGCCTAAGAGCTTCCACAAACGCTGTTGCTCTGTGGACGACTTGACATGATGTCAAGTCCCTCTTCAGTTTTGAAAGTCTGTACAGGAAAGCTAAAAGGCTTCTCTGAGTTCACGGAAGTGTTGTTCCTGCATCCGTGCATCCTCTTCGTGTCAGGTATTCTTATTCGTCTCAGTACTGGAGTCATTAAATGGTATAATGTCACAGTAGCAAATGCAAGTGCTAGCAAGTGGACGTGGTAAAAGGCTTGGGAAGGTTTAGTTTGGGGATGTTGTGCCTGATTCTACCCAGGTGTTTGTCGTCTTCCTCAGATGATGGGAATTCCCTCTCCATGAGATCCTCCTGCATTATAACACCCCCAGTGGCACTATTGGGTAGCAGCCTCAACTCCCTTGTTTCATGGAAAGGGCCCCCCCCTCAGGCAGAACTGACGACATCTGATGAATCGCCACAGAATGTTTGCAGACTACAAAACACAAATACAATATATATTTGATTTTATATGGCTACATTATTGTAAAGGTCTTAAACTGAATCACTGCTTCAGTTGGAAGCCAATAAAGGCTACTAAGTTTCAGGGATCTGCTTTCTCTTCTCCATTCGGTGGAGTCTACTCTTGTGTCTCCACTTGAAGAAACTGCTTCAGTTTTCATGTAGATGTTGTAGTGTTATTGCTGACCCTTCTCTCCACCAATAGCCGGCCTCCACATAACTGATGGACTTACGTGACTACTGTAAGGATGGCATTTTATCAACAGTAAGACAGACCCACGTGTCTTAAACATAAACAAGGGTTTGAAATATGCTTATCTAATCCTAAATCTATAGATGGGAGCAAGCTATGACCATCTAATAAGAATAACGCAGTCCTAGTAGTGTCTTGTCAAAATGAAAGGGCCTGCACTAATAAACCTATTCCCATTCCTTACTTCGAAATACAAATAGTGTGGGAAGCAATGTTACAGAAAAGAAAGAAGTGTTCACAAAATGATATGTCTGGATGTTGGCCTCCCTTCCCCATGTTTTCAGCACAGGACAAGATGGTACACTCAAGTTTACACACTCTCTGGCTTCTCTTGCACGAGTATACTGTTAAATCATTAGCATCAGGGCCTTCCGTGTCCAAGTCTGTTTGCCTTTTCAAAGTCTCTTCACTCAGAGGGGCTGATGCATTAAACAAACAATAAAGCTATTTTCCAGATTTTCACAAGTACTAACTTTCTTAGGCAATTCACTATTCACTTCAGATCCCCCTCTGCTGGGCTCAGATCATCTCAACACAATTTTTATAAATGATGTATGCAGCCAATTTCTCATAGAGTATTCTTTCTCGGGTGACTCACGGTTCACCCCTGATCCACACCAGTCAGGCTCAAAACTCGGATATCCGTCTGCTGGGCTCAGATCTCCCTCAGTCGGGCTCAGATGTGCTTTCACACACTATCCAATTAGTCTCCCTCAGCCAGGCTCGGACCAATTTCATATACCTTATTTGTCAGCTATCAAAGACTTTCGAATGTCCACAGGGTTTTGCTTGACCCTTTGCTGGACCACTTTGATGAAACAACTCTTTACTACTCCTCACATTTGCCACCTTTTGGCTGGATAACTAACCAAGACTTTCAAATGAGCACTCACATGGTGCCATACCACTCTGTTTATGGTATCTTGGCTTCAAAGTTCAATCACTCATCCTCTGTTTTAATTTGTATTTGTGGTGTTTGCCACATGCACCTCATACACTGTTCTCTCCTCTTTTCACTATACAATGTTGCCTCTTGCAACCTTGACTTCAACACAGACCATTCAGGTATCAGTCTGCCCACTCACCGGCTGTGCTGACTTCACTGGCACTGCTTTGTTGTAGGAGGTCGTACTTTTAGTGACGTCAATCACGTGTGTTGTAGAGGGATGGGCGTAGACACCCACCAGATAAGAGTTATCCAATCCGTATGCTTTATTTTCATATACAGATATAACACCTATACTTAAGTTACCTTTCCCAACCAATTATATTGCATGATGGTTTTTTATAAGAAGTGTACGTCAATGATGACGAAGTTTGCCCATAAAAGAGGCTGTTGTACTGAAGTGCGAGGAAGTCGGGGCAAGACAGGTGTTCGCGATGCTGTTTATTTCCACAAGCTGATGTATGTATTAAATGGACTTCCCTTTGACAATTTACTGAGTCCCTAGAATTTATTTGTGCTGGAGTATGTAAGTCCTGCACCCTGTCCTCACTCAGTGCAGCTACCTTGTCTTACAAGTTTTTGGGGGTTGAGTACTGACCAATGGGCCCGTCAGTAATTTCCTCTCCCCGAGAACAATCATGTCCGCTAAAATCTGAGAATACTTGTTCGAACCAATTAAAGAATTCGATAGCACCTTCAGATTTTCCTTGGGTACAAGCAGTGAGTTTGTCCCAGACAGTCATTCTCTCTGGAATCAAAGTCTTCAATTTTGTTACTATTCTATCTGGAAAAGTCAGTATAACTTGTGGTGGTCTTTCACCAGATTTCCTTTCTCCGGCGAACCTAACCAAGTCAACCCACGTGTCGCCCAACCCTGCTGTATCATCTACAGTCCTAATCTGTTTCCACAAATCAGCAGGTAGGATCACAGGAAACAACAAATCTATCACCCAGAGTGAAACTGACGAATGCAGGACAGATTCTATTTCTTTTAAAAACCCTATTGGATTTTTCCTTATGTCTGGAATCGACTGTCTAATTGTATTCACTCTTTGTCTTGAGAACGGAACGTGAACAAACTGCGATACATAGTGAGCTTCAATATCAATGGCTGCTCCACCTGTTGCAACATTAGCCAGAATCTCAACTTTAGGAACGAATGTCGGAGGAACCTCTCTCGTAGGTAGCTGAGAAGTAGGCAACTCTGAAGGTTTACTAAGCAATAGAACCAAATCGAGCGCTAAAGTGGTGGAAGCGGTATCAGACGCAAAAGCTCCCTTATAAATATTCAATAATTCTGTGGGACAACAAACCTTTTTCTTTATACATTCATCCTGCAGGTATTCTACCATTACCTGTAACACGTTCCTCTGCGTTTCTGGGAGTATACTGACTATACGTATCATATACTTCTATGGGAGATATCGACATATCTGAAATCCATCTAAGCGCATCCCTCGTGTTAATTCGTGTTTCTTCACTTGTTGATTTACAAAGAGGAAGGAACCGTTTCTGCACGTAAAAAGCATCCAAACGATCACCATCTATTTTATCATTCTGTAACCGTTCTAACTCCCTTCTGAACTCAAAAATCCTCTCGACATTCACATGTACTTTCTCCGCAGTATCCCTTGAATAAGCTAAGACATTCAAATCCCTCAACCCTTGTGGGACATCTGTATCCGTCAGTCTATTCCACATTACAGCCAAATGTATCCCCATCCCCTCAATAAAGACATTCTGATCGGGAATACTTTCTAGATTAGAGAGTGTATCTAAGACATAGATTGTTCACCTTTCTCTATACATTGCTTAGCCCATGCATTAAAATCTCTCCTCTTCTCTTTGGAAACTGTGCTCCGGGTCACAACTTTTGATTCAGCACTCTGCCCTTTATCAGCTACAAGTGGAGCAGAACCGCTTGGGAAAGAGAGTAGACAAATCCTGTACAACAGGTAGTGGAGACACTACCACTGGCAACAAAAACAGATTTTCTGGAACAGTAACAGTCAGTAAAGGTGAAGGTACAGGCGGAGGAACAACAACAGGAAGTGGAGCAATAACTGGCGGCAGAGGAGCAACAGGAAGAACAGGAATTGCTAAGGGAGGAGGAACGACAGCAGGAAGAGGTAAGACAGCAGGAAGAGGTATATAAGGAGATGGTGTAGTGGAACCAGGCCTATGTTCATTTAAGAGATTATCAATTAGCTCTTCTGAGGCATGGACATCTTTAGACAGATATAATTTCTTTATACCAAGTTGAAAAGCCATATCCATGTTTCTAACAGAGACTGACTATTTTTGTTGATCATACAATAATGCCATTGACATATGAGGACGTGCATGCTTCTCTTTACTCTTAAATTGCTGCATAGCTTCCTTATTCCAATTTTGTATTGCATCAAATGCTGCAGGTCTAATTTTTTTCTTTAACAATATGGATTCTAAATACTCTATTCGGGCAATCTCAAAACCACCATTGACTGGCCACTGAAGTTCGGAAGCATGTCTAGTTTGTCTGGGCCAAATATCGTTGAATACTATACTACCAATGCTGTTCTTACAGTACATAGTACATGCCGGCGACCCCTCCTGTGGTGCTGGTCAGCCTAATTCCAAAGATTGTCTGTCTCTGTGGAATAATCCCCTGAAACAGGCAGACAATTTCCCAGGCATGTCAGATTACTGGTGTTACCTGGCGTTGTCTGTGCTTGCGAGTACAAATCTACAACCAAATATCAGGATACTTAGGAATCGGGCACAACTTACCTGATTCAAAGGACAAAGGGTGGTCCGATTCGGATTACAAAGGACAAAGGACCATCATGGTTGGTGATTTTGGCATAACTGCCCGCCTCGATATATGGACCCTCGTCAAGATGCTGTCTCGGACCGCGTGCTCACCGGCCAGGGATCAGATCGTGCAGTACTGTTGAGGTGTTGCGTCTCATCCAAAAGGGGCCCTCTTTTTCTCACCATCTGACCCCAGTCTGATAGCCGCATCTACTCTTCAACGAGGTGGCATCAATCTTGAGGGGTCCCTATTTGGGCGCCAACTGAAAGAACAAAGAAATATCTAGGCTGACTACCACAAAGGAAATACACCAATCACGGGCTAAAAAGATTCACAGATCTTTTATTATTGTACAGTTTACAAAGCAAAAGAGATGGCTATCTGGCTCCCAACACCTCGCAGTGTGTACCAGCCGACAGAGAGTGGCGAGAGAGTGCTGAACATCTAAACACTTGCGTATTTATACAATTCATGCAATATTGTCCAGCATCTCTTCATGTCCCAATGTTTATACAAGGATGAGGCTTATGAGCGCAGACAACACTTAAATGACAGTTCATATGAAGCGCAAGTTTTCTTTGCTCAGTTTAAACAGTCGGCTCTCGGACAACCTAAACATTAACAGAACTCAAAGGTCGGAAGGCGTGGCTGCAAGTCGAAAACATAGTCCACTGTTTTAGAACGTAAAACACACGATTGGAACTCAAAATGGTGGATGAATCTTAAAATGGTGGCAAAGTTAACCCAAAAATCGGAACTTTGCAACGCGGTTTTCCGTGTAGCGCGAATAGGCTTAGGCCAATATAAATACTAAGGAGGCACTATTTAATTACCATTTAACAAAAAGTGGGTCTGACATTTATATGCTTGAGTCGATCACAGTGGATGGTTCGTCATTTGTCACACTGTCTCGATAATCTCATGCTTTTTTCTGGAAGTGAGGTTTTCCTTGCCCTGTTTCCCACTCATTGTGTTTATGGCTTCCCATGCGTCTCATCATGTGTAATGTAATTGTATGTTACCCATGATGCAAAGCTACGCTGATTTCCCCAGTTCTCCTCCTCCTGCTTCCGCCTGCCTTGGGATATCTCACCACCTTACTCAACAGGCATGGTCTCTAAGTTTGTGTAATCTTCTTTGCTCTCAGTTTTGGAGGCCAGCCACCAGAAATCAGCAATTCTTGCTCATGGCAAAGTCTCTCTTCCTCGGCTGTAGATGCTATGGGATTGGGGGCCCAACTTCCAGAATGTTAGCGTGTTTTTAAAATTCTTTTATTATAATTTACACAGTCTCTCTTTCTTGTTTCTACATAGTGTGTCAGTTGCACTTCATCTCCCCTAGTGCAGAGTGTGTGTGTGTGTTCACTGTCGATGTAAGTTACTCCCAGAGTTGAATATGCTTCTCATTTCCAACATGGCCGTTCTCTTGGTGGCAACCACTGTTGGTTTCCACTCCAACCCCAGCCTGCAGCAATGTGGTTAGCAGGTGTCAGACTGTCCCACTCCTCCCCAAGGCTACCTCCCTTGTCCGCAGCTTTCTTCTCTCTTGACCTTTGATCAATCTGGAGAGTGTTGCCGAAGACTGCATCTCTCCATGCCGCAATGCTTTGGTGGTGGTCTCATAACCCCTCTCTCGCTGTCTCCGGTCTCTCTCCTTTCCCCTCCTGGACAAGCGGATCCTCCGTGTTGTACGGTCTGGAGCCCACCTGCTTCTGAGTTCTCCTAGTCGCTCCTTTCCCGTCCAATGTCGTGGCCTCCCTGCAACCGCCCACAACACAAGTTCCCTCAAGGGTGTCTGCAGGATCATCTGACCATCCATTGGATGGTGTTAGCCCATCCTCTTACTTTACCATCTGATCCCTGCTCAAGTGACCACAGACAGAGCAGTCACACTCCGCTGGAGGGTGGCTATCTCCTAAAGAGAAACGCAATGGCCTGAGCGCACTGTGCTGTGGGTAGTGGGTGTCTTGTGTTGAATGGTTTCTGTGGTGCATGAGTGTTTCTGCCTACTTTGAATGTTTGTGTTCTGCGATTGTAAAGTGGGACCACAGAGGGTGACGAGGGGGTGTAGCAGCTGGACGTTGTGAATGAGTGGCGGCGATTAGTGTGATTCTGGGCAATTGTTCTATGTGGTGTAGGGCTCTGGGAATTAGTTGATGTGTTGAATGTGGTGTGAATGGGTTGCATGAGTGTGTGAGCGCCTGGAAGTGGATGTTTCAGTGGGCCATCTAGCTGTCTTTGTGTTTGGGTTTTTGATAACTAAGGGATAGGGAAACAGCCCAGGGATATCTTTATGTATTTATTTGTTTATTTATATAGCACCGAAGCCCGCAGGCTTTGTGTCCGATACAGTCAATCATGTACGCCAAACACAAAGCAATCAATAATAACTAATACAACAAAATCGGGCAAAATTCCTTTTCAGGTTCACCAGAAACATTTTCAGGTTGGAATTCTGGGAATAAAAACATTACAAAAATAACTTTGTAACAAAATCTGTCTACCAGCACCTCTTGCAATCTGTGTGTGTGTGTGTTTTGCTCTGCCTATGTGTGTGTGTTTAAGGCACAGTCGGTTGCTGCTGCATAAGACACGCCACTTCTGCGCCCTGTGACTGCTTCGTATTCATGGTCGGTATGTTACTAGTTTCTGAGCGCTGGGGAAATACTGACACTTCTGTGGTATGTGCTTGATGCTGCGTTATTGCCCATGCCCCGTTTCACTGACAGCCTGTAAAATACATTCCACGGCCCATGTGCAGGTTGGCCCGTGACCAGAGGGTTTCACGAAGCACAGTCAGCCCCCCCCCCATTCGTCTTCTGATGCAGAGGAGCTAAAAGGCCCCATTTTTAAAAGCAAATCAACCAAAACAGCAACCAGTTGTGATGCCTAAGGGGGAAGCTCAGTTCAGGCTAAATTCAGAGGAGCGTCTAGTCCGTGCATGCACTTACAGGGCCTTAACATCCCACCACTGCCTTCTGGAGGGTCCAGCAGGCATCATGTCCAGCGGCCCTAACAATTGAGATGGCCCTCTCTCTCGCTCTACACTTAAAAAGAATATACAATGGCAAACTTTTAATGACATTGTATTTATGTTCAAATCATCTGGCTTTTGCGTTGTTCACCATCGTCTCGGGAGGATAGTTTAGGGGCAACGTGCTCGCCTTGGAGGCAAGACGATGTGGAGCAACACAGGTTCGATGCCTGGGACAGCGCAATAACATATCATATCACACACACTCCAAATTCCTAAACTAGCTTTTCTGTTCATCACATTATCTGTATTATGATGTCCTGGAAGCCGATGTCCCCAAGCCAAGCCGGGGAACACTCCCATCCCCTGCGCTCCTGCTTTGAAGCTAAACCAATCAATTCTTATTTATTTTTGATTCCTTAAAGGAAATATTCACTCGCACTCAATTTTTTGTAAAACAATTTCTTATTCTGAAAAAAACATTTTTTTAGGAAAAACAAACCATATATAAATATATATCCATCACAGCGTGATTACAAACAATTTGTAGAATCCACTGGATCTATGCTCTATGCATTTCAGGACCAACGTCCCTTCATCGGGAGCTCAAAACTCCAATATCGTTAGCTTGTTCTACTAAACTACTCATGCAGACTTACGCTTAATACATTGTATCTGTCATGACTGTCAATCATCAAACACCTGGTGTGGCTCCAGAGAGTAAAGTCCAATAGACTCTCCTTAATTTTTAGTAACCGGTTAGTGCTCAAGTGACAGCCTATAAAAGTGAGGAACTAGTCCCTATAAATATCCATAGGGTGTTGTATTGCTAATGCTCATATGTATTGCCAAAAGTCCAACGAGGCGTGCTATCTAGTTATTCAAACCTATTACACTCTACCATTATCTATTAGAAACGCTAATAATCACCTTGGCACTATGCACTGCCTAGCATTCTCCAGCTTTGATAATATTCAAGAACGGGTAACCTACCCTCTAATGCATTGTTCCAATTGCGGGATGCGCACAATGCGCGCCTCTCAATCTCCCTCAAAAGTTAAGGATGCTGGAAGCCTGTGTGGACGGCTCGTATTGCTGTCAGTAGTTAAAGTCCTGAAACAATTTAGAGACAACTTCCTTAGTGTCCTGGTATAAATTACGGCAATAGCTTCTAGTTATCAATACAGACATGCTTACCGCTCCCTACACGAGTCAATCCTACTCAGTCTACGCCACTACCATACGCGAGTAGAAAAGAACTCTGCCAGCATTTAAAGCCGCGCCATCGCCACGTTATTATTATTTGTTTAATTTGGTATAGTTGCAAGCACCTTTTCAAATATATAAACATATCTCCTTTAACACATATTCACATACAACAATGTTAAAACAAATACAAATTCATAATACAAGCTTTCAAAATTGATTAATATACATTCACAAATAATCATAAACATAATGATGATGATGATGATAATGGCCATTGCATGAAATCCATTACAATTAGGACTACAGCAACACCCATCAATCAAATCATTAACTTTTCTCTCAAGGATTAATAACTCCAAACATAACATATTTCAGTAAACCACTAGATATAGTTTCCAGCTTTTCACTCCACACCCCTAGAGGAGGCCTTATTTCTTGGTAGTACCATATTTAAAAACTGGACAATGGCTAATTGCACCCTCTCCCTCGGGGTAGAGAACAACATTTGCCAAATTTTGGCATCCGTCAACTCAAAGTGGATAACAAACACATTGCGAAAGCATTTTATCTGTATGGTCTTCAATACTTCACATTCAACCAGCAAATGTTGCAGTGTTTTCTTTTTCCCTAATAATAAACAATATCTACAATAGTTGCACTCCATTGATATCAGTTTTCGTCTACACTGGACATCCCGGGTGTTCCAAAGATTTAATCTAAACCTCAGGAAATCAGCCCAGACCTTCTGAGACGGGCATTTTGCCAAATAAGGTGCTATCGAGCCATAGCGCTTAATTACAAATAACCATATGTTAAAATCATTACATTTAGTACAGTTTGTCAAATTTCTCACCCAGGCTGCTTGAAAATATTTAGTTTTAGCACGGTCGGGGTTTGCAATCGGGAACATATTACTAGATTTTAGCAAATTATGGGCTACAATTCCCAAAATCGATCTACTGTTTAACCCAGTCAGGCATTTGCGTTAAAAGGCACATTGACGCCAGACCGCTTGTGCATACATGGATGATAAGCCCAATTCATACCGAATCTTAGCAATTGGTGCTGCATTTGGCAAATTCAATATCTGTCTCCAGTACTTAGCTTCAAGCAAGTCCCAATCATGTTCATTATCCAGTATTCTTCCCTCTATGCCATATAGCATAATTGGTAATACCTTCATTTTATAGAAGGTCACTACATGGTTTATGGAAAACTTCCCAAATCAAGTCATTAAGATTCTGGACTGTGAGGATAAATGCTGTAATTTATTCCTGAGGGCTGCTACTTCATCGGATATATTTTGTTTAGAGGAAATGACAGTCCCCAAATATTTATAATTCGATACTCTCAATAATTCACTATTTTGAAGGTTCCAGGACTGGGACTGTGCTCGGTTCTTCCGGCCCCCAGAAGGTACACAGCTTAAGACTTGGGATTTAGAGACATTAATCACCAATTTATTCGCCTTGGCGTAGTTATCTAACCTAGATAACATACGTTGCAGACCCTTTGGTGTTTTAGAAAACAACACCAAATCGTCTGCATAAAGTAAATACGGAATTTGCTGGAATCCAATTCTCGGGGCATCACTATTACAATTAACAAATTCCACTCCCAGATCTAGAATGAAAAAGTTAAATAAAAACGCTGCTAGAGATCAGCCCTGTTTTAGCCCACGCAGGGTCTCTATTTCAGGCGACAGACTCCCTTCAAGGGAGATCCGCACCCTCATTGTTGTTTTCGAATGAAAGATAATAATTAGTGATAGGAGGGAATGAGGGCACTTATACTCAGCCAGCTTTTGAAACAGGCGCGCTCTATCAACTGAGTCAAAAGCGGCTCTGAAATCAATAAAGCCCATATACAGCGGTTGCCCAAGTTCCGCCTGATGGGCTATTATCATTCTTAGTGTTATTATTTTTGGAATTGTTCCTAGACCTTTTATAAATCCTGCTTGTAACGGGTCACTTAGATTTTTTTCCTTTAACCAGATCTGCAGTTTACCCAGTAATAGCCGGCAAAACAATTTCCCAGAAACATCAAGGAGAGAAATGGGCCTATAGCTACACGGATCTTGTCTATCTCCCTTTTTGTAAATGGGAATTGCAATTGCCTTAGTCCATGAACTAGGAAGAACCTGGGTTCTATTTATGAACGGAAAGATTTTAAATATAGATGCCCATAACACAGGATGCTTCTTAAGGTCATAATTCGACATGCCATCTGGCCCTCTCGCCTTCGAATTGCTAGCTGAGTTAATCAGCGCAATAATATCTGATACGTCAAAATTTAAAAAAAAGTGCAAAGGTGGAATAACTAGCTCAGGGAAATGTTCCTGTACCGGGAGGGCATACAATTTAGTAAAATGATCAACCCATGCATATGTCTGGACCGCAGTCTCTTGTAAGGTGACTTGCGGGGCCACCACAGAATTGTTTATAGTCGTCCACATCTTTGCAATGTTTTTACTTGCTAAGATCTCTAACATGTTTATCCCATCTGCTTGGAACAATGTCGCTCTATGACCTTTCACCCAGTTCCTATAAGACGTTCTGATCTTGGTGATTGCAGATTGTCTCAAATAACGTGGTTCTTTTTGGGCAGTACGCAATTGTGCTTGAACCTCCGCCTTCCTTACTTTCACCACCTTATCAAATGAATGGAGATGTGGAGTCAGTTGGTTTCTTCTACCAATTTGCCCGCTAAACACCAGGAATAAGTCAGCTTGAACGTTCTCAATGTCCTCACTCGAAAACCCATACTCTGGAATACCCAATCTTAACAAACGTTCTAAATTTGAGACATCTTTCTCCGACCATCAAAGTCGGTTACCACCTGCATTTGCTACACAAACACCATCAATTGAATTAGGCTTTGTTTGAGCACTAAGTGTACCATGGGTCCATTGAGCTTTCAAAATGTTATGGTCACTTGCCTCAGTTTTAAACACAGCAAAGATCACTACTGTCGGCCATGAAGCCTCATTTAAATAAATGTAGTTGATTGTGGAGCTACTTTTGCCCTTTTGCCAGGTCGACGCGGGGGGCATGTCAGACTTGAAAGCCCCATTTAGAGCGGTTAACCCTCTTGCTTTCACCAGAGGGATCCATCTTTTAAATCGAGTTTTATTTTTATTACCATTCTCACACAGGCAGTTTAGATTTAAATCACCTGCCATGACCAGAGCTCTCACTTTGTGCTCTAAAATTACTAGATCTAAAATGGTGTTCAAATCATTAAAGAAATCATCGTCTGACATGTCAATTGGGTTCCAGTAGATATTTAGGATTGCATATCCATATTCCCCAACATGTACTTTCACCAACATCATGCATTTATTGGGGATAGTCCACAGTTCAGAAGACATTTCAGGATTCTTTTTATCACAGTTACTAACCCAGACCTGGGCCTCCCTATCGCTGGTTTACCTGCAGGATTCAAGTACACTTCATAATTTTCCCAGATCGGGACCGTGGTTAACCACGTTTCCTGTAGCAAGACGATGTCACAACACATTAGTTCATGGTAGTCATTATTTATCAAGTGGGTGAACCCCCTGGTATTCCAACTTACCAGGGATAGCTGTTTCCCCCTTTCCCTGTCCTCACATTACTTCTGAGTACTGGGACGGGTAGTTGGAGCAACACCAATATGGGGACACTCTCGATGGCTTCCTAGTCCAAGCTACCTCTCCCGTTTGCCAGTTTTTTTCATAACTAGGGACATTCAACGCAGATGCAAAATCAGGGATAGTCGAAAGGACAAATCCCAATGCATAAAATTTCTCTCTCGCCTGCTAGATTACGTTTTGTACAACGCGAGATTTAAACCATAAATTAACTGAATTTAATTGGCCCTTCACTGTGAATTCCACTAAAACCATATCAGAACTGCTAACGTCATCAAGTTGAGGCATCTCTGAGAAGATAGCCAGCACAGCTCCTCTATTTAAATCATATTGTATACATGGAAATGACCTACATGACAAGACCAAAGCAAACGGCGCTCGTCTAATCCGTGGTGCAAACTTCACATTTCTATCAATATTTTGGGGGGCTGCCTAGGTACTTCACAAGACTGGTTACGCCCATGCATTTTATTCAAAGCGCCCTCAATTAATGCCATGATAGCCCCGGACATCTGTGAAAGGATCACCATTATTTTCACCTAGCACTTCAGATCTCTTCAATATGCTAAGAGTGCCAGTGTCTGGGGGGGACAGGTATTACTTGATTCTGGGTCCGCTCTAAACATAAACCACTGCCTGGTCCTCTTATTTCCTGGGCAGTTTACCCAGACCCACACCTACTTGCACTTCCAGACCTATTACTTGATGGGGAGAGGCAGAGATTTGGGTTTTCTTTTGCTCACCCACATCCCTTTTTTGCTCACCCATATCATTCTTTGCTACTGGTAGAGTTAATGCCATTGTAGCCCACCCTTCCATGTAAGCATCAACCGCCCTCCGAATTTCGGCACGTTGAGCTACAAGGGCAGGGTCCAATGTGACTTTTTCAGGCCTTGACACCCCCTTATCCTTTATAGATCGATGTACCTTAACTTCTGCTGTTTTACTCCCACAAGACTCCTTATCTACCAGGACATCCATCAAATCATCTAGGGGCTGATATTCCATAACAAGTGCCGGTTTAGGCTTCTGTGGTTCGCTTCTCCTCTCCATTGCTAGTAATTGATATTTTTTTTTATTGCCTGGGAAGCCACGACAGAAGTGTGTTTGGGTACCGTATTTGTCTTAAAAAAGTGTTTTACAGAGGACTTCCCTGTATTTTTTGGTATTTGTTGGTTCTTTGGTAACTTTTTTACAGTATTACTAGCCATGGGCTTTCTCGTCTTTTTAACATGACTCGCTGGTAATAAAACACCACCTTCAATCACACTCTTGTCACCATTGCATTGGGCCACAACCTTAACCAAAGGTACTGAAGTCAAACGCATCCCACCTGTCTGCACCTGACCTGGGTTACTACTTGACCTTTCACAAATAATCTCATCAAAACACCGGATAACAGATTTGATCAATTGAGATGGATGCTTGGTGCGGGTATTTTCATTATTTTTTTGGGAGGCATGACTAAAATCAACCTGACTTCCTGTTTGTGAGGCTGCCGCTAGCCTCCCAGGCAGCAGGTCATCATCTGTTGACACTTTCTTATCACAAACATTTACAGTCCAACATGGGTTTTTCGCTTGCCAACACAATTGTGTTTTCCAAACATTCACTCTGAACAGCCAACTTGAACTCACATGTGGAGATCGCCTGTGTCATGTCCATTAGCGCCTGCTTAAAAAACTGCCAGGTAACGCCACCATTACACTCTGGCAGGATAGTCACCACTGATGTATTTGTACTATGGTTATGCATTACCGCTTTTTTTTCCTCAGATAATTCCACAACTGAAATCGATGACGAATGACTTATCCGACTTTCTGAAACATGACTGGGGTGGCTGATAAGTTCTCGGGCAACAAGTTGTCTGGGAACACTGTGTCATTCGCGTCCAAATAATCAATTACTGCCGGGCCCCCACAGTGCACATCACGACCATGATGTTTCATTGTACCTGGGCAAAGGGGGCCTGATGCTGGCACCAAATCTAATAAAGCTGTGTCTGAAATTGATGGCTCACATCTCAGGTCACCTGCAGATGGTACCTTTGGGAGGGCAGCTGGACCAATATTGACCCGGGCTCCCTTTTCTGACGGAGCTAACTTCATTTCTCTTGCCCCGATTTCACCCGGTGTAATATTGGGATGGGGAGTACTCCCACCTTGAGCTCTAAATGCTTATAATGAGCCATTACACAATTTACGAATGTCCACATTACCCACCGCCCACTGTTTCTTCACTCCACGTCTGGGGGTGGAACACAGGGGCACTGTTTCTGCTGGATTCTCTTCTTGTCACCCTCTCACACTTTTTAAGGGGCTACGCAAAAGCATCCCTGTCTTTAACGGTAATCTAGTCATAGTTGGAAATGTATCTAGAATCACAAACCACAGCCTTCACAGCAATCCCAAGAAGGCTTCCCAAGTTACACCGCTGCCGCAACGCCACGGCGAAGCGAGACTCACCGGGACTCTGCGGGTGCACGCGCGTGTGCTTGGTTTTATAGTGACGCCCACAGGGAGGAGCAAAGCCTACACAAAATAGAGAGAAATTTAAATAAATAACTACTATATATAAATATAGTTCACTTGAGTTCCTTTGTTGTTCTTGTAGTTATAGTCTTCTTCACCTTGTGGGGATCGTAGTCCACAACTCCAATATAAGAAAAAGTGTCCGCACGTCCAGACAGCCAGCAGCGGCAAAGCGGAACTCACCG
Source organism: Ambystoma mexicanum (assembly GCF_040938575.1). Taxonomy (NCBI): domain Eukaryota; kingdom Metazoa; phylum Chordata; class Amphibia; order Caudata; family Ambystomatidae; genus Ambystoma; species Ambystoma mexicanum. The sequence goes on along the minus strand of NC_090936.1, from coordinate 14,743,311 downwards.
GGACACGTTATAACGTGATGACTTCACAGGTAAACAGTAGGTGTATCACGATGTCCAAGTTATTGAGACTATACTGGACACTCTCGCAAACTAGTGTTTACATGTTTGCTAAAGAATTTGATAAGAAGTGCACAATTGTCTCTCAATGTAGTGAAGCCGGGATTTGAATACAGGTCTCCGGGTGCAAAATTCAGCTGATATCTTCGTCGCCAATAAGTACTAAAACAAAATCCTAAATTCTGCAAAAGGAGAAGCTATATTTTGCACTGCAGAGTACATTTCTGGCTGTAGATTAAAACATATTCTGTTTCCAAAACCTTTTTCCGTTCTCTCCCCTCGCTGCAGCATTGATTTTACCACAAGGTGGCGTTGAAGTGCCCCCAAAGGTGTTAAAACTAAAAAAGCGCCAGAGTCACCTTTATGAACTAGCAATGAACCGGATGGGTCCAGAAAGCCGGCATTTACAATTGTTTGTGTTTTTATTGATATATCTTTTTATATTGCGTACCTAGCTAAGGTGAGCCAGACAGGTCATAGAGCATAACATTGATAGCAAGACTTTAAAAACACATAAAGTATACAATTCCAAAAAATATTCTCTTGGGAGCATAAAAGAAACCAAATAAATTGACAAAAACCTATTCTGGCTGCTACTTCTGCAGAAATGGAACCATAAGAGATAAGTAACAGAGTTAATTCAATTATATTCTGGTGGAACGGGAAAAACCAGAGAGGCCAAAATAATCCTCACCACAAGGTTAAAATAGCACCATTTTAATCTTCTTTCTAAATTTCATCAGGTTTACTAATGCCCTGAATTTCCTCTGGCATCGAATTCCAGAGTTTGGCAAACACAACAGAGAAAGATCTACCAAAACCCTTGGAGAGTTTCAAATTATTCTTAATTGTGGTGTAACGTGAGGCAGCTCTTAAGGATCTCGTCGAAGCCAACCGTCTTGTACGATTCTTAAGATACAACGGGCGGAGCCATACAGGGCTTTATGGGCTAACGATAGCAGCTTGAAATTAATGTGTTCCTTCACCGGGAGATGCATGATCCTTTCGAGGAGTTTTAGTGGCAATACGAGAGGCAGGGTTTTGTATTGCTAGCAGGTTTCGTAGAGCCTGCGTATAGAGCGTTAATCCAGACGGGCACCTGCAGTAGCAAATGTTATAATTGCAGTGTATTTTTCAGAGACTAGTAGCTGAATCTGTCTCAGAATCATGACTTTATAATGAGATGGACTGAGGACTTTATTTATTTGGGGGCTAAAGATAGTGAGCCGTTGTTATGGGATGTTATTTGGAACAATGATCCTTATTTGGTCTAGGCTCATTCAACAGGGGAGCGACCCAGGCCTGTTTCAGAACTTCAGTAACATGGCTTTGAGCAAACAAGGTATTAATATACTAATTGATCAGTGGACTCAGAGGTCCATTGGCTTCGTTTACAAGAAAGGAGGTGTGGGGCTCTTTGGAACAGTGTGTTAAGTGTTCAGTGTGATGCTGGAAATGCATCGGAGGGACAGGGCCTACGTATCCTTGTCCTTTACTGCTTTTTATCATTTGTTCTGTTGTGATAAGGCAAAGAGAGCAGGCTGTGAGAGTTCAAGGCAAGGTTTATCTAATGAATAGTATTCAAGAGATATCTGAGAGCGCTCTGCACAAGTTATCATTACATTCCATTTTATAAGGTAAATGATGCAACTAACATAGTATACTACGTTGGTCCCGGATTGGTCAGTTCACTCGATGTCTCAGGTGGGGTGGCATCTCTTCATTGGTCGTTTGGTTGGCAGGAGGATTGACGTCAGTCATCTGTGCTCCGCTTGGGTGAAGGTCAGGTCGCCGGGTGGCGGGGTGGTCACTATCTAAGCTAACATAATATATTCTCAACAAATGCATGAACTACATAATAATTGTTCAAAGTCCTTCAGTAGTTTATCATGTCTCTATAAAAGTCACACATATAGCTATACTATCAATAACATAGGATTATACAAGTCTTAGGTTAAGGGTCTTGACCGCTATAATACACTGGTTGAAGTTAAGGTCTGTACTCATGAGAATCTCTGGTATGTGGCATTTGTTAGTAGTAGGCAACGATATACTGCAGCAGGGGTCTAATGTCAGTTGGGGATCTGCTGGGTGGGCATCATGGCATGGTCAGTGGTCTGGCACATGAAAGGAATATCTTGCAGGGACATAGGGTCACAATGGCAGTAAGGTTCCACTGGCGAGGGTGCGGGAGGGGCAACAACACGTTTGTGGAGATGGACGAGCTATGTGCTTAGCTCATGCTGGTTCACATGCAGGATAGTGATCGCAGAGGAAGAGCGATGTGTTACATTTATTATATGTTGCAACCATCTCCTGCTTCAGCGTGAGAATGGGCCCGCAGAGTTTTCCAGTCAGAGTGAGAACGAGGGTGGGGGCCCTGTGCCCTGCGCGCCTGGCCGTGCTGCTGCGAGAAAAGGGAAGAGAAGCGTTTTTGTACTATCGCAGTGAGGCCTAGTCCCCAAGATGGAGTCGAAAGGGGGTACAAAAATGGATGCCCCATGTCCTGCTCAGTGGTCCCATCTATGCGAAAGTCAACCAAAGTTAACATCGCAGAAGGGCAAGAGGCGAACCCATTACTGGAGGCACTTGGTCCGAGTTTTGTGCTGAGAAGTAGAGGACGCGAGGTGCCTGATGGCCCCTCGCTCCCACACAGTAGGGGTACAACCCTGTGCCCCTAGTGTATGTTTTTGGGCACCTGTGTGTGACCCACAGAGCAGGGTAAGGGCTGATGGCAGCTCTTTGCTGAAATGACTGGTGCCCTGAGCGTCCTCCATTTTGAGATGCCCAGGCCCTGTCATTGGAATCGGTAGATTCCTGATGGAGGCAAAATGGCCCCCCTGGCCTCTTGCATTCCATCACCTGTTACCCTGATCTTCCCTAAGTCCCGGGAAGCCCTGCCTCTGTCCCTTCCCCCTGACTAGATGTTGGGTGGAAGTTCCGTATATGGTAGTGGGTGGAAGTGCCGACCAGACTGGCTGGAGCCTTCTCAACGACCGTATGTTGTGGGTATGCCTGTGGGTGGGACCTGGGTGAATGGAGAGTGTGACAAAATATACATTCTATGTTGTGACTGTCTAGTATCTGGTGTTTGACACAATGGTTGAGACAGCCCTGCCTGAAACCAGTATGAATGCAGCTTGGAGTGTTGAATGGCTCGGTACTTGTCTCAATACACATGACTTGTGTGAGTGTCTCGAAAGAAGTGAATGGCCTGGCCTGAATACCTTGTGTGCCTGATTGGCTGCCTGCCTGCATGAATGCCCGTAGTCGTGATTGGATCCTTGAGTATGACCCAGCGGAATTAATGGGAGATCAACAGTATATCTGGGGACCTCTCACTGCTAGGAATCGTGTTCAGAAGCTGAAGTCCACTACGACGAGTAACTGGAGTGAAGCTTAACCTTGAGCCCTGCTGGACGAGAAGAATTGCTGTTGCTCTCCTTCGCAATCTGAAAGCTGCTGTGCTTCAAGAACTGACCCAGAGAGGACCTGGTAAGGCGCCCTCTTCCCGAGCTACGAGGGACCATCGTGCACAGCTGATCTTTGCCTAAGCTCCCTGGTAGACAGACCTTTGACAGGCTGCCGACCTGATACGGGGACTGCTGCGGAACTCCAAGGAGAAGTGCCCGGACTGTTGTCTGTCACTGTCGTCGACCACTGTCGCCGACTGGAGCCGCCGTGCTCCTGTTGCCTAAGAAACTTAATTGATCCAAGGACACTCTCATCTGCATCGTCGCCGCTGTATCCTGCTAGAGAAGGCCTGACCGTCGATGCGCCGAGGAGCATCCACCGGTGGGTTTCCTGCCACCCAAAGACCACAGAGGTGCCGACGACTCGATGCCCTTGCTAGGCCACAGTTCTTCAACTCTTTGCGGTCCAGAACTATCGACACCGAGGTGCCCCGCACGCCTCTTCCTTGCAGGACGTTTACGCTTCCCCTTCAATGAGCACCGTTAGGAACGACGCAGCCACTTCACCGACGTAGCTCGACCTGTTCTCTGTCGGACGTTCGACAACCGTGACTCCTGCCTGAAAGGGAGGACACTCATAAGGGTTGTCAATTTCCCCGACGCGGAACGCTACAACACCAAGGTACTTTGGGGTTGCAGAACTAATGGGAAGTCTAAGGGTGAACAATATATGGACTGGGCTTGTATCGTTCTTCTACAGGTTGCCCAGGTGGGGGGGATCTCCACACAGAACTGTGTCTCAGTAACGGGGCCAGTACTCTGCCTATTGTTCAACCAGCTTGCTTTCCTTCCTCTCTCTACTGCTGGTTTCCTCTTTATTTTGATCTGTGTGTCATTCTGACCGTATGCACTTTAATAAGATCTAATAGCGTTAGTGGTACCACGTTAGAATTGTACATATTTACCATTGTTGATTTTCGGAGTACAAAGTGAGTTATCGTGTATATGACTTTGAATATTAATTATATAAAGACTGTGTTTTAACCGATACAGTGTGTGAACTTTCCTTCGTGGGTGCTCGGGGACTACACTGTACATAAGAACCAGCTTGCATCACCTCCTGAGAAGCTAGACCTTGATTGATCGACTACGTTACCATAATAGAGAATCTTGGCAGGGGTCTCTGTGCCTCCCCTCTACCATATAGAGAGCAGAAGTGCAACCCCCCCCCTCCGGTCTTTACATTCAGCTACTGAGCTCAGTTTGCAGATCAAGGGTTCATCCTTCTGAGGTCCATAAACAGAGCACCTGAAAACTGTGTAACAATACAATCAGGATATGTATTGCTGAAACTTTGCAGCAGTGATATTTATCTGCAAATTAGCATTAGAGTAAACATATTTCTAGTAAAAAAATGCTTAGGACAAATGTTTATTGCATCTGGCGAAATTGGTTGTACTTAAGATATTGTACAACATTCCACTTGCAGCAGTGCAACCTTTCTGTAATATGGCCCCTGTTTGAAATGCCATGGATTGTGTCATTGTTGTACACAAAACCTTATTTTATACTGTGATTTGTATTAGGACAAATTGGGTGATGCTTGCTCATTTGTGCTAGAGATACGATATGATAGGTTATTTATAACGCGCTTAATACCCAGAGGTTTCTAAGCACGGACCCGGGGATCGAACCTGTGTTGCTCCGTGTCGTCTTGCTTCCAAGGCTAGCATGTTGTCACTGAGCCATCCTCCCGAGACGAGCTGTCTCAGAAGGTAGATTGATTAGTGATCTAAAACAAATTATAAATGACCTGCGCAACCACTCCTGAGAACCTTCAATTGGCTATTTCTCAATATGTCAATAGTTGTACACTTGGGGCCAAATTCCAGAAACGTTGCACCAGTGCAAGTTTGCAGGGTATTGGCATTAGGGCAAAGTTTGCCCAATTTCTAAAAACACTGGGACATATTAGAAAACGTTTGCACCATGACATTGTATTAATAAATTGGCTGGATTGATGTCTTCACAACCCAAGCTGGCTTGGAAATATGGATATAAGGATTTACAGGTGAAGAAATGACAAATTTCCGGTTAGCAACAGCTGGATAATACATCTTGACCAATAGGAGAAGAGTGCATGCACGCAGACACTCCAGAGCAGACGAATAGCTACAGCGATGCTCTGCGCCATCCCTGTATCCAGCACATTTGTGTCACGCCAAGCCTTTGAAACTGCACTTTTACTCGCCTCAGAAGAATGTATAGTGGAGATTGTGCTTCATATCTGCTGGTTTCTGTTCATTTCACTATGTAAATGCATAATTTGGAAAACCAATTCTAGCAACCTTATACTCTGATGGGCCTTGCTACACAGTGGCTTTAGTCTCCTGCGCCGCTTCTTGGCACTTTGGGTCCTGCAAGCAAGATATGGGGTTATAGGCGGTTTAGTGAGACCAGGGCACAGGTTGCAGGCGTGTGTGCCCTTTGCATGTTAGTTTATTTTCTGGTTGTACATGACTTTCCAGAAACATATTGGGGTATTGAAATCCGGCAAACATTGTCCTATCGAGAATTCTGATAGAAAGAAATCTATACAGTGCAGGAAACAAAAGAAAAAACATAAAGCCAAAAGCCCTAATTATCACCCTGGCAGTGACGACATGGTTCCAGCCAATCAGATGATTCAGAGCGCAGTCCTTACCTCCCGGTGTGAGGCCCACAGTCTGAACCACCAAATGACCTAAGCTCACTACCACCCACCAGCTGATATATTTTAGGACTCCCTTTCCCCACTCCCTGCTACTCTACACACTACTATTGTCCCCCCTTCCCGCTATCTCTCCCAGCAGCCAATCACCAAAACACTTACCTAATTCTGAGCTTGCCCCATTCGCCGCCCCTCCCGATACCACAGCCGTGTATATAATAAAAGGAATGGGCAAATATGTGTTTCCCTTATGTGTTTCCTTACTGGCTATGTATTTGGGTCGTGTTTGTTTAAACATGTAAAATGGCCACCGGGCCGTTTCTCAGGCACTAGCCCCATGTACTGTATGCCACGGTGCTAATGGCTGCAATACCCTACAGACCTGCTTTTCCATTCAGTTTGGCCCCTGAGACTTCCTTACATGCCCTTGCATTTCACAGGCCTTTAAGTTAGTCCCAGGGCCATTACCAACCACCAGTAAAGCCTGCCTGTAAGGATGCGGTTGCTTAATAAAAAATAAAAAAATGTACTAAAACACTTTTAATAACAGATATTTACGATGTCCAAACATCCAAAACAGCTACTTTGTTGTTTGAAAATCAGTAATAAGCTTTCAGAAAAACAAGTAGTACAATACCTTCATCAAGCTAGGACCATTTCATTTTAGTTTATTTAATGGTATGTTAAAGGCCAATTTTATTTACATCGATTAATAGAGATTATAAGAAAAACACCCATTGACCCAATGACTTCCTCCCAGTAACGCATTTACCCACTGGGCATGCAGGACACGGAGCACCCTACCTCGCCACATACGCACTGCACCCTCCATCACCACTTTCAGAAAGAGCCTCAAAACATCCATGTTTCCCTACACATAGCTCCACCCTCCTCCACTGCTATCACATGTCTATCAAAATCTTTCCATCCTATCCTGAAAATATTTTGTAACTTCTTTTTTCTATTCCCACCTTTTCAAACTTTGAACCATATAAGGCGGTCTGAGACTCTCTGGGTAGGGCCAGTGCTAAACACATACACAACTTCAAATACAATAAAGTAAAGACATTTTTTTAATTTTTAATTTATTTTAACATTTATAAAGCGCTCACACAGCCCACAGGCATCGAGGCGCTGTTACAGGAATTGTTTGTTTTTCTTAGTTGTGTAATTGTGTTGTTTTTTTTTTTGTCTTAGTTACGTATTTATAACGCGCTTAAACACCCAGAGGTTTCTAAGCGCGGACCCGGGGATCGAACCTGTTGTTGCTTCGTGTCGTCTTGCTTCCAAGACGCGCACGCTGCCGCTGAGCTATCCTCCCGGGACATGTCACATCTCTCAAGAGCACACCAACTCTGGGTCCATTATAGCAAGTAGTATATACTGGGGAGCATTCCTTGGTGGGGATGTTCTGATATTTAAGCAGGTCCCCAGCAAAGGTTAATGAATACACTTATTTTTTTTCTATATATCTATTTTTGTTTTTTGCATGACACATGCCAAAATAAATCTCTTCAGTCACATGCGTGGTGTGGCTGGGATGGGGGGAACATATCCACAAACACTATACAAAATTGAGTACGCTTTTTCAGTAACCATGAGTGTTGTTTTTCAGAATACATAGATATAGGTTTATTTATTTTCTGCTTATTGAGAATTGCTATCGAGACCAGGCGTTTAGAAAGGCTTGGTAAGGCCATTTTAGCAGAGTCCTCCCCTTTAGATGGTGAGCGTCAGGATTTGTGGAGGGAGAAAATTGACCAATAGATTTCTTCCCCGCTGAAGAGCATCTTCTCCCCAGTCCTCTTTTTGTGGCCTTTGAGTTGTTGCAATGGCACAGAGCGGAGGCTGCTGAGAGAGTCTTGGAACTATTCAGGGGGCCATCTTGCAGAAGGTGATGTAGTGAAGCTGTAGGTCAACTGCTGATGAATGGGGAAACCAGTGTAAGGATTACCCGACGCAAGTTATTATTATGTATTTTCTTTATCAAGAACCAAGCTTCCGGAAGGAACGGCATGCTTTACAATCATAGTGGGAAGAAAACAGTGAAGAAAGCAGAGAAACAGGAAGCGGGGAGCAAACAGGGAAGGAGGAGGGGAGTCAATTTGGCAGCAAGGGATCTACAAACAACCAGCAAGTGATGTGGTCCTTTTCCGGGAAACCAGTTTGTGATGGTCTTTCTTTGCAAAGTTTTAAAAAAAATATATTGTACTAATGCCTCGACTGCTGCCAGTTTGTGGTGCAAGTCATCGAAAGAGAAGATGTCCTGAAGTAAGTGCAGTTGAAAATGTCAATTGGTTGGAGCCATTTTCAGAATCAACATGACGCCTCCACCAATGACCAGCAGAGAGGAACACTAAGTTACCGTGTCCACATTTCATCAGCGATTCACGCCAATGTGGCCAATACATTGACTGAGAGCGGGCAAACGCCTACAAGCAAATGATTGGCGAGTGATGCCAATATATGGTTCAGATGTATCCTATTTAGGAGACGATAATCCCTTGAGCAACATTTATCCATCTCAGGACTGCATGAGGCAATCTCACTTTGTGATTGGAGCCAGAGAAATCAATGAATTTATTAATACATAACGTCGGACCTATATCTCCAATCCCTGTACAAATGAGTCAAAGTCACTTAGATATATAAGGCTAGAATGTTCTAAATGGGAGATAATGTGTTCATCTTGAAAGCATGGTTTGCTTGCAGCACACGAAGACTGAATTAAGGACAACGTCTCCCATTAAGACATGCCACCCACACATCTGGAAGCATTTATTGTTTTGATCAGTGTTGATTTGATCGGTTTGCTAGCAACATCATTTTTTAAGGTTTATTTATTGCATAGAACAAAATGCAAAGCGAGTTTCTTTGTGGCACCCACAGAATTGTACTCTGTAGCTCTCGGACAATCTGAAACACCTGAATAGGGAGAGGAACCCTGGATCCCTGATTTAAGTCTAATGCTTTCCCAGCTGAGAGAACTCAGCTCTGGAAACCCCTGCAGCCGCTAAGGCTTGCATTGAGGTTACGCCATAGGGTTGAAAGGTTTTTTAAATTATTTACAGGCATCACTAAAAATCACATAATAACTTATTCAAAAAAGGTGCACTGTGTTTCGAATAATATGGCACCGTGTTCTCTGTGGGTTTTGTTCAGCATGATTATAAAATAATGTAGACGTCTAAGGGTGGCTTGCATTATGACACCATGTGGCCAACGCAAGTACTGTTTTTACGGCTTGGGTCTTGATTGCATGCCCATATCATTCTAGACATAAGGAGGACTAGATGTGGGATAGGACCTATTAGCACCCACATAGGCTGTCCACCCACTCAGGATCCTCAGAAATCCTCTCACATTTCGGACATCTCTAAAAAGTCAAACCATCAACTGCACCTCCTCAGGGGCAATCTACCTTTTCTCACTTTCCCCCAGAGGCTCACTGTCTCCAGAGCGCAGGTTCTTTGCCGACTGGAATATTGTAACAGCCTCTTCCTCAAACTCCCTGCCTCTGCCCTGCGCCCTCTGCAACTCAACCAGAACAGAACCGCAAGACTTATCCTTGACCTCAAGCCCAGGGACTGCATCTCTCCTGTGCTGGAATCCCTTCACTGGCTCCCTATGGCTGCAAGGATCAAGTTCAAGACCCTCTGCATTGTCCACAAGGCTTTCTGGGGCCTACCTACCTGCAACACTGCCTACCTAAATACTGTCCCTCACGAGCCCTCTGCTCATCTACCTCCAACCTTCTGCAAGTGAGCCGGTTCTCCAAGCAGAGTTTTGGACGAAGATCCTTATACTGAGCAGGTGCCTCCCTCTTGAATAGCCTCCCTTCCACCATTGGTCTTGAGCCAGATCTCCTTAAATTCCGGAAACTCCTCAAGACTTTGCTCTTCTCCTCTTCCTTCTCTCTCCCTCTACCCTGCTAACATAGTTCTCATCTTTTGTTCCCTCTCTCCCTCCTTCTCCTTTAGGCATGCTGACTGGTCGCCGGGTGTACCTCAGAGTCTCACTGGTCGCCGGTACCCCGCCAGTCCTTCCTTGCACTTCCCCCAGGGCTCTACAGCCCACCCACACTCAATGCACTGAGACATTAACCCAAGAGGGTGGTTATCTCTGCACGTACCCCTGTCTCAACCGACAGGATGCACTTGATCTTCTCCCTCCCTGTCTCCCTCCGTGCACACTCTGCGCCGAAGAAGATTGAATGTCTGTTCTCCTTTGTCTTCACCCCTTAATTGCACTGTCTAAAACTGCAGAATCGCTGTCAGGCCTAATTGCTGTCTCCCAAACTGTTAAATGTACTTTTTACGCACTTACTCTGCCTGTGCAGACTATTATTGTCTCAGAATTTCAAGGGCTCTGATTATCTGTTTGTTTTTTCCCCATGTTCCCACCCTCCTTGGGTGCTTTGAAACACTTGCCTCTGTATAAGCGCTATATAAATAAACAATACAGTACAGTACATTCAGAGACGTCTTTATGGGAGGGCAAAAGAGGCACTTGCCCAGGGCCACCATCTTGGAGAGGATCCCCACTAGGCTGCCCGATCTAAATTAAGATTCCATTGTTTACCAGACTTAAATAGGACACACCGGGAGATTTTATGGCATGCTGCTGAAGTGCTAAACCTATTGCCTGTCTGTTTTGACAAGTACATTCTGCCTTTATCAATTAAGCATGTAATGCTTTCTGTGTTCACTGTGGAATACATTGTTTGTGTGTTCCATATGGCACAGCTTCTGTGGCATTCTTGTGGGAATTATGTTGATCATGTGCAATAGCCAAAGTTGAAATCCATATTGATTCATTGAGTGCCACAATGGTTCAGAAGTTAGCACAGAGTGTTAAGCACTCATTGCAGAGATGTGCGTTCATATGAAATATTAAAGAGCGCTCCAGCAAGGCTGGCTGAAGCTTTCCGATGTCTGAAGTTTATAAACCTACCTGCATATGTACTCGGTTTTGCAGCATAAGAGGTGCTATTATCAGTAATGTTGCTGCACCAGATAGGGGTGGCTATAAAAACTAACATGTCATTCATATGGTGAAGGTCTAGAAATTTGTTTGTTCAGATGGGGCGTTCTAAAAGCTAGGCAATCCCCTCCAAAGATGAGCATAAACAATTAGTCCAAGAGATGAATACAATACTGTGGAACTAAAGTGTTCATGGTTGTATCCTGGCTTTGCCAGCAGACGATACAGTGATCCTGGTCAAATCATATATCTCTTGCATTACTGTGCTGTCTTCTGTGAGGTTTGCCTTCTTGCATGCTGGTGGCATTGTTTAGCTCATTACTTGATCTTTCTTCTTATGTAGGCCATTTGAGTGGAAGGGGCGGTAGACAGGAGAGAGCGGACTAGATGTTGTAGGCCTTGGGCAAGCATATTTTAAGGTCTGCTCGTTTGACACAAAAAACATTTTGCTTTTTGTATAAAAGTCAAAGGTTTTTTTGCACGTTTATGAATGACAATTTCACAAGCCATTGTTTTGGAAGTATTTCAAGCTTAAAAGTACAAAAGACATACCTAGATTACATCTGTTAAATCACATCGATTGGTAAATCATTCCCATTTTGCCTAACACCTTTCTGTAATATCTTGGTTTTAAAAATGGTCAGGTATGGAAATGTGATTTGTGTACTTTGCAAGTCAGTGATAAGAGCTGGAAAAGAAAGTGTTAAAATGCAGAAATTGCAGAGTTGGCACAACTCACAGCTTCACTCCTTAAGCAATGTGTGATCCTGGGCATCTCATTTAATCTTGTATTGCCTAACCTCTCAGAATTGCCAGTCCATAAACCTTTAAAAATTGTCAGCCCTTCAGAATGATTTCCTTCTCAGGGTATGATCTTCATAAAAGCCTCACTCATGGTTTCACTGGCTATAGGTTTTCTTCCACTATAATAGTGAGCATTGACATACTGCACACCACGGGCACTTGTTCCCTTGATCTCTAATGACAACACTATTTGAAAACCTTGTCCCACTTCTAATCTCAGTCTATCTGGATACAGACACCTTCCTGGCAGCTTCTAATATGCATTCCCTATCCATGCTACGCTATGTGTAGCTTTCTCCTTCCTTACAATTGGTCTACTCTATCCATGCTTGAACACTTTTGCGTTCTCTGAGGCAGCTAATGTGAGTTCTCTGCCTGTTCTGGGTTACATGTACCTTTTACATACAGTCCTACATTAATACTACAGGCTGCATACCTTCCCGGATGATATTGATAAAAAGTATCCTGTTTCTAGACTAGAAGAGAAGTAACCTCTTCTTAGATTGCTAATGTTGGCCTTCAAATCCTACTTGTTTATCATTCTGATTAGAGCAAGAATGAAGAGGGTAAGGGGACTTAAAGGGAGTAGACATACTTATTATGAATGCTGTGAGGTGGCATATTTACCAATGGGTTATGCTCACGGTGGGGGAGAGAAAGGGGGGAGGGGGGAGTACCACCAGATATTCTTGATCACTTAATTTCTTTGGTTTGGTGGAGGGGCCCCCAAAGATGTCCATGCCCAGGGCCCCACCCAAAAAATGCTTAAAATGGCCCTGAGTACAGTAGACAGTGGTGCAATATACATTGAGGTGGAGGGCCGTACCTGTTGGTAACGGCCCGTCGACCAATTGAAGGGCCCGAGCAAAGGGACGGAACTTTAACTTGGGTGGTGGTGCCGTTAGCAACAGGGTCGGCCTGCCACTGTGGTGTTTATCGCGTTGTTTTTTACACAGCAGCTAATGGTATAATTTATTTTTCAGAAAAGAAACTTGCCTCGCTGCGTGGCCCGGAGCTGTAGCGTTGTTTTCCAATCTTTTTTCAATGTTGATGACTGTGACATCATCAACAATGAAACGGCCTTGGGAAAGCAGGGTGCCACGACGGGCTCCACAGCGATGTACGCTTGTTATTATGTTTTTTATTTACACATTCTGAGCATCCCAGTTGGAAACTACATGGGTGCTGAGGGAGAGTGGGTGGCGGCAAGGGACGGTGGAACTGGCTAGCAGCACCCTGGCGGCTCGGAACGCAGACATTTACCATGCAATACAGCCTGCATTGCAAGCATCCTGATTGGCCTACACCCCCTTCCAGGGTGCTAATGCCAGTTATCAGATTTGGATGGCTGCCAGAATGCTTTTCTGCTACTCTTTCCCCCCCCATCAGCACTTTGAAACCCACAGTATGGAGCTGTTTGAAGCTACATTTAAACACCATCTGGATCAGGCACTGCTCCGACCGATGCAATGGTCCAGTATCCTTCAGAAGGATGTCCTAGCATTACACCCTCTCCAGGGCACTGGGGGTCCAGTAACTCTGCCCTTATCCTAGCCCGAACATCCTTCGCAAATAACAGGGAGGAGGGTCACTCTCCTTACTGTCCATGGAACTCTGGAACACCCTACCAGGACAGCCTGATATTTAGGGAACCGCTCAAGGCAGGACTCCTCAACTAGCCATACAGATGGAACGGAAATGACCCAATAGCCCACACAATAAATTGCTAGCCAATACTTCAACTCGCATAGTAAGGTGTCTGGCTAGACCAATGTCGTTCCTACGTCATGAGTCTCCCCAACATCAATCTTTCTTTTACGATTAGGGTTTCTTAAAGATGCCTTTGTCTGAGGAGTTGCACGCCAAAGACTCCATTAGCTTGTTTCTTGTTTTGCGGGTAAACGTGATGGAACAGTGCTGGTAATCCCCTTAATGCCAGTTTATTGCCACCTTGCTGCCCTGCCGAATCCTGAATAAGGAGGCGAAATGGAGGGCCCAACTCCCAATATAGCTGTATATATAGTACCTTCACTTTACCTCCAACAATCGTCAGATTTACCACGGGAGAATTACCGCTTGTGGTAAATCTCATGAAATCCCCAAGGAGTCGTAGAAATGTGGACACTCGCAATCCGGCCATACACCAGTGGGGCAGAGTTTGCAATGATCAATCTGTTGTTTATACTTAAGATAAAGGGCACAAGTGGACACCATACAGAGTGTTCGCCTTTAGAGCTTTTAGGAACGGGGACTGCTGGTAAACGCTTAATAAAAGGGCTGCCTGCAAGCTCTGCTTCGAGGCCAGGCTGTCTAATCTGTCGTGCTATTGTATCTGTGGCAAGCCACTAGACCGCTCTTGTATTGAGAGGCCTGCGTCTGAGGTCTGCCCAGCCAAGGATGACAATTCATTACTTTCCAGTGAGTGCTGGGATTATGGATCGCTGGCGGCTCGCTGGCATTTGCAGGCTCCTAACAAACAATTTCCTCTTTGCAAAGAAAAGGGGGGCCGCAAAACAGAAGGCGGATTGTATTCTATGAGGTCGGGTGTAATGGCATGTTAGCCTGACCCTTTATTAATGCCAGCAATTTCAGAATATTAGAGAACAAATAATAGCCTTGCAGGTTGTTTTCACTTGTGTTCAGTTTTGCCTTTCATTATCTTTGAATGTAAGAAAGCTGTACATTTTATGAGGCAAATTTCCAAGAAAAGAAAACATGATTGTTCGCAATTTGTTCACTTTTTTATGGGAAAATAGATACAGGAAGAAAAAAAATGATTATTTGCTCTACCTGACATAATGATCAAACAATGAGTCAATCATTATTTCTTTCTATTTCCTTTTCTCATGTTCCCTATTTTTTCTCTTTCTCTCTTTATCTGTTTGATTCTTTTTTCTTTCTTCTACATCCTGCCACCTTTCTTTAGTTCAACCTTATATTTCCTTCCTGTCCTTTTCTCTCCTTTTTTCTTTATTTTCTTCTACTCTTAAAGTGCTCTAAAACTTTTGTTCCAACGATCTGTCCTCTTTCCTCCGTTTTTTCCTTCAGTCTGCTTTTCTATCATTCTTCCTACCATTTTACTTTATTTCCTTCTTTCTACTCTTACATTTCCTTTGTTCCTTCCTCCTGTCTTTTTCTTTCAGTTCTTTCTTTCCTTCTCCCTGTTTTTTTATTGCATCCTTTTCTATGTGCCGTTCTCTTTTCTTTTCCTTTCATTCCTTCTTTCCTAGCTTCTTCCCTTCTTTCTTCTCTTACAATTATTTTCCTTTGTTACGTCTTTCTGTCCTTTTCTGTGTCACTTACCTTTCGTATTCTTTCCTTCTTTCTCCCTTTCTCTACTTCTTCCTCTCTTTCTTTCTTTTGTTTTTATATCACACCACACACACCTAGAGGCTACTCCATGTTGATGGCTAACTGGGGGATCCTCATCAAAAGAGGTCATCAGGGGAAGGTCATTGTTTTAGTATTCCTTTACGCCTACTTGTTAAACACCTTCTAATGCCAAATCAGAAGACTAGGACATAACATCAAATTGCACACCGTAGATTATACTTCTTACAAGCAAAGCACCGTGACCAGTGCTGTGACACCCCCACACTTAACTTATGCATGTGTTAGAATTTGGCCTACAAATTGGCCAACTAGTGGATGATCCTGGGAAAACATGTAAGGGGGGTGGGGGGATATATGATCTTACCCTTGGAAAACAGATTTGAGACATTAACCCTTTGACATAAAAAGTGACTCAACAGCCAGGCACCTCACCTATTGACCTTGGGGGAATCGGAACAAACGTGAGTGCAGTGCAACTCAATTAAGATTATTGAATTAATATATAAATGTAACTTTTTTGGATCCTGTGAGTAATTTTTTACGGACTGACGGATTTGCCGCGGTTTGTTGTGCCAGGAGTGCCTATGAAATAGCGTTCAATGGTAGGCACTTTATTTACATATATATATTATTTTGATAATCTCACTTGATTGACTGAGCACCTATCCAATTAGGATATTGATATACATGACCAATTGGAATTGGCCAGTGCTTCTTGTATTTAAAAAAAGAAGAATCGTGACTTTGACTTTACGGCTAATATTTAATACTTAGCACCACATGCAAGTACCAGGCATACACAACTCAAGGTTTTCAGCGGGGCTTGCGCACAACCTATTTAACCAAATTTCTGTCTGCTAATACGCGCAGATTTATACTGTACCTACGTCTTAATATACTCCCGAGCCAGCCGAGAACACATGGGCAGATGGTGTAAATTGGCACAGTATGAAAGAATTTGTAAATTCTGTAATGCCCATATTGAGACGGCAGGCCATCTTTTAGCACAATGTCATACTATTATGCTGGCTACAATGGCCTAGTACATAACATCTCATCAATGAGGGGGACCAATTGTGGAATACCCTATATAGTGCAGAGAGTATTGTCATGACAGCAGCTGCCATTTATTCATGGAAGGTGACATTGCATCAAATATCTGTTTTAAAAGTATTCGATTTGTAGACTTTGTGCCTGATTCACAGACATTTTCCTGTGGGATTGTGCCATTATAAAACACCTCCATGAATCGGGCCCTATGTATTTATATCTTTTGTAATAGTGATTTTAATCTCTCAAATTTGATCTGTATGTTTAATATTTTATATTATAAATTATATTTGCGTGTTTCCTCTTTTATAATTGGCTTTTAAAATCTATGTCTCAGATGTATTAACTTAGCTAAAGGTTTGTATTATAACCATATACTTAAACAATTCATATATATATATATATATATATATATATATATATATATATACATATATATATATATACATATTACACAGCCACGGTAGTGGTCGTGTAGTTATGATTAAGTTGCTGTTTCCAAAGGAAGAGCACTTTCTGGGCGGCCTATAACTCCGCTCCACCTGGACATGAATCCTCACCAAACTTTGCAAAAAAAGTATATGGGCCACTCTGAATTTGTTTGCAAAGTTTGGTGAGGATTCGTCTAGGGGGGGAAAAGTTATAGGGGGGGTCCCAAAACATCTTTTTTTCCCATAGACTGAATGGGGGGAAAACTTTGCGCACGCCTACAGCCCAAACTGCTGGACGGATTTTCACCAAATTTGCAGCAGGAGTAGGAGCTTGATCCCGAAGGCGTGCTTTTGCAGATTTGGTGCCAATCCGTCCAGTAGTTTTCTTTAAAACGACCAAAAAGTAGGTCTCAAAAAATTAGTGATCTCATGTCCGCTCCGCGGTCACACTTCTCTGTTCGCTCCGCGGACAAGATACCAATTTGCTAAGGGGCTGGCGTCATGACCGCGGACACGCGCCGTCTCTGCCGATTGGTTGCAGTGAGCCGTGATGAGCGTCAGAATGTGTGGATGCACCCGACATCTTGGATCCGAAGACAGCGCGGTCACCACCAGAGGCAAAATGTTGTTTCGGTACCTGTTTGGCTCTCCTACAGTGTGTTGGGAAGGTTCACAGAGTAAGAGATGTGTTAAATAATGTACTTGTTTGGGCTGCAGGTGTTAATGATGTAGTCTCCATGCGAAATGCTGTTTAGGGAACTATTTTGATCTCCTACAGTGCTTGGGGAGGTTCAGAGAGTAAGAGATGGGTGAAATACTGTACTTGTTTGGGCGGCAGGTGTTAATGATGTATTCTCTATGCCCACCTTGTTCGGGATGTTTGAACGTGCAGAAAATGAGAGGTCTCATAAGGGTAGTATTTCAGTCCGTGGTGTGTACAGGCACCTTGAAACTGTTCCAAGGACACGCGTGGTCTTAGCGAACATTAACACTGAGTTCATGTCGTTATTATATAATTTTTTCCTATGGGTTTGCTATTGATTAGTACGCCGCCATGAGTGTGACATGCTGCAGTGGTTGTGACCAGGGCCTAGAGTCTTGGATGCATGGCCGAAGGCCATACTTCCAAGACTGTAGGCCCTAGCCACAACCACCGCAGTATTTCACAGCAATGGATACACCTCTAGTATTGATTATCGATTAGATGGTTGTGGGGAGTGTGCACAGTCTTGGGTGCATGGCCGAAGGACACGCACCCAAGAACAAAGTTAAAAGCACTGGAGATATAAGCCACTGTACACCCACACATTGTAATATCTATGGACATACAGCTAGGAGTCTAGCCTCTGGCCAGAACAAGAGAAGCATACCACCCCTATCGATACAACTGTACTTCCGCACATCACTCAGGTGGTTGTATTAAGTATTTATTTATTTATATTGCACACCTAACCCGGGGGTAGCCAGACGCAGAGGCATCAAGAGGATTGCAAAGCTTAGTTACATACATAAGAATGAGGTCCAGCTGTGGTTACAGTGCTGGGAACGTCAAAAAGAAACACATCACTCCGAAGAGGCATAAGTTACAGAAATATACAATATAAGCAATACTATATGCACGATCCCGGTTGTCTCATGAACGGTATCTACGCCGAACAGTAGACAACCTAAGTGTACATATTTACAATCGTTTTGGTGTGGAGCATCAGGGAAGCAAGAGATCGTTATATATCGTGTGCCTTGAGCAAATGGATGGTCTTAACTCTAAATTGGCGGTAGGGGAGGTCCTCCCTGCAAGGAGGTGGAAGGGAGTTCCACAATTGTGCTGCTTTTACAGGAAATCTGTTCCCTCCCGACATTGTACGTTTAAACCTGGGCACCAGGAGGAGATTGGAATTGGCCATTCTAGAGGGGCAAGAAGAAGTAGGTTTGGTGAATCTAGTGATGAGGTATTGAGGCGCTGCTTGGTGGAGGCATTTATGAGTCAGAGAAACCGATTTGAGGAATATTTTGTCTTTAGTAGATAGCCAGTTGACAGACCTTCTGGAGTCAGAAATGTGGGCTTTCTTTGGGATAGTGAGGGCCACTCTTAGGGCATTGTTCTGAAGGATTTGAATTTTATTCATAATATATTTGTTGCAGCCTACAATTAATGCATTGCAATAGTCCAACTTGGACAAGATCAGAGTCCTGGCTTGTGTGATGCAGTTAGAAGGAGAGAGAAAAGGTTTGGCTGCTCTGATGAGTTTGCATGTGTAGGATGTGGCGGATGCCATAGCATTAACTTGTTTTTTGAAGGTGAGAGTGGAGTCTAAGTAGAAGCCGAGGGTTTTGACCTCATTGGCTACAGTCATCTTATTGTTGTCAATTATGAAAGAGGAGTAGTTTTGGCCTAGTTTGTTGAGGTTATGTGAGGACCCTAGAATGAGGAGTGCTGTTTTGTCATCATTCAGGCATAGACCGTGTGTGGCCATCCATGCCTGGATGATGAGGTATACCTTATTGACAAAGGCCAAATCCTTGTCATAATCCCCCGTCAACGGGATGAGGACCTGGGTATCATCAGCGTAATTAGTGTAGGTGATACTCAGACCATCTAGATCATCGAAAAGGGGCTTTGTGAAGATGTTGTACAGTGTTGGGGAGACGCAGGATCCCTGAGGCACACCACAGGTGATGGGCGTTGGGTCGGCTGCTGCTAGTAGGGAGAAGACTCTCATCGTGCGGTTATTTAGGAAGGATTGGATCCAGTCAGTTGCCTCTTGAGAGAAATGGGCTGCCTTTTGTAGGTGGTCGCATAGGATCTCGTGGTCGACCAGGTCGAAGGCAGCTGAGAGATCAAGAAGTAGCAGTAGTGCAGTCTTACCCTGATCTCTCAGATCATCTATCTGTGCCTTAAGATCTATGAGTGCAGTTTTGGTACCATGTTGAGGCCTGAAGCCCGATTGTCGAACTCCTAAGAGATGATAGTGTTCGAGGTAATGTTGGATTTGTTGGTATGCTATTTTGTCGAGGATTTTAAGAAGGGACGGTACTGTAGTGATAGGGCGGTAATTAGTCTGAGTGGAGTGGTCTAGATTCGTTTTTTTGAGCAGGGGGAGGACCCAAGATTGTTTCAAGTTGTTAGGTACGGTGCCTGATGTGAATGACGCATTTATTAGTTTGGTAATAAATGGTGCAAGATCACGAGCCGTGGCCTTTATCAATTGTGCAGGGCATAGGTCCCCATGGCAGTTCGATGGCTTAAGGGTGAGAATAACATTTTCTACCTCTTTGGTGGATATTTTGTGGAAGTTAAAATGGGGACTGTGCGCGGGGGGGCGACTGAGTATGGTGAGTCTTTTTGGGGATGAGGATACTTGGTTTAGTGGCGGAGAGAACGGAATCTTTTTTAATGCTCATCTTCGTTTTGGGAGAGGAGATTTTGTTTGCTAAGGCATTTTGTATACCCGTGCACCAATTTTTGTCCTTAAGGCACGAGTCAGGAGCTTAGATAGGAGATTCAAACTCTTTTAGTATTGTAAAGAGCTCTCTGGTGTTAGATTTGGCTTGTGAGATTCGAGTGCTGTAGGACATTTGTTTGGCCAGGATAATTTCTTTTTTATATTGGGATGCTAGTCTACTCAGATTTTTCTTATTTTTTTATGAAGGATGTGATCTCCAAGTTTTTCACAGTGTCGCTTTTCCTGTCTGAGGGCTTTAAGGTGAGGAGAGAACCACAAGTTGATATGTTTTCGAGGTTTGCTCTTTTTCTGCTTCAATGGGGCTATGACATCAAGAGATGAGAGCATGACTCTATTGTATATGTCTACCATCATGAAGGGATCTTTGTGATCTGGAATGGCATTCAAGGTCGGTGCGATCAGTGGGATCAGATTTTTAGGGGTAATGTTCTTTTTGTTTCTAGTCTGGACACTTGGAGCTATACTGTCAATTTAGGCTGGAGTCGCCTCAAGGGTGAACGAGATCAAGTAGTGGTCTGTCCAGTGCTGTGGAAGTATAGAAGAGACCAGGACTGGGCAATTGTGCACAGCTAGCCAGTCCAGAGTTCTACCTTTGGTATGAGTAGGCTCTGTGATCATCTGGGTAAAGCCCAGTTCCTCTAAGGTATTGTTAATTATTGTGGCGTTTGCATCTACGGGGTCACTAAAACCAATGTTAAAGTCTCCTAATAGGATGCTTTGTGAGGAGTTCTTGAGGCTATTTGATAGGATATTTGTAAGGTCTTCTTCAAATGACCCTAAAGGGCCAGGTGGTCGGTAAATAAGGTGAATGGAGATGGATTGTGTATTAGATAAGGTTAACTTTGCAGTTAAAGATTCACAATATCCTGCGTTTGATGGTGACTCAATTATCAGAGGGAATTTAGTTTTAGCTATAATGGCAAGACCTCCGCCTCGAGAGGTAGTACGATCAAGTCTTAGCAGAGTATAGTCGTCTGGTATGGCTAAAATAATTGCGGGGCCTGCTGTTGGATGTAGCCAAGATTCAGTAACCGCTAAGAAGTCTAGATCTTCATTGTAGAGTAGGTTGGCAATGTCTGTTGGGTGGGCTAACATAGAGCGGGCATTTATCAGTGCTCCCTTGGTCCCAGGTTTTGCTGGTTTTAGAGGTGGTAGCAAAGGTTTATGCATGCCTTTCTGGGTGCGGATAGGCTCACGGTAGAGTCTACTGTTCAGTTGAAGAGGGTGCTGGCAGGGGTTGTGGGGGCTAGTAGTAGCCTTGTGGGGAGCTAATTTGGATAGGGCAGGATAATTTGTTGTGGGCAGGATGTAGAGTTTTGGGTGCATGGCTGCAGGTCGTAGCCTGTACACCATACTCCTAAAACTCTAGGCCCTGGCCACACCCATTGCAGCATATTAAAAAGGCACGTTGGTGGCTTTGTTGTTATGGTGATGTTGCTGTTTCCATAGGAAGAGCACTTTTTGGGTGCCTTATAACTGTGCTCCCCTTGGACGAATCCTCACTAAAGTTTGTAAAAAAACCTATATGGGACACTCTGAATTTCTTTGGAAGGTGTGGTGATGTTTGGTGCAGGGGGGGTGGAATTATAAGGTGGGGTTTCCCAAAAACCCTCTTTTCCCTTTAGACTGAATGGGGGAAAAAGTTTGTGCCTGCGGACATGTGGCGCTTTCCCTGATTGGTTGTGGAACAGCATATAGTACGTTAGCTTTCTTCGGTGCCCCCGCTATCTTTTATTCATGTTTTGGTGTTCGCGGACATCGCCAGAAACACATACAAGACAGCATTGCACGTGTCACCCATTTTCTGGAATACTATTTCAAAAGGTGACCTTTCAGGGGGGTAGGATGGGATGTGGGAGCAAAAACTGAAAAAGTGGAGTTTTCTAGTCACCAAAGTTATACGTTTAAATGGAAGGTAGTGCTCACTGTACCACTACCAATTAGTGTGTGCGGGTTAAAATGTTTTTGGAATTATATTGCCGTCAGACTGGGGTGCTAAGTTTTGAAAACTAAGGCCACCATCTGCACTCTTTGCGAGAAACAGCGATTCTGGAGGTGTATGGGAGTAGCGGTTCTCATAATTGGATTTCAATATGTTGATGCCAAGTAAGAATGTATTTGGCTTCTGAGTGAAGGTCGCTGTTATGTTATGGTTGAATCTGGTATGAAAGGGAGATGTTATATATAGTCTTGTACATTGTCACTGGCCTGGAGTGATTGCCAATAGAATGTGATGTATGATGCAGCCAGGAGAATGTTGAGTGCATCAGTGGATGAATGTTCTGAGTGAGTCAGTTGGGGGCCTGAGCTGGAGTGAGTGGATGGCCGGTGGGTCTTCTCCTTCATGTGTACTGTACTACCTATCCCTGTCCTTGTCCTGTCATCCAGACTACTGTAAATACCTGAGAGTAACTGGAACTGTACATATTGTACCAATAAAGCATACCTGGAACAACATCAGTTTCCACAGCTGGTCTGTGTGTCCCTTGTGACTAATAAGAGACTTTATTACAGTCGCATGAGTTGCTTTTTTGGTTGGACGCTCAATACGCCCGCGCATCCGAGTGAATGTATAAGGGGTAATTGTTTTTTTACCTTGAGCGAAAGGGAAAGCTTTGAAGGAATTCACGTAATGAAAGGGTCCAAAAAATAGCAATTGATAAGGTTATGTTTTAAAAAGTTTGTAAAGGACATGCAATATCAGTCCACGAAGATTCTTCGATGCAAACACATTGGTGCCTGACTTGCAGAAAAAGAATGGAGGCAGTAAATATTATGCAAGTTTACTTTTGCCCACTTTACAGCGAAACGCCCTTTATTTTTACATAACCGAAAATCTAATTGTGCCAATATAACTGACATATTGGGCCTCATTACGACCCTGGCGGTAAGTTCCGTAAATTACCGCCATGGCGTAAATTACGTTAACGCCGAGTAGCGAAGACGTAAATAGCACCTAATTCCGACCCATCGGGCACGTGCTTTACGCCATGGCGGTAATGTAAAGTACGCCATGGCGCTAATGGGCCAAAAACGGCCCTTACCGCCATCGCACACCGTCCATGGAGCACTACCGCCACGCACACCATAGCGGTCACCGTACTTAGCGGTCACCGCAGTTAGCGGTCACCGTAAATAGGCAGAAGCGGAAATAGCGCCATCGCGCAGGAACGGGAAATGGCATGGCGGCCATCTTTAAAAACACAATCCATCGCCATCCTCCACTACCATACTTCATCCGGCCCCCATAACCATCCACACCCATCACCCACCCCAAAACCACATCCAACATGCCCAAAGTTGTAAAAAAGGCATGTGACAGGCAGCGCCAAGACCGCTTCACCAAGGAGGAACTTAACATGCTGGCAGAGACCCTGCAAGAGAATGCGGAAGTCGTATTCTCGACACAGATGACAAGGGCGGCTATCATGAAGAAGAAGGCGATATGGGCCCTAGTGGCACAGCGAGTGAGTGCAGTGGGGGCCGCACCCCGCACAGCCCAGCAGTGCCGGAAGCGCTGGGACGATCTGAGGCTCCGTGTCCGTAGCATCATTTCCGCTAACCGCAACCTAGCCATGTCAACTGGCGGAGGCTCAGAATCACCTATCCAGCTCCAGGCGTGGGAGGAAATATGCGCATCCACCATAGGGATGGAGAGCATTGAAGGTGTCGGAGCCATGGAGAGAGGAGTGCCGACCCCAGGAGACGCAGGTAGGTGGCCAGAGCTATGCATGCCACACTCAACAAAGCCCCACTGTGCGAAGTACCCAGTCGCCCCATAGTGCACATGCAACACATCGACAGGTGAACGTGCACAGACACATCCCAACACCACCCTGCAAACAAGCAGCATGCACACCCTAACTGCTGGAACACACATAGCACCATGCTACCTCCACACAAAAGCCACCAAACCTGTATGAAATGCGCTGCATGCACCGACTGTATAGATGTCATCCCCTAATGCACGTCCAATGTCCGCTTACCCATCAATAACACATCCCTCCTTTGCTCCACCACAGATTCCGACACAGAGCCCCAGGAAGAGGACAACACCGCATCCTGTTCCTCCAGAATGGCCAGCCCGCAGGCATCCACCCCAGCCGTCCG
This sequence comes from Ambystoma mexicanum, assembly GCF_040938575.1. Lineage (NCBI taxonomy): Eukaryota > Metazoa > Chordata > Amphibia > Caudata > Ambystomatidae > Ambystoma > Ambystoma mexicanum. The sequence continues at coordinate 14,718,956 of NC_090936.1, read as the reverse complement.
GAAGGGAACCCACCGGCAGCCACCAACCCTGCCTGGGGTAGAGGACAGGCAAGTGCCAGCCCCCACTACTGCTGACACAGACACAGCAGCAGCAGCAGACATGCCACTAGTTGTGGCCACTGAGGGGACAGCCTCTGCCGCAAGCAGCACCCTTGGGGAGAGTGCAGCCATAGCGGCAGACTCTGACAGCGGGCCAGGCAGCATTGAGGACATTGATGTTGAAGGGCCCACTGCCCATCCACATTCCCCCGCAATTTCCCTAAGCCCCCTGCAGGCGGATGCCACACAGGGGCAGTCCGACTCCGACGAATGGCCAGCCACCCCATCCCCCCAGCCTGAGGTGGGCATCGCACCGGAGATGCAAATGGCACTGGCCATAGGCCAGCAGAACCAGCAGGCACTACAGGACATTGCAACACGGCAGCAACAACTAACTGACCTCCTCAATGCACATGTGGCACAGTGTGGTGGGCCAAGGGATGCCATGGAGCGGTCAGCTGACCGTGTCACAGCTGCCATAGAGAACTCCACAAGGAGTATATGCACTGAGCTAGCGGCTGTGCGCAATGAACTCAGTGAACTTGTGCACACCATCAGGGACATGCGACCGGATGTGGGGCGTGGAGCCTCATCAACCACCAGCTCAGCACAGAGCAGCCCCGTCCGTAGATCTGGGCGCACTCTCCGCAGCACGGCCAGGGGTGCCCCAGGGGCCATGGGAGGGGATACACATCCTTGACTTGCCTGTTCAGCAGGACTACTCCGCACCTTGTAGCACGGACACTACTGCACCATTGTTGGGGTGTTCAGGGGGGAGGTGGGAGGGGGTTGGGGGGGTGTTGGGGTGTTCAGGGGGGAGGTGGGAGGGGGGAGGGGGGGTGTTGGGGTGTTCAGGGGGGAGGTGGGAGGGGGTTGGGGGGGTGTTGGGGTGTGCAGGGGGGAGGTGGGAGGGGGGGGTGTGTCACAAGATTTCACTGTTGCAATACACATTTATCATTACCACAAACCAAATGTGTTGACATCTTTATTGCGTCCATGTGCTACATTGTTGTAGAGTCCACAGTGTGCATGTCCCACACACACACAGTGCGCCGAGTGCCGTCTCCATGTGACACGCATACGCTGTGTGTGCTAGAAGCATTGGTCAATGAGAGTCTGACGCATGACACGCCCCTCCTGTGCATCGCTGCCTCCTTGAGGTGGTGCCCCATACCCACCCTCATCATCCTCATCGTCAGGTGGTAGCAATTCTACGTCAGGGGGCAGGGGCACATTTCTTCTGACGCACATATTGTGTAGCATGACACATGCCATGACGACCATTGCAACCTTCTCATGCCGGTACAGGAGTGCCCCGCCAGACCTGCTGATGCAGCGGAAACGTGCCTTCAGTAGGGGGGGGTGGCGGTGGGTGTTTCAATCATGCTGGCGATGTCGTTGTGTATCATGTACACGATGGTGGTGATGGTGTCCCGGTCCAGTCGATACAGGGTGTGGATCTGCTCAGCGGTGAGGTTGAATGGGTTGGGTCTGACGCGTGGGATTGGGGGCTGCCTGCGTGGTAGCACTGGCTGTGCTGGTGGGGCATGCTGGGCCTGCCTTGCCCTCCTTCTCCTCCTGCGTCTCCTCTGTACAGCCTGTTGTTGTTGTTGTAGTTGTTGTTGTTGTTGTTGTAGTTGTTGTTGTTGTTGTTGTAGTTGCTGTTGTAGCACTCGCATTGCTATCAGGTCCTCCAGCCCCAACATTGCTAGTCCTATCGGTAGCATTGTGGTGTGTGACTGGGTGTGGGCAGGGGTGGGGTGTGCTCTTTTTGTGCTTCCTGTGTCTGTATTGCCTTCACCTGTGCTGTTTCTGTGCACCTGTGGCAGCTGCATTCACTTAACTTGTCCCTTTGCGGTTGATTCGCGATGGCGTTGTTAGCGCCATGGCGGTAAGGTACTTTACGGGCTGGTTGATGGCGTACGGTGCATGTCCGCTTGGGTCGGCATTCGCGTACCTTACCGCCATGGCGCTAGTTACGGTGTGGGAGGTCGCGTGCACGCGCCCTTGGCGCAGTTAGCGGCAGCGTTGTCTACGATGCCGCTAATGGCATCGTAGTTAACGGTCAGGGGTCGTAATCGGCCCTAGCGGAAAACGATGGCGGTAATCGTTTACCGCCATCGTTTTACGCTTAGCGCCAGGGTCGTAATGAGGCCCATTATCTTTCTGCGCTGTTACTTTTTTCCTGTAATATTGCAGAGTGCACAGGTTCCACTTTTGTGTATCAGTTTGCATGTTCTTTTCGTCTTGTTTGCAATCACAATATTTTTTTAATTGTCCATGTATTTTGCTTTCATAACTGCATTATCGTCTTCCTGTGTAGTTGCCATTTTTTTTCTCTTATGGTGCATGCAGAATCTCGGCGTTTGTTAATGTTAAAGGACATTTGTACCGTGCACTATCACCACTGAAGTGGTCCCCTGGCGCTCTGGCGGCTCTGAAAAAGGGGGGGATGGGGTGGGTTAGTGGGAATAAGCTGGAAAAGTGCAAGAGAGCAGTGATGTGCTGTTGGCAGCATCAGCCCGGTGGGTCCGTTGGCTGGGCTTGGGGTGTTTTACGGTTGGTAGTTGTTGTGTGCTGTTGTGCAAGTCTATGTGTGGTTTGTTTTGTTGTTGCAGTGTTGTGAAGTTTGTGTGGATTGCAGTGTTTTTGGCTTGTGGTTGTGTTTGGTTAGAGTTTGAGAGGTGTATGCAGAGGGATGGAATTGTTAGTTGGTTGGTTAGTTGGCATTGCTGTCCTTGCAATTATGGGATTCCATCTAGGTGCGGTGCATGCTGACATTCACATTTCTATCTAGATGCGACGCAAGCTAAAGTTAAGAATTCTAAGTGTGGTGCATATTAAGAATCACATTTCTATCTAGATGCGGCGCAAGCTAAAGTTCAGAATTCCATACGAGTGTGGCACATGCTAATCATCATATTTGTATCTAGATGCGGCGCAAGCTAAAGTTCAGAATTCTAAGTTTGGTGTGTGTTGACAATCACATTTCTATCTAGATGTGGCGCAAGCTAAAGCTAAGAATTCTAAGTGTGGTGCATATTAAGAATCACATTTCTATCTAGATGCGGCGCAAGCTAAAGTTTAGAATTCCATACTAGTGTGGCACATGCTAATCATCATATTTGTATCTAGATGCGGCGCAAGCTAAAGTTCAGAATTCTAAGTTTGGTGTGTGTTGACAATCACATTTCTATCTAGATGCGGCGCAAGCTAAAGCTAAGAATTCTAAGTGTGGTGCATATTAAGAATCACATTTCTATCTAGATGCGGCGCAAGCTAAAGTTCAGAATTCCATACGAGTGTGGCACATGCTAATCATCATATTTGTATCTAGATGCGGCGCAAGCTAAAGTTCAGAATTCTAAGTTTGGTGTGTGTTGACAATCACATTTCTATCTAGATGCGGCGCAAGCTAAAGCTAAGAATTCTAAGTGTGGTGCATATTAAGAATCACATTTCTATCTAGATGCGGCGCAAGCTAAAGTTTAGAATTCCATACTAGTGTGGCACATGCTAACAATCACATTTCTATCTAGATGCGACGCAAGCTAGAGTTCAGAATTCTAAGTGTGTTGCATATTAAGAATCACATTTCTATCTAGATGCGGGTCAAGCTAAAGTTCAGAATTCCATACTAGTGTGGCACATGCTAACAATAACATTTCTATCTAGATGCGGCGCAAACTAAAGTTCAGAATTCCATACTAGTGTGGCACATGCTAACAATCACATTTCTATCTAGATGCGGCGCAAGCTAAAGTTCAGAATTCCATACTAGTGTGGCACATGCTAACAATCACATTTCTATCTAGATGCGACGCAAGCTAGAGTTCAGAATTCTAAGTGTGGTGCATATTAAGAATCACATTTCTATCTAGATGCGGGTCAAGCTAAAGTTCAGAATTCCATACTAGTGTGGTGCATATTAAGAATCACATTTCTATCTAGATGCGGCGCAAACTAAAGTTCAGAATTCCATACTAGTGTGGCACTAGCTAAATAGGCAAGTAAGTTAATATGCATCACAAGTCTTCCTAAGTATGTATTGTTTAAGTCTATGGCAGTCTATGTTATGGAGGGTAAGGTAGAGTGACAGGGGCTTTCTGGAGTAGAGTAATTGCTCTACACCTCACCCATGCCACACTCACAGTTGTGTTGGTGTCTGCTGGCTTCCTTGGCTTCCCCTGTGGACACCTGTCGACACATCTTGGAGCTACCAATGTCGGAGCCGCCCTTGGCCTTGGGGCCCTTCGTCGCGGGGGCTGCCGGGAAGGGGGCCACCCTGGGAGGATTCAAGATATGGGGAGGAGGGCCAATCACAGGGTCGGGGGCCGGTTGGGAGGCAGGAGGAGGTAGGGAAGGGGGAAATGGAGCTTGGGGGCTGCAGGGGGAGCGGGCTTCGGCTCGCTGGGTTACCCTTGGCAAAATGGGGGAAAGCCAGGCCCAGGAGGGTCGCTGGCCCTGCGCACTCACCTGCCTCTGCTCATGGTTTTAAAGGAGCATGCAGGGAGGCGCCGCCGGTTACACCAGCCAAAGGTTTTCATCCCTGGACCAATCACAGGGTTGGGGGCTGGTAGGGACGCGGGAGGAGAGAGGGAAGAAGGAAATGGAGCTTGGAGGATGCAGGGGGAGCGGGCCTCGGCTCCGCTGGGTTACCCTTGGCAAAATGGGGGAAAGCCAGGCCCAGGAGGGTTGCTGGCCTGCGCACTCACCTGTCTCTGCTCACGGTGTTTGTAGCCTTTTACTATAGGTACACATGGTCATTAGTAACATTTTAGTAAAATGTCACGTTTGACCAGTTACATTTGTGTACTACTTCAAACATTTTTTGTGTCTTTTTTGAAATTTTTTGGTAGAGGTTGGTTATTGGCACGTATTTTCTGTAACGTTTCCCACCCAGTTACATATTGCCATACTGTCCGTGCCACGGTTTCCAGATGCTGAGTGAGGGCTTTTTCGGCCGGCAAATAGAACTGCTCGTGAGCGGGTTCCTGTCCATAACAGTTATGTGGGATGACACTCTAAGTCCGCTTTGTCCGTACGCTGAACTCACTATTCGGAGCAACATCACATCATTTATGGTGCTGTAGGCTCAAGCTCATGGCGCCTTCTTGGAAATCTCTGTGTAAACAAAGCAGCTGCTTTAACCAAGAACCCAACCTTTTTGTATGGGAAAAAAAAAACGTGTTCCTCATCTTTAACATTTGCAATGTCGCTCTTAGAAACATTGTTATTATTGCATTGAAAATGGAATTACTCCAATGGTCTCTGACAGTTTGTTGTTAAATAAACCTATTTTACGACCTCTAAAATGTTCACGTTTTCTTTTACAGTCCAGTCTATTATTTCGAAATGTAAGTTATTAGGTTGTACGTCGCTGTATGTTTATTTACAGGTTCTGCGTCACGTCACGCACTTGTGCTTTTTGCAGCCTACCATGGAAAGGGAAGAGGGACTATGTAAGAAATAACCGCCTTCCCTTTCTATGGTGGCCATCTTGAAAAATGAGTTTCTTTTGTAATCCGACCAGCCAAAGCCCCCCGGATTATAACAAGTAATCCACCTTTTTGGTAGCACATGTTAGTGCTTTGCAAATTTAGACTATTACTCGCAAAGATTATTGTGTCTATGGGCCTCATTACACAGATGGCGGAGAACCATGGCACTATTAGCGCCATGGTTCATGCCGGTAAAATATCGGCACCGCCTTGGCGGAAAGGGGAATTACCGCCCCATTCCAAGGTTGGCGGGGTGGTAATTCCCCCTTCCACCATTGCCCTTCCCCATTCCCATGTTTGCCCCATAGGGCTCAATGGGAATGGGGAAGGCGCTAATTACGGTACCGCAAATTGCGGTACCTTAATTGACTCCCTGGGTCCCTTTGCGGGTTGGTTTTTAATGCCTGCAAAAAGCAAGCGTTAAATCCCCCAACGGGACCTCGTAGTAAGGCGGTAAGGATTTACCGGTACCTGTATTTTACTGGTACCAGTAAATCCTTACCGCCATCCGTGTAATGAGGCCTTATGTATTTTATTGAGAAATATGCAATAATTGGAGTGTATGCAATTTTCTTTTTTTAAATGTTTTTTACACTGTGAAAGGTCGCTATTAACACCTTATTAACTTTGTTTACGGGTGACTTTAATTTTTGGTATGGCAGGTTAGAAGGCAATTTGCAAACGGCAAAGAGCAAAGAGGCAACAAATGGTAATATGGGTCGGTAGATGTACGGCAACAACTTTTGTGCGTTTGTTATTTGCAAGGTAGCTGCACTGTTTCGCATGGTTTTTCATCACAGCAATGCTGCTGTTTCTTAGGGAGGAAGAATGCCTTTAGCTGATGTGATTTTCAGATAAGTACAACTTTTGCTAAAGATATATAATGTGTAGTGCATTGGTAATCACTGCATATCAATACGTGTTGGCGTTGTGTAAGGGAAATGTTGGGTGTCATGACCCACGTTTGGACTATTATGCTGCAACATTTGGTGCTGTGGGCTTAGGAAATCCAAGAAGGCGGAAAAGCCCACAATTGCGCCAGAATCCTGGAGAACCGCGCAGTGTTTGCGCACAACAAAATGGTCACCTGACCTGCCACCCACCAGTGTGAGCGTGAGTGGCCAGGAGTGCCATGAGTGAAATGTGTGCCAAAGGAAAAACAGCAGTACCGGTGGCTTCAAAAAAAAAAAGCGCTTTGAAATCACCTTTGTTTCTCTGAAATGCAAGCTTAAAATGCCTATTTTAAACATTGCAAGAAAAATCTCAATGAACACCAGCAGACATTTGGCAGAATGTAGTCTTGTGTGCATACAAAATCTGGAAAGAGAAAGAGCCCAAAACAATGTTTATAACAAAACTGGCTGAGCTGTGGATGTCAGCATCTGAAGTGAAATTGGACTGAAAGACACTAAAATCTAAATGTTTAAAATAAATGTGTGACCTACTGTTGAGTGTCACATAGTTTGCAACTGTTAAATGTCATCGTTTTGAACTTAGAATCAGCGTTCTAGCTGCATGTGTAAAAAATTGTAAGTTTGATTTGGATGAAGAAAAACTGGGAACCAAAGTGACATTTAGCTGAAGCCGGGCTTAAGAGAGTGAATTCTGCCCGGCAACTACCCCCGACAGGAGTTGAAACTTGCTCAGCCACTCTTCCCAGGCCTGGCTGCATTCTGCTGCCCCCACCAAAAGGAGATGACACCTCCCTGATTGAATCAGGGGAGGAGCACCTAGGACTGGAAGGAAACAAAACAAAGCACTGTCCTTGGCCCAGGCAAATGTTAAATTAGGGGGGTCGTAAATGGCTTCCTCTTGGAAGGAAACGGGGAGGGGCACAGCATCTGTGAGCAAGCTGAGCTTGGGGGAAGTGGATATACCAGAAATTCCACCATGTGCCTTGGAAAGCCACACCCCTTTGGGGCCAGAGCATGATTTTAAAAAGATGGATAATTCATAGTGCGGACTTGTAAAAATTATATAAATATCATCATCATTCTTGTGATTTTTCTGTGCACATTTTAAGAGGTGTTAGGACTCTGTGGTATGTTCTTGGGGATAGTAGCGGAAAAAAGGTTGTTACTCCAAATGTATGCATGTTAAAATTCTGACACTTTATCATCTGAAACCCATATCCCTGGTGCACATTTGTGTAAAATCTGGAAAGGTTTAGAGTTCGTTATCTGGATGAAAAGGGGAGAATTCTGTCATAAGTGGACACAACATCTTACAAAGACAGGGATCGGATGGTTTGGTGCTACAGAAAATATGTTAACTGGACATATAATATTAGAAAAATGGTACATAGATAAATATGTATTTGAATCAGAAATAGATTTGTGTGCAATTTGACAAGGGGAGGATCCTCCGACCATACACCTACCTCATCACTCTGACTCACAACCCAGTTCCCCAATCAAGGGAGAGAGGAGGAACTGGCCAATGATAAGTTGAGAGGGTTGGGCATGCAGAATGAGCCGACCCACCCACTTTCTAAACACATAAAAAGAGCCACTGGAAGCCAGACAGGGACATTTCACTTTCTTGCGGGACGCTTTGCTGGGAGACTCCAGACTTCAAATCCATCAATCTCCAGAGACCAGAGATCCAGGGAGACCAGAGAGACCAGAGAGACCAGAGATCCAGAGAGACCAGAACTGTGCAGTGCTGAGAGCAGAACCAGAGAACCAGTGCCCAGTGGCGAGAGAGGTCAGCCAATCCTGACCCGATCTATGATGAAGTCGCATTCCTGTCCAAAATATAGTGTGAGTACTCAGCCAGAACTGTGCAAAACCCAATCTCTTAGTTTAATATAATCTAATTCAAACTATTTTAACCTATTGAGAACTGCATCATAGAAAGTGTGTCCCTTCTTTTGATTCAAAGCTGCAAAACTGTCATCCTGAAACTTTAAAATTTCATTTCTGAAAATCTACCTCCACAAAATCGTCCTGTGTTTAAAATCATCCCTGTTTCTCTAAGCTTGCTAGGGGGGAACTGAATTCGTAGTGTACTGTGATTGTATTCCTGAAGACTGTGTGTGTTACTTCCATCTCCTTACATTGCATAGGGGGGGAGTGAATTGTGCAAGAAAAAGTGATCATATTATCTTTTGCTGAAATCATATCAAGTTTATTTCTGTACTGCCTTTTATTCATCTTTGCATCTCCTTGAAACCATAACTCATTCTCTGATACCTTATTCCCCTGTTCCTAGTCATAAGTCACCAGAACTGTGCTATTGTAGGATTACCTATTGCTGATTACTGCTCATATTCACAAGTGTGATATCAAATATTAATTTATTATAAAAGTGTGATATATATCTATTGCTTAATTTTTCAAATAAACCTTTTTAATTTGCAAAACAAACCTACTTCTTGGATCAGTGGGGTCAGGGGGATTCTCAGAGAGAGGCGTGATACAAGGGTTCATCATCCAGAGTATAACGTGTCATAAAAATATATCAATAAGGGCTTCCCTTGAGCAATCCCAGACAAGGCACTGACCTAGTGGGAATGCTTGATTGGAGTCTTTAACAATGTTGAAGGTGGACTTTCCTACCTCAATATAAAATCTATTTCCACACTGTCCACGAGGCATAGATTTTACTGTTAAGTGTGTACTGATTCTGGGACATGTCACTGTGCTGTACGCCCACATATTGCCATGTGGCATTCTTCGCAAGGTATATACTGTTTAGGAAAAGACCCTTGCTAAAGGGACATTATGGTTATGTTGCCCTACTGAAAATCTGTGACATTCAGTACAATACTTCATTAACAAGATGTTATACTTTCATTGACCTAATCAAAACCTGTAAAATTCACTCAAAAAAAACTTTAAGGGGACATTATGGTTAAGTTGCACTACTAAACACCTGTGCAATTCACTAAAAACACTTCATAAACGTGCCATTATGGTTCAAAGTAAAACCGAAAAATCCCTCAAATTCGCCAGTTATGGTAGGCTAAGCAACCATACCTGCCCTCACCACTGTGCACTGCTAACACTAACACCCAGGACCTGAAAGATGGCATCACAAATGCCATTGATGACTTTACGGAATTGGGTACTGTTTTACACAGGGATAGTATCGCATCTGGTTTAGCTTAACTGGTGTTACCTCCTGCAGGAGTCCTGCATCATGGGGCCCTGATGCCCAAAGTATGGAAGGAACTTGTTGCATGTCTTGATCGAAAAATGCTGGCTTTGCACTGACAATGGCAATGAGGGGTGTTGCCACTCGTCTGTATTGAATCATTATCTCGCAAGGGATGGAAATCTCCATTATTATTTCTCCATCAGTGTCATTGTCAGTGAACAGCTCCTCATCTGATATGTCACATAGTGCTACTTTGGGGTCTAAGCACAGCACTGTCCGCCACTCACACCCATGCATGGCCATTCCAATTACCACGATCCGTCATGCCGATCTATGGACATTATCGAAGCAGGCACAACCTCGGTGGCTGCCACGAGGCAAAATACAAATTCCCAGGGTACTCTATACTCTTGGCGTGTTATCTCTGGCACTACTCTTGCCAACACCTGTATCCCCTGCACCAACATGTCTGGGTCAATGGGTATCCCCCGAACTGTTAGTTCATTGGCTTGTGTGAGTATTAGCAGCATGGCACCTATCCCTGGTGTTGAACACACTATTCCTCTTTCTGTAAAAGAGATGGTCATGTTAAGCTTACTGAGGAGGTCCATCCCCAACAAATGTATGGGCAAATCTTTAAATACAACAGGTTCGCCCGCACTGTTTTTACCCATACTGTTATATCTAAATCTTCAGTGTATGGAACCTCGACCACTGCCCCAGGAAATCACTGTGTCTCCATCTTTCTAGTCGAAAGCAGAAACCGGCCTTCTTTTAGAAACAATTGTTCCGCTGCCAAGTCCACCATAAAGATGAACTGTTTGTTTCCTGTCTCCACCCCCACCAGTGGTTCCTCGTCTGTGCGGTGGGTCGTCAATACTACTGAACATGCAAGTGCTGTCTGTGAGCTGTCCTATGCTGGGTGTCTCATCATTTCATGATTGTGGAAAACATTGTCTCCCACCACTGCTGTCCCTCTGAATGATGCTGGTGCGCCATTTGCTATGGTTGAGAATGGGTTGCCGCGTGTAGGTGTCATGTGACTTTGTGATGGTGGGTGTTGCTGGCTCTTTCTACTCATAGAATTTGGCAGATGTTGCCTGCCTTTGCCAGATGCGAACAGCTGCAAGCAGTTGTGGCTGAACCTCGGCATTCATGAACGCTCATGCAGAGCTCCCACACAGTGTCCCCTCTGCATGGTTGTTTAGCAATCTCCCATTCCCAACAATAATGGAAAGAGAGGATGGACATTTCCCTCCAAAAGGGGGGGTTTTGTGTGGTTGCGTGTTTTGTGTGGCTGCAGAGGGACATCATAGGCAATATTCCCACTTGTAGTGCTAGACCGAGACAGTGCTAAACTGAGACAATCCCAGCCACCGACGACTACACTGTTTTGCCTTCTTTTGACATGAATTCATTTGTAAACTCTCTAAATTGCTTTACTTACAGAGCCCTTGAATATTTCTAATTCATGGTAGGTTACCATAGCTTAGTAAAGAGGTCATATAAAAGTATCAAGGAATGAAGCTTAAAGTGCATTCACTGATTCTCGATCCTCTGTATCGACCTTGTTGTCCTCTTCTGGCTCTTCCTTGCCATTGTGGTCCTCCATACTGTTCCTCGCCAGCCCATTATTCCTGTCCATGTGCTGCCCAGTTTGCTGACATTCTTGCCTTTATTGCTATTGGCCCCTCCTCCCCGTCTCCCAGCCGTTATGTGGGGAGGGCAGCAGCTACTGTTGCGACTTTTCATCAATTTCGTCTGAACTAATTTTGCCTCGTCTGCCAACCTTTTCTGCACCATCTCCTTTTCCCTCTCTTTGATCCTCCTACAGTGGGGTGTACTATGATGCTCTGTATTTCTGGCCAGCCTTCAGCGTCTATCCCGGCAATTTTATCGAGTGCCTTCTGTACTTCCTTCGGGAGGCTCCTATTAATTATGAAGTAAAAAAGGGAGGTGGACTGATGCCAAGCCGTGCCCGTCTCTGCTCTCCACATGTCCTGCAATCGAAGAATGTGTACCGAAGCCTCCTCGTCCTCCCCCATGGTACACTGCATTACAGACTGCAAATCAGGAGTGTCTGGGAATATGCTCCTCAATGCGTCCCACACCAGGGCCCTCACTGTGTTGAATGACGCTCCATCATGCTGGTCGCAATCCAATGTTACCCCGGGGAACCCCGCCTTCGCCCACACCCTGATGGCCTGATCGCCCACTGCAGAAACCAACAAACCTTTGACATCACCAATTGCTAAGGGGACCCCGGCTGTATTTTTCTCAAATGCGTATATCCACTTACTTGCCCCCCTGAAAGTGGAGGTAATGTTTTCAACAGATTTGCTTTGTCCATTTGTGCCCATGGGACATAATACGGCCTCCCCGCCCCCTTGTGTATTAATGGCATCTGTAACTTGCTCTTCCCTCTTCCCATACTCACCTTTACTCATTTTTTCCCTGTTGCTGCCACCTTTATCATCCTGTTTCTTAGTCTCCCTTTGTGCCACCCTTCCTTTTCCCCCTTTCTCGACGGTCGATGATCCTATGAGCAGTGATGCTCCGCCTGACGCCCCACCTGTCTCCTCACCTGCTCCATTCCCCTCATCTTCATCTAGATCGCTCCAGTATTCTTCCTCTCTCAAAGATGACACACACTCTTGCCCCGTACTCACCTGCACCTAACCCTGGTCTACTTGTATTATTCTGGCAGGGGTGTCATTTATTTGAAATAGAATGTCCCCTTTCTTCCAGTCATCACCCACTATGTTTACCGGGGTACCGGGTGTGTGGGGCAAGAACGTCTGTTTGCCCCTCTGTGAAGTTGTACTTTGCTCACATATCCCTTTGATCCGTGCTAGCTCTGCTGGTGTCATTGTTAATCGTGTTTCTAAGTCCTATGTTTGCTGTTCTATATTTAGAGGAGGGGTGCACATCTGTCCGAATGACCCTTTTGGACCGTATGGGGGTGGGGCTGTGGTTGTTGCTGGTGATACTGGGGGTGCGTTTGGCTTTGATACATACACGGGGTCACTATACCCCTCTGCAGGGTTTGACAGCATTGGGTATAGTCTTGCAGGCTCTGTTATTTTTTTCCTTACTCCCCCCCCCCGCATCACTCTTATTCTTTACCTGGGGAGACATGCCTTGGCTCTTATTCTTAGTTGCAAGTATTTCTCCAAATAGCCTCCACAAATCTAACACTTCTCTTCTGTTCTAATGTTGTTTGCCCTTATATTTGATGGACAAGTATGTTGCTACCATGTCTAGTACTGACCAGTCAAATGACCCACCTTCAGGCCATACCTGGGGCACACCTTCCCCTTTCATTTCTGTCTGCCATTGTTCGTGGTGCTTTTAAATTTGTTTCACTATATCCTGGTAAGCTCTGACATATATGCATACATGGTGCTTCTGCCCCTATTGTGTCTCGCTTGTGGTCTATGGAGTGTGTGTGCAAGTATGAACAATCTAACACCAATTTCAACCAATTTCTTAAGGACAATAGCCTTTTTTTCCACCAAAATTATAGCAATGGTGTTTACAAAATACTTTTTCTTAAATTTTCAATTACCACACTTTGTCATTGTCAAACCAGAATTTAAACAGGATATTGGCCACGTGACACATAATACTCGATTGGACAGACACAACATAGAACATGCAACATTGAACAAACATGGCTCCTGCTTGCCTGCGGTCCCCTCTTCCCCCCTACCCTATTCCCCCCTACCCTTATTACACCCGGAATCTCGCCCCTGTCCTGGCCCCTTCTGGACCACCCTCTAAGAGACAAAAAAAGGAAGAAGGAAAAATAAAAAGCATGTTCAAAAACTACTCTGAGTCTGCTCTTTACATGAGACTCCTACTTTGTCACCATTTAATCCTTGTACTAGTCGAGATAATACTATGCAGAGCCGCCTTCTACCCCCTCGCCGAGCCGTACCTCTGTTCACCTCTTATAAAATCCTAATGGCTATATGCAAAAGAAAAGGGCAGTAAAGAAGAGTTTCCCACTGCAAAGAAAAGTCCATGTTTCTATCCCCCCCGTATATTCTCAACACACCTCTATCTGACTCCCTTGCCATTTCTCCCCCCTCCACCTTTTTTTTAGGATCTCTCGTATTGATCCAAGAGCCCCCGGACCCGGTCTGTCAAGGTGCCGCCCCGCACTCAACGGCCACACCCAGCTCTGGCGAGCGGTACGGCTGGGTATTTGCAAAGCCATGACCTGTGGAACCTTCTGTCCTAATGTGTGCACTTCTAAGGGTACCAGTTGCCGTAGGTGGGCGGCCTTGACGTGGGCGCCCTGGATCTCGCCGCTGTGTCTGGGGGATGTCTCGTACCAAAAGGAACGAAAGAACGCCATTGTGTCGGGGTAACCAAATGACAGCTGGCATCCCCCACAATTACAGTGAAATAACCAAATAAGAGACACTAATGGACACACCCCTGTAGGGAATGAGACCAGGACCAAGTGCAAGTGAAGTAAAAGATAAGACTTTATATAAAGTTAAAATGGGGCACACAGAGGACTACGCTACTCCGAAAGCGCTCTGCCCAAACAACAGAAAAATACACATTATATTACAAAAAAAGGTAATCTATGACGTGCGCTATAGGGGATACAGTCAGTAAAGTTCATTGGACAAAGGGGACTGGTCAGTATGTTGCACATATGGATGATGCTCCTGGATTGGTTGGCTTCAGATTGTAACTTCGTGGAGCATGCGGGTCAGCTGGGCTCATCTGGGAGGGGTGTGGGGTCAGGCGATGTCCATGTTGCTGTAATTCAGACTATCTAACATTTGCCCTTTTGGCCACACATGTCTTAGCATTTTTCATAAATCTCAACATGCAACATATATATCATTAGACGTTTGACCTGAACAATAAAAAGTAAGGGTACATGGGTCCAGGTGTCTTTTCTAACACAGTATTTCAGTAACACATTTATCAAGTATCTCCTTAGATCTATTGCGGGTGTTTTACTGTTTTAGTACAAGAAGAATATATGTTCACATGGAATTAGTGATAGGCGGTGAGCTGGAGTGGCACACGGGCGAGGGGCATGCAACAGTTACATCAAAAGAGGTGTGGGTACGGTGGCTTGTAGTCTATATTCCTCTGAGGATGTCCTAATCAAGGTGATTAGACTGAGAATGATTGCATTTAGGTTTGTGGTTTCACGTGCATTTTATCCCCCTAATAAAATTGATATTTGCCCACGTTTATAAGGCAAAATGAATCCCTATTTTATATCGAGCACAAAGGCCTTACGCCCCCCTAAGTATGCTTGTTTGTTCTCGCTCAGTTAGAAGTGATCATTTTGTATGTTTATTAGGGAAAGTTAAGACCTATTCCTATCAAGCACAGAAGTCTCTCTCTACCTTAAGAAATCACAAAGTCTCTCACTATCTTCAGAAATCACAAAGTCTCACACTCCCTTAAGAAATCACAGTCTCACACTCCCTTAAGAAATCACACAGCCCTCACACTTCCTCTAAGTGTTTGCATTCTTTTTGACCACATGTGTAAGAACACCCAAAATAACATTGGCCTCCCTGAAGGACCAAACACTATAAAAGCCAAGTATTCATATTAATTATAGGCTATGAACGAAAAAATGTAACATGGGAAAATATAACTATACATTCTAAATGCCTCAGAAGTGGTGGAACAAATTGGAAAAGATTGAGACATGGGGATATTTTGGTAGGAGGCTAGTGGGTGCCTTGCTCAAGGGAAGGTTAACCGGATGAAGGGTCATATAAGTCCCGCAACCTGGCTTAACCGCCCGTGCTGGGAAACATATATGAGTGATGTGATTAAAGATGGATTAGGATTGGAAGGACCGCACCCCGCAGGGTAGAGATCTGACGTAGCCGTGAGCCTCAAAGCTTCACACAAGCGTGAGGAACACCCTGTGCCTCTCCACTTTGCTGCCCATGAGAGCGAACGCCCACGTTGTGCCGGGGCAGCATGTGCTCGGTTAGTCTGGCACCAGGCACGTTAGGATCTGTATGCACCTATGTATGAACACACATGCGCGTGCACTTTGGCACAATATGCAATAGTGTTCATTTAAATGCTTTTGAAGCTAAACAAGGCTACGATTTTGAAGTTGGTTTGACTTATTATTCCCACCATTGTCCTAAGCAAAGACAGCTCAACACACGAAACCCAAAACAGTTTCTAAAACCATTAAATGCCAAAAGGAATGACTGTAATACAAAAATGTTTTAAAAGTTTTAGATCCCTAAACCTTGTGTTTTTACAAACCTGAACACATGTATAACTTTTTGGAGTACCAACGAGTATTGCCACCATTAACGAACCACTCCATGTGTGTCATTTCTCTAATTTATCCCCGTTACTCTGGGGGTGATTGCACACAGAATATTGGCCCATTTGAGCTGTTTCGACTTGAGATCACAAAGGCAGAGGCCGGTGAATGAAGACGGCCATCTCTTCATTCCAGCCCACATACTGTGCCTGCATGATCTTAGTGACCTGCATTCATGTGAGACTTGCAATAGAGTGGGTGGGCTGGAAGGGAGGCTTAATTCCCTTGAAATGGCTGCAAATAGGATCAGCTCTGGGGCTAAGCCATGTGCAGCCCGACTTCTGTTCAAGAAGGCAGGGCCGTGAAGCACAAGGGGTTTACATGTTGCAACAAAAATAAGTAACAGTGGCACTTGAGTTCAAAGTGGACTTGCAGAGAAGTGATACAGAGAGGGAAAGAATTAGACATTCTGCACCATGTGGTGTCATCAGAAATGTCAGAGAAAACAGCAATGTGTTATTTTAATGAGTCACGCTCAGCGCTGCGATTTGTTATATGCGTGTTCCTCTTGGCATCCACACAGGCTATAAACTCAGGAAAAGATGCAGGCTGTTCACTTGCCTTTTTCGTTTTAACAGTTGTGCTCACTTCAAACCTGTGTGTAGTTTGGCCAATCTAGACGCAGCAATAAAGCGAGTCATCATTAAAAAGTGCTGAGTAACGAAAGAGTGCTGCAGTTCTGCAGAGTTGTGAACACTGGAGCCAAAAACGAAGGAAGGCCCTGACTTGTTATCTGACAGGGTTTGACTTGTGTAACTGAGATGGTGGACCCTGTCCCTTGACCCACCTGACAATGCTTTCCTTTCTCCTGTAAATCATGCAATGAAAAGACGTTCTGGTGTGCCACATCTGCCCTCTTCTAGGGTATCTTCTTCAACACAGTTTGTGTTGGCAATTAAAATACCACGTTGAGCCCACAAGCTCTCCCCACACTCTTTTATGGCTGTACTTTCATATTCCCAGCTAAGGTTTTTAACATAGGAAAACGGTGGGAAAATAAGACATGTCTTTGTAAAACACCTGGTTAAAGTGAATTGGAAGATAGAAGGGGTGCCAGTGCTGAACATGCTCCTGGCTGCTTGAATCACTTCATCAGTAGAACTTTAGTTTTGGGTGCACTTGGCTTCTTTGAAAACGAAAAGACTTTCTGACGAGTCGCTGCAGTTGAGATGGAGCTCCCTGCCAGCAAATTAGTCTCATGCAGAGCAGGCAATAGAAAAATCCAATTAGCCATCCCTCTTCCCCGCTCAGGCTGCTGTTCTTTCGGGGTTTAATCTGCAGTATTTCATGGCTGTAATGCCAATAGTCTGACAAGGCCGGCAGAAACACAATTGCTTGCCTGGGATGGAAATCCAATGAGAAGCCGCTCTGTCTGTGCAGATAGTTTCTGCTAATGTTTCCCCTGGGAATTGAAATAGGTTTCTCAAGGAGCAGAATGCATGTTAAATAGAAAGATGGGGCTCGCATGGACTTTTATTCTCTGCTTTGTTGCGTATAGTTTTTGCATAAGCCATAAAATTAGCATATTACACCGGCAAAGTTGACCTTAGAATTATTCAAGAGGCTTTTATGGCAGATAAAAACAACACATGCAAATGTATATCTGTTAAAGATCTGAAGCAGCTCACCCCTCTAATGCCTTAGAGTACTTTTTTAGGGTTAGGTGAGTGAATAGTTCAGGCCATTGGGTAAGATCCGTTTGCTGCGGTGTGCCAAAGATGTGGTGGATTCTGTGAGAGCGAAGGACATACCAAAGGATTTATTATCTTTATTAAGGGCCCAATTGCAAAGGGCATGGCATGTGCATACTTGAACTCCACAGGATCAGGAAGGAAAAAAAAAGGAAGACTGGCCTTCTCGGTCTATGACCCAAGACTCTGGAATCTCCTCCTCATCAATATCCAACTTGTTTCTCGCTTCTACAGTTCAGGAAGGAGGTCCACACCTCCCTCTTCAAAGAATGGCTCCTCCCTAACACCTACATCCACAGACAGTCCACTCCCCACCCTACCTGAGACTGGGTGATCTTATCCCCACTGTGCCCTCCTCTGAATGATAGGTCCTCACACCTTCCATTCACCCACCTCACATGAGACTGGGTGATCTGATCCCTACTGTTTCCTCCCCTGGTTACTAGGTCCACACACCGTTCACTCCCCACCCAACCCAAGACTGGTTGATCTGTTCCGCACTGTTTCTTCCCCTGCTTATTTGTAGATCCATTGCTGACTGCTGTCCTCTGCCCCTGTTGGTAGATCCCACTCAATTGTTTCTCTGCTCCCTAATCCCCTCCTTCACCCTACGATTGTAAAACGCTCCGTTGCTTCCCGAAGCGAAGTCCACGCTCAATATAAACCATAATAATAGTAGTGTAGGTGTGCCCGATCAAGAATGAGGTCCTGAGATGTCTTTCTTTGGCAATATGGCAAGAGTGGAATTGCATAGACCAAGGGTTGACATCTATGGGCCAGATGGCCTTCACACATAAAGGATCTTTAGATCTGTAGAAAAAGTAGGTTCCGGACAGTTGGTTGGGTGGATGTCTGCATACACTATTGGACATAGAAGATCTATAAGAGAGATCAAGTCAGAGCAAAGTGACACCATGAAGGGAAGACACAAAGGTGCACTGAAAAGACATGTGAATACTTAAAGATTGAAGATGTAACTGAACTAACGAGAGACACATATATACAAATACGAAGAAATCATATACACTAAGAATATAAGTAGGAAGAGAATCAGTAAATGTACATACGCAGAAATTCAGGTAGATGAGACACATAGAAGCGTGCTGCAGGAGAACATATGACGCGAGTGAAGCGTCCATGATGAAAAGATGGATGTCGACTCTATAAATATTAAGCAAAGAATCCTTGAAGAGAGAGATCAGAGTTGCTGAGTTGACAGGCACTGAAAAACAGCTTTGTGTGAAGAACAAAGAATACATGCTTGGTTTGGGATCAAAGATGCTAAATCAAGGGGTAACTGCAAGGCACAAGGGGAGTCAAAGAGGATAAGCTACATACGCACAACATTTTCTCTTCGATTAAGTAAAGGAGAAAACATTTGCAGATGCCAAGTATTGAATAATTAAAGATGCAGAAAGCCTATGCAAAATGGAGCAACCAAGTCTCCAGAGGCCAAGAGAAGTAATTGCACCCAGCACAGCATTAAATAAAAGGTTGGAATTGACAAAATTGTGTTCTCTTCACACATGGTGAAAGACTCGAAAATAAGGCCTTTTAATGAGGCTCTAACTGAAGATAGCAATGTACCTACACTCCCTTAAAGATCTCAAGGAAAAGAACATTCAGCAAGGTCAACTGCAGAGAAGAAGCATTGGTTTAGGGCCTAACTGATCAGAGATGGTAGGCTAATTGACCAAGTGAGCAGTGGTCTGACATTGTTCCCCAAACCTGGGGTTCATTTTGCTTATGTGCTGCTAACAAATCGAATGTCCAAGGTTGGGAGAGTATGCCAACCAATCATGTGGGCCTATGTAGCAGTGTAGCATACATTGTTGCAGAAGCCAATCTGCTTCTGTTTTTCTGCTATTAATCTGTATTTTATGTATTTAGAGGTAGTTCAAGGTGTGCCTAACAGATAAGGGGTAGCCAATTATGTTGCTAACATCTAAATAAAGTATAGGTATATATGTTCATTTAACAAATTCCTTTCTTCAATAGGTTTTTACTGTTTTCCATGTAGGATTACATCATAGCTGACGTACAACGAGGTATAAAGCCTTTGTATACTCGAAATATAGATGAGAGTGAGTGAGCTGCAATTTGTTTGTTCACCAGATTTCCCTACTTTATTTGAGCTGATAATAAATTAGTATTTGCCATATTCTTTCAGTCTGTCTGCTTATTTGGCTCTGAGATCATTTATTGTAAATGTAATCAGGCACTTGGGCTCCAGGTGCTACTGCACTTTTTGGTAGCGGTGCAGATGGTTCTGGTCCAGTCTCCCGGGCCCAGATCTAGACACTCAGATTTTTGACATCTTACACCATTAGACAGAAGATCAGAGTCTCTTGTGGAGAACAGATAAAAAAAACATGTTTGAGAAAAAGATGGTCAGCAGGTGGCCCTTTGATAGAATTCCTGTCTGGTGCTGCAGGCGCCACACGAAGAAACAGTGAAGTGGTCGATTGGGGAAGAGTCGATACCGAGGGACTCGAGCTGAGCAACGGATGTAAGTAGAGCATCGAAAGTGGAAAAGAAAAAGGAGGGATTGCATTGTAAGTGTAGATATATAGAGCAACAGGATTTTGGGTTAAGAAAGTGAGAGAAATAACTTGATTCCTGTTTCCAAGGGGACAGAGAACACTCATTAAAATGGGGTGTTTTTAGGGATTGCTGAGGCAAAGCCGAGATGAAGAATGCGTGCCAAATTCCAAAATGGGGTAAACTTGAGATGAGATGCATTTACTAGAGAAAGCAAAGGAAGGTGATCACAGAAACTTAAAGTGCACATTTATTTGGGGTTATAAATATGTCACTGTAAAACTTTTATAGTGTTTAAACTAGGAGACGTGAAACAATAGTAGTAATCTAGCTGGTTATCAGTATTTAAAATTAAGTTATTGATGTCAATTAGAGAAAGATAAAAGTAGATCAAAAATAAAAAGAGTTTCTTAGAGTGTTAATAATAAAACAGCAGGACAGTGAGAATCGATAGAAATATAAATGAAGGAATAAAGAGAACATCATTGTAACGAATTTCAAAATGGTTAAAGAATTGTGTTCAGGTAATCAGCTGCAATTGATGGTGCTTGCCTGAATTGATGATTGCAGTTTAATTGATTCAAGTGATAAAAGAATAAAAAGTCTGGTAAGTATTAACAGTCAAACATGACCTGTCATCATGGGTAAGACAACCTGCTACACCTGTGTAAGACACTACCGAGATACACAACCACGATTAGAAAGTACTGTTCAGAATGGGTAAAAGGCAAGGCTGACAACATGAATATGCCTTGGCCTCTGGAAGGTTCATTATCAAGAACCGTATTAGAACATATGACAACATACTTAAATGCTGCGCATACAGGGAAGAAATTATAGAATAGGGTAGCTATTTTAGAGCTGTGGAAAGTGTACCAGAGCAAGAAGGAAGACCTGCCCAAAAAGGAGTGGATGCTTAATCAGTGTAAAGAGGAGGATGCAATGCACTTGGCTCCTCTTTCTCATTCTCAAAACAATAGTGCAGACAGCGAGAAACAGGGATTCTATCCTTTAAAGGAGTTAAAGGCAGCGGTAGGGTATGTTAATCCGACATAAGAGCCCAACGCTTATAATAGTGAGGACAGCATGAAGAAAGCAAAAATAAAGAAAGCAAATATATGTCAACACACAATGAATATAAATAGTGTGATGAAAGAAGGGACAGACCGATAGAGATCGAGGAAGAAGCTAAGAGACTAAAAGAAGGCAAGGACAAAGCTAAGGAAGTGACAGTAGTGCACAAGGAATGAATGGGAGGAGAGATATTACTCAAGTTAGACAGAAAGGGTATCACCGATGTTAGAGGAATGGGAAAACAAACAAGGAAGAGCATGTAGAGGAGAAAGAAAAAGAGAGGAAGTGAAAGGCAGAACAAAGAAGGTATGAGGAACAAAAGAAAGAGACTAGAGGAGAAGAAACGTGATGAAATAGAAACACAGATTGAAAGAACGTAGGTTGCAAAGAAGGCAAGAGGAAGAAGAGAAAAGGGAGATGAGAAGAAGGGACAAGGAAATGAGGAGGAGTAGGGGACTGAGGGATGATGAAATGGACCATTTGGTTAATAGATGCATAGTGCCAATTGAAGCACAAGAATGATGGGAAGAAGAGAGAGGTTCACAGCAGCCCGCAGGGAGCAGCAAGGGATATAGAGAATACAGACATGGGCTAATGAGCATGATGCCAAAGGCATAGGGAAAAGGATTGGGGATTTTTATAGGCAAACAAGGGATAAAAATAGTTAAAAAACCAAAGGTAATATTGAAGGATTTTCACCGAAAGAAACAGGAGGCAGACTGGATTTCGTAATGATGGACAAACATAGAACTCTGTCTTTAAGTACACTCCATCTTTATGACAAGGAAAGGGACGATAGCCATACAAGCTGGGGTATAATGATGTCAGATGGAGAAAGTGCGCAAAGAGAGGGCACATAAGGTTTTTCGATAGACCCAAGCATAGAAAGAGGTGTAAAACTATCAGATTTAGAAGACCAAAAAGAAAAAAACACCAGCACCAAAACCATATACTGAACGACCACAAGCACGATCACGCAGTGCAGGTGATAGATCCCCGCCATAGGTATGCAGATGAAGGTCCGTGCCAGGACAAAGAATATTGGGCAAAACTAGCCCCACCTGGAAGTGTAGGTTGGTATGATTGTGGACTGGAATTTACACAATTCCCATCATTATATAAAGGGGGAGGATGACCACAATATATACCATGGCCACAAATGGATAAAGATAATTTTAGAAGTAAATTACCTATGTTGACAGCAGGTGCAAGAAAATGGGTTTATGAGTTAGGAAAAATGACAACGGGAAGGACGTTGGCAATGGGTGACATAAAAGGCTTACTGACATTCATTCTAGGGGAGAGAGATACCAACATTTGGAGGTGAACAAGGTATGCAAGTCTAACAGCGCAAAACACGACACATGATGGAACGCCATTTGATAATTGCAGAGCAGATGTATAGGGTCCCTCAGAGTACAAAATCAGACATGGGTGCGATTATGTCAAGGAAAATGGGTGAGGATGAAGATCCTGTTGCCTTCATTCAAGAGATTCAAGCACGTTGATGTCTCCAGATGAGGGCGACGAGGGATAAAAGAGTAGCACTATTCTATCACATTGTTTGTCAGGGACTGCCAGTGCAATAACAGATGAAGAAACGGGTAGGGTTAGAAGAGAAGCCATGGCCAGAAATAAAACTCTGGCCAGGACAAAACACTACTACCAAAGAAAACCCAAAATTAACAAATAACAATTTCATAAGGGACACATTGTTTGTGGACAATTATCTGAATTTATTGAGGAAGGATAATCGTAACAGGGAAAACCATCAGCTAACACAAGGACAATCATTTTTGGACACTTAATAGAAAATTGACCATACCACGAATGAATCTAGAGAAAAGAAACTCTGAATGAAGTTAATTCAGATAACCATAAAGAAATGGTCAATTTGTAAATTCACAATACATTTGTAAGCAACAAAACATACTGCTATCAGAGGTTTTTCTTCAAAACATTAGCAACAGAACCCACGCAACAATTTGTATGTGCTGGCGTAGGATTTGACCCAAATTTACTCAAGGTTTTTCATTATTGGGCAGACACAATTTAAGGGTGAATCCAGTATACGGAAGTTATGGTATCAAAGCAAGACAGACACACGTGATAACAGTTCAAGGGTGTTTATTAAACTGTAAATAGGGGTGAGATAAAAACCTAATCTAAACCTAAATCTAAAATGGGAGCACGCTACCACCATCAAATAATAAAGTCCTAGTTGTGTCTAGTCGAATAAAAAGGGCCTATACTAAAAAAAAGAAAAAAAAAAACTATTGCCAATCCTTACCACTATGCTACGAAATAGTATGGATAATGTTTCACAAGGAAATAAAGAAGTGTTCAAAAAATGATAAGTCCGGATGTTATGGCCAAGGTCTTCTTTCCCCACGTTTTTAGCACAGGACAAGGTGGCACTCTTGAGCACAGCCCACTCCTGGGCTTCTCTGGCACAAGCGTGCAGTTCCTTTTCTCTATATCGGGGAATTCTGTGACCAAGTCTCTTCTCTTACAAAGTCTCTTGCTTCAGAGTGTGATAGGCCAAAGACAACAAAACAAAAGTTCCATCTGGTAATCTTCATGTTGGGTGATTATTGTGATTGGTGCCAGGCTCCAATCTCTCTTGTCAGTATTAGCCTCTCAAAGTACTTTCCAATCTAAACGGAGGCTTCCAAAGGGCGATAAAGTCTTGCTCGGTTACTCTGTTATTCTATGGCAAGTGCGTGCTTCACAATATCACATTTCGCACAGCGTTCCCCTTAGCCGGGTGCAAACGCCAGTTTCACAATTTCCTCAGTCATGTTCACACTTTCCACAGTTCACAATTTCTACAATGTGTCAAGGATTTTCGATTGTACAAGTGGATTGGCTTTACCCTAGTATGACCACCTTGACACCTCAACCTGGCCTTCTCTATGGCTTCTTGGTACCTGTAGTCCCAATATCTTTTAGCTCAATACTTCTTTGTTCAGGAGAGGGGTACGAGCCAGAGACCTTCGAATGAACACCCACGTGGTGCCAGAACACTTTGTCTGGTACAAAGTTCATTCGCAGAAGACCCCTGTATCTTAATCTTCTGAATATTGCCACTGCAACCTTGAGCCTAACACAGTCCAGCCCACTATCAGGTTCTTCTGACTCATCTGCTTTGCTGAATTTGTTGCTGTTTATTTTACCGCTGGAGTCAAGTATGGTACCACAATGGCAAGTGTGTCTCACCGCCCTGGCAATCATTGCGGGAGGGTACCATGTACAGTGGCATCCATCACATCATTTGCCAGCTGAGATTCCCAGTCTTACGTTTCTTACGTTTCTTTTGTCGGAGGCTTTGCGGATCTTGGTTGAAAAGGGCAAGGGCGACTCCCTCCTTGACGTCCTTTCAGGTCTCACCGCCTTTCTCCTCCATTTGAACTGCTGTCCTGGAATAGCTGCTTCCTTGTGCATTCGGCCTTGCTCAAAGTGTGCTCTTGTGCTCTGCCTTTTATCCCAGCGGGGAAGAGAAAGGGCAGTCAGGTGTATGTAGTTGTTGACAATTGTCTGACCCTTGTGTTGGGACATGTCAGGTAAACGGCTCTGGTATTAGTCTGTTGTCCCTCACAGTCTAAGTAAGTGTTCATGATGGAAAAGGGAGGGTTGAGTTTGTAAGTATCCTACTGGCAGAAGGGGGAAAAGGTGTCTTAAGGAAGGGATATCGCATCTTACCCTTCGATGTCCACTTCCACTCCCCGAAGACCCCCCCACCCCCCATGCAGGTGATCCTCCCGCACTGGTCCAACCGCATGAACTGGATCCAACAGCAATGGCTGTGTCTTGGCCACCTGGATGACGGATCCCCAGGGACTAGCAGGTGAGACAACTTCAGGTTTACCACACCGGCGACAGCAATAATGGACTTTATCAACCCAGTAAATTAGGCAATTGCATGGTTTGCTGAAGATTTGCATTATGTCTGCAACTTCCTGTTAACATGGCCAGAAATAAAGTTGACAATTGTACATCATTGATGATTATTACAAGAGAAGAACAGAAATCAGGAGGAGGCAAAGTTAGTTCAGAAAATATTGTCAAAATTCTCCAGAAAAGGAGCAGTCTTAACAAGTGGTGAACATGTGACAACACAAGAGTTACAGCCTATAGATCAAAGTTGGTAAAATGTTTGGCCACGAGATCGAGTGAATGGTCCTTGAGGAGGACGAGTTAGATTTCAAAACCCCCAAGCAGGAGAAGGATTTAATGGAGGACAGCCGCAGCAATGACATATTGCCCGAATGTGTAGAAGTAGCGGGAACATGCAGCAGAATAGGCAAGCTCCATGAGGGGAGGTGGGCTACTCTCCACAGTACAATAAAGTGCCACAAGAATATTATGCCCAAGATTATGCACAGAATCAGACCTGTGTGCCACAAATACAGCAAGCTCGGCAAGTTCCATTGCAAGCACAATCGCCACAAGGGCAACCACAGCAAGCGTCTACACAAACACAAGTACAGATCCAGCAAGCACAGACACAAAAGCAATGGTACCACAATGAAATGTGAATACAGGAGTCCCACAAGCACCCACACCTAGGATAGGTAGTGTTACTGAGGTAGGAGGAAATCCTTTCATGGTTACAGGGATGAATGTATATCCACAATAGGAAAGCCGGCAGGGTGACCTGATGTGTTCAGCACTATCACTGACACCAGACCCCAAGAGGTACCAAGGGTCAGGGTAATGATAGGAAGCAAGACATTTTCGCCATGGACACTGTAGCGACTTGTTCCTGTGTTCGAGAGGGGAAGTGCCCAATGTTTGGTATTGCTATGAATGCACAGGGATTCTCTTGGGCTATGAGTTTTGTTCCTTTTACTGACGAGTTACCAATTTATATAGTAGAACATGACATGTCTATGCCACTATTGTTTTCTCAGCAGACACCAGTTAGCATATTAGGATATGATTTGATGACAACACTTAATATGATGATATATTTTATTGACAAAGAGATAGTGTGTTCCACTCAGGGATACATTACATTAATGTAAGAGAGTTTATATTAGCATTTACAGGCCAAAAGGCATTATGAGGAGTTTTTAGACCCAGAAGTATTTTTATATGGAGCAAATGTTTTGTCAACACGGCTTCCTAGACTGGTAGGTAAAATATTGAGAATACCAGACACATTTTCATTTATACCATAAATACCTATGGATGACGAAGGAGGACAAATTGTCCCTCTAGAACTAGAGGCAGCAGTGGTCAGAGAGGGAAGGGCGGTTGTCCATAGGACAGATGATGAGGGAAGAGGATGGAGAGCAGTTATATCTCTTGGGGAAGGATATTTACTAACATACTTGACAGAGATGATTATTCAGATGATGAATTAGTAGTTTTCATAAGTCTCACTTTCTGGATTAAAGTAGAGAATAGACAAATAATGCAGAGAATGGCACTGGCAAGAAAGAAACCATCATTGTTCCAGGAAGATTTAGAAAAGGTACCAATAATTTTATGGACCAGCATTCCATATGACATGGGCCAATTGAGTGAAGCAGTCACAGTTAAAATTAAGCTCAAGCCACGAGCAAAGCAGTCACCCATGTCCAGAGAAGCAGGTGAAGGTCTATTTGAAACCACTTCTACATTAGTACAGCTTGGAATATTGGTGCTATCATAATCCCCATGTAACACGGCTGTCCGCCCAGTGAAGAAATCCACAGGGTGGTTGCGGAGATTTATTCAGGATAAACAATATAGTTGAAGCAGAGTTTCCTCTGGTTCTGTATCCAGCTACGAGATTATGCACTATTCCAGCCACAGCCAAGTGTTTTACTGTAATAGGTATAAAGAATGCCTTTTTCTCAATACCCCTTCATGAGGACTCACAAGATGACTTCATTTTCATGTAGAAACCAGCGCTGTAAACACATGAGTCTGACTCAGGGGTACTGTGAGTCTCACTTGAACTTTAATAGGGTCCTCCAGATGGATCTTGGTAACTTACAACTCAAGAGCACAATAATTCAGTATGCAGTTGACATTTTGGTGTGTAGCGAGACAGAAGAAAAGTGCAGAAAAGACTCAGTTCAACTAATGACCTTACTAGCAGAGAAAGGATATAAAGTATACAAAGATAAATTACAATATTAGGACAGCTAATCTCTCAAGAAGGGAAGAAATTGCCACTAGAGCGATAGAAGCAATCATGTAGACTCCCAAACCAGAGACAGTGAGGGAAATGCAACCATTGTTAGACCTATGTATCTACTGCAGGTCCTGGGTGTTTGATTACAGCACATTTTTAAAAAACGCAAGGAAGCATAGGTAGGCAAAAGTAAGATAAAATGGACAGATGAGATGACTAAATGATTTGAATAATTAAAAAGGTGACCTGTACAGCCCCTGAGTTAGGAATTCAGACCATAATGAAGAGTTTTACTTATTCTCACATTCAAATGGAGAAGTAATGAGAGCAGTCCTCACACAGCAGACGACATTAGGACATGGACATAAACCATTAGTTTACTATTGTGGGATTTTAGACCTAGTAATGAAATCACATTATCCTTGCGAACAAGCGTTAGATGCTGCTGCTTTCGCAATTGAACAACCGCACAGTGCTCAAAGACGTTATTTGTCAAACATTCCTTATTTGTCATTTTTGAGAAGCCCAAATGTTCATTGACTACACAAAGAGCATCAGGGCATGAGGTAATGATTTAGAACACAGCAATCAAAATTGTTAGATTTAGAGTGGCGGTCCTGCAACATTCATATCAGATACAGTGAGAAAGTAGGACTATGTACACAATTGCACAACGTATACTTAATTCTATGAGATATTCCCCATGTTAGAGAAAATGCCCTTGGAGGCGGTAAACATTTTATTCATTGGCATTTAGGTTTAGAGACCAATCTATCGAAGTCCTTCCTTTTAGCGGAATCAGACTCGGAAAAGTCAGATAACTTTTAAACTATATTCGAAGGAGTGGAGACCTGCCTCATTTCCGATTAAGAACAAAATACAGAAGGAACTCTTACCCCACCAGAATAAATGGCCCACCTAGCAGCTGTCATGGCCCAGTTGGCTACCCATCAATTCCAGGCAGAAGCTAGGCTCCAAGAAAACTTGATGAACTTGGTTGAATTACAAGGAGGATCCTTGCTACTGCAAGGGATATTTCAACTATATCTAGAGGGCCAAGATCTATGGAATGTTGAATGATTAGCAGAGCGATTGAGATGGGAAGAAGAACATCTACATTTCTTTTATTTAGGACAGCTGTTGAAAGGTGACCTACAGACTGCCTACAAGCTACTTAATCATGCCGAGGTAGCCACCTTTATATCTTAAAATAAGGGCTGTTGAAAAGAGTAGGCCAAACCTGTAACTTCTATCAGCACAAATTAAGGGCAATTAGATTAAATCTGGGAGAACCCCCCTTGAAATGGGTGAACAAATTAAAAATACAATTGCAATTTTGATTAATGCCACAACAATGGCGGAATTGGTAAACATTATTACTTCAGATAAACTCACCAATTCTTTACCATCTTTTTTGCAAAAAGCAGTGTTACAACTAAATTGACCTACCCTAGCCATGGCCATTGTGACTGCCCAAAACGACTCTGATGCAGCCAAACACTTTCACTCGGTACAGCGAGGTGAGGAACGGAAAGCTCACAAACCTACTCACCAACCCCAACCCCAGGTAATAGATGAGGGACCAGGATCATATAAGATCAGGGAATGGCTAGCAAAGGAAAGAATGGAAGTTAAAAGACCTTACTCTAGAAGTAGAGTGGAAAGTAAAAGCGAAGAACCTAAAGTAAGCACACCACCACCTCCTATCTACTTTTAATGTAGAAAAACTGGTCCTTTGGCCAGACACTGTCTGTAAAATGTAAAAGACGAACCTATGGAAATAAGCTGTCAAAAAGCAGAAGAATGGGAAGAACCCGAAGAAGATCAGGCAACCTTCAGCATATGATTATGGCAGTCCTCTGCTGACTTCACATATGGAAAGGCCTGAGTAAATGGGAAACCAGTGAAAGGATTAATTGCCTTTGCACAATGGAATAACAAAATATACCCCAAAATACCTCTGTACATTAACATCAGAAGCGAGTCATGTCTGAAAGAGGTCATTTTGGGACAAGACTTCCCTACATTCTCCCCTCTTTTTCAGGATTCCCCAACTTCCCATATGGAATTTTCACCCCAAACTTACTGGCTCTCTAATTACTATGCACAAGACTCTCCAATATGGGGTT
Source organism: Ambystoma mexicanum (assembly GCF_040938575.1). Taxonomy (NCBI): domain Eukaryota; kingdom Metazoa; phylum Chordata; class Amphibia; order Caudata; family Ambystomatidae; genus Ambystoma; species Ambystoma mexicanum. Next base: position 14,689,413 of record NC_090936.1, on the reverse strand, counting down.
GGAATGAGCAGAACACCATGAACCTCCCACAACACATGAGGAGCCCATAAATCCAGGTTCAACCCCTCCTGGGACCAGTTTGTTGAATACTTTTGAAAGACAAATAAAAACACCTTGCTTCTGCCTGCACAGATAAAAAATCAAATAAAAAAAAAAAGAAAAACACTTGTGGAATATGCGAGAGTCCCTGAATATATCTTATTCTTGTTCTTTCCCAGGTCTTAAAATTGAAGTGCCTGACCAAGACCAATTATATCCACCTTGGTAGTGCAAGGGTGTGTGTGAAAAACTTGAAGGTGTCTCACCCGCTATTTTGCAGGGATCTTTCATCCAGGACACGGGCCATCGCTTTTGGATCCAGTTCCTGGCAAAGGACCAATGCGGGAGGATCACGTGCGTCAGGGTTCCTCGGGGGAGTAGAAGTGGGACACCAGGTGGCGAGATGTGGTTTCCCCTTCCCTGTAACTTCCTTACCCCACCCTACCAGGTAAGAATCTTACAAACTCAACCCCCTTTCCCAACACTAACACTTTCTCACGGACAGCTCATTGTGAGAGAAAACAGACTAATAACCAAGCCATATACGTGGCATGTCCAAATAGAATGGCCATGAAATCCCTGATCATTACACACACGCCTGACTTCAATCACACTTCCCCCACACGGATAAAAGGCAGAGCACGAAAACACACTCTGATCAAGGCAAAACACACCAGGAAGCAGCGGTTCCAAGATTCCAGTTTAATACAAGGCAAAAGTTGGCAAAACCAAAATGGATTACAAGGAGGGAAGTGCCCTTCACCTTTTCAAGGAAAGATCATTACTTTCAGGACCTTCGAGAATAGGAAACTTAAGACCAGGAATTGAGGCTGAAGAACGCTTTCATTGTATGTCAGTGGTACCTGGCGGCTCTCCTGCGTCTATAGTCAAGGTGGGGAGAATCATGTGCCGCCTTAGTACTGTCCTTGGCTTCTACAACAAAGCAACGCCAGTGAAGTCAGCATAGCCAGTGAGTTGGGGAGACTGATCCCAGACTGGTCTGTGTTGAAGCCAAGGTTCAAAGCGGAAACTTTGTATAATGAAAACTGAAGAACAGTATATGAAGCATATGGGGCAAGCAACGCAAATCCAATGAATACGCGCATGAGTGATTGAACTTTGAAGCCAAGATACGATACCATAAACAGAGTGGTCAGGCACCATGTGGGTGCTTATTCAAAAGTCTCTGTTCGGTATCCAGGTGAAAGGTGGTAAATGTGAAGAGTGATAAAGAAATCTGTAAATAGAAGAGGTCCTACAACCGGTCAAGTAAAAGCCCTGTGCACAAAATCCAATGTATTCGATAGTTGTTGAGATTGTATAGAAAGTTGTTCCAAGACCAGCTGAGGGAAGCCATCTAAACGCGTTTGGGTTAAAGTTATGAACATTGTGTTGAAAGGCAACTGAGCCTGACCAAGGGGGATCTGAGCCCGACTAAGCAGGGTCTTGGGTGAACTGTGAGCCACCCGAGAAAGAATACCCTATAAGGGATTAGCTGTATCAATAACATACAAAAATTATGGTGAAAGGATCTGAGCCCGGCAAAAGGGGGATCCAAGGTGAATAACGAATCGCCAAAGAACTTGAGTACTGTGAAAATCTGAAATAGAAAAAAAGAACTTGTTTGTTTGTTTGCTGCATCCGGCCCACTGGATCAAGAGACTTTGAAAGGAAAAGAGACTTGAGCATGGAAGTTCCTGATGCTAATGATTGAACTGGAACTTATGGTTCTTTAACAATGGATGGGGTTCACAGAATAACTCTGAGTCCAAATAATCGAACCAACTCAGGAAGATGGCAAAGGTTGCTGTTTTAGTAACAATTAACTGAAACAGGGAGGTTACAGTGGACATCCGCTCAGTTCCCAACATATTTCTCAAAAACACATACACTTTCTACGAAAAATATGTCAGAAGTGACGTCAAACTACATGGCAAAATAAGAAAAACGTACAGCAGAATATAATTATTATAATACCACTAATTACCGCCCTATTACTACGGTACCGTTTCTTCTCAAGATTCTGGACAAAGCCGCATACAACCAAATTCAAAAGCATTTAGAACTACACAATCTCTTAGGAGAGAGACAATCGGGCCTCCGTCCCCTACATGGAACAGAAACTGCCCTCATTGATTTGAAATCCCAAATTGACGAGCTGAGAGACAAAGGGAGAATAGTACTCTTGCTACTCCTGGACCTCTGAGCTGCCTTCGATTTGGTGGATCATAAAGTCCTCTGCAGCCACCTGGATTCTGCCGCCCATTTCTCCCCGGAAGCCATTAGATGGATAGAGTTATTCCTGAGTGAAAGAACGATGAGTCTTCTCTCCCTCAGCAGCGGCAGATCCTACCCCCATCTCTTGCGGTGTCCCCCAGGGCTCCTGTGTCTCCCCAACTCTATACAATATCTTCACCAAGCCCTTGTTTGATGATTTGGACCATCCTGGTATCACCTACACTAACTATGCAAATGATACACAGATCCTCCTCCCGCTTTCTGGGGATCATGTGAAAGACACAGATTTGGTGAACAAGGTATATCTTATCATCCAGGCATGGATGGCCACTCATGGCCTATGTCTGAATGATGATAAGACAGAGTTGATTATCATGGGCACCCAAGCTAATATCAAAAAACTAGGCCAGGAATTCTCCTCATTCAACATAGATGGGAATATCATCTGAGTGTCCAAGGATGTAAAAACCCTGGGATTCTATCCTGATTCCACCCTATCACTTGATAAACAGTTAAAATCCCTTGCTTCCGCCACGGCCTACACGTGCAAACTGATAAGAGCCAGTGAACCATTCCTCTCCAATAAGAGCTGCTTAATCCTGGCTAGAGCCTTAATACTCTCCAGAATTGATTATTGCAACACACTATACTCCGGAGCCAATAAAACAATAACTCAAAGACTTCAAATATTACAAAATAATGCCCTAAGAGCAGCACTAGGCATAAACAAACGATCCCATATATCTGCCGCTAGATGCCATCACAATTGGTTGACCACGGACAACAAAATAAAACTCAAAATGTTATCCCTGACCCACAAGGCCCTCAATAATTCCGCCCCCAGATACCTGATTGACAAATTCCACAGGAGAACCTCTCTCAGACCGACTAGAGCTGTCAATTCTAATTGCTTGACAATACCAAACTTTAGACTCACCACGATCGGTGGAAATAGCTTCCCGGTAAAGGCTGCAAAAACCTGGAACTCACTGCCACAAGACTTGAGAATGGACTTGCCCTACCCCCGTTTCAGACAAAATGTCATTCAACTTCCCACTTCGACTGACCTTAGCTGACCTGCGTCGCATTAATTCTTTACATCTGCAACTCTGATTGACCCTTTCTGGAACATTGTACTTTTTGTAATTATTTGTGTTCTAAAGACCTTTTATTGTACTTGGTACTGTATGCTATGCTATGTTGTAACCATGTAAGTTTTGCATTTCCTTGCCACTGCGCCCTGCTACCCCTGGGTCTGGCGCGCATAAAAAGTAAATAAAACAAACAAACAAACAAACAAACAATTGGTTCAAGGGGAACATCTAAGTATACTTTTTATAAGGACTGGAATTGTGATTGGCTGTCTAATGTGAGGTGGACAGCTTATGTACACTGAAAGAATATCCAGAGGACTGACTTTAATAAATCTGATATAATAATTATAAATGACAATCATGTATGAATCATCACTGAAGAGTACAATTAGGTTACTGGTAAAATTACATTTAAAACAGTGAAGATGACAGTACTTATTTCTACACTGCACAATTCAATCATTCATTCAGCAAATATCCTCATACACACATACACATACAATAGTGCTTTTATGTAGATTTTGGATAATATTCAAATGACAACATGAAAAAATACATTTTTGACAGATTTTTAATATGTTGTCAAGCTTTGGAATGGATTTTAATGATGGTTATAATTTGCTTGACCGTTTATCAAATCCTTTTTGAAGTTCAATAAACACCCTTGAACTGTGGTCACTTGTGTCTGTCTTACTGTTGATACCATGCCTTCATTACAGGGCCACCCTTGAGTCATCATTGGCTCTGTTCATGGAGCCGTGTTCCCGTATCTCCTGATACTACCGCCTCGGCCTTGCTTTGAGGTAGCTTGGTTAAGTTCAACGTGAGCCAACGTCCATTTTCCCATTATGGCTGTCCTTGCCACTTTACATGCTCCTCTATAGCAAGCTTCTATATGTTTTCTTTCTACCTTGCATTACTGCATATTTATAGGTATTGATCAGTAAGTTACTTCATATTCTTTTTTCCATGATTACTTTAGCATTAGGTACATGTTTCTCTTGGTGCTTCAGTTACATTGTTACTCCTAAGTACTTTCATATTGTTTCAACATAGGTTCATATATCTTCTTCATGACATCACTCTGTCCTAGTTAGTATTCACTTTAACGTACATCCATAATGTCCATAGATGCATTCTGACATCCTGGCATGCAACATCCTTCCACGTGGCATCGTTCCACACTTTCTGCGCAAGTTTACCTTCTGTATGGTGGTCATTGCATAACATCTCTCATACACTTGATGTGGTATGGGCACAATACAAGGTGTTCCATTTACTGCTTTTCTCTGACTATTCCAGTATGACTGTGGTGAGGGGGCAGGAGCTAATGAGAAAGCGACTACCTGATCCTCTACCATCTGGTCTCGACATTCTTGACCGGCCTATCAGCCTACCACTCCTCATTCGTGGTTGCACCACCAGATGAGATGGGGGCTTTGCAGTCTCGGCTTCTCAGTTGGGTAGAATGCCAACTCTTAAGTGTTCAGCTTACTGCTTGTCTGACTTACTCGCTGCCACTGAGTACACGGCCCAACGTTATTCAATGCCTCCAGGATATCAATAATGTAGAGGCTCGCCTCTGCGTAGCACTTCCCTTTCCTCGTAAGAGTTTCCTCGCTTCTACACATCACAGGGATAAACAGAATGATGTCCTTCTTCACTGATCATGACGTGGCTGTGTTCCGCATTGCCTCTAGCCAATACATGAGAAGAAAGATCTTTGTGAAATATAGTAATTGTAGGAGATATTAAACTCCTTTCCACAGCCATATTTGCAGACAAGGTGGTTTTGACTGGGAGTTTTGCAGTGGAATGGGAATCCTTTGACCTGAGAGGGGAGTCACTCCCATTGACATCCCACTTGCTCAAACCTCTAGGCTGTGTCTTGCGTAGCAGGCTCACCTACCTAGCCTCACATGTGGTGGCTTCCCTATGGGGAGAAGAGTGGTCACACATTTGCCAATCAGAGCAACCCTTTTATCTCTCGAAGCAGAACTTTAAAGAATGTTACTCTGGAGGAGTTTGGTATAGCTGGAAGCTTTCTAGGCTCTGGATTAGGTCAACCACCTGAAATGGATGTGTTTTCAAGGGCGCAGGGAGGCAGAATGCCGAGTGTGGATGTGTACCTATTTTCAGGCTGCTGGTTTGGAAACAAGGTGCCCGTATCAGGGTAATTTTGGAGGGTGGAGAAAGGCAAGAAGCCTTGAATTGTTGCCTGTGTTGAGCAATGGTCAGAGAGAGGATGTGTGTTTTCTGGCGTGTCAGGCAGGAAATATGACTATTGCTGGTAGGTTGTGGGGGGATAGGACATCAGATATTGTGTATTTTGGAGGGGTGGTCAGAAATCAGGGTGCCAAGTATGAGGATGATTAGGGTGGCACTGGTGTTGGGGTGCTAAACCCTGCCTGCCACTAGTAGATGCGGGCACGCCGGTCTCTGCCTTATTCCAATGAAGCCCTTCTAGACGAGCACAGAAACACTGCCCTATGTTCCTCTTCCCAGGCATTTGTTGTGTCACACTCCATAAGTATTGTGAAGCACACATTGCTCACATTCAAGTGTATGTTCTATGACGCACACGTCCCAAGTATACCCTGACACTAGAACTCATGCTTATTTCTTGGTAGCACATTGTAATGTGACAGAAACGTGGGGTCGCATCAATGCTGCATCACAACAAAGCAAGTTTCTGCCCTAGAGTGGAGACATGGTTGAAGGTAGGCATGAGGAGGAGGATGTGTAGGTAGGTGCTGGGAAATGTACATTTACTGTGCAAAGACTCTGGGCCTCATTATGACCCTGGCGGTCCGGAAACAACGGTGCTGGTAAATATGCCGCCACTGTTGTTTCCGGACCAGCTGATTCCCAGTTCTGCAGGCGGGAGGTGTAGTAACGCCACCTGCTTGAGGGCGGAAATGGAAACACAGGCTCCGTCATAGACTGGACTGGTGTTTCCATTGTCCTCATCACCATGGAGTACTATGGGACTCCATGGGAATGGGAATTTTTGGAATTCCGCCTCTGGAATTACCAGGTCACCGGGGTTGTAATGCCCCAGTGTTTCCAGCAATCACGAAGGTGGAATCGTATTTCGGGTCCGGCGGCAGTCTGCCGGTTTTTTCGGCACGGCTACCGCCCGACTCGTAATGAGGACCAATGTCATTAAAATTACATATAATGAGGCATGTATTAAGAGCAAAGCTTTAAGGAAGTTGGATGTCACATTAAATTGCTGTACCTCGACAGTCGCCACATAGCAAGAGACTTTAGAAACAGTGCCAGAGTTAAGGCACCTGAATTAGAATCATTTAAAGAAGGCTGTGGGGTGAACTGTACCACAATCTGCGTTAAACTTGTCTGGCGTGTCTCTCAAGAGAGCTGCTCAATCTCCTGTTGCAGAGGAGGTAAAACATAGATATCAACATGCCCCATTCCTTTCAAGAGATGCCAGTTCAGTCTTGTGATTTATCTTTTCATGTTGGGACTTGTAGTCCTAGAATCCCCCAGGACTACACATCCCAGATATAAAATGAAAACTACAGCAATGGATTCGCATCTCTCAAGTGGGGTCATGCATGTGGCCATGTTTGGGACTAATTCTACTGCAGTTTGAGAGATTTCTGATCCGGGTCTATTCCTTCTGAAGACTTGTGAATCTAATCAAATGCAAAAGGAATGGGTATCCAGTGAAAATGTTGCCAACAGAAATGCAGTCAGTGAAAATAGTGCCATGAAAATTACTCTGCAGTGAAAAAGTCAACAAGCATAATGTAGTGAAACAAATCCAGCTGAAAAGTAGTCAAAAATGCAGTGCTGCTAGCGTAAGTGCTTCGGGTAAGGGGGGATTAGTGGGCATCTGATTGCCTATTTTAGGGCTAGTATAGGGGTTACTGTCAGAGTAAACATTTTAGACAGAATTGGGTTACGGCACAGGTGGTTGTGGGAGGTCTAATAATGTTGGGGTTTGGTTAGTGGTTAGGGGACATTAAGTGTCAGGGTTAGTGTTAGGCTAGGGGTTAGGCTAGGGGTTAGGCTAGGGCTAATGAGGAAATATGTGGGTAAGAGTTAGGGATGGGGAAGTTTGCAAAGGCTGGTGACATCTGCATGGGATGGGCTTTAGGGCAAACCTTGGGGGTGAGGGTAGAGTGAGCATCAGGGTAAGGCTACGGTTAAGAGGATAGCATGAGTTTGGGTCAGGGCGTGGGCATTTGGGGAGCGCTGGTGACGAGGTTGGATTTAGCTTCTTTTTCAGTTTCTTTGGTGTTTTGTATTGAGTGACATGCACATAAAATGCTCTCGTGCAGTGAAGGGTTTGTGGTGGGTAAAGGGTTCAGGGCAAAGTGAGGGTTGATGTAAGAGTTAGGGTAAGGTTTCGGAATGAAGTTTGAGTGAATATTGAGTTTTTACTGGTTTCGGTCATTGCTACGGTCACAGCCTTGATCTTTTGTGTGCTTAAACACAGCCTTATTTGACAACATTATCACTGGCAACGTCTTCACACTTTGCATTGCTTGCAGTGAATGACTACATTTTTTAACACTACTTTTTCACATGACTACATTTTCCTGGGGACACTTTCCCATGCAAACAAGACACGCACACAGGTCCGGTGATGCAGCCAAGTTCCTAACCTACAAGGCAGAGAGTTCATGTCTAAGCTATGACGTGTGCAGGTAACCCTATGATTATCTTTGATTCTGAAGTGCTGGGCTCCTGCCAGCCCACGTCCGATTCGTGGCTGAGCTGTAACACACAGGAGGCAGTCACTCCTTGAGGCAAACGGAAGACTGTGTGTAATTGCAGGTGTCCTTATCGGGTGCGGAACAGAAGCGCCATCTTTGAAGTCTGTAGGCCACCCAGGACTATGAACCGAGCATCACATGGTTGCAAACTATGGGGTTTGCAGGATGTAACATCGGGCAGATGTAGTGTTGCCGTGAAGCACGATAATACACAGCTTTAAAACCTGTCCTGAATCGCATCCGGTAGGCCTTCTCACAGAGTCTGCCATTGTTAATAGTCTTCTGTTTCTTGCTCCATGAATGTAGGCCGTCGTCCATTTCATGCAGGTCAGTTGACAGAAAAGTGCAATTATGTCACCGCGAAAAACGTCCAATTTGTCAACTGTCAGGAAGTCATCAAATATCAAAGCAGCTTTCTTACTCAACAAACGGCTGGTGTTGACTAAAGGTCGGGAAAGGTCACTCAATGAAAACAAAGTTAAAACAGTACAGTGGCAATGGTGTTGAAAGTTGGCGAAGTGGAGTGTTTTGATTCTGCAAAGTGGCCCCAGGTCATTCCTATTGCAGATTGCATGCTGGGACTTGTAGTTTTATTTTCCCCATTGCAAATATGGACGTAGCAAAGTCCAAGCTTGTAATATTGATAAACCTTGCTGGTTAAAGGTGTTCCACGTGACTTCGGACACCTGGCAGCTGTGAGTGTATTAGCAATTATAAACTGTCCTCTATTTTTTTCCCCAACTTTTTTATGGAAATTCTTTTTTGTGGAGAGAAATTTTACTTTCGGGGATTTTCCCCAAAATGATGGGGTGCATTTACGTGTATGCAATGTGCCCTGCACTTACTGATGTCGCATGTATTTTCCCCTGTTTAATACCTGCTCCTGGCAGAGTGTCCAGCAATGGTCATAGAACTGGGCTGAGCTGTGTCTGCCGCCATGACTACAATTTGAGTGACTACCATACTGCCAACCAGACCGTTGATCTGAGAATGTGGCACCTTCTAGCTCACCTTTCCAATATACCGGCTGTGTGTAACCTGATGGTCACCAGTGTTAATACCGGGGGTCCCAGCATACGCTGCCCCTCTGGCATCAAGACTATGGACACCACTGAGAGGGTTAAAATTAAACCAAATCATTGTGTAGGGTTGTAAGGCTGCATATCCTGTTACGTGTCCTTATTATTGTGATTGTTATTATTTAATTCATATTGTCCAATGATCTTCCTGGGAGTGAGGACTCATCCCCACAGCCCCCCATCGTCATGGCATTCTAAATACAGAAGACCCTGTTGAGCTACTGGGAGAGCAGCAGGCTACAGAAGGGGGCTGTGCGACCTTCGGGTTCAGGATCACAGCTGGTGTTTTGAGGGGAATGGAGCAAGGACCTACTCAGCTTTGGTTTTCTCTGAATTGAATTTTCTAACATGGACTCCAAACTTTCCCAACGATCTGGAAGGGCACTTTCCTGTCATTCATGTCCCCTTCAACCTCATGGAATGTGCTTGTTTGTGGAATGTGCCATCTTTGAAATGCACATTCTGGGGTCTTCATTGTGGATTGTTGGGGTTATGTCAAGAATGATGTTAAATGTGACGGACTATGTCAATATAAGAGTGGGCACAGCTTGTTGCTATGGTCCTTTGACAGGTTGCCCCAATAGGTTGTGTTGGGGCCACTAAGCCATGGCCTTCAGCCCTGTTCAGTTTCCATATTGCACCGTTCACTTCCATAAAGTAATCCAGGAGCCACGGTGTCCGGCTACGTTCCCAATATCTCACGGTGTCCTCTTTCACCCTTCCCACCTGTAGCCTGATGCCCTTTCCACCTTTTTCCCCCCTCCTCCTCTTTCTGTTATAACCCCTGTTATTTTGCACAGTGCAGTCTCTCTGCTGCCAAGCACCATGGGAGATAGAGCACCCCATTCTCCGTCAAATATTTTAACTACTACTGTATGGAATGACCCCAGACCACTCGCGTAAATCGAGTCAACACCTTGTGCCCAAGTTGTTTTGCACCTGGTCCAATTCCTTCCAGCGGTTTTTGCAGTGCCCTGGGCAGACATTTTGACTTTTTCCTCTAGGGGATTGGGAGTAGGCTGAAAACAGCATCTTTTTGCTTTCTAAATAACTTTTTCATTTTTTAACGAATCCAAATCTTTCTCAAAATGATCAGGGGGCATTTAGGGGGGGAATGACAAACATTTTGTTTGCAAAATATCAGCCAAATCCGTCATGCAAGCCAATGCATAATAGCAATGCAATTAATTTTGAGGTTGCTTCCCATTACGTGTTTATTCTTTTTTTCAAAATTCATTAAGCAACATTTTCTGCCTCGGATCAGTTTCATTGCCAGGTTAATGGTCTTTTCATATTATGCACGGTATTAGTTCAGCTGTGTTTTCTAGGCCCCTGCTCCTTTCCGTGGAGTTCATTTACCGGGCGAGCACATGTTACCTTCAACATTATAGTCTAGGTTCAATCTACTGCCATGTCCACGCTTTCCTCTCCTTCATCATTTAGTCTGTCAGACTCCCAGTGAATTTGCCTGCATGTTAATAAATCATTTGATGCTAGGCAGGTACAGTCTGTACTTGAGCAGTGTTTACAAGCCACATGTGTGCCACTGTTACTATACAGTTGTCAAGGTGAAGAAAAAAAAAATGTGAAATATAATTTTACTTTTAACCACTGTGTTTTATTGCCAAAGGTGGCTTTCTGTTTTCCGTGTCTTCTTTTTTTTTAATTTTTATTTTATAAAAGCAAGTTCCTTTAGCACGTCAGCGGTTTGTTAACTTAAACAGTGAGTAGGTTCTAAATTAAAAAGCAACTGGCGAATTGCTCCGAAATCTGCGTTCCACGACGCACTTGCCTTCCCGCTTCCCGCCACTGCTTAATGGCCGACTTGAGAAATGTTCTCTCTTGAGCTTCGGCTGTAAACTTAAACAGGGGTCCGCGCTGCAATGGATGCAGGCGCAAGCCTGAAATGGGCACTTTTTCTTTTTGCAGCTTCTGAAGTGAAAAGAGGTAACGGGGGTTTACGGGAAGATTTTGGAGCAAGAGAGATCTTGTGCAAGCTGGGTTTGCAGTGCTAGTGCATCATAGCGCTGTTCCAGGTTTAAATGGTATTAGTGTTTTTAGGGTCTTGTAAACCCCAAAGAGAAGCGCCACGTCTGATTGCTGCAGTGTTTTTGCTCTCACTCAAAACACGTTGTGATGTAGGCCAGGGTAAGTTTGTTTCAAACACCCTTAACCTGTCACACAAGGCGCACAAACATGTGCAAAACATTTGCTCTTTCCCTCAAAGCATTTTGCATAATAGGGAACTGAGCAAATAGATGTTTTAGTTGTTAGAGCAAATATGGAAAGGGCGCAACTGTGCTTCTTTTTTTCTGCTCCAGAGTAAACATTCCATAATATGGTACCAATATGTGGACACAATTGCCACAGAGTGCAACTTAAAATTCAAAAATGCACTGTGCTGATGCAACACAATATCTAAGTGCACAGGTTCAAAAGCGATCGACACAGAAGTGTACTAAAATCTGAGCTAGGAAAGTGCACACCGGCTAACACACATGTGCTAAACTCACAAGGAAGTTGAAGACACATGCACACGTAGTTACGACCAATATGAGATGTCCCATCTTCCTGAGGGCCTTCAGACTTCTGTGAAGTTGACACAAAACAAGGTGAAGACGTTAACTGCCCCATAAAACCACAGACATGCCCCCCACACCCCAAAAAAAATGGCAAAGCACCCTGAGGTCAAACTTTTCGCCACATGATTCAAGAGTCCCACGGATTCAGACACAAACATTAACTGTGAAGAGGTTGTAAAGTGCTAACTCGCCCACCACCTGCCACAAGACAAACACTGTGGCCCCCGCAGCAAAGGGATTCGATTTCAAGAAAGCCTGGGGGGCACAAAGGAAGCTCAGAGCACAGATGCTACACTCATGTCCGCGCCGTGCCCCCGGTGTCATCACTCAGACCCTTAAGAGTGGGCAGAGTACGTGGTCATCAGCTTTGCCGAAGACATGGCCAACACAGATGCACTGTGCGTCTCCGCAAGCACGTCCCGAAGAACCACACGCCATGCCAAGGAAGGCGGTGGGGGCCCCACCAGGTCTGCATCAATAATAGAAAGTAGTTCAATTCTGCTGTCGTGGAAGCACAGATCAGCAAAAGCCCCATAGAAAAACCTCCGAGTCTGTCATAGCTCGGTGTGGCTGCTAATCCAAGGTGTAAAGTGAATGCTGATGTTCTCAACCACAGCCCACAAAAATACCTGTAGCAACTGTTTGCGGCCTTCAACCCTTTGTTAATTGCATTACTGTTAAATTGAATTTGAGTAACACATTTTAATCAAGGGAAAATGTATGGCCAATCGGAAAACGGTCCCCGACAGCACACTACAGCACCGGCCAAATGATGCATAGAAACATGCAAGAGTCTCAGTGATTCGGCAGATTCCTGTGGATCCCAATAACGATCCATTTCCTTTACAGGTGAATGCCCTGTTTGGACACTTTGCTGACAGCCCTGATATGAAGGGTTATTTACAACGCACTTAATACCCAGAGGTTTCTAAGCACTGACCCGGGGATCGAACCTGTGTTGCTCCGTGTCATCTTGCTTCCAAGGCGAGCACGTTGCTGCCGAGCTATCCTCCCACGAACCTGCTGTCTAGTTATCAGACTGGGGAACACATGTCCAACCTGTGAGTTATTGCTCATAGATATGGAGAGTCTTTCTCTATTCCTTCTCACATCCTAGTTTACTCACTTCATGTGGGCATTCTGTATCATCTCCTATATGCCAACAATGCAACTTTCAGTTTGCGCTATTCTCCTAAATATGTTTTTTTTTTGTTGCTCCCTCAAAACCTAAAGTGGTGGCTCAGATGTTTCTAACACACTGCACAGCATGTGGTTATATTTTCACCAACAGACCCCATGAATTCCTGAAAGTCAACCGATCCGAAGTGATTGGTCTTTCGGTGGCCATGAAGAGCGAGGCATGTCCACTTATTTTTGAATGCTCACATAACTAGTACTGCTAGGCCTTCTATCGTGAATGAAAAAATGTATAGGTAGGTTAAAGGATAGTTACGGGACTTTTTTTTTATTGTCCCTACGGTTTGGCCATGTGTTTTTAAGCATAAATCGGTAGATCGTAGAAAACTTTCCTATGGACCTTACCCGACTTTTCGTCCATTAACGCACTCGAAATCAGCCGCCATTTTCTGATAATCCTATCATTTCCCCCCATCGACCTGGCTCACCTGCTTTTGCGTCACTAAATCATATCCCCCGCCCCTGAAACAGACTTTATCAAAACATTCATATTCCCCGCCTCTATCCGTGACGTGACTGTGCTGCGTAGGCAAACGCGCCCAGGCGTCTTCTACGCGACTCCACACAGAACCCGGAAACCAACACAGATTAGCTCACAACACAGCGCGCCGCAATTCGGAATATGAAACTGTACTTTTAAATCAAACCGCAAGATTGTAAATTTGGTAAAGTACATTTATTTGACATCAAATGTTTAGAGAATATTCAGCGGTTTGCATTTTTATTTGCTCACGTTCCAAAAAGTTCGTTTTGAGGCACGCGATGTTCCTTTGCTGTACACAGGGTCTTAGATCATCTCACAATACAGCGCCACAATTCGGAATATGAAACTGTGGTTTAAAAGCAAACGGCAAGATTGTACATTTGGCAAAGTACATTTATTGGACATCAAATGTTTAGAGAATATTCAGCGATTTGCATTTTTCTTTGCTCTCGATCCAAAATAGTTCGTCTTGAGGCAAGCGATGTTCGTGTGCAGTACACAGGGTGTTGGTTTACGATAAAATAAGCTCTTCGGTCGCACTGATAATCGCATGGCTGTTCCAACAACGAGGCACTAGGCCACCACAACGGTCTGTATGTTGCATCTAGCCGTTAGTACCGCGTAAGGGCATACTTGAGGGCATACTTGTACTTGGCGATCGTCCCATAAAATGGTCAGGGTGGTAACGTTGTTCACGCGGAGAAGCAACTGGCGGTTGTAAAAGCCATCCGCCGGTGTCTGGTACTCGTGACACATACAATAATGAAGGATGTACCTGTTTTAAAAACATAAAAAATGAAATTAGTCTGACCATCAGATCTTTATTAAAATTATTCATTTTATATATTAGGTCGGGAAATTATTTCATAGCTAGGACAGTGCAACTGGGTATTATACTTCAAGGGGGGGCTGTAGGATACTGAGACAGTCCCCCAGTGCAGGGGTTGACAGGGAGGCAGTGCAGGTGGAGAGTGGAAGGGCCCAGGACCGAGGTCGCAGACAGTGGACCAGTTGTAGCAGGGGAGAGGGAGAGAGAAAGCAGAAGCAAAGAGGAAGGTTTTGAGGTGCTTCCGTAAAAGGAGATGGTTCTCCTCAAGATAGTGCGCGGTACAAAACAATATGCCACATAGAACGAACAAGTACAACTTAACCCGTCTTTAAAGCTACTGTATAGTAATTAAATTGCGGTATAAACTCATCTAAAGAGTAACTTAAATTATATTTGCATTTTCCATTGTGTCTGTGCGTAGGGCAGCCCCGAAATACCACTCCTTCTATGCCGATGTTATTTCTTCTAATGAACAAACATTAAATGGCTTTCGTTTCTGAAATTATATTCATTATCGTTTCTTACGTTATTGCCCCACACCCCCAAAAAGAAGTCTTTCGGGATGGTCCCGGCCTGTCAAGGTCAAATAACAATAGAACCTTATACTGAGTCGTGGGCCATTCCGGCACCCGAGCAAAAAATCAAAGCAGCTGACCTTCACTTTGAACGAGCACACATTCCTAGTTAGCTACATTCAGTGTAAGGCCATCTCACAGGACTCACAGAGCAATCACTTTTATTTACACAATACATAGCTACACATATTCAATGGGCCTGCGACATGAGGAGACTCGAGAGAACAGACAATCAAATTACAATCATTTAAACCGTGATGTGTATTTCTCAATGAGCTCTTCTTTAGGTGGACATGGAACAGAGGCAATGTTGGGTGGCAATGCAGTTGTCCCCTGCACAGGTTCGTTCACAACTCCATGTATGTGCCTATCTAGGACATCAACAATAAGTCTCTCAATAAACTCATATTGCATATCCTCAAACACTGGTTTGATAACCCATTGTTTACTTCTTTTAGTGAAGGCCTTATTGTAGCGAAGCGTCCCTAAAGTTCCGGTCGTCCTACTTTGTTGACGACCAACATTATGGTTATGTGCCAAGACCGCTAGAAGAGTCCGATTTATCATGCCCTCCATGCCGAAATGCAATCGTTTTGGCCTGTACTTTAGGCACATATTGTGGAACACCTCCAAATCTCCTGTGTGGCAGAATTCAGTGAGTCCCCTCAAATCTCTTGTTATAGTTTTATCAAATACAATCTTTTCAATGGCTTTGTGAGTGGGTGATGAAGGAATCAACCACTTCTTCTTCCGTGCCTCCTCTGTGGACAAATGGCCATGTTCACAATTGTGGAAATGTTGGTTTGTGGTCCAGCGGTGAACGTTGCTACAGTGTAGCATTACTGACCGCCATTTTTCCAGTAGAATTTCCAACGACCCTCCACATGTTTTTGAGCTCCACCAAAGATGGTTGCTGATTGACTTGGACCACTGTGAAATACCTTGCATATCTTTTTTTTTACCTGCAGCCGACATTTTTTTATTGATTGTTTTTGCAAGATGCCAAACGTCAAATTGGTGATTTATATTTTTGTACTCTTCTCTCATTGTCTTGGCAATTGAAACGTGTCTGTCCGTGGCTATCAGGTCGATCACCATTCCCCGCGATTGTAGTTCTTGCAATGATGCTACAAAGCCAACTTTCTCCATGGCCACTGAGGATGTACTTTGTGACACCTGCACGACCACCGAACTCACAATTTTCTTACTTTCCATGTCCTGAAAGTGGTAGGTGCAGTACTTGGCTGAAAATCCTGGGCTGTCGCACTGTCCATCACCGGCTAGCCTGAACCGTTTGCCCGCGAATGTACTATCAATAGACATTTTTTCCATTCTCCAAGCTTCGCTAATGGCTGGAAATAGATAATCGGTTTGGTGTTTGTAGAACTGAGTTTTCGCAATGAAATGGATTCCCACAAACTGAAAAAAAGACTATAACTTTTTAAAACTTGAACCACTAAAAAGTGCAGCCGCTGCACAAAGTAGATTGCCTGCTGGCAGTTGCCCCAGCATGGGTTGTGCAGACCATGAGAAAGGATGATATTTTGTACAGGTGGCATGTATTTTAAGGTTAGTGCCTCGAATTGCACGAGTCACATTAATCAATGGCTCCCCACATACTTCCCCACCAACCGAATGCCCACATTTCATCCGAATAATAATATCAATCAAACAACTATCGAATACAATGAATTTGGCCTCTTTCCTTGTACTGTCACTCTGCATCCCAGCTGGTTCGGCCTGTAACGTTGAGGACATGTCACTCACATGAAAGGTAGAATCTCTGATATCGTCTTCCGCTATGTTCAGTGATATTGATGGTGTTTCATTGTCGTCCACTTCATTCTCTTCCATTGCAACATCTGTTCCTTCTCCGGCGATGGGTGAATAAAACAATTTCTTCAACTTTCTCGCGGTATTAGTTTTTGCGTGTGTGGATTCTGTGAATTGATCTCCGACTGCATCCGAACTACCAGGAGGACATTCACTATCAATGGCTGGTGGTGGTATAGCTCCGTTGTCAATCACTTCATATTCTTCCCATTGGCACGATGCATCTCCAGTCTCAAGTCCCTGCCAAAAGGTTTGACAAGCAACATCTCTCGTTCGCTTCACTGTCTGTGTAGATCTAGTTCGTACAACCACTCGCAACTAGAGGACAGATTGGAAAAGGGATGTTCAGTTTAAACACAACTTACAGTATTGAACTATTAACAGTGAAAAACAACATAATATAGTGCCCAGGACACTAACCTTCTTTTGCTTTCTTTTCTTTGAAACTTTCTTGCCTCGAACTTCAACATCAGGACGCTGTTGCTCCGACTCGTGTGTGCATGTCTCCACTTCCTCTTGCGCTGCAACGACTATGTTTTCCTGATAAGCACATCCATCACGCACTGACGCTCCATCGACTCCCTGAAACATAGAACTTTCATTAGTATGTATAATAATATTGAAAACACAAAATGTACTTGGGGACCAATACCCACGTACATCTCAATAGCAAAACACGAATGAACGCTTTGTGTAGAACATTCAAACGACAATTATTCACGCATTGTTGATCTAGTTAGATGGAACTGTCAAGATCCATACCTCGGGCTCCTCATAGACCTCCATTGATGATATTATTGAAGATGATGCTTCAGTGACTCCCTGAAACACAGTTATTGCATTAGTATGGTTTTCTATTTTGTTAAAAAGAACATAAACTTTGTGCAGGCGTCAACGGCTCATCTAAATAGACCTGCACAAATGATCAGTTGTCTAAAATAAATAATGGATATCTAAATATGATTCGATTTGCTCGATCTTTGGAAGTGTCACCACCCAGAGATCTGCATCAACTACTAGGGGTGATGTTCTTGTAGAAGAAGCTCCGTCATCTCCCTGAAACATAGTACTTGCGTTAATAAAGAAGGAAGTATAGCGGATGTAATCACGTCATATGATTTCGCTTGATCGAACTGTCAGTATCCATACCTCGAAATGCATAAGAACATCAAGGGACAATGTAAATGCGGTGCACACTTCTGCAAGCTGTTGCGCCGACCCGTAACTGCATGCTCCCCCTTCTTCTTGGACTAATGCTCCATCGACTCCCTGAAACATAGGACTTTCATTAGTAATGAACACAATATTGAAAAAAGAAGACACATAGGAGGGCGACGACAGAAGGACATATCAATGGCTAAAAACGAAAGAAACATTGTGTGTAACAATCACGCTGCAAGAATGCAAGATCTGATGATCTCCATCGATGGAACTGTCCGGAAACGTACCTCCAGCATCTGAGTGACATCAACGGTTGTCGTCAATGCGTTGGACTCCTCAGCATCTCCCTGAAAGACAGTACTTGCATTATTTTGGATAACAATAATTATAACTGAAAACAAAGACTAGAGGACGAGTACAAGGGTGTACCATTAGGTAAAATAATCACACGATAAATTAAAACTATTGATTTACATGCCTAAAACAAGTCAGTGGCAGAATAGCTAAGTAAGATTACCCGATAGGCGCTTGAAGTGGCTGATGACTGCAATAACGACACGGATGGAGAATCTTCCGCCTTCATATTGAGTGGATACATAAATGGGGAAATTATTGTTAGCTAATGCTACACACTACCGCAAGGCCGAGAGATAAATACGTAAACTTGACTCACCAGTGGAGGGATGTGGACGAATAGAGTGGGAATAGCGGTTGAGAGCAATTTTCGCTTCGCTCGCGGTGTGTTCTTCTTTATTAGCAATGATGTGGAGTACATGTCTGAGCTAAAGTGCCTGCTGCAGATGCGGTATCGATCACCCCTCTTGTCCGCAAAGACTTCTAGGACTCTACTTTCAAGCTCAGACGGTGGATATCCGCAATATCGGACCCATTCTCTTATCTGATCTATTGTCTTAGGGAAAACATGCATTATAGTACCTTCAGATTTATTATGGGTCTTCGAAGGGCAACCGCCAATGGAACAGGCAGGCATTGTGGAAAGTTCTGAAAAGTAAAGATCAACAATTCTCTATGAATACCAATGTGTTAAAAAATTAAATGACACATAAAAGGTTCAATGCAAGGTTCGTTTTGGTTCTTGGAACTATACACGTTATTCACATGCGGATAAGTATTTGAATAACTTTAAAAAAATAGAAAAATAATTTGACTAAACTCAGAACATGTGACTAGTTCCTTGCATGTACTGTCTTGAAAGAAAAGAAATTGGACGCAAAATGATTATGGTACATGGCCTTACCTTGACGAACAAACAGTTAGATGCAGGGATCAGAGTAGTTTCTTGTCGTAGAACAGGGAGCAGTTCACAGGTTGCAAACTGACGAGTTTCCTCGAAGTGGTCACGGAAGTTCACAGAGACGAAGAGCAGATAACCAGCACCTTCACGGGTTGACTAGCAAAGCACAAAGAAGTTCTCATTAGAAATATGAAGTGGGTTATAAAGAATTCGAAACAGGGGTGTGTTTGTGAATGAATGACGTGTATATGTCGTGGCATTATGCGGTTTGCAGGGGGGCGTCCAGCGTGAGGGGGGATGCTTGGCAGGAGACACGGGGTCTGGAGGTAGACATGGGAACAACAACCCATGCTCTATAGACCACTTTGAAGTGTACATGGTCTTTGGCACCTCTTGGCCTTTATCGCTCCCTGACAGCTCCACTTGCCAGCACAAGTACCCCGGTGCAAACTGCCTTTGATAGGGCGGGGGGTGGATTGGGGTGGTGGTCGTGCAGACAAGACACAGGAAGACTCGTAAATGGAGACACACTTATGTGGATTGCAGGGGGGTGTCCAGCGTGAGGGGGGATGCTTGGCAGGAGACACGGGGTCTGGAGGTAGACATGGGAACAACAACCCATGCTCTATAGACCACTTTGAAGTGTACATGGTCTTTGGCACCTCTTGGCCTTTATCACTCCCTGACAGCTCCACTTGCCAGCACAAGTACCCCGGTGCGAACTGCCTTTGATAGGGCGGGGGGTGGATTGGGGCGGTGGTCGTGCAGACAAGACACAGGAAGACTCGTGAATGGAGACACACTTATGTGGATTGCAGGGGGGCGTCCAGCGTGAGGGAGGATGCTTGGCAGGAGACACGGGGTCTGGAGGTAGACATGGGAACAACAACCCATGCTCTATAGACCACTTTGAAGTGTACATGGTCTTTGGCACCTCTTGGCCTTTATCGCTCCCTGACAGCTCCACTTGCCAGCACAAGTACCCTGGTGCGAACTGCCTTTGATAGGGCGGGGGGTGGATTGGGGCGGTGGTCGTGCAGACAAGACACAGGAAGACTCGTGAATGGAGACACACTTATGTGGATTGCAGGGGGGTGTCCAGCGTGAGGGGGGATGCTTGGCAGGAGACACGGGGTCTGGAGGTAGACATGGGAACAACAACCCATGCTCTATAGACCACTTTGAAGTGTACATGGTCTTTGGCACCTCTTGGCCTTTATCGCTCCCTGACAGCTCCACTTGCCAGCGCAAGTACCCCGGTGCGAACTGCCTTTGATAGGGCGGGGGGGGTGGATTGGGGCGGTGGTCGTGCAGACAAGACTCGTTTGCGGCAGGGCCTCACCAAGGAGAGGCCATCTAACTGCATGTAAGAGGCAGGCTGCAGGATCTAGTACATGGAAGGCAGGGGGGTGAGTTTATAAATACCTCACCCTCCCAGGAGAATATATGGGTGCAGTTCACCCTGGAGACCCTGGATGCCTAGGCAGTTAGTCAGCAGCAGGCTGGCCTGTGGTGGCAAGGCGGCACGGGCCGGAGGGGGTCATCTCTGTACCCGGTGCCCAAAAGGATGATTTATTATGATCAACCATATTGATTATTTACCTATAACCATGTTTTGTATCAATAAAATCCAACGGCCTTTTATTGCCAACGCTTGAACAAAGTGGTGTGGTAAGTATTTTTGGGGGAGGAGGCAAGGCCGGGAGGCTTGATGCCAACCCGCAAAATAACATATGTATGTCTGCTGCATATGGGTTCAACGGTTATGTGGATTGAAGGCGGGCGGCCAGCGTGAGGGAGGATGCTGGCCGGAGACATGTGGTGTGACAAGACAAGGCACAGGAAGACTATTCAATGGAGACACACTAGATTCATTTAAAAAATCAAAACAACCATTGTTAAAATATATGTTGGGTTTTATTTTAGATCTTAATTTCAATTGAACATAAATAATAAACATTACACATTGTAAAGTTCCAGTTGCAGCACATCCAGGGAAAATCCGCGGTATTGTCCACTGTCGCTGGGGAAATGTTGTCTAATGGCAAGTACCGCACAGGCAGGTATTACACTCCGAACGCGGTGTCCGAGCCTCCCGTGAAGCCACCAAGTGAAGCAACGATAGGCCACCAGCCTGTACCACCTGTGAAAATGAAAGATGCAAACTGTATTAAAATGACAAAACTTTCTTATCACTGTCGATTCAGGTAAAAAATGTCATTCTGCTTTGAAAAAAATTCTATCTAGAAAATGCACAATATGGAACCAATTTACATGCATTCGAATGATATGTAGATGTAATTTTATATGTGGGAGACGACCATGAAATAGTAGTGGCATCACTGACATCACAACCAGAGTATACTTACTCGTTACTCGGATTACGCGGACGAACAGTGCCGCGAAGTTCGTGCATAAGCACCATCATCATCCTCAACACGGTCCGTGAGAGGCAGGCTTCCCTGAACTCCGGCAGCTCGGTGATGCATTGCGGACTTGGCTCGCCTTCCGAAATGTAGGCCAAGCACCCGGAATTTTCACGGCAGCAGCAGTTCTCCTCCTCAGTTGGCATTAGCTCACACCGATTGCACGTGCACCAGGTGGAGACGCCATCCATGCGACATGGTCCAGGCTCTTCATCCGTTGACTGGTCCTCCCAACTGCCGTCCGAATCCCCATCGTTTTCGCGTGCTTGCCTTTCCAGTAGTTCTTCCTCAGTGTACTCGGGCTCGTACATATACGGCATTATTGTAGCCATTGTGTGGTAAAGAAAGTAAAATAATTTACAGAGATGGTACAGGTGTTCACAAGGCCTAGAAGCGGCGAAGGTAGCTCACCAGAGCACAGAAACGAGTCACAGAATACTCAAAGTAACACAGAGAGAGTAATGGAATCGAAAATCTGCTGCTGTGTGTTGTGAAACGGTGTGTTTATACTTATTGAGGAAAGAGGCGTCCTGCCATTTCCATGGCGACACTTCATTAGCTGAGGCGCAGCGATTGTTGACACGAAACATGCTTTGGCGTTGGGAAATGGGCGGTACGCGTCTGCTGATGTCAGGCTCAGGGGCGGGGATTCGATTTAGTGCCGCAAAAGCAGGTGAGCCAGGTAGATGGGGGGAAATGATAGGATTATCAGAAAATGGCGGCTGATTTCGAGTGCGTTAATGAACGATAAGTCGGGTAAGGTCCATAGGAAAGTTTTCTACGATCTACCGATTTATGCTTAAAAACACATGGCCGAACCGTAGGGACAATAAAAAAAAAGTCCCGGAACTATCCTTTAAGAGTGCAAACCAAAGGGAACCTGGACATGTCATGGCTCACCCCGGTATCCGCCCAGCTCCACTGCTTACCAGGAGTTTTAACCAACCATTTGCTACCTGTTTTTCTCCACTTGTTTTTGAGATGGGTGACTATTGTGTTCTGACCTTTAGAAGAAAAAATAGAATTGGGTGAATTAAGGAGCTGAATGAATGATGGTTGAAATGTATTGTAAATAACCTCAATGAGAATTTACCCACACACTTGATAAATGCCGCCTCATATTTTATTAATATAATTGTGCCCACACAGATATGTTCTACTTTAGTGGAGATTGCCCAATGTCAAACAGAATGCTGAGGAGTTTAATTGTGAAGCAAGTGTACATCTGCACCAGTATCCTTTATTTGTGGGAGGGGAGTCCCTAGCTAGACCGCTGCCACATAGGACAGTGGTGTGTAATTGAAAGGTGTAATAACTTTATTGGTGTCATTTCTTTGTAGTCAAACTAAGTGGTGGCAATGTCTTCAAAAGTCGTTAAAGGTTGCCACAGTGGGGGCAAGGGGTGACACAGGATTGGGATTGTGAAGTGACATGTTTGTGTATTCTCTGTTCACGTGGCAGTGCTGCTATTAGATATTAAACAAACCAACCTCGCCTAGACATGAGTCTTTTGTCTGTTTTTTCTTCAACACTCTCATGTGCACAAAAAGAGATGAAATGGGAAGCTGCAAATATAAATAAATACTCCCGCATCTCTCATGTGCCTAGGAAGGAGTGAACGGGAGATGTGTATAGGACAATTAAAGGGATGGGTACCTTAATTAAAGAAATGCTATGGTTGTGAGCCCTAATGTTGACTGAAAAAACAAAAACAAATCTGTAGCCAAAAACATCACGCTGTGCTGAATTTCCGCATCTATCCTTCATATGTGAAAGACCAATGAAACCCTTCTCATGGCCTCATTGGTTGGCAACACAACCTTGCTGAAGGGCAGGATTCATATCTGGAAATAAAGCGTAAACATCCGCTTTCCACATGTCCTCCCTACTTCAGCATCCTGCTACTGATGCGGGTAGCCCCCCGTTCTGTTGTTACCTTTTCTCTCTTTGGAAGCGCGATGCTGACAATGTCATTATATCAATGGCCCCCCTGCTCTACACAGGCAGTAACACAGGATGATGACATGTCAGATGTGTGATAGCTGCAGTCACATCACACGTCCTTCCTTCCATCAGTGTTTCCTCAGTGACTCATGGGCGCTGACAGCCCTTGTTGGGGGTGGGGGGCGTGGAGACGGCAGCAGATTAATGTATCCCCACACTTTCTGTTTCTGAAAGAGAACAACCAAACTATCTCCCATTTCCAGAAACACTTAAATTTCATAGTGATGACTGGGTGGACTGTGACTTCCCAATTCCCCCAGTCCATCAACATCAAAACAGTCTATTTCAGACAAGGATCTATACAACTATAATGTCATTATCACTTTACTGTCTAATATTTAATCCTGTATTAGAGCCATAAAAGAACACATGTTTACAAATACATTCCTTTTAATAAAATATCAATACATATCCGTTACCCTAATGACATAAATAAAAATACAAGCTAAAAATTAATATTTCATATTACAATAAACAGATACAAATACAGGTATGAAAAGGGAATAGAAAGCTAAGACCACCAATCGATTTCCATTCTGCATGTTTGGGAGTTCACTACTTTATACTCTAGGAAATCGATATCACATGGGTGGAGAGATGCTAAGTATGGATTATCGACCTACGCTGTCGCAGCCCCACCCCCCCCTTGCTGTCCATTGTCCCTAGTACACAGCTTTTACTCCAGTCAGCATTACAGTGCTTTGATAGGAACAGATCGGTGGCCACCACTTCCTGTATACCTATTTCTCCTGCTTCGGTCTTGCCAGCCAAGCCGTATGAATGCATTTGACCACCTTAAACGCCCTTCTTGCGTCACCGGCGGTCTTACAGAGTTCACGTGCTTCCGTAATTGTCCGCACTCTGGCTGATCTTAGTAAAGGAATGGAGTAAAGCTTCCTGAGTCTCTGCGTGATCGGGCAAAGGAACATAAAGTGGCAGCTGTTTCATCTATTACTTTACACAGGGGGTGCTTGCTCGAGTTTCCTGCCTTCCATGCAGCTGTGAGTGATGCCACCTTCAATGTGCCAGTCTAAAATGGACAAAGAGTGTGCAGGCAAACGGGGGGCTGATCCAATCCAGACACCTTTCAATCCCAAATTCTACCTTCATTCGAACATAGCTGACGCTGGCTTTAGGTTCCTACAGGCTCTTATCATACAGCCTCTGGATGAATCCTACTTTAACAGAACCTTTATACTCTTTGATTTCACAACGTTTAACAGCCAAGGGTGAGACCATGGCCTCCGGTTCATGTAACTCGTACAGCCTCTTTCTGACATGAGCCAATCATGGTAGATTTGTTTCTCCCCCCCCAGACTCAGTAGATGAGTCATGTCAGCCCCGTACAATTCCAGTTCGGGCTCCACCCACAACCGCAGCCAGTACAGGATTGGTCTGTCAGATGCGACTGCCTCTGTAGGGAATAGATCCAGTTCTAGGTGGAGCGGCATGTTTGGTGCTGATAACGGAGGGCCAAGTCATCTCTTTAAGTGTTTGTTGTCCACGGTCCTCAATTCCTTCAAGTCGGCGTAGCCCCATAATTCTGCCTTAACGAGGGCAGCTGCTGTGTCCTGTTTCTCATAGAGATCCAGAGCAGGAGAAACCGCCCTCTGCCATGTCTGTTGAAAAAGGCGCGTGAACACACACCATACTTTTCCAGTGTCGTTGAGGATCTGATGATTTGGCTTGTCCAGTTCCCACTATCACTGAAACGAGTACCCAAGTAGTCCTACTGCCTGACTTGTTCAAGGGCCACCCCCTCTGCGGTGGTAGTTGTGTTCATTATTTTACCAATGGTGGGCCTGTAGACGATTGTTTTCGTTTTCTCCACATTCAAGGACAGTCTCCTCTCCCCACACTTCTTCATAAACACAGAAAAAGGTTGATTTAGGCCTGGGGGGGGGATAGATAAAATCACTGGGTCGTCAGCAAAGAACAGACCCGGGCATCTTAAGGAACCCATTTTGGATCCACACCCTTTGCGAACAACTCAGTAACCACCTCCTCTATATAAATAAAGAATAGAATAGGCGCCAAAGGGCACGCCTTCCTGACTGCTTGCTTAACCTCAAATTCGTTTGTTACCTCACACCCAAGACCAACTCTCACCACAGCCTTATTTTCATTCCTCTATTGTCTAGAAGCAGCCATTAGAGTTTCCGCGGCGCGGTGTCAAAATCCATCCAGAGGTCAACAAATGTGGTATAGAGTCGCATTTTCCTTAAGGTGGTGTATTTTTGGATGATATTGTGATAATGGAAGCTTTGGTCCACTGTGTCCTTCCACGTCTGAAATCCTGCCTGCAACGTACTTAGGATCTGGGTTTCTGTGACCCATACCTGGACCTGCCCTAAAAGTACTTTGCTGAACATTTTGCCGGTGCTATCCAGTAGCGAAATCGGGCGATAATCTGCTGGACACTCCTTGCCCCTTTTTTTTATAGATTGGCACATTTCTGCCCTTCGTCACATGTCGGGTACAGAATTGGTTTTATTGCAAGTGTTAAAAAGCCTCCAGAGGACCAGGCCCAGATTGCTGGTTCTTCTCTATATATGTCAATGGGGACTTTATGCGGTATTGATGCCTTTCCTGTCTTTTGCGATTTAATGGCAATTTCCACATCTTTAATGGCTAAATGAGATACCCTCTGAGTTTTCACGAATGGGTAGGGCCGCAAGTTCCATCTCCTCCTCCCTCGCTCCCCCTATATTCTCGAGAAGTGATCCAGTCACATTTGTGCTGTAATGCTGCACTGGATATCTGTATTTCCTTGCACCTCCGACCCTAAAACCAACTTCCAAAATGTGGCATAGTGCCTTGCTTCAAGAGCTATAGCCTAGAACTCCCATGTATTACTGCTGTATTGCTCTTTTTTAAGTTTCAACAGTGATTTATATTCCAGCCTTTTTGCTCGAGGAGAATGTTATGAATTGTATTGCTGTTTACCAACACTTTAGTCAGGTCCTCTTTTCCTGAGACACAGTCGTAATCAAACCATTCTGTCCTGGCCAGTGTGTTACGCTTTATCGGGCCACTCTTGTGTGTAACCAAAGGAAGGATTTGTGAGGTCCCATCCACAAAAAGACCTAGCGCTCTGTGATCTTCCATTTCTTTGCAGCAGAACCTTTCAATATTAGGGAGTATACATTTATACATGGTTGGACCTAGGTCCCCCTCATTTGACTTTGCACATTTAATGGATTTTCGACCATGGCCGTTGACTGTAATTGCCTGGTTACACAGACCCTTATCAGATGGATGGGAAGGAGAGGCCTCAAAAGTGCAAAGACCGATGATCACTTCCCACTTGTTCCAGGACCACAAATTCACGTATTTTCGGCCACAACCCAATCAAAACAAAAATATAGTTGATTAATTTGGAGCCCGTTGGTCCAACACATCTCAATTTTGCAGAGTGATCAGTGGGGAAACGCCCATGACAGGCTCGGGTCTCTAGCTCGAACAATATTCTTATAGTATCCATGGGGAGTCGATGGACTTTCTTTGGACTTGAGGTCGTTGACCAGCGGGACGTCCCAGGCTTCATCCTGGTCGTCCCACAAGCCTTCCCGTTCTGAAAGTGGTTCGAGCTGCATGTTAAAGTCCCCTGCGATTATTCTCAGGCCTCCCCGGTTCTACTTTTGGGGCAGCTTGGACATACAGCTCCTGGAGAACTACCAGAATGTTCAGTCTGTTGTATACATTAAAAATTAAGATTTCTTGCCCTGGATGGATTATTGCTGTCAGGAACTGTAAGTCGACTGAATCGCAGATTTGCTGAGTTGTGTTCCAATTTAGGTCCACATCCACCCAGACCTGGAGTCCACCAGAGGGTCAGCCTTTCACGCCTCTAGAAACCGGGATACAGAACGTCCGACAGCCCTGAATGCCCACAGCGGTCATTTACCATGTTTCTTGTAAATGACCAGTTGGGATTCTCTTATAAAGGGAAACCAGGTGCCTGGCCAGGCCAGCTACGTTCCAAGAAATAATTCTCAGTGATAATATCATTATGATAAATGGAATACAAATGAACTAACATACATTATATATAATATTGAATACATATGTACTGCTCCATCACATGTTAAAGATACACCATAAACGTCACAATATTGAAATGGATCGTGTTATTAAAACATTTAAAGAGAGAGAAAAGGGATCAGACTAATACACAGAAAAAAAATAATATTACATATACGTAAAACCTGTCTTGTTAGCCAAGCTGCACAAAGTCAATAAGCAACTATAATAGTGTTCTCAGATTTGGAGGAACATTCAACCATTCTTTACACACAGTATGGCAAAGTAAAATCCTTATGCAAAGATGGTAGTTCTGTAAGCTTTCAAAGTCATATAATTATACGGTGGTCACTGCATCAATACGCATCAAAAGACAACACACACAAAAAGCTATTAAGAGGTCTCCGGGGCTTTGCAAGCTCATGGAAATACCATCTTAGAATAATACTTTGCTAGTCCAATAAACGGTATCAAAACTTGGATTTTGCTTGATTTTAAACCTGGACTACTACCACAGCGCCAAACCCTTGTTCACACACTGCATGGAACTAATACTTAAAATAGGTTTGCCAAAGTGAGATTTTGGCCAGAATGCAATGACCAAAAAACAAACTGTGTCCAATATCTACATTTAGATGTAAGCAAAACCACTTTTAGAATAATTAATAACTCATCAGTGACATGTGAATGCATCGAGTCCAAAGGCACAAACTAAATTTAAGATATAGAAATGTCAACACAGAACAGAGAAGACGAGATTGATACTTTTCAAAAACAATTAAAGTTTGAACTTCCAAACATTGAATGTCCATGTTCCCCCTAGACATGTGTGTATGCACTATCATCATACATCATATGTTTAACATTACCACTACATATATCAGGGACCTGTTCCAGATGATTCCAGGCTCAACTAAGGATACGCCTCGTGAGATATGACTGCTGATGTCTATACCATGCTAGGTTAAAGACTTCTATAAACGTTAAAAGCTCAAATGGATAATTTCTGTATTTAGCTAGAGCTTCGGTCGGCCAAACCCAATGCCAACATAGAAGCAGTAAGTGTTTATTTGGTATTCAATGCTCTCCTTTCGCAGTTCAAGCGACAATGGGATATCGTGGGTACCTTGCAGCGATGCAAGTACATTCCTCTCAACATAATGTTCTGTTTTAAGCAAAGCATTTCTTATAAACACCCCAAAGTTCTGCACTATAATGGGCTGCAGGGTGTGCTTGTAAGCAGTAAACTTTAAAGAGAGGATCACAATCCCATACAGTGTTTGAACAAGTGAAGCGACGGCTCCAGAGCAAAGACTCAGAACTAAACTACTTTTCGACATTTAGTCACCCCAATGCGCATGCTCTTGAATCAAAACGCCTAAATAATCAAATATAGAAACTTGTTTGAGTTTTCATCCTCAAATAACAAAGTTCAAACGAGGGTTAACGAATCACATGATTACTTCTGGCCACATTCACTAGCAGTACAGTAGCACTGGCAGCCATTACCTGAATCGGCATTCATGTTCAAGATACTGTGCTTCATGTTTTGGGACGATTTTGTGTTTTTTATAGACAAATGACCAACAATCATTCTGACATGGTGATGAAGTGCATTGAGTTTGGGATCTGAAGAATGGGACAGATTTATGTTCTAACATAAAATTCGGACCGAGTAGGAAAACCCACAAGGTTACATAGATATTGCAAATTGGTGGTTATTCGATAGAGACAGGGGAGCATACACAATGGATGGCTTGTGACAAAAACCCAACAGTAGTGCCTTTTATTTTCATGACATAAAGCATGAAATAAGTTGTCATGGTGTTCTCTCTAAAGTCACAACTGAAACTGCGAGACCCATGCAGCAAAGCGGTCATAGTTACGAGCAGCACTATTTGTCAGTTGCCACTGGCAGTACAGTGCTAGCATTTACAAAACCATTGACAATAGGACACTTTTGATAGTTCTGCAACTTAGTGAGGGGTCAACAACATGAACCACTTTTTAGAAACTGACAGCAAAGTGAATCAACGAGGACATTTTATGGGCAAGTGTAAGGAACTCAACGGTGGGTGTGCTCTCCTCTGGGCTTATTTAGACATTTTAAATGAAAATGAAATTGAATGATGTTAGATCAATCCATGTAAATTGTGTGGGGCTAATCAGCACACATGATCCTATGCTCACCGAATGACATATGCATAAACCTGTGTATTCTTGGTGGACACAGTCCCCCTGCCACATTTAGTTGGGATCTGACAGGTGGAATATGCAATGCATATCAAGAAGGGGGAGGGCCAAACCTTCCCCCTGCCATGTCCAGCCTAATTAACTAACAAAGGCTCCATGGATCCACCCTGTACATTTGTGGTGCCCTGTAGCTGGTTGGCAGTATTTGCATACTAATCAGTTTAATTCAAACAGGCCCACAATGTGCTTGTCTGCAGAGACTAACAAATGACACAGGAAACCCCAACACCATTTCATATTCACTGTGTCAACCTGTTGCCAGCTCCCACCCTCAGTATCGATTGACAGTGAAATGTCATGTCTGGGACTGCGTGTTTACAGTAGTCATCCACACAGGGCAACCCCATTCAGAAGGTGCGAGAATGTGGTTTGGTCTAGTCAGAGATTCTGGTCTCACCGCAGCTTCCGGGGGAGACCTGCCTCTTTAATCAGGAACCATAGAGACTTCCATTAACCAGAGATACCCTTTGACCCACAACAGACAGGAAGATGGGTGGGACTTAGTATTACATGTTTTCACCCCTTTAGCTTTTTTGTAGCAAATCACTCTTCTTATGACCTCACACATACAGGAATTTGTTTGTGGAGACACCAGGACGGGTTCATTAAGGTAGGCTTAGCCTACACCAATCCATGTGGGCCATGTGGCTGTAAAAGAGGGCTGCGACCCTCTTTTGGCAGATCACCTGAAGACTTTGCAAGGAGTAGCAAGAAGAACTGATCATTGGATTCTGGCTGAAGGTCCAGTCTGCCTTACATCTTCCGTCAATCAAGTAAGGCCAGGGCCTCCAAGAGGGGAGCCAAGATCCCTCCCATAACCATCTCCCGGGGAAAAGAGGGAGATACTGAATGTAGAGGACCCTCCAGCCGCTCTAGAATCAGTATCCAGTCAGCACACAGCGTGTCCTGCTAGGCTCTGAGCAGGTGGTAGGTGACAGGTGCCATTTTGTGTGATGACCGGAGACGCAAGCCCGTAATGACGCAAACCCTAGTGTGTACCGGGTTGGGTAGTCGACGCCAAGATCGTTTGACTCAAGCCACGAAACGTAACTGCAGGGCAGGACTGCAGTGATAGTGTCAGTGATAAAGCGTTTCGAGCAGTTTACATTCATAAGTGATGAACGGCAGATCTGGGTCTACTTAGAAAACACCCACATAAGACTGTTGATTGAATACAAAGTTAAACCTACACGTATTTGGATGCAAAATGTTGGAATTAATATCCCACCTCTTCTTATTTGAAGACAGTGTGCATTGTAATTGGTCATCGTTGGTCCCCTGAAGAAGTTCTTGGTGATTATATGTCAATGATAGAAGAACGAAACATGTTGGGCATGGAGTAGCACTGGACTAAGACACAGTGTTTGTAATCAAGTATTTATTTCAAGAAGAACCTTTTTTGTGTAAAAGGATTCACCAACTTTTCTCTACACTTGAGAGAATAAAGTTACCATCATTTACAGTGGTTCTGTATTCACTAACCAATGTAGCTTATAGGTTTTGCACTTTATTGGCCAATGATTGCTAGTATGTATTTGAGCTGTCTGCACAAATGTTGATAATTGGTGTTTCTGAAATTGTGTATGGTATTTTAGATTCTGATTGTGATATTTTTATGAAATTGTATGTGTTTTTATCTTATTATGAAATAAGATATTATAATTATGACACAGTAATGTTTTTTTCATTTCTATATATGTTTTACATGAGCTGTGAATGTGTGATCCAAGGTAGGAAGAGAAAACACACTGACTAAAGGGTTCTATAGTCTTGGAGTGTCCTTAGTTGTTTATGGAGGCCAAACCCTTGAGTCGGTAAACCCCTTGTCTCTTATTTAGTAGCTCCTAGGCTCTGCAGCAAGCTTCCTAGACGGGAAATGTCAGAGGGTCTCGGAAGCATACCAAGGACAAAGCAGCTGCCTGAAACACTCTCCTCAGTTTAAAGGATGACACAAGCCCAGAGCCCTTAGAGCTGCAACCGACTGCATGGATGACTGTTATGCTGCAGATATTAAAGCCATTGAAGATGTCTCGACCAGTGCTTCAGAACTGAGGACCAGCACTGAGACAATGATTACTGACCCTGAGCCGCCGTTTGGGCCAGCCTGCACCCATCCGTCCATCCTCGCTTGCTGAACTGCCTGCCACCTGATTCCCAGAGCTGTCCCCCATCGTGAACTCTGTCGCAGAAGCTGCAAAGTGCCCTGAAACCGACTTGACCATGTTGAGCAGCAAGAACATCTCAAGCAGAAGGTACATTGTTGTTTGTTCCTCCTGGTTTTTCTCTGAAGCCCCCCAGTGACATTTTACGACCCTTTGTGCGGAAACCAAGTATCCTTGAACTATTGTGATTATTTTCTAGTATCTAGATTGCATCCCTTTTCCTTCTTTGAAACTGTCTGTCCTTTGCATTCCTTTACAGGGTGGGTTGTACTTTGTAGTGTGCTAGACCTGTCTTCTGTAATAACAATGAAGTAGATATTGTTATACAACCTTGAATGGACAGTCCCTTTTATCATTGGGTAATAATTGCATGTTTGCTGTTTTGCAACTAACCTACAACCCATGACCTTTTAGAAATAAACGTTCAGTTCCGTCCACGTTACCATTATTAGACAAGGTTTATAATTTGCTTGTGTTTCCCATCTGTTCGGATCCCTTCTGGTGTATTAAAGGTGTGGGGGCAATTGATGGTTTAGAAACCGATAGTCATCCCTGGGCCACTGCTGCCCCGGAAGTTGATTTGTCACAGTAACTTAGCACCTGCATCTCGAAAGCACCCAAAGCACAGTAACTCTGCGTAAAGTGGCATTGGGACCACACACAATGGACACAGCTATCTAGTGTTTTATTGGGTAGAGCCATGTGCAGACACGCTGCCATTATGCATCTCACTTCAGGGCCGCAGAATGCCATAATCCGCCCAATAAGGGCACCTTTTTGTGAACATGTTCATGTTGCTCACTGCAGAGAAGGAATGTAATTGTTAGTGAACTCGTTGAAGCTGGAGACCGCCTTGCATGGATTTAGAAGGGGCTAAAGGAGATCAACCTTACTTCATTCAGGATGGATGGGTAGGTTGTCCTAAATGCATGCAAACAAAGGTTTATCTTATGCCTACCCTGCTTATGGATGTCAGCGGAAGGAGCTAGAAGCAGAGCAAGTGGGGACTCCAGCATGACTTCACACTGGTGATGTGTGGCCTCACTCTACTTCAGTGACAGAGCACTGCACACTGGACCTGAAAGCGACATTGGGACATCAGGGCGCTTTTTTTTATTTGTTTTTGTTTAATACAACTTTTTCAAATTAGACATTTACATCAAAAAGACAACAAATTATAAAACATATCCTAATAACCAGCATAACACATAACATAAAACACTTATTTGCATTTACTTCATAGAATTTTTCCATTTGCCATATAAAATGGCTACAATTCCAATTTCCTTAAGTACCTTAATGTAGCCGAGTTCAATGATAACCTCTGTGCTCTAGATATTGTCGGCCACGGATCATTCTGTGATAGTGTCTGAAAGTCACAAAGAGGATTATAAAAATAAAAATGTCTTAAGTCCGTCAAACTTTCACATTTAACCAATAGATGGTTAAGTGTTTCTCTGTTGTCTGTTGTATTACTACAGCTTCAAACAGCATCTATAGGTGTATGGGAACTCCTCATGCTAAGCATCACTAACAATGCCTTTACAGAATTTGATCGCAGGTGTGTGGGGTGCATTTCCCTTACTTTGCTTGGAGCAGGTCCGCTTGTGAGGCCAATGCCTGGATTGTATGTTCTATATCATTATGATAAGGGGTTTCATTTTTTGTGTCACTAACTACTTGCCCTAGGTAATTGTACTCATGTGTTATCTCCAAGTTACACCCGCTGGCCGTCCACTTGAAAGCATGTTTCGATTTTTTTCATGATCACATTGCCATTTCATGATGTTTGATTTGCTTATGTTAATTGCTAGCATGTTCACTTCTGCATATTTGGTTAGATTTTGAAGTTGCCTTTGAAGGGCAATCAGAGTGTGATCGATGATAACAAGGTCATCTGCATAAAACAGATGTATACGCGGATATATATATTATTTAGGGGAAAAGTGTGGCAATTGTGGAACATGACGCTCATATCTTTAATATAAAAGTTAAACAGAGTGGCTGCGAATATGCAGCCTTGCTTTACTTTATTTTATTTCATTTATAACAGGCTGCAGTTACCTGAGGGCTTGCAGGCGCACACGCTGCAGTTACCTGAGGGCTTGCAGGCGCACAGGCTGCAGTTACCTGAGGGCTTGCAGGCGCACAGGCTGCAGTTACCTGAGGGCTTGCAGGCGCACACGCTGCAGTTACCTGAGGGCTTGCAGGCGCACACGCTGCAGTTACCTGAGGGCTTGCAGGCGCACACGCTGCAGTTACCTGAGGGCTTGCAGGCGCACACGCTGCAGTTACCTGAGGGCTTGCAGGCGCACAGGCTGCAGTTACCTGAGGGCTTGCAGGCGCACACGCTGCAGTTACCTGAGGGCTTGCAGGCGCACAGGCTGCAGTTACCTGAGGGCTTGCAGGCGCACAGGCTGCAGTTACCTGAGGGCTTGCAGGCGCACAGGCTGCAGTTACCTGAGGGCTTGCAGGCGCACACGCTGCAGTTACCTGAGGGCTTGCAGGCGCACAGGCTGCAGTTACCTGAGGGCTTGCAGGCGCACAGGCTGCAGTTACCTGAGGGCTTGCAGGCGCACAGGCTGCAGTTACCTGAGGGCTTGCAGGCGCACACGCTGCAGTTACCTGAGGGCTTGCAGGCGCACACGCTGCAGTTACCTGAGGGCTTGCAGGCGCACAGGCTGCAGTTACCTGAGGGCTTGCAGGCGCACAGGCTGCAGTTACCTGAGGGCTTGCAGGCGCACAGGCTGCAGTTACCTGAGGGCTTGCAGGCGCACAGGCTGCAGTTACCTGAGGGCTTGCAGGCGCACACGCTGCAGTTACCTGAGGGCTTGCAGGCGCACAGGCTGCAGTTACCTGAGGGCTTGCAGGCGCACACGCTGCAGTTACCTGAGGGCTTGCAGGCGCACACGCTGCAGTTACCTGAGGGCTTGCAGGCGCACAGGCTGCAGTTACCTGAGGGCTTGCAGGCGCACAGGCTGCAGTTACCTGAGGGCTTGCAGGCGCACACGCTGCAGTTACCTGAGGGCTTGCAGGCGCACAGGCTGCAGTTACCTGAGGGCTTGCAGGCGCACAGGCTGCAGTTACCTGAGGGCTTGCAGGCGCACAGGCTGCAGTTACCTGAGGGCTTGCAGGCGCACAGGCTGCAGTTACCTGAGGGCTTGCAGGCGCACACGCTGCAGTTACCTGAGGGCTTGCAGGCGCACACGCTGCAGTTACCTGAGGGCTTGCAGGCGCACAGGCTGCAGTTACCTGAGGGCTTGCAGGCGCACAGGCTGCAGTTACCTGAGGGCTTGCAGGCGCACAGGCTGCAGTTACCTGAGGGCTTGCAGGCGCACAGGCTGCAGTTACCTGAGGGCTTGCAGGCGCACACGCTGCAGTTACCTGAGGGCTTGCAGGCGCACAGGCTGCAGTTACCTGAGGGCTTGCAGGCGCACAGGCTGCAGTTACCTGAGGGCTTGCAGGCGCACACGCTGCAGTTACCTGAGGGCTTGCAGGCGCACAGGCTGCAGTTACCTGAGGGCTTGCAGGCGCACAGGCTGCAGTTACCTGAGGGCTTGCAGGCGCACAGGCTGCAGTTACCTGAGGGCTTGCAGGCGCACACCCTGCAGTTACCTGAGGGCTTGCAGGCGCACACGCTGCAGTTACCTGAGGGCTTGCAGGCGCACAGGCTGCAGTTACCTGAGGGCTTGCAGGCGCACACGCTGCAGTTACCTGAGGGCTTGCAGGCGCACAGGCTGCAGTTACCTGAGGGCTTGCAGGCGCACAGGCTGCAGTTACCTGAGGGCTTGCAGGCGCACAGGCTGCAGTTACCTGAGGGCTTGCAGGCGCACACGCTGCAGTTACCTGAGGGCTTGCAGGCGCACAGGCTGCAGTTACCTGAGGGCTTGCAGGCGCACAGGCTGCAGTTACCTGAGGGCTTGCAGGCGCACAGGCTGCAGTTACCTGAGGGCTTGCAGGCGCACAGGCTGCAGTTACCTGAGGGCTTGCAGGCGCACAGGCTGCAGTTACCTGAGGGCTTGCAGGCGCACACGCTGCAGTTACCTGAGGGCTTGCAGGCGCACAGGCTGCAGTTACCTGAGGGCTTGCAGGCGCACACGCTGCAGTTACCTGAGGGCTTGCAGGCGCACAGGCTGCAGTTACCTGAGGGCTTGCAGGCGCACAGGCTGCAGTTACCTGAGGGCTTGCAGGCGCACACGCTGCAGTTACCTGAGGGCTTGCAGGCGCACAGGCTGCAGTTACCTGAGGGCTTGCAGGCGCACACGCTGCAGTTACCTGAGGGCTTGCAGGCGCACACGCTGCAGTTACCTGAGGGCTTGCAGGCGCACACGCTGCAGTTACCTGAGGGCTTGCAGGCGCACACGCTGCAGTTACCTGAGGGCTTGCAGGCGCACACGCTGCAGTTACCTGAGGGCTTGCAGGCGCACACGCTGCAGTTACCTGAGGGCTTGCAGGCGCACAGGCTGCAGTTACCTGAGGGCTTGCAGGCGCACAGGCTGCAGTTACCTGAGGGCTTGCAGGCGCACACGCTGCAGTTACCTGAGGGCTTGCAGGCGCACACGCTGCAGTTACCTGAGGGCTTGCAGGCGCACACGCTGCAGTTACCTGAGGGCTTGCAGGCGCACACGCTGCAGTTACCTGAGGGCTTGCAGGCGCACACGCTGCAGTTACCTGAGGGCTTGCAGGCGCACACGCTGCAGTTACCTGAGGGCTTGCAGGCGCACAGGCTGCAGTTACCTGAGGGCTTGCAGGCGCACAGGCTGCAGTTACCTGAGGGCTTGCAGGCGCACACGCTGCAGTTACCTGAGGGCTTGCAGGCGCACACGCTGCAGTTACCTCAGGGCTTGCAGGCGCACACGCTGCAGTTACCTCAGGGCTTGCAGGCGCACACGCTGCAGTTACCTGAGGGCTTGCAGGCGCACACGCTGCAGTTACCTGAGGGCTTGCAGGCGCACAGGCTGCAGTTACCTGAGGGCTTGCAGGCGCACACGCTGCAGTTACCTGAGGGCTTGCAGGCGCACACGCTGCAGTTACCTGAGGGCTTGCAGGCGCACACGCTGCAGTTACCTGAGGGCTTGCAGGCGCACACGCTGCAGTTACCTGAGGGCTTGCAGGCGCACAGGCTGCAGTTACCTGAGGTCTTGCAGGCGCACAGGATGCAGTTACCTGAGGGCTTGCAGGCGCACAGGCTGCAGTTACCTGAGGGCTTGCAGGCGCACAGGCTGCAGTTACCTGAGGGCTTGCAGGCGCACAGGCTGCAGTTACCTGAGGGCTTGCAGGCGCACACGCTGCAGTTACCTGAGGGCTTGCAGGCGCACACGCTGCAGTTACCTGAGGGCTTGCAGGCGCACACGCTGCAGTTACCTGAGGGCTTGCAGGCGCACACGCTGCAGTTACCTGAGGGCTTGCAGGCGCACACGCTGCAGTTACCTGAGGGCTTGCAGGCGCACACCCTGCAGTTACCTGAGGGCTTGCAGGCGCACAGGCTGCAGTTACCTGAGGGCTTGCAGGCGCACACGCTGCAGTTACCTGAGGGCTTGCAGGCGCACACGCTGCAGTTACCTGAGGGCTTGCAGGCGCACACGCTGCAGTTACCTGAGGGCTTGCAGGCGCACAGGCTGCAGTTACCTGAGGGCTTGCAGGCGCACAGGCTGCAGTTACCTGAGGGCTTGCAGGCGCACAGGCTGCAGTTACCTGAGGGCTTGCAGGCGCACAGGCTGCAGTTACCTGAGGGCTTGCAGGCGCACACGCTGCAGTTACCTGAGGGCTTGCAGGCGCACAGGCTGCAGTTACCTGAGGGCTTGCAGGCGCACACGCTGCAGTTACCTGAGGGCTTGCAGGCGCACACGCTGCAGTTACCTGAGGGCTTGCAGGCGCACACGCTGCAGTTACCTGAGGGCTTGCAGGCGCACAGGCTGCAGTTACCTGAGGGCTTGCAGGCGCACAGGCTGCAGTTACCTGAGGGCTTGCAGGCGCACAGGCTGCAGCTACCTGAGGGCTTGCAGGCGCACAGGCTGCAGTTACCTGAGGGCTTGCAGGCGCACATGCTGCAGCTACCTGAGGGCTTGCAGGCGCACAGGCTGCAGTTACGTGAGGGCTTGCAGGCGCACACGCTGCAGTTACCTGAGGGCTTGCAGGCGCACAGGCTGCAGTTACCTGAGGGCTTGCAGGCGCACACCCTGCAGTTACCTGAGGGCTTGCAGGCGCACAGGCTGCAGTTACCTGAGGGCTTGCAGGCGCACACGCTGCAGTTACCTGAGGGCTTGCAGGCGCACAGGCTGCAGTTACCTGAGGGCTTGCAGGCGCACAGGCTGCAGTTACCTGAGGGCTTGCAGGCGCACAGGCTGCAGTTACCTGAGGGCTTGCAGGCGCACAGGCTGCAGTTACCTGAGGGCTTGCAGGCGCACACGCTGCAGTTACCTGAGGGCTTGCAGGCGCACAGGCTGCAGTTACCTGAGGGCTTGCAGGCGCACACGCTGCAGTTACCTGAGGGCTTGCAGGCGCACACGCTGCAGTTACCTGAGGGCTTGCAGGCGCACACGCTGCAGTTACCTGAGGGCTTGCAGGCGCACACGCTGCAGTTACCTGAGGGCTTGCAGGCGCACAGGCTGCAGTTACCTGAGGGCTTGCAGGCGCACACGCTGCAGTTACCTGAGGGCTTGCAGGCGCACAGGCTGCAGTTACCTGAGGGCTTGCAGGCGCACAGGCTGCAGTTACCTGAGGGCTTGCAGGCGCACACGCTGCAGTTACCTGAGGGCTTGCAGGCGCACAGGCTGCAGTTACCTGAGGGCTTGCAGGCGCACAGGCTGCAGTTACCTGAGGGCTTGCAGGCGCACACGCTGCAGTTACCTGAGGGCTTGAAGGCGCACACGCTGCAGTTACCTGAGGGCTTGCAGGCGCACACGCTGCAGTTACCTGAGGGCTTGCAGGCGCACAGGCTGCAGTTACCTGAGGGCTTGCAGGCGCACAGGCTGCAGTTACCTGAGGGCTTGCAGGCGCACACGCTGCAGTTACCTGAGGGCTTGCAGGCGCACACGCTGCAGTTACCTGAGGGCTTGCAGGCGCACACGCTGCAGTTACCTGAGGGCTTGCAGGCGCACAGGCTGCAGTTACCTGAGGGCTTGCAGGCGCACAGGCTGCAGTTACCTGAGGGCTTGCAGGCGCACACGCTGCAGTTACCTGAGGGCTTGCAGGCGCACACGCTGCAGTTACCTGAGGGCTTGCAGGCGCACACGCTGCAGTTACCTGAGGGCTTGCAGGCGCACACGCTGCAGTTACCTGAGGGCTTGCAGGCGCACACGCTGCAGTTACCTGAGGGCTTGCAGGCGCACACGCTGCAGTTACCTGAGGGCTTGCAGGCGCACAGGCTGCAGTTACCTGAGGGCTTGCAGGCGCACAGGCTGCAGTTACCTGAGGGCTTGCAGGCGCACACGCTGCAGTTACCTGAGGGCTCGCACACGCTGCAGTTACCTGAGGGCTTGCAGGCGCACACGCTGCAGTTACCTGAGGGCTTGCAGGCGCACACGCTGCAGTTACCTGAGGGCTTGCAGGCGCACAGGCTGCAGTTACCTGAGGGCTTGCAGGCGCACACGCTGCAGTTACCTGAGGGCTTGCAGGCGCACAGGCTGCAGTTACCTGAGGGCTTGCAGGCGCACACGCTGCAGTTACCTGAGGGCTTGCAGGCGCACAGGCTGCAGTTACCTGAGGGCTTGCAGGCGCACAGGCTGCAGTTACCTGAGGGCTTGCAGGCGCACAGGCTGCAGCTACCTGAGGGCTTGCAGGCGCACAGGCTGCAGTTACCTGAGGGCTTGCAGGCGCACATGCTGCAGCTACCTGAGGGCTTGCAGGCGCACAGGCTGCAGTTACGTGAGGGCTTGCAGGCGCACACGCTGCAGTTACCTGAGGGCTTGCAGGCGCACAGGCTGCAGTTACCTGAGGGCTTGCAGGCGCACACCCTGCAGTTACCTGAGGGCTTGCAGGCGCACAGGCTGCAGTTACCTGAGGGCTTGCAGGCGCACAGGCTGCAGTTACCTGAGGGCTTGCAGGCGCACAGGCTGCAGTTACCTGAGGGCTTGCAGGCGCACAGGCTGCAGTTACCTGAGGGCTTGCAGGCGCACAGGCTGCAGTTACCTGAGGGCTTGCAGGCGCACAGGCTGCAGTTACCTGAGGGCTTGCAGGCGCACACGCTGCAGTTACCTGAGGGCTTGCAGGCGCACAGGCTGCAGTTACCTGAGGGCTTGCAGGCGCACACGCTGCAGTTACCTGAGGGCTTGCAGGCGCACACGCTGCAGTTACCTGAGGGCTTGCAGGCGCACACGCTGCAGTTACCTGAGGGCTTGCAGGCGCACACGCTGCAGTTACCTGAGGGCTTGCAGGCGCACAGGCTGCAGTTACCTGAGGGCTTGCAGGCGCACACGCTGCAGTTACCTGAGGGCTTGCAGGCGCACAGGCTGCAGTTACCTGAGGGCTTGCAGGCGCACAGGCTGCAGTTACCTGAGGGCTTGCAGGCGCACACGCTGCAGTTACCTGAGGGCTTGCAGGCGCACAGGCTGCAGTTACCTGAGGGCTTGCAGGCGCACACGCTGCAGTTACCTGAGGGCTTGCAGGCGCACAGGCTGCAGTTACCTGAGGGCTTGCAGGCGCACAGGCTGCAGTTACCTGAGGGCTTGCAGGCGCACAGGCTGCAGTTACCTGAGGGCTTGCAGGCGCACACGCTGCAGTTACCTGAGGGCTTGCAGGCGCACACGCTGCAGTTACCTGAGGGCTTGCAGGCGCACACGCTGCAGTTACCTGAGGGCTTGCAGGCGCACAGGCTGCAGTTACCTGAGGGCTTGCAGGCGCACACGCTGCAGTTACCTGAGGGCTTGCAGGCGCACACGCTGCAGTTACCTGAGGGCTTGCAGGCGCACACGCTGCAGTTACCTGAGGGCTTGCAGGCGCACACGCTGCAGTTACCTGAGGGCTTGCAGGCGCACAGGCTGCAGTTACCTGAGGGCTTGCAGGCGCACACGCTGCAGTTACCTGAGGGCTTGCAGGCGCACACGCTGCAGTTACCTGAGGGCTTGCAGGCGCACACGCTGCAGTTACCTGAGGGCTTGCAGGCGCACACGCTGCAGTTACCTGAGGGCTTGCAGGCGCACACGCTGCAGTTACCTGAGGGCTTGCAGGCGCACACGCTGCAGTTACCTGAGGGCTTGCAGGCGCACAGGCTGCAGTTACCTGAGGGCTTGCAGGCGCACAGGCTGCAGTTACCTGAGGGCTTGCAGGCGCACACGCTGCAGTTACCTGAGGGCTCGCACACGCTGCAGTTACCTGAGGGCTTGCAGGCGCACACGCTGCAGTTACCTGAGGGCTTGCAGGCGCACACGCTGCAGTTACCTGAGGGCTTGCAGGCGCACAGGCTGCAGTTACCTGAGGGCTTGCAGGCGCACACGCTGCAGTTACCTGAGGGCTTGCAGGCGCACAGGCTGCAGTTACCTGAGGGCTTGCAGGCGCACACGCTGCAGTTACCTGAGGGCTTGCAGGCGCACAGGCTGCAGTTACCTGAGGGCTTGCAGGCGCACAGGCTGCAGTTACCTGAGGGCTTGCAGGCGCACAGGCTGCAGTTACCTGAGGGCTTGCAGGCGCACACGCTGCAGTTACCTGAGGGCTTGCAGGCGCACACGCTGCAGTTACCTGAGGGCTTGCAGGCGCACACGCTGCAGTTACCTGAGGGCTTGCAGGCGCACACGCTGCAGTTACCTGAGGGCTTGCAGGCGCACAGGCTGCAGTTACCTGAGGGCTTGCAGGCGCACACGCTGCAGTTACCTGAGGGCTTGCAGGCGCACACGCTGCAGTTACCTGAGGGCTTGCAGGCGCACACGCTGCAGTTACCTGAGGGCTTGCAGGCGCACAGGCTGCAGTTACCTGAGGGCTTGCAGGCGCACAGGCTGCAGTTACCTGAGGGCTTGCAGGCGCACAGGCTGCAGTTACCTGAGGGCTTGCAGGCGCACAGGCTGCAGTTACCTGAGGGCTTGCAGGCGCACACGCTGCAGTTACCTGAGGGCTTGCAGGCGCACAGGCTGCAGTTACCTGAGGGCTTGCAGGCGCACAGGCTGCAGTTACCTGAGGGCTTGCAGGCGCACACGCTGCAGTTACCTGAGGGCTTGCAGGCGCACAGGCTGCAGTTACCTGAGGGCTTGCAGGCGCACAGGCTGCAGTTACCTGAGGGCTTGCAGGCGCACACAGTTACCTGAGGGCTTGCAGGCGCACACGCTGCAGTTACCTGAGGGCTTGCAGGCGCACACGCTGCAGTTACCTGAGGGCTTGCAGGCGCACAGGCTGCAGTTACCTGAGGGCTTGCAGGCGCACACGCTGCAGTTACCTGAGGGCTTGCAGGCGCACAGGCTGCAGTTACCTGAGGGCTTGCAGGTGCACACGCTGCAGTTACCTGAGGGCTTGCAGGCGCACAGGCTGCAGTTACCTGAGGGCTTGCAGGCGCACACGCTGCAGTTACCTGAGGGCTTGCAGGCGCACAGGCTGCAGTTACCTGAGGGCTTGCAGGCGCACAGGCTGCAGTTACCTGAGGGCTTGCAGGCGCACAGGCTGCAGTTACCTGAGGGCTTGCAGGCGCACAGGCTGCAGTTACCTGAGGGCTTGCAGGCGCACAGGCTGCAGTTACCTGAGGGCTTGCAGGCGCACAGGCTGCAGTTACCTGAGGGCTTGCAGGCGCACAGGCTGCAGTTACCTGAGGGCTTGCAGGCGCACACAGAACGAAACGCAAAGAAAAACAGAGAAAGCATTATAGCTAGCTGTCCTTCTTTGTTAGGTGGGTGGTGTCTTCGAGTAGCTTCTACTATTCAGTGGAATAGGTGCGTTTTCAATTTCTTCTTAAATATAGCTATAGAGTGTTCTTCTCCTATATCCAGAGGTAGAGAATTCCAGGCCATAGGCGCGGCTTTACTGAAAGCTCCTTTAAGAGATTTGCTGGATTTGCATTTCTGCATTCTTAACAGGTGGGAGTTCTTAGATCTCTGAGCCCTCTGGCTCTGTTTCTCCGTTATGTCCTCCAACAGGTATGTTGGCATCATGTGCCCTCCACAGCATGTGTGTATGATTAATAACTGTCTGAACTGTATTCTTCCTTTTATTGGGAGCCAGAGTAGACTGTGTCTCACCTTAGACACATGGTCTCTCCACCTTAGTCCCTTCACTGCCCTTACCAC
Source organism: Ambystoma mexicanum (assembly GCF_040938575.1). Taxonomy (NCBI): domain Eukaryota; kingdom Metazoa; phylum Chordata; class Amphibia; order Caudata; family Ambystomatidae; genus Ambystoma; species Ambystoma mexicanum. The sequence continues at coordinate 14,646,230 of NC_090936.1, read as the reverse complement.
GCTGTTCTGGATTACCTGTAATCGATTAATCTCTGATTGAGTAGGCTACAGCAGTAGTCAATCTTTGCTCCTATTATGGTTCGGGCTATTGTCCCAGCATGGTTTTCTAATATTAATGGTGGGAGATTGGCTAGTAATTTTAGGTAATAAGTGGAGGCAGAGACCAGGCTTCTTACTTGGGTTCCCATGGTTAAATTTCCATCTAGTGCGATACCCAAGATTTTTATTTTCTTCAAAACCTTGATTGTGCAGTCTGCAATATTAAAACATTTGAACTGGGGTCCCAGCTTCACTAGTTCCTATCACCATAACTTCTGTTTTTCCATTATTCAATGCCAGCCCATTCTGTGCCATCCAAATCTGGATACAGCTGTATACTTTGTTGATCTGGATTTCATCGGTACTATGACACCCTGTGAGTGGAATGATATACTGTGTGTCATCTGCGTAGTTAGGGAACACGATGATGCCTTTAGGTTCCAACATATTCAAGAAGGGAACCATGAAGATGTTATATATTGATGGAAAGACACATACTCCCTGTGGTACACCATACGCTAAGGTTACCGGATCAGCTCTGGCTTCCCTGCTGGCCACACACCCCTGCCTTTCACTTAGAAATTATGCCATCCATTGCATGGCCTGCTCTAAAAAGGCGGCAACCTCTCTCAGCCACCTGATCAATATAGTGTGATCCACTAATCAAAAGGCCACAGAGAGGTCAAGCGCCATTAGTAGAGATGTTTGACCCACATCCATGAAATCTACAAGTTTCGATTTCAAGTTAAGTAAAACTGTTTCTGTTCCATGATGTTCTCTGAAACCTGATTGAAATTTGTTTAAGGTCTGATGGTTGTTCAATTGGGAAGATATTGTCAGAAGATCCAATTAATCAGTATCGGCGGAATGATACCTGTTGTGTGGTGGACACATTCTTCCGACCAATGTAACTCTCAGGAGTACCAACAGACAGACGGAGAGGTCTATCGTCTGAACGATGCGTGGACGCTCTGGAACCCGCTGGGTGCAAAGCAAAACGATGGGTTAGCACAGGTACCATGCAACTGCAAAAGGATCAAACAGACACAGAACCAGACTAACCTGAGGAAATGGAATAATCTTCCTCTACAAAGAAGAATGATACTGCACCACTACTCACAACCACGGGAGAAGAACAGTAAGACCCTGTGAACAGAATGAGGTGCTAGTTATGAGTATCTATGAGTAGTGGAAACAGATCACAGAATGATGGCAAAGGATCAATGCAATGGCAAGTCTTACCAGAGTGACCAGAGAACTAGTTCTTAAGCAGGAGCGTTCTTACTTGATGTAGAGTAGCAACTGTTTTTTGATAGGAGACTTCTTTCTTGATACAGATTGTGGACACTAGGCATGCTCGTGCCGTCAGTTTTAGGTTGCACTTTCAAAGTGCTGTGAGGAATTCACTGGTCCAAGCACTTGTCCCCCTATTCCCGCCGGCACAAGGATGCCTATTACCATTCCTGGTCGCTGAACAAGTTCCAAAATGTATCGGCAAATCTAAATTCCGTAAGCAGAAGATGGCCGGTCCATGTCAGTAACGTGCTAGCAGATTAGACAGAATCATGAAACAAGAGAAGATCGTGAGCTGGCCAGGTCAAGGGGACAATCCAAACAATATCCGATGAGGGCAAGGCAAAATGCGCAATCCAGAAAACAGGCCGAAGGGTTGAAGGGGCGTAACTCCAAGAATCAAGCTCAAAGTGGTATTCCCGAAAAACAAACCCAATCAGAAGCGCCAGAGTGGTGTTAGGGGCCTGATTTTATTTTGGGTCACCTGATACGTGGTGCACAACGTGACCACAGCCGTACCGGCATACCTGCATGAAATGGCGTCACATGCCACCATCGCCATGGCAACCCCCAACGTGCACGGAAAGACGTGCCACGTCGTGGGAAACCCTGACGGTGTGTGTATTGAGTAAAGCCTGTCTGTCCGTCCCCCGCAGTCGTAAGCTCTTTCCCGACATCCCCAAAGGAATACGTACTTGGGGTCTGCTACGACTACGTGTTCTGTGACATGATGGTGTCCGCTGCTGTTTCCTGACACATATTTGATTATACCCCACTCTGTCGAGTATCTTCAGGAGGAATGCAGTATTTGTAATTGGTCTATAATTCGTAGGAGTGTGGGGGCATAGATCGATATATATATATATTTTTTTAGAAGCGGTGTAATCCACGCTTTCTTCAGATCTGTTGCTTCTTGACTCTGTGAAAGAGATGATCACGCATTTCGTTAGTGCCTCTATTAACATATCTGTACACTCTTTGATAATAAAGGCAGAGCAGGGATCTCCCTTATAGCTACTAGTTTTTACTTGTTTGATGAGGTTTGCCAATTATGCTTCTGTAATAGGTGTAAAGCTACATTCTTGCTATATATAATTTGTATTGATTATTTCCTTATGGTCACTGTCTGTTGATTTATTAAAAACGCTCTTTTTTTATTGATGCCTTCCTGTTCTCGTAAGATATTGAACTGTTTTTTTACTATTAGATGTTGCCTTTGTGATTCTATCATTGAACATATCTTTCTTAGCGAGTAGAATAGCATTTTTATATGTTCTAGCAGCTGTTTTGTACAGTTCGAGACTCTGGGTGTCGTACTTCTGGCTCCATTCGTAGACATGTTTTGTTTCTAGTGTTTTCAATTCTTGCGTGTATGCACTAAACCATGTATTATTTTTGCATACTTCAAGGCAAAGTTTTTATTTTTTTTGATGGAGCTACCCCTTCTGCTAATTCCTGAAATGCATTGAGAAAGGATGTAGCCATCTCGTGTGGATTGCCCATCTCGCTGATTTGAGCTGATAAGGGAATGATCCAGGGATTTAGATTATCTGAGATTAGTATTTTCATGTTCCGAACTAAAATGGGAATCCTACTAATTTAGGCCGCGATTGGTGGGAATTGGCTGTGATAGGAGTCCCAGTTGTGTCAATTTAATCTGAATCGACTTGTCCGAGTAAAACTGTTGCAAGGTATGTAAAATATAACTCGGAAACCCTGCTTCAGATAACTTTTCCCACAGTATGTTTTGGGATATCGAGTCGAACGCAACTCTGAAATCAATAAACGCTAAATAGATGGGAGAGTTAGCATCTTGAGCTTGTTTCTTCAGGGCAGACAATATAGTGAGATTTAATGAGGTACCAAGGCCAGCAACAAACCCAGATTTGTGAGGGTCAGTCAGTTTAGCAGTTACAAACCATTTATTTAGTTCTTTTAAAATAATCCTTCTATAAAGCTTACCTGGAATGTTTGAGAGGGCTAATGGGTGATAATTTGCTGGTAACTTCCTATCGCCCTTCTTGTAAACAGGTAAAATAATTGAGTGTTTCCATGAAGTTGGGATCCACCCTGTTATTTTAGTCCGTTTAAACACTATATATAGAATGTTGGAACATTCTACAGGGTATGCCTTTAATTCTGCATTAGATAGCCCGTCAGGGTCTGGTGCTATCGACGTACTCCATATTTGGATGAGCAGTTTTATATCCACATGATCAAACTTAGGAAAACTCTACTCATCCTTCGGAGACAAGATGCCAGGTGTATAGTCAGTGTCTGCATAGACATATGTATAATATGAAACCCATTCCACTTCAGAGACCGAGGTTAACATCAAAGTCGTAATGTTTTTGTTCGGGTCATCATTCAACAATCTCCAGATCGAGCTACTGTCAACATGCTTTCATTGTCTGCCTGGTCTTCAATGCTTTATATTGTAGGACAAAGTTCCAATACTTTGTACCTGGGTTTACAGCTATTTTATTTGCATCTTTGCACAATTTTAATTTTAATTGTCTGAGATCCTTTTGTAGCTTTCTTTAGACTTTTGTATAGTCTAGTCGAATGCATGTTTATGTTTATGCTGGATGCACATTCCTTTTTTTTTAGTGTCAGCAAATAGCACAGTTAATGGGTATAGACAGGAAGATCTTTTATCCCCAATCTATTTTCATCCTTACTGAGCTTATCTGACAAACAGTTGAGCATAGATGAGGAGCATCTAGTTCTGTTTTGTCTGTGTGTGTGTGCAACCTCATGGCTATAGTACTGTTGTGGGGCAGCAGAAACTGTTGCCAGCTCTATTTGCAATATATTATGATCATGTGCAAATAACTTTGAAGTTACTAACACAAGGTAATGCTGATTCTGATATAAACACATAATCCAATATGGCAATTGAAGTACCCCTATGCCACGTTGGCCTTGGTGGTACATCAGCTTTACGACTTCCATTCAGCATTATCAAATTATGATCTTTCATCAATCTTTGCCATCTTTTAAGTTTGGGCACTACTTTATCACCCCTTTGCTCAAAACATGATATATTTAGATCATCAATAACCAGAAGAGTATATCATTCCTGATCACATGCAATCAATTCCAGCAATTGAGTTACATGCCAAAAAAATACATCATCATCCAACATAGCGGGATTCCAGTATATGTTAAGTATTACTAGTCGGGTGGCTATCCCATTATCCAATTCACATACATTTGAGCAGCTGTAAACAAGGATGAGGAGATGCCCATGGAATCAAATTTGCTTTTAGATCTTTTTTGGTGGCAAGCCGCAGCCCGGACATAGGTTGCCCTCTTGCCTGCTTAATTGCGGGTATCCATGCGATCTCATAATTAGGCCAAATTGGATAATCAGTAAGCCAAGTTTCCTGTAGTATTAATAAGTCACACAACGACAGGTGATGCAAATCATTAACCTGCCTCTAATGATTCGAAACACAAGCCATGCCCAAAAGACTTGTCGGTCATCCTGCACACTCCTAGTTATGGCTTTATGACCTTGTGGGGTTTTATGATCACGCTTACTCCCTCCATTCTTTCTAAGCGAATGGTTAGAGTCATCACCTTCAAAGCTCACTGTTCTGTGTGGAAACCTACCACAGGTGTGTTATACAAAGATTTGGGCAACTGTCTGTTTAAGATTGACAATCTTACACCCTTATCCTCCAAGGTGTGTCTTTCATTCCAAATATATTCTCTAACAATCTGTGATGGGACCCTTATATTTACAGTGTCCAATTTTCATGATCTTATAAATTGGATGGATTTAATATCTCTACATTTTACTTTTTCAACATTTTTATCTGCTTGAAAACTATCAAGATTCTAGTTCCGTTCAGATAAGGATCACCTCTTTTTCTGTCTTTCATTTGTAGAGTAACATATTCTTGATCTTCAATTGCATGCTTATTATCTGCAGGCGGAGTGGCAATACATGCATCCCTCTTTGATTTTCACTTAGGTACCTCAACAGGAGATTTCTCCCTATTTGCTAGGCAAGATGGATCAACACCTGTGCTCGCATTAAGCCGTAATGATATAAGTTTATCAAGATCTTTGGCTATGTCATGTTTTAGTAAAATCTTTGCTTTGGGTCCCCAGGTGGCACTATTTCGAGGCATCAATCTTTTTTGTTCCAAAGTCACGAAACCTACCAGATCATCCCACCAACATACTACTTGCCCACCATCACTCACGTCATTACCTAATATCACATGCTCTAATTCTCCCCCAGTATCAGGTAACATGGAGATGGAGTATGTTGAGCAATCCAAACAGTCAATCAAATGAGAAGATTTGACAAGTTTATCAAGAACATTACTTTCAGGTACGTTCTGGCCCGGTTCATAGATAACTTTTTAAGCTGTGTTGATATTCTTGCTTTTAATTTATTTTTCTTTAGATGGCGTAGTAAGTGCATTAATGGATGTTTTTGTATGACTATTTGGAATTTGGCCAGACCTTAATTTTTTTTTTTTTGTTTCCTCATCTTTTTAGATATTTTAATCTCACTACTTTGCCTACTTTGATTTAAAAACCTCAAAAAGGTTGTCCGTTGAGTCAACCTCTTGTTCTACTTCCACGACTTGCGTGCTAGAGACATTCACAACGGACACCATATTAACAGCAATACACTCATTTGCAGTATCAGAATGAAAACATATCGGCATAGAGGCATTGCTTGTGTCGCCCACTCCAATGATATCCTTCTGGGTCAGAAAAGGTAGTTTTGCTGAGCCAGCAGGCAAGCACAGGTGTGGTAACGGTGCGCAGGAGCTCAAACCTTTCACAGATGAGATCAGTGCATCCAATTTCCCATATAAATGCAAATGATCATTAGAAATGGCTAGTGATTCGAGTTTTTTGTCAATATTATCTAAAAACGTCTTGTGGTTTTCTTTTTTTCTCAGTATGGACTCATAGAGCATAATCAAAGTATATGCACTATTGTTCAGGGCAGTTAGAAAAGGCCCATTATTTACAGATTAAGGTTGTTTTATCCCAAAGGATGGTTGAGGAGTGGGCTTTGCAAAGGACAGCCTGGTTACATAGGACATACTTACTGATGAACTAGGGGAATTGAGATACAAAACTGGAGAGTGTGATAGGTTTAAGCTCTGACCCCCCAAAGGTTCACCAGGTTGCGTCTCTGGAGCAATACCCTCCACCTGGGGAGAGACATGGTCACTAATTACCAAGTCCTCACCACTTGCTGATGGAGAGGACAGTACGTGCCATTTACAGACAAGGAAAGGGGGTCATGATAATTCAGATCTTTATGGGTAGATTTAAAGATAGCGCCAGCTCGAAACAAATTGAGGTCTTTAATCATATTCATTTCTTCTCATTGAGCCGTATACCGTAGCAGCACTTCTGACCTTTTTGCAGGTTGCATTTTGACAATTTGCGAGTATAACACATGAGCATTTAAGTCATCCCCTTTGTGTACTTGAACACAATGACATAACTGTAAATTGATTTGAGAAGGCGGTTCAATAGTGTCATGCCTGCCGGACATACCTCTGAACCAGGAACAACTTCTCCACACAAGATGAGTTACGCCCATAGAACCAGTAGACCTTTTTACTCAAAATGGAGGTTGTTCGATACATTGCCCGGAAAACGACGTCTGCATTTTGCACGTCGTTAATTTTCATGTGATTTAGGTCCGTCACGTGTATCACGGCAGTGCGTATATAAGCAGCGTGGAAACTCCATTCGCTGCTTCTGATTAAGTCAATTTTGGCGTTTGTAGCTGAACTCCGGACCTGCGTTCTCGCATTCCTTTCAGCAAACTTCGTTGGCCTAATTTGAGCTTGTTTTCCTCCACACGCTATTCCTGGGTTGCGTGTATCCTGTTCGCGTGCCAAATCTCCACGCGGACGCTGTCTGCAAGCGTGGCTGTCCTGAGCTGCGTGAATCCTGTTCGCGTGCCAAATCTCCACGCGGACGCTGTCTGCAAGCACGGCTGTCCTGAGCTGCGTGAATCCAGTTTGCGTGCCAAATCTCCACGCGGACGCTGTCTGCAAGCGCAGCTGTCCTGAGCTGCGTGAATCCAGTTTGCGTGCCAAATCTCCACGCGGACGCTGTCTGCTAGCGCGGCTGTCCTGAGCTGCGTGAATCCAGTTCGCGTGCCAAATCTCCACGCGGACGCAGTCTGCAAGCGCGGCTGTCTTGAGCTGCGTGAATCCAGTTTGCGTGCCAAATCTCCACGCGGACGCTGTCTGCAAGCGCAGCTGTCCTGAGCTGCGTGAATCCAGTTTGCGTGCCAAATCTCCACGCGGACGCTGTCTGCTAGCGCGGCTGTCCTGAGCTGCGTGAATCCAGTTCGTGTGTCTAATTCTTCACGCGGATACGCTGTCTACAAGCGCGGCTGGCTTGGCTGCGTGTATGCTGTCGCATGCAATCCTGCATGTGTTTTTCTGAACTACTTCGAACTTTTGGTACCTGTGACAGTCAACAGGTGAGATTCTTATTTGTTCTTTGTGGGAAAGGAAGTATTTCATGAACTATTGGAAGGTGAATGTGCACAGTACATTGGACGCTATCCTGTGGTGCACCAACCCGGTATCTAGCGAGAGCCTCGTGCCGTTCGGGATAAGTCTCCCTTACTAATCTTCCCTTCCTTTGTCGTTTGTTCAACTCTTGGGACTCTTCAAGAAACTGTCCTGGAATTCTTCAGTTTAGCCTTAAGGTCAGTGTCTGAATTAATCCCAATTCTGTGTTTTCTTAGTATTTAACTTGGGACAGTGTCTTATGATACTTATCTATTCTAGGCATACTTCCTGTACAATTCCCACGCCCTTTCCAGTGATCCATCTCTCTGCCTGTTTTATTCAGTCAGAGAGTTGTATCATTTGGAAGGTCTAATTTGACCTGCCTACAATCAAGTCGTGTGAAGATAGGATCCGGAAAAGCCCAACCAAATTGTATCCTTTTTGGTTACTGTATCCTTTTCAGTTGATACTTTGGTGATTTATGACAGAATCAGAAGCCATGGAGGGTACGGATCCTATAACTGTTTTGACTCAGTTAATTTCTGACATGAGAAATGAAATGATTACGGCACAGGATATGCTACGGCATCGAATGGATGTTATGCAAGATGCCATGCATGTCACTCCTCAGGGAGTACAGATTCCAGCAGCCATTGCATGTGGATCTGGTACTACGACACCCTCATTATCACAGGAAACTCTTAAAGTGGTTATGCCCACACAGTTTCCCTTGGCTCCTCCGGAAAGGTTCACAGGTGATCCTTAAACCTATAGAACCTTTGTTAATCAGTGCCAACTTCATTTCCTTTGCCGGCCTAATTCATTTCCTGATCTTACTACTAAAGCAGCATTCGTGCTTTCTCATTTGGGGGGTACAGCTGCTGCTTGGGCAAATCCTTTATTGGAGTCAAATAGCCCCTTGTTGTATGATTGCGATGATCTTCTGGCGGCTATGAACAAAGTCTTTGATATGCGCTATGCTACTCAAGCCACAGATCTGGAGTTGTTGAATTTACAACAAGGTACTCAACCTCTGTTGTCTTACATTGCGCGATTTAACCAATTAACGGCCGAAACCCGATGGCCGGAAGACAAGAAGACGGCTGTTTTCTACAAGGGTCTTTCAGAAGAACTGAAGGACGCTTTGTCCACGGTTCCAGTAGTTCCTACAGGTTTTTCAGAATTTCTTGATTTAATTTTACAAATTGATGCCCGAAGAAATGCCCGCAAAGGAGAGAAAAAACCTTTTCTTCCGGCACCAGTTCGTTCTGATACACCGGCACATTCTTCGAATGATCCTGAACCAATGCAAATTGGCGCGGTGAGAGGCCGGTTGTCTAAAGCCGAAAGAGAGAACCGAAAGAGAAATAACTTATGTATGTATTGCGGTTCCTCCGAGCATTTATTGGCGGCATGTCCTAAAAGACCAAATAAGCCTTCGGGAAACGCCAAAACTCGACAGTAGCAGGAGTCCCTGTGTCGAGTGTTACATCGGACTCCATTACATTTCCAGCTCATGCACCGATAGCTGTTGAGATGATGTTACGTTTCAATGATCAAGACTTGGCTTCCAAGGCTATGGTTGACTCGGGAGCCACTAATAATTACATTGATATCACATATGCCAAGAAATGTTCTATACCCCTTATAGACAAGAACAAACCTGAAACTGTTAATACAGTGGATGGATCAATCTTGATTTCCGATATGGTAACTCAGGAGACTGTACCTATTCAGATGACTTTATCAAATGGTCATTCGGAGGAAATAGTCTTCGATGTCATTGCGGCTCCTCAATACCAAATAATACTTGGACTTAATTTGTTGACTCTTCATAATCCCGCCATAGACTGGGTTACGGGATTGATCCAATATCCTTCAGTTTTTTGTAACGAACATTGCTTTACCAGCCAGGTGGTAGCAAATAAATCACATATGTTGGCCTCTATTGAGGGAATCTCTGCTATCAATGTGGTACATCAGAAAGGTGCGCATATACCAAGTGAATATGCAGATTTTGCCGATGTGTTTGACAAAGGTCAGGCAGAACAGCTTCCTCCACATAGGCAATATGATTGTCGAATTGAATTGATTCCTGGAGCTAAAATTCCTACTGGTCGAGTTTATTCTTTGACTCTCAAAGAAGATGCTGTCTTGAAAGAATATATCGATAAAGCTCTGGATATGGGATTCATAAGGCCATCTCAATCGCCGGCTACTTCTCCTTTATTCTTTGTTCCAAAGAAGGAAGGAGACCTAAGCCCTTGCATTGATTACAGGGCTATTAATGACATCACCATAAAGAATCAGTATCCTTTACCATTGATTAATGTCCTGTTAGACCAATTAGGAACTTCCAAGTACTTCTCTAAATTGGATTTGCATGGCGCTTACAATCTGGTTCGCATTCGTGAAGGAGACGAATGGAAGACCGCTTTTAAGACGCGGTACGGCCTTTACGAATATTTAGTGATGCCTTTTGGTCTTTGTAACGCTCCCGCCACATTTCAGTTCTTCATGAACGATATCTTCAAAGATATGATGGATCAATTCGTGGTGATTTACTTGGATGACATTTTGATATATTCATCATCCTTTCCAGAACATGTTAAACACTTCTCAGCGGTCTTACAAAGACTTAGAGAGAATAAGCCTTTTGTTAAAGTCGAGAAATGTGTTTTTCATACACAAGAAGTGGAATTTGTGGGTTATGACATTACCAATCATGGTGTTCGAATGAGTCATTCTAAAGTGAAAGCTATATTGAATTGGCCTATCCCACACAATGTCAAGTCACTACAGTCATTTCTAGGATTTGCGACTTTTTATCGCAGATTTATTCGTTCTTTCTCCAAAACAGTGGCCCCATTGACAGCTTTAACTAGTTCTAAAATTCCATTCTGTTGGAACCAGAATGCTCAAGCTTCCTTTGAGAAGTTAAAAGAAGCATTTACAACTGCACCTGTCCTTCAGCATCCTGATCCGGATGGTCAGTTTATCGTTGAAGCAGACGCATCCAGTGTCGCTACAGGAGCGGTACTCTCGCAGGTTTGTGCAGAAACTAAGGAGGAGCATCCAGTTGCTTTCTTCTCACGTAAACTTACCCCTTATGAACAGAACTATACTGTCACTGAGCGTGAATTACTTGCAATCAAAGATGCTTTCCGAGAGTGAAGACATCATCTTCTTGGGGCCAAACATCAGGTGATGGTGTATTCCGATCATAGAAATCTTCAGTCATTTAAAACTATGAAATGTCTCACAGCTAGACAGGCCAGATGGCATGTTTTCTTTGCTCAATACGATTTTCAAATTACTTATCGCACTGCCAGACAACATGTCAAATCTGATGCTTTGTCTCGCATCGGTGAAGAGGTGAAAGAAGAATCATTGGTACAAAATAAGCTGTTGGCAGATCACGTGATATGTAGTTGTTCTGCACAACCTTCTCTAAAAAACGACTTACAGGAGTGGGTGAAACTAAATCCACAATTGATCCAAGAATTGAACATTGATGTATACAATGGTTTGCCTTTTAAAAAAGGAGTACTCTATCTACCAACTGATACCATTCAGAAAAAAGCCCTCAGTTGGGGTCATGATTCTTTGATTGCCGCCCATCCTGGACAGAATAGACTCTAGAGCTATTGAAAAGATGGTGTTGGTGGCCGTCTATAACACAAGATGTTATAAATTATGTTTCAACATGTTCGGTATGCAGTCAATGCAAGACTACTCCTGGCAAACCAGTGGGTTTACTCCAGTCTCTACCAGTTCCCAAAAAAACATGGGACATGATATCAATGGATTTTGTGGTTGAACTTCCAAGAAATAAAGGCTACGATACCATATGGGTGGTGGTGGACTACCTTACAAAATTGGCGCTTTTCATTCCCTGTATTGGTGTACCAACAGCTGCTGGTCTGGCTGATCTATTCATCCGGCATATATTCCGGTTTTTTGGTCTACCTTCAGTGATCATCACTGACAGGGGATCACAATTTGCATCACGTTTTTGGAAGCCACTAAATTCGGCATTATTAATTGATGACAGGTTGTCTAGTGCTTATCACCCTCAAACGGATGGACAGACTGAGAGAGTCAATAGCACTATGGAACAATATCTGCGATGTTTGTGCTTGCAGTTTCAGTCAGATTGGCTCAATGTTCTGCCGGCAGCAGAGTTTGCCTATAACAATTCCTATCATAGTGCTATAGGTACTTCACCTTTCTATGCTTTGTATGGGCAACACCCACGTTCCATTCCTTTTGACTCCAGTTTGTCTTTGGATACTCCTGCAGCAGGACGTACTTTTAGGGATCTTAAAAGTCTACAGAAGAAAGTTGAGCAGCAATTGGAACAAGCTAAAAAACGAGACAAGTACTATGCCGACGCTCATAGAATTCCTGCACCTGTCTACAAAGCAGGAATGAAGGTATGGCTGTCCACAAAAAACTTGAGAATACCCGGCAAAAGGAAATTGTTGCCTAAATACATTGGGCCATATGAAGTTCTCCAAGTTATAAATCCGGCTGCTGTCCATCTGGCTTTGCCACAACGGTGGCGAGTGCATCCAGTTTTCCACGTATCGCTCATCAAACCGTGTTCGGATGCTAATAGATTACCTATACGGCCTGTTGCTATTTCAGTGAAAGGGTCAGACGAATATGAAGTGCATGACATTCTGGACATGAGGTTGCGGTCTGGAAAACCATTTTATCTGGTAGATTAGAAAGGTTATGGTCCCGAGGATAGATCCTGGGAACCTCTGTCGAACATTCATGCTCCTGCTTTATTAAGGCGATTCCACTGGAAAAGGGGAGAAGCTTCTCCTTTGGGGGGTGGCACTGTCATGCCTGCCGGACATACCTCTGAACCAGGAACAACTTCTCCATACAAGATGAGTTACGCCCATAGAACCAGTAGACCTTTTTACTCAAAATGGAGGTTGTTCGATACATTACCCGGAAAACGACGTCTGCATTTTGCACATCGTTAATTTTCACGTGACTTAGGTCCGTCACGTGTATCACGGCAGTGCGTATATAAGCAGCGTGGAAACTCCATTCGCTGCTTCTTATTAAATCAATTTTGGCGTTTGTAGCTGAACTCCGGACCTGCGTTCTCGTATTCCTTTCAGCAAACTTCTTTGGCCTAATTTGAGCTTGTTTTCCTCCACACGCTATTCCTGGGTTGCGTGTATCCTGTTCGCGTGCCAAATCTCCACGCGGACGCTGTCTGCAAGCGCGGCTGTCTGCAAGCGCGGCTGTCCTGAGCTGCGTGAATCCTGTTCGCGTGCCAAATCTCCACGCGGACGCTGTCTGCAAGCGCGGCTGTCCTGAGCTGCGTGAATCCTGTTCGCGTGCCAAATCTCCACGCGGACGCTGTCTGCAAGCGCGGCTGTCCTGAGCTGCGTGAATCCAGTTCGCGTGCCAAATCTCCACGCGGACGCTGTCTGCAAGCGCTGCTGTCCTGAGCTGCGTAATCCAGTTCGCGTGCCAAATCTCCACGCGGACGCTGTCTGCTAGCGCGGGTGTCCTCAGCTGCGTGAATCCAGTTTGCGTGCCAAATCTCCACGTGGACGCTGTCTGCAAGCGCGGCTGTCTTGAGCTGCGTGAATCCAGTTCGCGTGCCAAATCTCCACGCGGACGCTGTCTTCAAGCGCGGCTGTCCAGGGCTGCGTGAATCCTGTTTGCGTGTCTAATTCTTCATGCGGATACGCTGTCTACAAGCGCGGCTGGCTTGGCTGCGTGTATGCTGTCGCGTGCAATCCTGCATGTGTTTTTCTGAACTACTTCAAACTTTTGGTACCTGTGACAGTCAACAGGTAAGATTCTTATTTGTTCTTTGTGGGAAAGGAAGTATTTCATGAACTATTGGAAGGTGAATGTGCACAGTACATTGGACGCTATCCTGTGGTGCACCAACCCTGTATCTAGCGAGAGCCTCGTGCCGTTCGGGATAAGTCTCCCTTACTAATCTTCCCTTCCTTTGTCGTTTGTTCAACTCTTGGGACTCTTCAAGAAACTGTCCTGGAATTCTTCAGTTTAGCCTTAAGGTCAGTGTCTGAATTAATCCCAATTCTGTGTTTTCTTAGTATTTAACTTGGGACAGTGTCTTATGATACTTATCTATTCTAGGCATACTTCCTGTACAATTCCCACGCCCTTTCCAGTGATCCATCTCTCTGCCTGTTTTATTCAGTCAGAGAGTTGTATCATTTGGAAGGTCTAATTTGACCTTCCTACAATCAAGTCGTGTGAAAATAGGATCCGGAAAAGCCCTACCAAATTGTATCCTTTTTGGTTACTGTATCCTTTTCAGTTGATACTTTGGTGATTTATGACAAATAGTTTCGGCTTTGTTTAACATTTCGCTGCGCATTTTCTCCCTCCAGCCAAACAGCACTCCTAATGCATTCACACAGGCGCTTTTTTCTCCTTCAACATATATATTTTTTTTTTCCTACATACAGATTTCCTTTATTCTGGTTTCATAAGGGACACAAGATGCATTGCTTCAAAGCCACCAAGGATGCCTCATTCGCATAATCAGTGTTGTCAGGTGTCTTGCATTCCAATTGGTGGGAGAAGTAATGTTAATTGACCCCAGGAAGCACATATGTGATGCAGCACTGCCGACTGCTTGTTATTTTATTGTGTATCTCATTGATTTGTCAGAATGTGTGATGAGAATAAAATGTTTGCAGAGCAAATACATGTCAGTAGTCACCCGCACCAGGTCGAACAAAGTGGGAGGCCTCGATTGAGTTAGGACTATTCTGGAGTCCCGAAGCTAATTCCAATTGAGATGGTTTTGTTAATTGAAGCCCGTCCACAATCCAATAAGAAGACTGAGCTATTGGATGGGATCAAATGATTGTTGGTAGAGCCCTTTCATAGAATATTTCACGCAGGACCATTTTTGATGTGACATCTGATGGATGGAAATCTAGACATTGCTGGAAGCAACACATCCTCAATTCAGTACTGCACACTTTGCAGGAGGTTAACCCATCATTTCAAAGCAGCTTTGTTTGGTAGTCACTAAAGAAATCGTTTGTGAGAAAGAGGAGATCACCATGCTACCAGCACTTGAGGCAACAGCGATTAATCACACGTGAAATGTCTTATGAACAACTAAAGACGGTCAAAGAGGTTTTAATGCAGCTTTAGATCATTGCAACCCACCCTCCTCCACACAAATCAATATTGTATTCATAAAAAAACCCCAAAGAGCTAAGCCTGCCCACTAGTGTTAATGAAACGATGGAGCACTGTCTGATAAGGTTAATATCTAATAACAAAGTTCAATTTTAAGTGTTTCCTAACCTCTACGCCACTCATACTGGTGTGGAAGTGCAGAAAAGCTTAAAAACAACACAATGCACCACTATTCACCATGCCACTTTTGTGGATTAACATTGAGGGCGTACATTTCCGTGCACTAGATAAAGAAATATTGGCAGTGTGGAGTATCGTTGAATCTGTTGAAAGTATCATTGTGTATAATATAATGTTTTACCATAATTCTATATAAACAATCAAGATTGTGGATGTGAAATCTTCTGAGAACAATTGCTGCTTTGAATAGAAAAATTACAAATATATCTTTTTACCTACATGATTTGAAATATTGATTGGATTACAGTAGATGTTAGTTTGCAGGGGACGGGAGTGTTCCACAAGTTTGTGCACACCTGTTTGTTTTTCGAATTGGTACTACAACCTAGTGTCAGGGTTGGTTTTCTCCTCTGCACACTGATACCTGTCTGAATAAAAACCCCACGCTAGCATATATAATGTTGTGCTCCCGGTCCTCAAAAATAAGCATTGTAGAGTTTCACCTCTACAATGGCACACAAATCTAGGCAGCACCCAGCCTAGCATTGCTAATTATATGTATTTTTTCTAAAATAAACTCAATTACTTAAAACATGCAACTTCTCTTGCGTTTGATGAAAATGAGGCTACCTGCATTTTAGTACTGAGTAAAGACATAGAAACAAGTATACCAACAGCAGCCAATACTGAGTGTACGATATTTCAACTAGAGGCATTGATTACAAAAGAGATAGCTCAGAAAATGCATGCACCTACTCTTGTTCAAACCGATGAAGCACAGAGAGTACCAAGAGGTTTGAGAGTATACCTATGACCAACACTATGCAAGGATTACCCTGCATTTGTAAAAAGATGGGAACAGATTCTTAATAAATAGTCATTAGACCTTATTTTGCTAACAATTGAGGAGCTTTCAAAATTTGTGACGACTCTTGACACAGAGATGAAGGAATTAACTTAACAGTTGGCTACATTCAAGAGTAAGGAAGATCTGCAAACCATCCTTGAGGAGGTTAATGCCTCTTTGGAAGGGTATAAAAAGGACATAGAGCAAAGGAAGAGACCATTTAGGAGGGATACACTTGACGATTCCCAAGACATTGTATTCACTTGACAGGAACACTATCAACAAATAAGACCTCCTCCGAATACTGAGCCCCTAAACAGAATGAAGGCAACCAAAGTAGTGATACACCCGCCAATGGAGAAGAAACCAGACCCAACGTGCCATCCACGAATACCACTAATACAGCCAATACAGGTAATAAGCCCATTTATTTGGTACCAACGACTAACTGTCATTCGTCACAGCCAGCATCTACTTCAAATGCCGAACAGGTCTCTTTTTTAGAAAAAAGATGACAAGAAGAGGCCACAAGAAACCTAAGGTCATGGAACAAACAGAACAATTAATAATAAATATTTCCTTGAAATATAAATATATCAGTCTCAGCCGACCGGGTGCACTTGATCCTCCCCCTCCCTGTGACCCTCTGTGCACTTGCTCGATCCCTACGCACCATGCCAAAGATTGCATGTCTGTCTCCCTTGTCTTCACTTCTTAATTGCACTCTATAAAACTGCAGAATTGCCATCAGGCCTATTTGCTGTCCCCCAATCTGTATCTTGTGTGCACTTACTCTGCCTGTGCAGACTATCGTCCCAGAATGTCAAGGGCTCTAAGTGAGTGTTTTTTCCCCCATGCTCCTACCCTCCTTGAGCGCCTTGAAACACTTGCCTGTGTATAGGAGCTATCTAAAAGACAATTGGATTTGTTAAATTTGGCACTATCAACCTCTCGTACACAAAAATCCAATTTATTGGAAGAAAAGTTTGAAAAATGAGACTTAAAGTCTTCTTTTATGTAGAACCCCGAGAGAGGAAGTTTCCGAGATATTTGATTACCTAGAAATGAGACCGAAGAATTGCTTTCACACACAGGTGAATAACATGGCCATTAAATTATTTGAAAAACAAATGCTGAACGATTTATACAAAGCAGATTTTAATAAATATATCTGACAGAACATCAGAAGACATGAAAGCCAACTCATCAAGGATTTAGCTGAAGATTGTACGTTTACACTGAAACCAGCAGATAAGTGCGGGCCATATTTATCATTGATACCAGTTTCTATGATGCACAATGTATGCTATTATTGAATGATACTAATACTTACATTAGAATTGATAAGATCCCACTGATCCTATTGCTATAATAATACAGGATACTAGACCTATAGAGAATTAATGGATCAATAAGAAAGCAAAGAGATTACTGACTAAAGATCATCCCATCACACCAGTATTTTACAGTTACTTAAGATACAGAAAGATGTCAGCGTCCTCCACTTAGACCAATCGCAGCAGGAACAGAACGTATTTTTGATCCCTTGGCAATCTATCTCGATGGAGTACTTCAACCCATAGTACAAAACACTGAAACATATATTAGGGGCACCATACACTTCCTTAATGCCCTGAAGGAAATAGAAGGCCTGCCTACAAGAAGGGGATCTACTTATCCTTTGAGATACAAAGTCTATTTACATCCACCCCCACTATGATAGACTTGAGGCTCTCGAGTGAGCATTGCTGAGAGGGGTAAACTGCAAAGCTCATAAAATCTTCACACTAGAACTGACTAAAATCATACTTAGTAAGAACTACTTCCATTACAAAACACAATTCTGCCTACAATCATCGGGCCCTTCTATAGGGTCATCTATAGCCCAACCAATGCAAATCTCTTTATGTACAACTTGGAGTCACCACATGTACTTGCTCATGAATATTGGACAACAAAATTGAGACGTTGGAAAAAGATACATAGGTGACATTGTTGTCATTTGGAAGAGAAACAAGATAGAAATAGCTGTGTTCCTGAACTATTTTAATTCAATACATAATCACATCCAGTTTACGTTGAAAGTTGGCACCCCCAGATTGCACTTCTTGGATATAGAATTGGAATTAAAGGAGGGTTACTTCATAATGAATATATTCCACAAACCGACTGATGTAAACAAGTCTCTACATTATCTTAGTCACCACCCTTTGCATCTCAGAAATAACCTTCCTTACAGTCAGTTCCTGAGAATAAAAAGTATTGTGTTGGAAAAAGGCCGCCTACTAACATAAAATACAAAAATGACTGAAAATACATCAGGAGAGGTTACCGAGACAAAACAGTGGAGACCGCCCGACAAAGCTAGTCAAGTTAGACGAGAAGATCTCATGGCTCATAAATTGAAGATAAAAGAAACACCATGCTTTTACGCATCAAAGTACTCGAGTCAGTCATTTAGCAAGATTGATTAAAAAGAATTGGAAATTGATACAACTAGATCCACAGCTGCAGACACTTTTTCCAAAACCTCCCATCATTGCATGTAAACATGTATGCAACTTCAGATTAACTAGTGAAGGCAGAAAGATCAGAAGATAATAAACAACTGAAATTATACAAGAACAAAACTGGCCATTCCCTTGTCGTAACTGTAATTGTAACAATATTATGAGGGGCCCTTATGATAGACCCCCTCCCACAGGTATAAAGATCAAATTTATGGACTATGCAACTTGCCAATCACATTTCATCTTTCATAGGACTCGGTTGTTCTTGTGGGATCTTCTATGTAGGCCATACAACTAGGAAAGCAATAGAGCGCTAGAACGAAAACAAAAGTAATATTAGAACCAGAAATGTGTGTTCGCCTGTAGCAAGACACTTTATAGAGAAAAGACATAGTGTCACAACGTAATGTAACCTGAGCAGAAAACTAGACCAAAGGGAACTAGTTTGGATCGAAAAACTGGGCAGCATGACCCCAGAGGGAATGAGTGAGGACTTCTATCTGGGAGCCTTTCTGTGAAATATACATTAAAGCCAAAAAGATTTGAGAGGACATTAATGTTGTCATGGGTTATAATTGAGAATCGCTTTTGGAAGTGAGAAACCCTGCAAATGGCTAACTGACAGTCTATATAATTACTACGATTGTGTTGGACATGAATTCTTAAATGTGAAAAATGCTTATGGTATTGATAAACACTGTAAACACCAGAGCGATAGTCTAGATACATATCCAAATCATGTTTGCCATGAATAATGATTATGAAACATCTGAGGCAAGACTGTACAAGAACACATTGAACAAGTGGTCTCATGTAAACTTGACATATGTTTGTGTCTCACATCTAGGTGAATTAATTAAGATAATGGAGACTGGAATATATGTAACCACAGACAAATGGTACTCTATAAGTACTTAAACGACCCTTGACACGAAGCAAACATGCAAGGGCAAATAACTAACATTGTATAAGAAATGGGTTTAGAAGGACTGGATTCACAAAGCGGTGAATATAAGTAAGGGCATGTGTAAGCAATACACTGTGGGGACAGTGAGCAAAATATAAAATCTGTCATATTGGAAGCATGGATTTATTTGTTTTATCAATATTACACCTGGAGAAGTTTTTTTATATTTTATATAGCCTTCCTTGCTCGGAGGGTTTTGTCAGACACTTCACACCCAGATTTTTAAACTAAACATTTGAATGAGAGCTGTGTGGCTATGTGGACCATTAGCCAGGACCCTAGCCAGCTGGTGAGCCAAGTAAGGCTAAACTGGAATAGCAGGACAGTTGACACATTATCCTATCTGTTATTCAGAAGGGGAGAACTTTTTGAAATTCCATGTAAGATGGGTAGCGGTTGTTACCTAATAACCACATATGTTCACGCCAATTCCAAAACCTATTCAAACATTAGAACACACCTTTTTTTAGAATCATCTAAGATGCATCATAATACCCTTTGTTCAACATTAATACATATGGATGTTTAACGCATTAACCCTGATGTTTTCCGCAAGCCGTGCAGAGAATAAAACATGACGTCATCACATTATGAAGTGATAACGTCATTATATAAACATATATATACAACAGCCATCTTGAAACAACAGTTTTTTGTCTGGCAAAGGAACCCAAGGATTATTGCAACACGGGACTGGTAAGATCTAGCATTTTACTAGATTATGATAAACAATTTCAATACTCTAGCATTCAGGTACTATACAAGGTACCATACGTTTGTACCTACAGTTCGAGTGGAGAGAATTGCTACTCTGGAAAAATCCTTTATTTTTTCCCCATTCAAATTAAAGTTGGATAAAGGTCGCACAATACCAGCTACAACAATGCTTGGGGCCCCATTGGGGTAATTTGCTTTACCATATGGCTGATATATAATTTTGAATGTGTTGACTCGGAATAGCCATCTTTACTAAATAGAGATACTCTTTATCTTTTTAGTTGTATAGAACAGTGTGCACCTGAGGCACAAATTATACAAAGAATAGCTCCTGAGGAAGGGAATAGAACTCCTAAAACAAGTAGAGCACAGGATTTCATGTATTGTCGATTCAAGAAATTTTGAACATTATACTGTTGAAAATATAATTGTGAATAATATCGTGTGTTTACCATTTTTTTAAAAACATTTTTTATTATTTTATAACAACACACCAAACATTACAACAATTAGGACTTCCATATCCATGTCTTACAAGGCAACATTACAAGCTATGTTCTTCAATCCCGCTCCCTCCCGCCCCCCCAACTTGAGCCATAATGTCCGTATCATCAGCCTGTACGTCCTCAGGCGGGTCGATTGTCCTCCTCTCATCCATATCATCCTCACTGTGATCGGGCTGGGGGGGTGGCACCATGGTGGCCACCAATTGCCTCCATCCAATTAGGGGGTCCTACTTCCTCCTCTACTCCCCTGCTGACCGCTTCGAACCAAGCAGCCGTCTCAGCCTCGGCCCATTTCAAGAGGTCAGCCCACCACAACTCCATCCTGGGCCTGTGAGCTGCCTTCTAGCACATAGCAATCCTCCTTTTGGCCAGGATGTATGCCAAGAACTTCATCTTGCTAATGTGCCTCAGATGACGTGGCCTAGGGAAACCTCCTAGCATGCATGCCCCTGCCGACTCCATCGCTAGTTTAATACCTTTTTCCGCCAGAAGTATTTTCAGTTCAGCCCAAAATCTACCCACTTCCGGACAAGCCCAGAACATGTGTAACATCCTGGCTTCCTCCTCCCCGCACCTGGGGCATCTTTGGATCATCTGGCCCCCAAACCTAGCAATCTTACTGGGGGTCAGATATGCCCTATGTCTGACATATATTTGGATCTGTTGGAGCCTCGCATTTCGGGACACTTTCTTATGATATCTCTGAGCTCTATCCCATAACCCATCCGACATAGGCTCACCCACCTCTTCCCCCCAGAGCTGTCTCAATAGGGACAATTCCTCCCCCACCTTGGACCCCAGTAGTTCGTATATGCGGGATATCAAGTACCCACCCTCTGAGGTGTCATATATCATCTCCATGGTGGCATCCGGTTGTTTCGTGAGCACCACCGCCGGCCATTTTTCTTGCATCCACTTAACAATTCTGGAGTGGGTTATATGTTGCCCCTTATGCACCCCGGTGTCCTCCATCAGTTTCTGGAATTATAACGCCTCTCCATCCTGCCATATATCTCCCAAAGTGGCCAGGCCCATGGGCTCCCAGTATCTACAGACCCCTTGTATCAATTGTGGGTCCTCTCTGCATAGCGCCGTCAACGGCACCTGAATGGAAAACGGAGCCGGGTATCCGACCAACCGCCATGCTCTATGCCAAACCTCCCTGTTAGAATTGATATAATATTGTTTCGTCCTCGTTGTATATGTTGGCTTATGCCCAGTCGCTTTGCGAGGAAATTCGTATTACAAGGTTGTGACCTCAAGTGAATCAAGCCTCCATTTTAGGGTAGAGCCGCCATTTTAGTTTATTGTACAAAGTCACCCTGTGGTCTAAAATGGCCATCTCGTGTGCTCTTGTTCTTGCCTTAACCTCTTCAACCTCTGTAGGAGAGTTAATGTCCAACCTGCCTTCAGGCTACATGTTAGGGTCATGTAGACCTTGTCCTTTGTTGACCTCGGGATCAGGGGATTACTTGAATCAGCGATGTTGCATGCAGTAATACATTGTTCTCCGGACGGAGTTCGGTTAATAATTTTACCTCAGCAATCACTCGCCTCTCAGTTTTTGACTCAACCTTTACTGCCAGAATTCAGTAATGTTCCGGAATGCTTATGGGCAATTGATGATAATGATGTGGGCATTCTTCAAATTGAACCTGTTAAAATTATTCTGAAACATGGAGTAAAATTGCCTCGCATCCCGCAATATAAGATCTCAGTTGAAGGCGAGCAGGCTTTGAAATGTATAGTTTCTGATTTTGTACATCGTGGAGTAATTGAGGAAATTACTGGTAGCCTGTGTAACAGCCCCATTTGGCCAGTATACAAAAAAGGTGATAATGCGATTCCCTTTCGGTTTATAATTGATTTACGCGCTATTAACAAAATTGTGGCTCCTCAATTTCCTATTGTACCTGATTTTACGACGATACTAACCATGATTCCGGCTTGTGCCACTCATTTTAGCGTTGTTGATCTTAAAAACGCATTTTTCAGTATTCCCATACACAAGGATAGCAGGTATTTGTTCGCGTTTACCCTAGGTGGACGCTCATTCACATTCACTTGTGCACCACAAGAGTACACTGAGAGTCCAAGTATTTATAGTAGGGCATTAAAAGAGCAGCTCGATACTCTGGAGTTGCCTAATACTTGCACGTTACTACAGTATGTAGATGATCTCCTCTTGGCTGCTGATTCTGAGAGTGCCTGTAAAGGAGGCACCGTGTTGTTGCTTTGCCATCTAGCGAAACATGGCCATAAAGCTTCACTCAAAAAATTCCAATATTGTTGTCAGGAGGTCGCCTATTTAGGCTATCTCCTGTCAAAGGAGGGAAGACGGTTGACACCTGAACGAATAAAGACTATTTCTGGCATGTCTGTCCCAAATACGCAGAAGGAAGTTAGAGCCCTGATAGGTATGGCTTCTTACTGTAGATTGTGGATCCCTAACTTTTCCCTAACGATTAAACCAATGCTGGCTTTGACAAAGAAGGGCATTTCTTTGCCATTGCCATGGACTTTGGAACACCAGACAGCATTTGATTTGCTCAAATCTGCGCTGTGTTCAGCGCCGGTTTTAGGAACTCCAAATTATAACAAGGCTTTTGTATTGTTTGTGCATGAACGTGATGGATGTGCTTTGGCTGTATTAACGCAGGAGCATGGAGGGAAGAATGGGCCGTGTGGTTACTATTCCTCCGACCTTGATCCTGTCGCATGCGCTTTGCCGAGATGTTTGAGATCTTTTGCTGCTGCTGTTGTGTCTGTAAAACAGAGTGAGGGAATGGTCCTGGGTCATGTGTTAACCCTAATGATACCTCACTCTGTAGATATTTTATTGAATAGAACTCAAACGCAACACCTCACTTCTGCACGATTGACAAGATATGAACTAATCTTGTTTGCCCCGCTCAAATTCAGAGGTGTTGTGTATTAAATCCGGCTGAACTTTTTCCTGTCCCGCAAGATACTGTTGAAAGTGACGAAACGTCACACGATTGCCTTTATGCAACAGAACAAGAGACTAAAGGTAGACTCGATCTGAAAGACACACCTTTAAATAGCCCACAAGGAGAGCTATTTTGTGATGGCTCTTGTTTTAGACTTCCGAATGATACATCCACGGCTGCTTATGCCGTTACTACTTTAAGCACGATTGTGGAAACCAAAAGAATTATGCATAATTCCGCGCAGGTCGCAGAAATTATAGCGTTAACTCGAGCCTGTGAACTTTCTGAAGGGCTTACAGTAAATATATATACCGATAGTATGCTTTTGGGGTGGCCCACAACTTCGGTAGACTTTGGAAAGAACGAGGTTTCTTGACCTCGAATGGCACGAAATTTCAGCATGGCACTTTAATAGTATGATTACTTTCGGCACTCGCACTCCCTGTTCAGCTAGCTATCTAAAAATGTGCAGCACATCAAAAGGTTACAGATGATGTAGGAAAAGGGAATGCTTTCGCTGATTGGATAGCTAAACAAACTGCCACTGATTTTAGTTCAGAAATGTATGTTGTAAGAGAAACTGTAAATATTTGCACTTTGGGTGAAAGTATCGATTCTGTAAAATACATTCAAGCAGATGCTACCATAGAGGAAACTAAGAGATGGGTCGAGGGTGCAGGAAGACTGGATGATGATGGGTGTTGGGTAGACCATGTTGAAGGAAAATGGTTACTCCTTGATGCCTATATTCCAATGATGGTTATTATGGCTCATGGTCCGACATATGTCTGTGCGCATAAATTGACTAAAATGCTACACAGTGTATGGGCCAATGATAAGATTTTCAAAACTGCTGAGCGCTTTGTCCAAGGCTGCATGGTCTGCTTGCAGCATAATGTAGAAAAAGGTACCTCGACTCCTAGAGGAAGTTTTGTTCCACCTTCTGTTCCGTTTGAGGTTATTCACTTTGATTTTATTGAAATGGAACGTTGCAACAATCTTAAATATGTGTTGGTTGTCATTTGTGCCTTTAGTAAGTGGGTTGAGGCCTTCCCTGTTAGAGATGCAATGGCCATAACCACGGCAAAAACTCTGTTGAAAGAGTTTTTTCCTAGGTTCGGGCTGCCAAGAGTCATCAGGTCGGATAATGGGCCACACTATATTTCTACTGTAATCCTACAAATATGCAAAGGATTACAGATTGATAAACGGTTCCATTCGGCCAGACATGCCCAAAGTGCCAGATTAGTGGAAAGGCATAACGGCATTATAAAGAACAAGCTCGCTAAAACGTGTGCTGGTACCAAGTTAAAATGGCCAGACGCCTTACTGATCGTGTTGCTGTCGATGAGAACAACCCCTCAAACTAAGACTGGGCTCTCTCCCTTTGAGGTGGTAATGGGGAGACCTGCTAATATTTGGGGTTTGCCAAAAAGCAGTTTGTTGCGGGACATAGAGAATGTGCTTCTTTCAGATTACTGTAACCAGTTGACTAAAAATCTGTTTTCAATGTATCACCAGGTGCGAGAGGCATTACCTGTACGATATGAGGGTCCTGGTCACAGTCTACAACCGGGGGACTTGTCAAGGGTTTTGACCCATGTTGAATCAATAGACTGGGTAGATGTGGGGATGAGCTGTCGCCGCCCATTATTCTATCCCAGAACAAACTAAATCAATAGACTGGGTGGATGTGGGGATGAGCATTCGCCGCCTACATTCACGCCAGAATAGGAGAACTGCGCAGTTGGCACGAGACCACTCCAAAGATACAACCTTCTTGTGGGGGGTTCCACATCACCACTCTACTGTAAGGATGCCACCAAAACAATGTTAAGCAAGGGTCCTATATTATCAAGCGAAAGACCACTCTATTGAAATGCAGTAATTCAAGAAAACTTTATTAAATCGTCCGTATCTCTGGAACCGTTTGGGCTAGGAACGTGGTTTAACTTTCATGTTAAAGCTGTGATTCTAGGCTTTCCAACAAGCATGCAAACTGTGTGCTCCTCTTTCCATCTCCTTCCATTTCTTACATTGCATAGGGGTGGGGGGTGAATTGCCAGAGAAAAAGTGATTATCTTATCTTTTGCTAAAATCATATCAAGTATTTTTGTACTGCATTTTATTCCTCATTGCAATTCCTTGAAACCATAAAGCATTTTCAGCTACCTCATCCTCTATACTACTCCTAAGTAATCAAGTGTACCACTGTAACATTACCCATTGTGGATCCACATCATATGTCTCAGTGTACTATCAGATATTAATATATTATAAAAGTGTGATAGATATATTTTGTTGAATTGTTCAAATAAACCTTTTAATTTTAATTTGCAAAACAAACCTACTTCTTGGCTCAGGGGGTCAGGGGGATTCTAAGAGGGGGGTGTTATACAAGGGTTGTCATCCAGAGTACTGAACTGGACATAAACATACATCAGTAAGGGTTTTCCTCAGCATCCCAGACCAGGCATTGACTTAGCTGTAGTGTTGATTGAATATCGCTTACATAAGTGGGGGCTCGGAGCCGGGATATTCTGGGTTAGATTTACCACTTGTGCAGATTAATACAGTGTGCCAACTGACCAGATACACATATCCGGTTAGATCACCACGCTGTTTTACACTGTGAAAGCATCCCTCAAAGGAACGCTCTAAGGAAACAGTCTGTTTTGCAAAATAAGATTACAAACTTCTGTAAGTCAGGAAGGAACTCAAATTCCAGAATGACGACCTTGGTAGATATGAAAATAGCCAGAGAGCACTTCTTACATAAGCTATTTGTGAGAGGTGAGTGGACTCATCAGGACCAAACGGTCTGGTTGCAGGCAATCGCTCAACAGGTCACTGAAACAGGGTCAGATAAATGGAGAGATCAGGGTCCATTACATGTGGCCCTGATATATGGCTTCTATGGCCAAAGATGAACACAATTAGATTGCCAGGATAGCTGCATATTTGTATCTATATGTGGGAGCCATGCAGGACAAATGTGCTGAAGGCCAGGACCTGGCAAATAGGCAACAGATGGCGTTAGAAAAGGCCCAATCTGACCTGGTCTCTTCTGAGCAGAGGCTGCAGAGGAGCCAGGAGTCAGACAATGATAGTAGGCAGTATATCAGTAAAATAAAAGAGGACATGGATATACTGCAACAGGAAAAGACAGACCAGGATACCAGAATTCTGGCTTTGCAGAAGGAGCACCAAGACAGTTTGGACTCCTTACGGCAGAGCCAGAAAAAGCTGGAGCAACAGATCAATTTCAACAGGGCATGCACAGAGCAGGTAGCCACCCTGCAAATCCAACTAGACAGAGAGAAAGAGGAAAGCAATACATTGCTTTTGAAAGACCTGGATAACCAGGCAGAGTTTGATGAACGCCAGAAAGCGGGTGCCTTTCAAAGGCAGAGGGACGACCTGGCGTCACAAATGCAGGCTCTTGGTCAGGAAAGGGATACCTTAGGCCAGGAAGTCTGCCATTTAAAAAGAAAAATTGAAGAAAATCACTTGGCCCTCCAGGGGCTGGGTGACCTCCAAAAAGAGCATCAGGGCTTGCTAGATCACACCAGGAGGGTGGAGGAGGCTCTGGCAAGAAAGGAGCAGGCCAGTAGGGATGGGACTGAGGAGGTAACCCTCCTGCAGCAGAGATTGGCCCAGTACTCCATGACCAATCAGGAGGCACAGAGAGAAAATGAGGCTCTCTGTCAGCACAATGATAGGCTCCAGCAACAGGTAGCGAATCAGGAGAGACTGATAGTCTAGTAAGGCCTTAACTGAGGAACTGAAAGCGCAGGCTCTTGCGGATAGAGATGAGGTTCGCTGGGAAAGAGAATCTCCTGAGCATAACCTCAGGAGCCCTAGTGCCAGAGGCCTTCACCTCTACCAGTCCCTGGACTCTGCCACCCCCATGTTCCCTGGCGCACATGAGCACGGGGCCACAGGGATGGCAGATTACTATCCAGCTAAAAGTATGGGGCTCATAGGCCAGTACCACCCAGGAATGGAGGGGCGGGTATCCGGGCATGGGCACCCAAGCACAGTGCAATTTAGTGGGGAACCCCAGGAGAGTAGGCCCACTAAGGGCATCCTGAAAACCTCTGCCCAGTTAGGTCAGTGGGGGGGATACCCAGCAAATCCTGGTAGCAAGGAGGGATCTGAAGACTCCTCTGAGCGTCACAGGACACAGGAGACCAGGTCCCCACATTCTGCCAGCCATTCCCAGGCTCGCAGAATCCGGGAAAACCTGGAAGATCAGACGGGCACCTCTGGGAGCAGCGCTTCTGAGTCGGAGGATGAATGGACCAGGGTTACCCGAACCAAAAAGGCCAATAAGACAAAAAGGGCCTTGCTTAAGGACCCCTTAAAGCAGATCAAGGAAATCCGCAGTGTCATCACTCCTTATCATAAGAACGCCAAGTATTCTGTTTGGGAACACTTGGAGCTCTATGAGCAAATGATGGAGACTTTCCATTTGAAGGACAGCAGTAGCTGCATCCAGTACGTCAAATGGACATTCTCCCCAGAATACTCCAGTTTCTTTGCGGGGCTGGAGGACCAAAATCATTTAAGATGGTACACCTATAAGGCGGCCATCTTGAAACATTTTTCTGTTCACAGAATTCCTCAAGAGGCTCGCAAGGAAGCCTACAATTTGCAATGTGGGGAGGATCAGGCCCCACAAGAGTTTGTGCAAGAATTAAAGTGTGCTTTTGCGCAGACCACCAGAAGGGTGAGCACGGATAGCAGAGAATTTATCAATACGTTTTTCCATGCCTTACCCAAATACATAATGACCCAGCTCGTGAGAGATTTTCATGAGAAAAGATCTTTAGACTGGGTCATTGAACAGGCTACCCGGATCTATGAGGTGCAGAAGCCCATCGAAAATAAAAATAATGCGCCGAAAAACCCCAAAACCAACAGCACCCCTGCTGCTGCCAAGGTGGCAGAGGTAAAGGTTGCCGCCGTTTTAGATTTGGAGATGGGGGGGCCTAAAAACCTGCCTGCACCAAATAATTCACAGCCAGAAGGCCCTCGGGCCAGTCACAGACAGGGAGTCGAGGAGGTAGTCCCACAAATGGGGTCCCCCGCTCCCCTGACTATGTAAGTCCCCGCTACAAGGGAAACTGGCCAATCCTGGGTTATGTGTGGACTCCTCCAGCCCAAGGGGGGGGATCCAGCCAAGCACCTAACCCAGGGAACTTCCCTCCCAACTTCCCACAGGAGGGCAGAAATTCTCCAAATCCTGGGCAGAACTTTTTCCCCAGGTAACCACCCAATTTCCAGCCCCAAAATAATCCATCCTTCTTTCCCCAATTCCCTGAGCCCAGACAACCTAATCCGGGAGAGGGGAGGCCAAGGGTGGAGGGGTACCAAAATCTTCCCAAGCAGGGGTACTACCAGACAAGGGATAGCTACCCTTCCCGGGATCAGCCCAGGGGAGAAAATAGAGCCCCATCAGCCTGAGCGGGTTTCACAACTTGAGTGCCAGGTCCAAAATATGGCACGGGATCTGGGTCACATACTGAGGGCTCAACAGAACCCTCAGATGAGCATGCCACCACAGAATGCCCCAAACTCTGGACCTGGTGCTCCAGAACAATGACGGGGGCAGCACCCCGATAACCCACCAGTTCCCAGGGAGGAGGCACAAGGGGAAGGGGGGTGTAAAGCCTTGGAGGAAGCTTCCTTCCCAACTTGTAAACAGCCCATGGTAAACCAGGAATCGGAAACAAAATCTCCTGCGCCTGAAAGCCCGCCTCCCAAGGGGCAGAGTGGGGGTAGGAGAAACAAAGGACCCAAACAGACCCACTTTGTGGAAGAGGTACAGGTCTTCCAAGTTGAGGGAGAGGGATCCTCAGAAGATCCTGGGAAAAGGATCTTCTCCTTCAGAGATGGGGGAACTCCTCCCAAGGAAAAATGGGTCCCAAGGGATGCCAATTCAGACTGGGGAGATATGGAGACTAAGCTACCGCCGCCCATCATCTCATCCCAGAACCCACAATACCGAAATCCCCTGGTTCAAACCCATCCTGGTGACTGCCTCCAAAAAGGGGGGGTGGCCCAGAACCGGAACCAGGGGAACCCACAATGGCTCTGATCTCCAGTTGCCAACTTTTTCTTTCAGATTCCCAAGGCTCTCCACAGAATTCTGCCCAAATCTCTTCTCTTGAAATGTCCAAAACCAGAAAATTGGCCCACCAGTTGTCCAAAAATGTGCATTATCTGTGCCCCCTTGGGGAGAAGGAGGAAAGATACTATGCCCCGGTACAGGTACAGGGGCAGGGTACAATTTTGGCACTGGTGGACACTGGATCCCAAGCTACACTTCTGTCCAAAAGGGCCTTTGAGGAACTAAATGCAGGAAGGGGGAGAATTACCGTATTCCTCTCACCTCTCTTCCTGGACAACTGCAGAACTTTGACGGGAAGGAAATTCCTGTCAAGGGGACTGCAAATTTGGACATCAAAATTGGGCGACACAAGCTGAAACACCCGGTCATAGTAGTGACTCCAGAGGGCACCCCTTGTTTACTAGGGAATGACCTCCTGAGAAGGTTGTCACCCCTAATAGATTGCGTAAACAAGGTCCTCTGGAACCACACTAGCCGACCAATAAAATTAAATTAAGTGTCAACCATGTTAGTTTAAATGGCACCTGCCACATGGTTGAACAAAAATCTGACCAAGTAGAATTTCACTTCCAGAACAACCAAATTCCAGACGTGACAGTAATAGCAGTAGGACAACAGACTGAAGGTGGGGGGTCCTCTCTATTTCTGAAAATCAACCTTCCTTCCAGTTTAAGGTGGTATTCCACACTGGAAGGAAACACCCTGAAATTCTTTACTAATCCACAATCAGAAACTCCCACTCCTACAGTCCAGAAAGATGTGAAATCAGCTCAGAGCCTGGCTGATATTCAGCAAATTGGAGAGCAGTTGTTCATCCCTGTTCAGTTAAATGATGGGAAGGACTCTGTTCTCGCTCGAGTGTATGTGAACAACGGTAAGAGCTTCATCAGCGAAGCCATGTTCCGCCAACTCCCAAAAGATCCAGCCATTCCCACATTCAAACTGCTAGACAAATGGGAAATGGACCTGGAAGCACCTAATTCCAAACATCTCCTGCCAAGCAGGTGTATGCTCAAAATCTCCATTGGCAACAAGAGCATAGTCCATAATTGTTGGGTCGTGCGAGACGTCACTGCCGCCTTTTACTTAGGCAGTGACATTCTCAATCGCTTTGCCATTAGTTTGGACCTAATAAACTTCAAGGCTTGGTCCCGATTAGCGGATAATCCCATGGGCTTTGATGATCCAGAAAATGCATTTAGGTCAGCTCAATTGCTACCTTATGCAGTTGAAATTCAGATTAAAGAGGAAGTCACCATCCCAGAAAGGACCCGACAATTCTCCCTGGAAGTGAAAGTTAAAAGAGGACAAAAATTGAAAAACCCTGATGCTTACATAAATCTAAATGCTTCTCTCCAACAGCAAGGGTTGGGGGTAAACCCAACTTCATTAGTCAACATAAAACATGACACCATTCCAATAGAGGTGGATAACAGCGACTTAAAGAGTATTACTCTAGCAGCAGGCACCATTATTGGAATGGCGGTTGATGAACAACATTTTTCCATTGATCTAGGAAATGAACTGTTAGGACCAATCCCCCAGGACTGTTTTGACAGTGACGGTGATGACAACACAACACCAGACAGGATTTTCACCCGGCATGGGGGGAACTTCCTGGTGTACACTTCGTGCCCTTATGGTAAGGAAGATGTGACTTGTGACTTCAGGAGGGATGAGGTGATTTTCCAGGTCCATGAGGGCTGCCTTTCCCACCTGAAGCCTCCAGTCCAAATCAGCACTCTGACCAGGGACTTCTCCACCCAGCTGGAGGAGGCCGCGGAGATAGCCCAACCAGAAGTCTTTCCAGGCTTCAGGCAGATGGTGGAAGAGAGAGTCAATCTAGCCGATGCCTGTGTGACTCTGGAACAGAAGCAAAAGTTGAAACAAGTTTTCTTGGATTTCCAAGATCTCTTTGCGGTAGACTCATATGACTGTGGTCGCACCGACATCCACACCACAACAATTCCCACGGACCCTGGAATGACTCCAGTGTTTGTGAAGCAATATCGTTTGCCTCTCGCATCCATGCAGTCCCTTACTGAAATAATTAAGAACCTTGAGTCCCGGGGAATAATCCGTCCAGTCCACAGCACTTTCAATAATCCGGTGCTGGGAATATTGAAGCCAAACGGCCAGTGGAGACTCTGCGCCGACCTTAGGGAGCTCAACAAACGGGTCCATACTTCCCGATGGCCTCTGCCCCACATTGACCAAGGGCTGGCCCAGATTCAGGGGTCACAGGTATTCACTGCCATAGACCTGACCAATGGATACTGGACCGTGCCTGTCAGTAGGGAGGACCAATACAAACTGGCTTTTACCTTTGGGGGCCAGCAGTACACATGGACCCAGACTCCCTTCGGATACCTCAACTCCGGCAATGAATTCAACATTTTCCTACATAAGGCCATGCCCGACTAAGGTGCGAGGGGTAACCTGGCTTATGTAGATGATGTCCTCATCAAAAGTTCATCTGTGGAGGAACAGATAGCGGAGATCCGTTATGTTCTGACACAGTTGAGGGCCGCCGGAGCAAAACGTTCCTTTCAGAAAGCACAGTGGTGTAGAACCCACGTTAATTTCTTGGGGCATGAGATTACTCCTCAGGGTCTCTGTCCCCAGGAAAAGAAAGTGGAAGCACTTCAGAAACTGAAAGACCCCACAACTCTGCGGGAACTAAGGAGCCTCCTTGGACTGACTAATTACAGCAGAAAGTTCATTGAAGGCTACGCAGAGATCACTAGACCTCTGATTCATCTCTTGAAGGGGGGGGTCAAGTGGGAATGGGGTCCAGAACAATCCGAGGCAGTAAGACAACTCAAGAGAAGCCTCTCACAGGTGCCTTGTCTAGCTTACCCTGTCAGAAACAGGAGTTCTTCCTGGAGACAGGGTTCTCTAATACGTGCTTGACGGCAGTATTATACCAAAAGCATGACAAGGTCAATAAAGTAATCTCCTATGCGAGCAAAACTTTATCCTCTGTGGAGGAAAAATTTAACGATTGTGAGAAGGCACTCCTGGCAACGGTGTGGGCATTGAAGAATTACCGCCCGTTTATCCAGGGGGAACACATCATAGTGGAGACTCCACACCAGCCTCTGCAATATCTCCAAAGTGACAAAATCCGGGCCGGAAATGTGAGTAATTCTCGAATTACTTCCTGGATTCTGTCAATGCAAGGCTTTCCTGTGGAGGTCAGATATGGCCAAAACAAGAAGAGTCCCCTTGCGCAAGGTCTGGCTGATTTGCATGATTGTGCCAGAGAAAACTCTCTCGAGGACGAAAGTCTAAAAATCAAGGACAACATGGAGGCATACCTTAATTTCCCACACAAAGTCTTTGAAGAAGACAATTGTGAGGGAATGCCCACTGTCTATGTGGATGGATGCTCGTACCATGTTGACGACAACGGGGAGAAAGAACTGGTGGCCGGCGTAGGGAATGCATGGGTGAATGAGTCACCAGAACGCTCCGCTGGATACAAAATTGGTCCCCGAAGTAGTCAGGTGGCAGAATTGATGGCTGTGCATCAGGCCATCCTCACTGCTGTCCAACATCAACTCCACGAACTGGTCATAATCACAGGTTCGGATTATGTATGGAACGGGTTTGTGGAGCACCTAGTAAATTGGAAAACCAGAGGCATGTTATGTGCTAATAACAAACCTCTGAAACATGGGAAGCTAATCCAAAATATTGATGATCTGGTCACATCGAATGGGATGACCATCTACTGGAAAAAGATCAAGGGTCATTCCAAAGTAGAGGGACCAGACAAAACTGGAAATGATTTAGCTGATCAGCTGGCCAAAACCGGGGCTATCCAAGGGGATCTAATAGAAATAGAGTCCCTGTTGGGGAAATCCAGGTACTGCTATCACTAGGTCCCAGACAAATGCTCACAATGATCTTTCACCTGCACAATGGAGTAAGGAGACCCCTGATGCTGATTTAATTACAGCTCAGAAGGGGGATCCAATTATTGGTAAGTTTTACCAACACCCTGAGGACCCTGAGAACTTTCCCCTGACGGATACCGATTACATTGGGAAAGAGGACCTAAGAGTGTTGATGAAATGTCCAAAAAGGTTCTGAATCCAAGACGGTTTGTTGGTAAGGAAATCCCTAGCTGGCCATGATCAGTGGGTGGTCCCTACCTCATTCCGAAGCCTGATGTTAAGTCACGCCCATGATGCGGCCACCGCAGGTCATAGGGGGTTTCACACAACACTGGAAATCTTAAGAGAGGTTGCATACTAGCCACACATGGGGCAGGACCTCGACCAATACTTGAAGGGGTGTCTTGTGTGTTCACAATTTCAGCCATCATCCCTCACACACCGTGCGCCTCTCCAAAAGAGGGGGATGACACTGCCATGGTCAGATTTGCAAATCGACTTTGTAGGCCCTGTAATCCGCTCGTCTAGAGGAAACAAGTACATGTTGACTGTTACATGCTTGTTTACCAAGTGGGTGGAATGTCTCCCAGCCCCAAACTGCAAGGCAGAAACAGCAGCTGCCCTGATGATTAACCACATCTTTTCCCGTTTTGGTCTACCTCAAAGGATTGAGTCAGACAGAGGTAGCCACTTCACCAGTGAAGTAATGACAAAGATGTGGGAGATACTGGGGGTTAAAAGGAAGCTACACATTGCGTACAGGCCAGCTTCTTCTGGAGAAGTGGAGAGATACAACCGAACCATTGTGAGCATCTTAAAAAGGTTTGTGGCAGATTCTGGGCCAAGTTGGGATATCCGACTACCTCTGGTCCTAATGGCCATCCGATCTACTCCTTCATCTGCAACCAAAATGTCACCATTTGAGTTGATGACTGGAAGCAAGATGGTGCTTCCCCAGCATTTGCTCTACAGAACCCAAAAGCAGACACTCATAAATGCCTCCACAACTCATGAGTATGTGGAGAATTTAAGGAAACACCTTCAGCATGCTTTTGCCTATGCTCAGCGGAATCTAGAAAGATCAGCTGATAGCATGAAAACCCACTACGACCTGAAGACCACCAGGAAGGAATATACTGTGGGGGACCGGGTCTATCTATACAATTTCCAAAGGAACCAGGCCAAACAGCGAAAATGTTTGCCTACATGGAATGGACCGTTTGAAATTATAGACAAAATCTCCCCTGTAGCGTACAAGATCCGCATCCCCAAAGGCAGTTCGGCAGAGGGGAAAGACAAGTGGGTACATATTAATCAGCTGAAGTGTTGCCATCCCAGGCACACTCTGCAACAACTGGAGGAGTCCTCTGCAATACCAGAGGGGACCGCTCCAGAGTAATTCAATTCCAACCCTAAAATATCCCACATATAGTCTCTAAAATATTATGATTTGGAAAAAAAATGTCTTATAATTGTATCTTGTTTTTTGTTAAAATAAGAGCGCAGATGTTTTGACTATAAAATGTATATGCCACCCCACTATATCAATGGTGTGGAAGAAATGTCTACGAATAGGTATTGCCGCTTTCCTTTGTCATCCTACGAGAAAGAAAACCTGGAGACTGGCCAAGGAGGACGATCCGGGGACCAGGACCAGAGACCCGAGGGGCCCAGGGTACCGCCCAATATTCCCATCAGGACCGGCGAGGAGAACCGATGGATCCAACTGGGTGGAGGAAAAGATGCTGAACTGTGCCATCTACAGAATTGGAAGAGGATAATGCGGACATACCAGCGCAAGGGCTCAAAACCTCCTTTGCACCCGACTTCCCCTCGACTTGATTTGTCAAGGGTTTTGACCCATGTTGAATCAATAGACTGGGTAGATGTGGGGATGAGCTGTCGCCGCCCATTATTCTATCCCAGAAGAAACTAAATCAATAGACTGGGTGGATGTGGGGATGAGCTATCGCCGCCCACATTCACGCCAGAATAGGAGAACTGCGCAGTTGGCACGAGACTAATCCAAAGATACAACCTTCTTGTGGGGGGTTCTACATCACCACTCTACTGTAAGGATGCCATCAAAACAATGTTAAGCAAGGGTCCTATACTATCAAGCAAAAGACCACTCTATTGAAATGCAGTAATTCAAGACAAATCAAAAATGGATGCAGTACCAACAAATTCCCCAAGGTGGCGCTAGCGGTCTAAACTCTGACAGGGAAACTGTATTTAGGAGTTGCAAGAGGGGCAGGGACTTCAAAGCTTGTTAGTTAATTGGAAATCTTAGCCACCTGCTGTTCCCAGAGGCCAAGAGGATGGGAAACCTTAACACCTCAGAGATTCACCAGGAGACAGGATATCACATGACCATGTTGATTGATTGAGGAGAGACTTCCAGGCAGCCTGCTGGAGCCCACACAAAAGGCTCTTTCTGTTGAATGGGGTATGTTAATTTTGAGTGTTTCCTGTCAACAGCCCTTGGGGGGTTGAATTGCAACAAATATATATTTTATAGAAACAGTGATAATTTATTGTAACCAAATGACAGGAATGTACAACTTTGAGAGTCTTAGTTTGAAAAATGCCCTCCCGATTTGAGTCCAAACTCCAATTTGTACCATGTTCTGGGGCAAAACCCTGCTAATTATGATTATTGTAGACAATGGGTTTAAGCTAGAGTCATGGAAAGTTACTGGGATATATGTGGAAGGGAAATGTACCTTTGTTTGTTTGTTTGTTTGTTTGTTTATTTATTTATTAATGCGCTCCAAGCCCGTGGGCAGTCGGGCGCAGCAAAACAAGTAGATTCGAAACTTAGTTACAGAGGCCTGAACACAGCCTATTACAAAAACAGTGGTAATTTACAGCAAGTGATACTTTACAGCAGGTGATACAGGTGAGGCAGTACATGTAGGATCAGCAGGAGGAAGCGCAGAGGAATGTTGTCTTAACAGGTGTTGCAATCGTTGTTGTGCAGCCATTTGATGGCATTAGATCTAAATCTAGTGTAAGGTAGGGGGCGTCTAAGGTCAAGTGGGAGTGTGTTCCATGCTTGGGCAGCTCTGACTGGGAAGCTAGATCCACCCGCCGTGGTGAGTTTAAATCTA
Organism: Ambystoma mexicanum; assembly: GCF_040938575.1. Classification (NCBI taxonomy): domain Eukaryota; kingdom Metazoa; phylum Chordata; class Amphibia; order Caudata; family Ambystomatidae; genus Ambystoma; species Ambystoma mexicanum. The sequence continues at coordinate 14,609,387 of NC_090936.1, read as the reverse complement.
GGGACTTCAAGTAAGTAGGTGTTGGCAGATCTTGTCGATCGGTTAGAGGACCTCCATAGGATTCTTTCAGCTAGGTATGGGGGTGCTTGGTTGTTAAGGCATTTGGCTGTGAGAGAGATGGTTTTGAGGAAGATTCTGTCCTTGATCTTGAGCCAGTGTGCCTCGGTCCGATGTTTGGAAATGTGCTCTCTACGTGGGATATTCAGGGCTGCTCTAAGAGCATTATTCTGTAATCTTTGTAGTTTGTCTGTGACCGCCTTGTTTGCACCTGAATATAGGGCGTTGCAATAGTCCAGTCTGGACATGACAAGAGCATTGGCCAAGGTGAGGCAGCTGGCACTTGACAGGAAGGGTCTGGCAGCACGGATAAGTTTACACGTGTAAGTGGTTGTGGAGGCTAGGGAGTTCACTTGCTTTTTGAGGGAGAGAGCTGAATCGAGGTAAAAGCCTAGAGTTTTAACCTCGCGCATAACCTTAATAGTATTATTGTCGATGTTGAATGAGGCATAGTCCGGGGTGAGTTTAGAAAGGTTATGGTCTGAGCCGAGGAGCAATATTTCAGTTTTATCGTCGTTCAGGCAGAGGCCATGGGTGGCCATCCATGCCTGAATGAGGATGTAGATTTTATTCACCAAAGCCAGGTCCGCTCCATAGTTGCCCGAAAGGGGTATGAGGATCTGGGTGTCATCTGCGTAATTTGTATAGGTGACACCCAGTCTGTCCAACTTGTCAAACAGTGGCTTGGTGAAGATATTGTACATGGTGGGTGAGACACAAGAGCCCTGAGGGACTCCACATGTAATTTGGATGGGGTCGGCACAGGTGGATGTGGAAAACACTCTCATGGTGCGGTTGGCTAGAAAGGATTGTACCCATGCTATAGCTTCTCCTGTGAAGTTGGCAGCGAGCTTGAGGTGGTTGCATAGGACTGCATGATCCACCAGATCAAAAGCTGCTGACAGGTCCAGTAGGAGCAGCAGCGCTGTTTTACCACTATCCTTAAATTCATCCATTTTAGTTTTAAGATCTATTAAAGCTGTTTCGGTGCCATGGAGGGGGCGGAAGCCCGATTGGCGTGAGCCAAGTAGATGGTTGAATTCTAAGTAATCTTGAATTTGGAGATAGGCCACTCTATCGATGATTTTTAGTAGAAAGGGTACAGTGGTGATAGGCCTATAGTTAGTCGGGATGGAAGGGTCAAGGGTTTGTTTTTTAAGAAGGGGGAGGACCCACGATTCTTTTAGGTTGGCTGGCACTGTGTTGGATTTGAAGGAGGAGTTAATGAGCTTCGAGATAAATGGGGCTAAATCTCTAGCTGCGTCCTTTATTATTTGGGCAGGGCAACTGTCACCCTTGCAATTGGAAGGCTTCAGTGAGAGTATAACCTTCTCAGTGTCGATGATAGAGATAGGTTTAAAGCTAAAAGGGGGGATAGTATTGGGTTCAGTCACTAGTGGTACTTGTTGAACAGTGGGAGAGAGGGTGTCCTTTTTATTAGTTATTTTAAGTTGGAGGGTGGCAATTTTATTTGATAGGGCATTCTGGATATTCGTGCACCATATCTTGTCTTTGGGAATTGTATCAGTAGGTTGGATGGGAGATTCCATTTCCCTGAGGATGGCAAAGAGTTCCTTAGTATTAGATTTGGCATTGGTAATTCTGTTATTGAATACATTTTTTTTAGTGTTGATAATTTCAGACTTGTAAAGTTTAGTAAATTGGGTTAAGTTAGCCTTGTTGTCGTCGGTGGGCGAGTTACGCCAGATAGTTTGGAGTTTTCGTTTCTGATTTCTCAGGTCTTTAAGCTGGGGGGTGAACCAAGCATTAAGGTGGGCTTCTTGTTTAGCTTTACGTAGTTTTGGGGGTGCAATCGTGTCTAGAGCATGAGACATGGCTTTATTAAAGGTGTCTACTAAGGTGTCTGGGTCAGTGTTGTCTTTCAGGCCATTGATAGTGGGGAGGAGAAGGGGGATAAGTTTTTCTGTGGTAATGTCTTTTTTACTTCTAGTGGGAAGTGGTGGTATCATTTTGATAATTTTAGGGCTGAGCAGGTCAAGTGTGGCAGTGAAGTTTATTAGGTGGTGGTCGGTCCATAGTTGAGGGGTGATGTCAGTAATGACTATGTTGCAGTTAAGTTCAGATACCCAGTCAAGGGTCCGTCCTTTAGTATGTGTGGGGGAGAGGACTTTTTGTGTAAGGCCGTGGTCATTTAGAATAGCTGTTATGGCGAGGGCATTTTTGTTGTCTGGCTCATTAAAGCCGATGTTGAAGTCGCCCAGCATCAGCATTTGCGAATGATTTTGGTTATTGTTTGCTATGAGGGTAGTGAGATCGTCTTCAAAGGTTCCCATGGGGCCAGGGGGCCTATAGATCAGGTGAATGGATAGCGTACGGTTATTGGAAAGTTGCACTTTAGCTGATAGTACTTCACAGGAAGTACATGGGGGAGAGGTGGTGAGTCTGATGGGCAGAGTAGTTTTGGTAATGATGGCTAAGCCACCGCCTTTAGCGTTAGGTCTGTCTACTCTATGGATCTGGTAATTCTCAGGTATGGCTAGCATCAGGGAGGGTCCTGCTGCCTCGTGGAGCCATGTTTCTGTTACGGCAAGGAGGTCAATGCTACTAGTGTTTAGTATGTCAGCGATCTCAGTTGCATGGGCTACCATGGATCTTGCATTAATCAAGGATCCTGTAAGAGGTAAGGTGTTCTTAGTGGTGGGATAGCTTACCGGTTTATCAGTGAGCTTGTTATGACTCAAGTGTTTTTTTTTTTTGTGATACCGCGTGGGGTTTGGGGTCGGAACTAAAGGTGTTGTAGTTTGAGTTTGCTTGTCCAAGTGCGTCTGTGTGGTTAAGGGTCTGGCAGTATAGTTGGTGCTGTTTCTTTTAGGTTCGTATATGCAAGGTAGTCTTGCCCTAAGTCTTAAGTTTCTGTCTGAGGGGGGGCTAGTGCTGTAGGTAGCAAAGGCCATGGTTATAGTTATGAAGGTCAGGGAGGTCAGGTTACTACGCATGGTAGTTAGTATGGTTAGCTGGTACCGTTAATAACTTCCCTTACTTTGCTAGGATGTCTAGCTAGAGTAGGACAGTGTAGATAGCAGGTGGCTAGTTGTTAGTCAGGTTTACCAAGTAAAATAGAGCATGATATTTAAGAATCACAATGTGGCATAAGAATGCATAGTCCGTAAGCGACCGTAGGGTACAACACAATAGCAATGGTCCATTAACGACCATAGGGCACAACACAGTAGCAATGGTCCATTAACGACCATAAGGCACAACACAGTAGCAATGGTCCATTAACGACCATAGGGCACAACACAATAGCAGTGGTCTGTTAGCGACCATAGGGAATTGTATTATTTTTGATGAAAAACCAATGTTGCAAAATCCACTAAAATCCAAAATAAGTTGCCATTTTTTAATGCAAGCTCCTAGAAACGCCAGAGTCAGGACAGGGACTATCTTTAGTAATGTATGATGTGTGTATGTGATGTCAAACAACTGTGTACCTGGGAAATATGTATTTGGATCAGGAATAGGTTTGTGTGCACATTGACCAGGGGAGTGTCATTTCTGCAGGTCATAAAAATGACATCACTCTGACACACCATCCCTTCCCAAATCAGGGACCAAAGAATCTATTGACCTATCAAATCAAAAGAGGGGCAGGCTTAGGGATGCTAGCCTCTCCACCCACTTTTTAAAACACATAAAAATAGACTTCTGGGACAGGTAGAGACATTCAATTCCATTTGCTGCGGAGCATGCTGACCGACGACTTCACATCCAGAGATCCAGACTTCAAATCCATCAATCTCCAGAACCTGTAGCAGAAATTAACTCCAGAATTTGTAGCAGAGAGGCCTGAATCCACCAGCTGAATCCTCTTCAGCAGGCCTCAAAACCAACCAAACTATTCAACAGCCGGGCGAGCTGTTTGAATTTTTGCCAAGAATTTCTGCAAGAATCTGTAGCAGTATCCAGAAAGCAGTGCTTGACAGACCCAGAGAGCAGAGCTGACCCAGATAGCCGGGACTTCAGAACCACCCGCCGGAAGTCCGGTCCAACCTGACCAGACCGTGACGAGGCCTATTTCAAATTGATATTGTGAGTACCTAGCAGAACTGTGCAGAACCAATCTCTTAGTTAAAATAATCCAATCCAAACTATTTTAACCTAAGTAGAACATCCTCCTAGAAATTGTGTCATTTGTCATTTTTAAAGCTGCACAACTGTCACCTGTCAATTCTGCAGCTGCAAGCTGTCACCTGTCATTTTGAGTTTACTTTAAATACGAAAAACTATGTTTATTAAATCGTCTGTATCGCTGGAACCGTTTGGGCTAGGAACGTGGTTTAACTTTCATTTAAAAGCTGTGATTCTAGGCTTTCCAATGAGCCTACAACCGACTATCTACTCCTTATAGTTATTCCGCAATCGCGATTCACGCACTTGCAAAATTTGCTGCGGTTTGACATTTTGCACAATTTCAGCCACGTGTAAAAATCTGCAGCTTTTTGCTTTCCTTTGCTAAAATCCTTTTGCAACTTGGTAATAACTCATAGAGCATTGCTAAAGTGAGCCTGAACTAATACCAACACGCATCTCCCACTCACCCTGAATCTCTAGAGGGAATTAAAATCAGTTGGCACATTTTCCCATCCATTGCCATCACATTTAAAAAGCATTTTGGGCCTGTGTTTCAAACTCCTACCTGTTCCCTCTAAGCTTGCTGGGGGGGAACTGAATTTCGTATTGTATTTGATTGCATTCCTGAGAACTGTGTGCTCCTCTTTCCATCTCCTTCCATTTCTTACATTGCATAGGGGAGGGGGGTGAATTGCCAGAGAAAAAGTGATTATCTTATGTTTTGCTAAAATCATATCAAGTATTTCTGTACTGCACTTTATTCCTCATTGCAATTCCTTGAAACCATAAAGCATTTTCAGCTACCTCATCCTCTATACTACTCCTAAGTAATTAAGTGTACCACTGTAACATTACCCATTGTGGATCCACATCATATGTCTCAGTGTACTATCAGATATTAATATATTATAAAAGTGGGATAGATATATATTGTTGAATTGTTCAAATAAACCTTTTAATTTGCAAAACAAACCTACTTCTTGGCTCAGTGGGGTCAGAGGGATTCTAAGAGGGGGGTGTTATACAAGGGTTGTCATCCAGAGTACTGAACTGGACATAAAAATACATCAATAAGGGTTTTCCTTAGCATCCCAGACCAGGCATTGACTTAGCTGTAGTGTTGATTGAATATCGCTTACAGACTGGATCCTCACAAAAGTTTTTGAGAGGTCGTCTTGCCTTGCACCTCGGTGGAGGGGTCCCCTACCAAGTCATGCTAGTCACCCAGACTGCTGTGCGGGTAGCGGGTCGTATGAACTGGATCCATGCGGCGCACACCAAACGGATCCCGCAGCCCGTGCCATATGATACAGAAGACACAGAATACCTTCCCACTGCTGCAACTAACGTGCTTGAAACAGCAACAACCGACAAGAGAGTATCGGAGACCGTTCCAGAATTTGCAAGGCCAGACAAAATGGCCATCTTGTCTCCGCACTCTCCAACAGTGGAACTTCCAGATCAATCCTTTTCTGATTCCATTTCAGTTCACTCGCCACCTCCAGTAGGAAGTGACGACACTTTTTTCTCACCAGAAATTGTGAATTATAATTTACGTCCAAGGAAATAGACGTACAGCACGGTCTGACTGTGCGATTGAGGAAAATCATTTGAGGGCTTGCCTTTTGGCCCGACTGGACGGGAGGATTCTATTGGCTAAGGGTTGTGGGAAAGACATTACGAAGACGCGCGACTGAGGTCGCCAGCAAATTAACAATTGGTGTTTTTTCGATTGAAGACTACAATGCCTGCACCCGCTACCGCTCGTACCAAACCTTTAGATAAATATGTGACTAGCAGAGACAATGATCAAGCATGCAATGGGACCCCCAAAGTGTATTGTTGCCTTTTTGTAATAATAAGTGGATTTTTAGTAACTGTTGGTTTGGGTTATGGTATCTGGAGGAAGCATATCCGCTAAAGGACTTTTTACCTATTGAAAATGTATCTGTTATCCCCACTCCTTCCATGCAATTGCATACTTTATCGCCTAGAGATTCTTCGCATAGACGGAACTATGAGAATAATTCCCTTTTGTTAATCATGAATGCCACTCATACCATTTTAAATAGAACCAATTGCTGGATCTGTTCACATCTACCGCAACATGGGGATAAGGGGCTAGGTTGGTACATTCATCCTTTACCTTTGACAACTGCTTGTTACGCTTCTCTTGGAGCACTATTCTTTGGCCGTTGGAATGACAGCATCTCAGGGAACTTTGATGGTACAAATTTGAATAGTTTTGAAAAACGTGTTTTGATGCCCCTGGGATGCTCACTGTTTGCAAATAGGAGTAAGCCAAACGTTGCTTCTGTTAGGCCCTCCGATAGATTGTCTCGTCCTTTTCAGTCTTTGATCGCTTTCAAAATGGCTCCTATAGGCAATAAGGATGCCACGCCTCCATCTTATTCTGTTAATCATAGCCCCGATTCAGTATCCTTCTGCATACAGAGGAATGGAACACGGTCAATGGGCAATTTTAGAAAGTGCGCCAACGTCGCAAATTTGTCTAGTGATAACAGACCTCTGTACCTAGGCAAACCTGTCTATTTTGTTTGCGGTAATGTGGCATTTCCATGGTTGCCCAGGGATTGGCAAGGAACCTGTTATTTAGGGATTCTATTACCTGGGGTATTTATTGCCAGTACTGCAGAAATGTTGAAAACTCGTCCACGATGAGGTGTGAAAGGGGATACTCCAGCGCAAACTCTAGGGGACATCATGTAATCCTTTGTGCCATTTTTTGGGCAAATTACGATTTCAGAAGATATCAGGGGCCTAGCGAGAGTATTGGAGAGTACCATCAACCGGACCACTGACATACTCTACAATATGATGATAGAACAGAAAGCGATAAGGTTATGGCTCTTCAGGACCGGGTGGCTTTAGATGTCATTCTGGCTGAGCGTGGAGTAGTATGTAAATTAGTGGGGCCCGCTTGCTGCATTTACGTACCAGACTCCTCTCCAACGATCTTTAGGGCTATCCAAAATCTACATGTTCTTAGTTCAGAAGTGCATGTTCCTAAGGGAAACTGGGAACTTAGTGCATGGTTTTGGGACCTCCTACGGTCATGGGGATGGAAGTTGTTTTCGGCTCTGCTGATTATCTTGGGAAGTTTTCTATTCCTTTGTTGTTGTATACGTGTCTCCCTGGTATATGTTCAGTATTAGGGGGGGGTGTTGGGCGCAAGCAACAAGTGTATTTGGACATAAAATATACGCCCCAGATAAGGTTTCCAAAGAGTATGTGTTGAAAGAAACTCTAGTGTCTGATCTAATGGCAATAGATATGTCCGACAATGATTCGGGGTGTATAGACGTTGAAATGTGGAGTTAATCGCAAAATGATTAAAGGTAGTTTAGCGCTTGGCATAGGCCAGAAGGAGGGTTTGTTAGAACTGATATAATATTGTTTCGTCCTCATTGTATATGTTGGCCTATGCCCAGTCGCTTTGAGAGGAAATTCATATTACAAGGTCGTGACCTCAAGTGAATCAAGCCTCCATTTTAGTTAGAGCCACCATTTCAGTTTATTGTACAAAGTCACCCTGTGGTCTAAAATGGCCGTCTCGTGTGCTCTTGTTCTTGCCTTAACCTCTTCAACCTCTGTAGAAGAGTTAATGTCCAACCTGCCTTCAGGCTACATGTTAGGGTCATGTAGACCTTGTCCTTTGTTGACCTCGGGATAAGGGGATCACTTGAATCAGCGATGTTAACCTACAAGTATACAAGAACAATAACGCTATCCAAATACGACATGCAAAACATTTGTTTGATCTGTATTAAAGCAATGTGTAAAGTGTGTAATGTTAAACTAGAGAATAATAATGTTTGTTAGTGAATGTATTAAAAAGTAAACAGCATGCACGAGAAATGTAAATTAGGAACGAACCTGGCATGACCCTAGCCCAGTACATGATTAACTTGAAAGAGTCTGGACATCGTTATAATGAAAATGTATAAATACGCCAATGTCCAGCTAGCAAATCCTGCTCACTGCTCACATTGAACCCTGCTGGTGGTCTCTGTGATGTATTGACGGCCAAATAGCTATTAGTGTACTTTGTTTTATAACTGTTCAATTTTGTAATAAAGATTCTGGGAATCTTTACCATCCTGTGTCGGTGTATTTTCCTTTTGCATGGTGTAAAAGCCTTAATATTGTATTTTTCTGATTCCACATCCCAGCCAAGCACCAACAGCCGCGCCAACTCTTGTATTTTAGGCTTAGGCAGCCACACCACCTCTCTAAGGAAATAGGGAGGTGGTTCCATGCACAGCAGCCTAGTTTCCACTGGTTCTTCCTCAGACAGCCATCTGGCCACGTATTGCAATTGACCCGCTAGATAATATTACTCCAGGTTTGTCAGGTTTACTCCCCCCCCGTCACACGAATTCTGTAATTTCCAAAGAGCCACCCTGTTCCTCAAGTTATGCCATATGAAGCCCTTGCACAAGCTGTGGAGACTAGCGAAGAAACGCCTAGGGATCACATGCGGGATATTTACGAAAAGGTGTAACAGCCTGGCCAGGACTACCATCTTGATTAGAGCCACTCTCCCCATCATGGCCAGAGGCAGTCTGGACCAGAAACCCATGCTATTTTTGATACCTTCAACTGCCTTCACCGTGTTGTGTTTATCTTCTTCTCCTGTCGTATGGTATATGTTAATTCTAAGATATCTGAACGACTTGGTGTGCCAGGGTATTGGCAATACCTGTAACCCCCCTGGTGGGACAAGTCTATATCTCCCTAGGGGAAACATGCTAGATTTCTTGGGGTTTACCGTTATGCCGGAGAGGGCGGTATATCGTTCCATCACCTCCAGGATGTATTGTGTGTTCTCTTCTGGGAAGCGCAGGTACAAGAGTATATCGTCAGCATATAATGAAATGAGGTGCAGACCACCTGCATTGCGTATCCCAATTTCTCAGTAATGTTGTCTACGACATACAGCCAATGGCTCCAACGCTAATATATACAACATGGGTGACCAGGGGCAGCCCTGTCTGGTGCCCCTGCTAAGTTGCCACTTGTCTGAGATCATGGCACCCGTTTTAACCCTAGCAATTGGGGAGCTGTATACCATTTTAACCCACCTAAGATACCCTGGAACCATTCCATAGGCTTCTAAATTCGCCAACATCCAGGGCCATCTTACTGATTCAAAAGCCTTGACTGCGTCAAGCGAGACGATCGCCAGCTCACCTGGGTCCTCCTCTGTCTGATCGATAATGTGATGCAGTCTCCTATGATTATCAGTTATATTCCTACCAGGGACATAGCCTGTTTGGTCAGGGTGTATCAGTTTGCTAATGACATGCTTAAGCCTGTTTGCCAGCACTGCCGTAAGAATTTTGCTGTCTTGGTTGAGCATCGACCGGGGTCTTTATGACCCACAGTCTGTGCTCGGTTTACCCGGCTTTAAGAGGGGAAGAATCACCGCCTCACGTAAGGACTCTGGCAACCTGCCCTGCTCATACGACTCATTAAGCATAGCCAGCAACGGGGGTAACAACTCCTGTTTGTAGGTTATATAGAATTTGCTCGGGAGCCCGTCTGACCCCGGAGCCTTACACGTTGGCAGGTGTCGAATCACTAGTTCAAGCTCTTCTATTGTGTTTGGGGCGTCCAGGTCTGCCCGTTCTAAGTCGTCTAAGGTAGGTAGGCCCATGTCTTCTAGCGTGTCCCAGATTTCTTGGTCCCCAGCTCCGTCATAGAGCCATTTGTAAGATCTGAGGAACTCGTCATTCACTCCCTCCTGGGTGTCCAGGACCCGACCTCCCTCCCCTCTGATTTCCGTGATCGCGGGCCTTGGTGCCTCGCTCTTATATAGACAGGCCAGCAACCTTCCAGGTTTGTCTCCTCCTGCATGCTGCTTCTCCATGCATGTATTTCTTATAGCTTAATTTACATAACCTGTCCCAGTGTTCACAACTAGCTTGTTGAAGCTGTCTCATCCTGACGCTGTCCTCCCTAGAGGTGCCTCCCCTACGCATAATGACTTCCAACTCTTCCTCTGTTCTCCGCAGCTCTCATTCTATGCCCCTCTGGAGCCCTGTGGATTTTGACATAGCCACCCCCCGCACCACCACTTTGAATGCCTCCCACACAGTTCCCATCAATCTAATACTGCCAGTGTTAATCTCAACGTACTCTGTGACGTCCTCCCTTAAATCTTCCCGGAATCCCAAATCCTGCAGAGCCTCTGCTCTGAGCTTCCACGTCGGAATCCGTGCTCTAAGGGGTTGGTGTTGCCACTCCAGGACCAGAGGGGAGTGGTCTGAGAGCACTCTAGCCTTATATTCCGTGCCTCTCATCCCGCTTACCAGATCTGCAGCGACAAACACATAGTCCAGTCTCGTGTGCAGATCGTGTGGTGCCGCATCGTGTGAGTATTGCCTATCTGCTGGGTGCAATGGCCTCCAGACATCCACAAGATCAAAGTCTCACAGGAGGGTCTTTAGCACCTTAGCAGCCGGGGTGGGCTTGTCTAGCTTATTGTCTGATCTTTCCAACTTAGGGTTCAGTACACAATTAAAGTCTCCTCCCCATAGGATCCCGCCACCCAGTAGGGGGCTAATCTTACCATACAGGTTCCGAAAGTAGGCCGCTGTATCCTGATTGGGGGCATATAAGTTAACAATACTCACTTCCCGGTTTTCCAGCATCCCCCTCACAATGATCAGTCTGCCTTCTGGGTCTCCCGTGGACTGAAGCAATTGGAATGGTACATGGGGTGCTGCACGAGTGATAACTCTTGCGTAGGCTGAGTATGTGGCACCCGCTGTGCTCCCCCTCCACTTTCTCTTAACCACCTCCAGTTTCTCCCTGGTGAGGTGGGTCTCCTGCAATAGTGCTATGTCAACCCTCATCCTTTTCAGGTACATCATAACTTTATTGCGCTTCAAATAACTATTGAGGCCCCTAACATTCCAGGTAACCACTCTAAGGCACCGCAACACCATGTATACAATATCCTGCCCTCCCTCTCGGCCTTCCCTCTCGCCTGTTAAGATTCCCATATTGGCTCATTACCCACCCGCCCTCAACAAACTCCCCCTCCCCTTTTCCCAACAACAAACCCCCACACACCACCCTTTCCCTCCCCCCACACCACCCAACCCCAACAAGTACCCAGCTCCATCCCTGGATCTCAGGTGACCCTGCTTCTGGTTCTGCCTCGGTGTGTCGAGGACAGAAACCTGGCAGGGTGTCACCGTACTACCGGTAACCTAACTAAGCTACTCTAAATGGGGTTATGAGGACTAGCTCTGCGAGGCTCCCTAGCTGGGTAAAAATCTCAGTGCTCACGGATCATGTCCCATTCCAACCTAATCATACCAGCCCATAAGCTACATCTAATGCAATAATCAAGTCCCATAGTCTTAGGCTGCAACACCCTCTGATGCCCCTCCATAGATTACTTATCTCTTCCTTCTCCTTCTCCCATTTGGATGCCCGACTCCTGGTGGCAGCTTTGCGTGTCAAGCCACCCCATAGCTTCTTCCAGGGTTTCGAAAAACAAGGTTCTGTTTTTATGGAACACCTTCATCGTCGCCGGTAGAGCAGCATGTACTTGTGGCTTGCTTCGCGCAATCTTCTTTTGACAGTCCCAAAGTTCATGCAGCTACGTTGTACCATCAGGGTATAATCCGGGTATGCGGTTATATTTGCTGTTCCTCTTTGTATTGTTCCACCCTTACAGAAGTGTTCAAAGATTCTTTCTCGATCCCGATAGTTGAGGATCTTAGCGATCACCAGCCTAGGGGGGTTGCCTGGCGGCGGCCTCCTCATTAGAGCCCTGTCTGCCCTTTCCACTGCGAACCCCTGTGACAAAACTGCTCCGGTTATCTCTTGCAGCAGCATAGATTCAACAAACACTGTAGGGTTGGATCCCTCATCCCCCTCCGGCAAGCCAACAATGCGGATGTTGTTCCTTCGGGCACGTCCCTCCGTCCCTCCGCCCGTGAAGGTCTGCTTTATGTGTTGCACATTCTGCTGTGTTCGGGCCCACCTCTTTTTCCAGGTTCTCTGTGCATTCTGCCAACGACCTGACATCTTGTCAGAGAAGGTTCACTTCCTCCTGCACTGCCCCGACTTCCAGCTCCAGTGCTGCTTTCAATTCAGTCATAGCCAGACCCAGTTTGGTCTCCCAGGCTACTTTCAGATCTGCAATAGCCGCAAGGACCTCCTGGTTGGTGCTCATGGTGACTGCGCTCCCAGCAGAGATTTTCTCCTTGATCCTGGTTCCTTCAGAGCCCGGCGGTGTTCGGGCGTACTGTTCCAGCATTGTCTGCTTACTCTTCGTTCTTAGTTGTTTGCTTGACATGGCGTCGTGCCAAGGAATTGTGGGCAAACCTCCCCTCTCACCAGCCCCAGTCGGATGATACTGTTGTTGGCGCTGGGGCCCGGGCGGGCCATGCAAAAGGTATCTGGGAGCCAATTATAATCTACTGGAGTGGATTGTGCCCTCCCACGTAACAATGTAGCTTCACTCCGATCTTGCTAGCACGCGCTCATACCATGGGCTAGCCGGACCAGGCTCCGTTTGTCACACTAGCTGCGGGCTCAAGCAAGTCCACCAGCTCATCACATGTGATTCTCATGTGTTCCTCTCATTGCACACACTCGCCCAATTCAGGTACGCTGGGTATCTGCTGCTGTTTGAGGTGCTCGACTTCGAGAGTCAGTCCATGCCCATAGTCCCCGCAGCTTCCTTCTTCACTCTGGGCCTACCGCCTAAGGGGCTCATCAGCTAGCCATTGTGCTCACACCTCTACCATGGAGTGGGGGAGTGTGCAATGTATTGTGGTGCCGCCACAGTAGCTTGCGTGAGGGAGCGCCAGCAGTTCACACTTTCATCAGGCCACCTCACTGACCCACTAGAGACCGTCTACAAAAGCTTGTCGGTCCGCTCTCTTCCTCCTTCCTTTCCGTTGTCACATGCCGGCTTGCCTTTACATCCATTCAGCGCTCTCCTGCTGACTTTCGCCTCCGCAGCCCCATAAGGTCGGGTCACTCCACCCGCCTTCTCGCACTGTGGGGTACTAGGGCCACTCCAACGTTCCGCTGCTCAATCCCTGCCCTACATACAGGCCAACCATCGGTCATCTGAACTGGTGACCGCTACAGTATACGGAGTAACACAGGCACTTCTCATGCAGCCTCCGGGCACCACCAAACACCCAGGTCTACGGGCTGGGAAGATTGTGGGCGGGTGCTACAATATCAGCGCTGCAGTCCCCGGCTCCCGGCGATCTGCATAGGACCAGAGTCTGCCGCTCACCCTCACCAGCCCTAGGAGGTATGGGGCACTTCTTCTGTTCGGGCCGCGAGGTCCACTTCACCTGCCACAGTCCGGGCGCGGTCCTAGCGCCGGCCTCTCATCCACCTTGCGCGGTCTCTGGAACTTGTTCTCAGCAATTGGGGCCAACCGGAGCAAATGTGCGCATCGGTGACACGCCAAAAGGTGTATATTCGCCCCCACTCGGCCTGCCCCACGGCCGTTCATACAAAGGGTGCCGCCGCTGGTCTGCATGTTCCTTCTTCTGTGTCATGAGCGACCGCCATTTTGTTTCTTCGAATCTTCGTCTCCGGGAGCTTCGCTCGCCCCTATCTGGCATTCCTTACGTTGTGTGGGCTCCAGATTGTCAGCAACTCCTCTGTATATGTTCATAAGATGACACCTATGTTTCCATCTTCAAAAGGCTAGTGCAATTGCACTTTTTCTCCGGATGAGTTCAGGATCACCAGGAGCTCCTCCAAGAGCATGTCTGCTCACATGGCCTTCTAGCCACACCCCTGTGTGTTTACCATAATTCTAAATAAACAATGAAGATTGTGGATATAAAAACGTCTGAGCAAAATCATTTCTTTGAATAGAAAACAAATATCTTATTACCCACATGATTTTAAATATTTATTGGATTACAGTAGATTTTGGTGTTCAGAGGATGGGAGTGTTCCACAAATCTATGGACACCTGTTTATTCAACAGACGATGATAGCTGCAAAGGGACACTGACAGCAACAAAATCACAGATAAACAACTAGAGAGGAGGTGAGATGGGCCGACAAACCACAACTGAGAATTTGGGTAGATACCATCAGGTGGCAACCAAAGAGTCACACCAGAAGCTCCAACAAACCGACAGAATTACAAAGCCATTTCCCCTTCCTGCTCCTGCGACATAACCACCACTAATCCATACCTTGGGATAGTCACACTACAAATAAACAAACAAAGAATACACTCTTTACTCACACCCACCATGTCAGAGATGCTGGAAACACACCTAGAGTTCACCACCCCACATAGTCCATGAAATAATCAATACACAAGTACACCCAAGGCAGCAGGTGGTCTTATTGCTATGGCCACCAAAGACTGTGGATCCCGTATAGACCCTACCTAACCAGTGTGCACAACCACAACCAACACAACACACTAACACCAATACAAACAGTAGCACTCTACAGAGGCACTGAGTCCTACCTGTGAGAAACCAAAGGGTGTCTCACCCGCTAGTACTCAGGGACTTGTCATCCAGTTCCTGGGGGTGGACCATTGCAGGAGGATCACCTGGGTGAGGGATGTTAAGGGAGTGGGGGTGAGATAGCCAATGGTGAGACGCAGGATTCTCCCCTTTTTTGTTCATTTACCCCATCCTATTTTGTAGGATTTCCCAAAGTCCCAACTTCCCCCACTCCCCATTTGTACACAAACACTGGGCCAAGGAAGAGGGTGACTGAGAGTAACCAGAGTAACTCTCTTACATCATACTGGACATGTCCTGTTAATCAGGACAGGCAAAGTCAGGCACTTTACACTAAGTGCATACACCTGATACCAATTAGCTCTCCTCACCCGCATAAAAGGCAACACCTGAAGAAACAGTCTGAGCAAGGCAGAATACGAGTACGAGCAGAACCTGCAGGATGAAGGCACACCTACTGGAGCAGAGCAATGGACCAAGAGACAAGAGCAGTGGGCTGAAAACAGCAAGGCTGGAGGTACTGGAGGTTGTTGCCTACAACAGAACACAAAAGAAATGTGGAGAAGGCCATATGCCACAAGTGAAGATTGAATTGTATTTCAAGGACACCAGTGATTCTCCCGGGTGAACAGCAGAGTTGGGGAGGCGAGGCCAAGCCTGTGGTACTAACCTTGACTATTAAATTGGAAATTGCAAAACAAGAAAGAAGCGCACACAGCCGGTGAGTTGGCAAGTGACCTGAGAGACCGGTGTGTGTTGAAGCAAATTAAGTAGCAGCATTATGTCACAAGTGAAGGCTACACACATGTGGATGAGAAGTGAAGAAAGGCAGAGGTGTGAAAAAACTTTCAAGTAAAATGCAGCTGTGAGATCAGCAATACTAAGTAACGGAGTGGTCCAGTGAAAGGATGTTGCCCATTCGAAAGTCTCTGTGAAAGGTACATTGTTTGATTCTAAAATAAAAACAAACCGCAAAAGTGAAATAAAGAAGATTCATCCCTAGAGAAGGGAAGAGTGAAAGTAAAACAGCAAACATTGAGTCGAAGTGGTTCTGTGGTGGTCTGTAAAAAAAGCCATGTAAACCAATATTTATTGTGGGAACTTCTATTATTTTTGTGCCATTTAATGTGTGGCCTCAGTAACTTTTTCTTCAATGACAGCCCTCACATCATGTGCGGGCTTCCGTCCTTAGGTCTGGCGTGGTGGTGTCGCCTGTCCACCTGATGATGGGGGTAGCAGGGGTCTTGTCCCTGGTGATGTGATGTTTAAGCTACTAAACACGTGGTAATTGGTGATGGTTGTTGCGGGGCAGGGTCTCCAAACACTAGGGCCACATTTCTAAGAGGAACTATTTTCCATGGGTAGCAGACTCATTATTCTTTTATTGACCTTCATGGAAGTGTGTGGACCTCATGATGTAACATGACAACATAACATGACATTATCACATCTATATTGCCCTGGTGCAAACATAACAAACACTAATCATTTAATTGCATGGCTGACATGTTTTATGCAGCCTAATCAGCGGTCCTTAGAACACTCTTCTTGCCGGCGGCTTGCTTGTACCCACCCCCTTGCCTTGCCCAGCTCTATTCCATCTAGAGCCTATTTTGCTGACTTTATTACTGACATTGTTTTTATGTTTTGCTTTGAGCTGGTATTCTTTATTTTTACCCACTTTATATTCTGTTCAATGTTTTGACCTGTTACTATCCTTCTGGGTGTAATATCCGCTGTTCACTGATGTATGCACTGCATACAGGCTCTTGAATAGACTTGCAATCATATATTTATTTATTTATTTATTGTATTTGATGGTAGCACCCAGATCCGGAGGTATCACAGCACCAAGTACATGGTTAGGAGATAATTAAGTTACAGGTATCATGGCAAAAGGTGGTTACACAGTGTCAGAGGTGGAGAATCGGGTATATAGTAGGTAAGGCAGTACATTACAGTTATTTGTCAAGGAGTAGGGCTTTCGCTTTCTTACATTCATACAACACAATGGTCCATGTTTGTATCAGTTAGGAATATGTATTTCTTTGTGTATCTTGTTGTATTTCCTTCTCGATATGTCTGGTCTGTGATGTATCTGCAGCGCGAGTCGTGGGGACGGCGGTTTCAATAATTTCAAACCTTGAAACATTAGGGCTAAACCTGACTTGGCTCTAGACCCTAGAATGTTGACTAGGTGTTTCATAAGGCTGCCCTGAAATGTTTTTATACGCTAATCTATCCAGAAAGATCTAACGAAAACGTGTATAATTTAGACTTGATCTTTGCTGGAAGATCGAAGCAGAGTTTCTGAAACCGTCTACTTGTTGTGCTTATTTCTGTAGATAGGTTGCAGGTGTGCCCAACGATCAAAAGGACATATGACAAATAATGTTCATTTACCAAATCAAGTTCATATTAAGTGCCCGATATTTATCCATTTTGAAATGTTGGTGTGTAAGTAAACTAATATAACACTAGCTGTGCCCCTCACACCATTTGCCAATCAAGCACTCACTTTCTTACTGTCTGACACACTCTCTCAACGTCCATTATCCCTCTCCCCTTCTCTCTCTTTACCTCTTTCTCTCCTTCTCTCCCTCCCTCTCTGTTTGAGAGTCTCTTTGTGCATTGTGCATTTGCTACAGCCAGGCCAGGCATTTTCTGCATTTGCTACAGCCAGGCCAGGCATTTTCTGCATTTGCTACAGCCAGGCTAGGCATTTTCTGCATTTGCTACAGCCAGGCCAGGCATTTTCTGCATTTGCTACAGCCAGGCCATGCATTTCCTGCATTTGCTACAGCCAGGGGTTGTGTATTTTCTGGTCATGCAGCTTTAAAAAAAGAAAGAAAATAAAGTGATTAATTTCCACAAGCGTTGGTAACTGTCTCTTTTTTATATTTGTGTAATGGTCATATCTAAGTATCAATTTCAATATATATATTAGTTAGAATACAAATGTAATACATTACTTACTGAAGAAAGCACATTATCAAAACCAAGAATAGCCCTTCTGATAAAAGTCTTGCATTTCAAGATGGGCAGTCTGGTACACTCCTATTGGACTCTTTAGAAACTCCACTAAGGGAAAGGGGACTAATAACACTAGTGCAAGTCCCAGCCTGCTTTACATAATATCAAAGAACAGTTTGAGAATGTAGAAGGACACTGACATTTATATTCAACACATATTTCTCTGGTAAAAGGGTTGCCTGCTAGAAACAGCAGACACACAAATCAGAAGTATGTTTCACATAAGTGTGCTTGCTATTTAAAACTGCCATTATCCCCACAATAAAGTCTCTTATAAGCACCTTTTAATGTAATGCTCTATAAAACCTTGATAGTTGTGTGATATTAATATGAATGTTATGCTTTCATGTTTTCACCTTACTCTGCGGATTGGGGTAAAGATGGATGATGCTTTGTTTATTAATTACACTATTTAGCAGCGTGACTGAGTCCTTCATTTGAACTGGGCAGTGAATCACTAGTTTTACCCCAGTGACATCAGTTCTGTTGTAGCAATTGTTTGATTGAATTCAACATAATAGAAAAAAGGTAGCAGTCGACCCTCTCTCGAAAGAAAACGGCATGCGCTGTACTTTTCACAAAGGAGGAATATCCATTTGCACATCAGTCTTTGTCCTGCCCACAAGGGACGTCAACATAATAGTCTGTCAAAATGAAAAGACAATAAAAGGGAGCAGGGAGCCAACTACAGGTGAGTGAGGAGGCAGGCCATATGGCACCAATGGATCTACAAGCTTCCAGGGAAGTGAACCGGGAGAACGGGTCGCCGAGTCTCAGCTTAGCTGGAGAGTGGGTGGAGTCTGCAAGTAGGCATTAGAGACAAACCATTCCTTGAGGATGAGGAGGGTTTTGATCTCCATCCTGAAATGTAAAAGTGAAGGGGTGTGCCGGGTGTTGACAGGGAGAATGTTCCAATGTGTGGGGGCTTAGACAGTGGTGGCCCGTCTTCTAGTTCTCTCCTTCCTGCACTAGTGGATTTCTAGACTCTTTGTTTGTTCTGTGTGAATAATGTGTTGGGAGACAGATGAATGCATACCCCATGGTCACTGCCCCTCCCCCACTCCTATATTGCAAAGGTGATAAACAGTACTCACTTAGACAGCCATACCCCCCTTATCCCATATCCCAGGCAAATGCAGCAGGGGGTGAATGTGATGAAAGCTAAAGAGAGTAGGAATAACTAAAAACTGATCATAGAATGTGCACATGTGCTACATGTCAATTTAAAATATGCACTTATGTAAAAAGAATAGCAATTGCACCTATTTAAACATTAAGACTACTACCATAAACAGAATGCAACATGAACAACCTGCCTATGTAGTTTACTAACATATAAATGTGGCAGTAACGGGCAGCCATCTTTTCCACACTGGAAGCTGCAGCATGCATTTAAGTAAATGAAAGGCCTCGAGCCTTCCCAAAATCTATCTCAGAATACGGATTTCACTGAAATACAGAACCGTGCAAAGGCCAGGCAAGTAGCTATGCAGACCCTGCCATGGTTACTAAGAACAGAAGGAAGGTCCAGGCAACTCGCAGAGAACACAAAATAACAATTCCCAGGGCACAAGCCATATATTCTTAGATTCATTAAAAAAAAAAATACTCTTTGAGTGCCAGGTGCAGAATAATTGTAAGCCAAAAACTTCACAGGGACTGGATCAAGAAAGTCCTCAGTGGTAGAGAAAAGTATGACACTTGTATTCAAATTAGCTAAAATCCCAATAAATGCCGGATGACATAATTCCAAATGCGGTCCTCTCACAATAAATGGAAAGCACTGTCTATTCATTAGCAAGAAGCACAGATAGGGCACCGGCCTCCCTCCTCATGCATATTTCCAGACATGAGGTGCAATGCTAGGCCAACTACAAAAGAATCGTCCTGTCTCATGACCTGGTAATAAGGCGTGGCATCTTTTTTTAATTGAAAGGAAAGCAGTCCAAGGACCTCTCTCCCACTATTCCCGTTTTGGCTTATCTTTTGATGACCTGTTACTTGTCCAAATTTGATCAGTAGAATCCCAACCAATCAGGACCCTCAGTGCTCAGGACCACCCAGTAAGTTTTGTGCCAACCAATAGTCAATTGTGATGCTGATGTATTTCTGTTGAATGTTAATAAAGCTGGGTTTCGCCTTTCACTTTGTCTGTTCCCATTACTGAGTCTGGGATTTTCCGTCTCCTGATCCTTAGCACAAATCTGAGGGTTTCTAGGTGTGAGAGGTCAGAAATGTGAGGCGGACAACTTGATAAAGGTTTTTCCCAAGAAGCCATTTTATTAACTTATCAGGGTGTGATAAACGCCCCGCTTTCCCTGACCTAACATGGGCTTTCCTTGCCTGTGAAACTAAGACTAAAGAAAAACACTCTAATACAAAAAGGTATCTATCCCTCAGACGTATGCATACAATAACACAATGTTTCAATTATTTATTGGTTGTTCAAATTCAACAAACCTAATAATAGCAACCAAATATTCTTGTAACAAGTGTTGGATCCTCTTACACAAGATCTAGTAGAATTTCGAAATAAAGGTTCCTATGGATAAAGTTCCCTGACAATTATCAGATTCTAATTAAAAATGTAACACACAAAGGTTCCTCCCAATAGCCAAGTTCTGTATCCAATACAAAGTTCCTTCACGTTCTGGAGGGTTTCACTTGGTGTCGTGATTGTCTTCTAATCAGACAAAGTTGATTACAAAGTTTCCACAGGCATTTGTTTGTCAAACCAATTCTTTGTGCCTCATCACGAGTTGGGCTGTAGCCCTTAAATGCGGCGGTTACTGACGCATTTAAGGGTCCACCCAATCATGAGTATGGCATGTTTCCTCCTGAAAATTGACGATATTTGGTGCAATGACCGTGCAGTAATACCACCGACATGAGTGCGCCAAACATCCTCCATTGGGTTCAATGGACCCAATGGGGAATGGGGAATAATATTTACTGCCCAACCCATGATCGGGCATTAATACTGCCGGACGGATGGGCGGTAATGCAAAAAAAAAGATGGGCGTTATCCTATTTGGGATACCACAGAACTCATGATGACGCCCTTTGTCTTCACTCTTCCAACGAGTACATCAATATAATTGTTTTCTCTTGAGAAAGACAACTACTACACACTTCTTCTTTATACACAATAATGTTTTCATCAGGATGGTTTTACCACAGTTCATCAAACATCTTAGTGGCTTTGCTACTTTATGTACACCACAACTTTTCACCAAAATGTAGTACTTCAATATCTTCTTCCTGGTTCACTAACCTGCCAGGACTATGACTAACAATCCCGTTCCTGGAGTACTCGCCTGCCCGGATGAATCTCCTAACACTATTAAAGGCACTCTGTGGTGTGGTTTACTTCAAAATATCAGTAAAGTCTTTGACTTTCAGTAATAGTAAAATTCACAGCTTTTTCCATATGGATGCAAAACCCATTGATGTTGTTTGTTCGACAGTTTGATTAGACATATACAATCCAGGATATACTCCTCACCCCATTCCAACCCTCCACAAGGAGGGTCAGTTTCCTGCTACCTCTGGGTTTTCACTGTCACACTGCGTAATTGTTGGTAATGTATTGTATTCAAGTGTCTCTCCAAGAAAGCTATTTCCCTTCTTATTCCCACTCCTTTCTTTGGCTTATGCAATGCTGGTTATCAGTCTCCCATATTGCCCCCTCTTTACTTTGGCAATGGTGGTTAAACATTGGGTTTAATACTGCCCCCTCTTTCCCTGGGCAATGGTAGTCACAGTCTTTATTAAATATCATTCTTCTGTTACTTGAGTAGTGATAATTATAAACATGCTCCACTTGCTTCCATTTCATATACGTTTTAGGCCGAAAACACTTTCTTTCATTAGTTCTGTATTAAAAAGTGCTACAAGCGGTCAGTGGATTACAATGGAGCGCCCCGGGGTCACCTGTCAGAGGCCAAGTCACTTCTGACAGATCTGGTTGCAGTCTGGTGACTCGGGCCCCCTCCAACCTTCTTCAGTCACTCTCCTGCTGCTCAATTATTAAACTCCCATACACCATTTATTGATAGTGCTAACCCACTCCTATCTGCCTACAGTTTGCCCTCGGGGCAGACAGCTGCACTTCAGAGTGGAGGGGCACGCGTTGGTATGCAGCATGCCAAGATTACAGTGTGCCTGATGTTATTTGGACAATTTCTGTTTTTACATTTATTTCACCTTAGAGGTAAAAAGTATTGCATCACTTTAAAGCAGATCCTCAGTATAGGTGATGACCAGCTGTGAGCCTGACATTCTAATGACTTCTACCCTAGCCCTCTTCCCTCACTAACCAACTCCACCCACTTTTCTTACAGAGCCCCGCGAGCGCCTGGAGACCAGGCAAATGACAGTGGTGTGCTGTATAAATCATAACAGAATGAACACCTATTTCTTTCTCATTCATCCTTTGCTTTATCAAAGGTAGATTGCGCAGTTTACCTAAAAGCGGAGTGTCTTCATGGAGTAATTTGCAAGAGCAGGAGACCACTGTTACTTGCAGGGCTCTGCGTACCTGGTATTCCCATGAAGCTTCCCGGAGCAGTAATTCTGCTGAAGGGATAGGACGCCCTAAACAGCAGAATAATTCATACTGACAGGATTAAATATCTTGCTAGAACAAACAGTTCCCCTACTTTCGGTCATGGCAACCTTGTGTCAGTTTTACAATATTTGAAGCTTTCTGCATCTTATATATTTTGTTAGCTGTTGACCCATATGTTTCGCTCTGCTCTGGAAACTTTCTTCCACATAATTATATCATCTAACTTTATTTGCTTGATAGTACAGAAGAAAATTGCTGGAATCCAACATGCATAGTTTTTTTGTGCGGTGTGGACTAAAACAGAGCAAACTTAATTTTAAGATATAAGAGATTTAGCAAGCTCGTTTGATAGCTTACAAAGGTGTTCAGAGTCGGGAAGGGGGGCCAATCTTGCCAAAGCTTTGCTTGGGCCCTTAACTTGGCTGGTGGTGAGGCTAGTGGCAGGCTGGACCTGATGGGCTGTTTAACAAAATGCAGCATTAAGTTATTGGTGCTCTAAAAGCTATGTTTTTATTAAAAAATAAAAAGGAAAATGTAACTTTGGATCTGCTATGCTGCCCCACTTCGTTGAAGTCTGTTTTCTGTTTTCATTATAGTTGTGTCATCAACAAAGAAAATGGACTTCCAGAGATCAGATTGGAGTTGCAGATAACTTATGTAAGTCTTATCTTTATGTATTTTGATTATATTGGAGACTTTAGCACTCACATCCTTGGATCAGGGGCACTAAAGAGATTTTGCGTGTGTGGCTGCTGGCGGAAAGCTCTGGAATGGCAGCATGGCTCTTGGTCGTGCATCACTCGGATGTTCACAACATCGGTTTGTTCTCGTTAATGTAGCCTACATTCTAAGCAGCCTGGTTGGAGGTGCATCATGGCCAGGGTGTGCTGATGAGCTCTCAATGGAGGTTTAGGACTAACGAAGAAAATACGTTGATGTACTTGGCAGTAGTGAGACTTAAGTACAGTATTCATGTACACAACCAAATGACGTATATGCTTGCAATTCTATCTATACAAATGTGTAGTTGAAGAGGTCAACCACTGCCATTGAAGTGAATAATAAAATATATGCAGGTAGAATATGAAATACAAAAATAAAAAAAACACAGAATTGTGAGTAATCCCACATGGCTTTGCTTGGCGCAATCTAATGAGTAAGAGGTTGGTGTGTATTCATCCTTGAAACCTACTGTGATTCAGAAAATGGTGTGGCTCAGCGTTTATATGACGACCTCATTTATAAGGAGTGTTTTTTACAAACGAGCACCAATACACCAAAAAAGGCAAAGGGCCCTCAGAGCTCTAATCGATCATAAGTCATCCCACCCAACCCGTGCTAGTGGTGTACGACCCTGGTCTTACTGACAGGAGTGGGGTTTCTCCCCTGTAAACAAACTATCCCGAGTGCTGGTCTTTGTGTGGGCTTCGTTTATGAAAGCGTTGAAGAAACATTGGGCATTAAGGGCAGAAAGTGACGCTGAGTCAATGCCACAGGCTGGCTGGAAATTCCATTCTTTGATATGCTCAACATGCCCAACTATGGAAACTGGGTTTGGACAGCATGTGTTGCCATATGTAACTAGTTCACCCGTCCCGTGGCAGCCAATGGGGGGGAAGAAGGAGCTAGGGAAAGGGGATGGACAAATAAAGGGAAGTAGTGGAACAAGACATAAACAGCAAAAGACCTCTACAATTCCTGACTCGATAATGTAATACTCCTGCAACCTGACCTGACTCTACCTTCAGCAATTCGTAGAACATAACATACTCTTCATACCATACATAACCTATTACACATGACCTCGGGTGTTTTAGCACTCATGACTTTAAAGCCACAGTACTTAGATTGTGAGCAGAGAACATAGAGACATACATATAACATGGATTAACATAACACACTGCACATAGACAGATGCTTTTCTCCATGTGGAAAAGCCAATTAATTGGAAATGTAGATTAGTCAGGTTGTTTTTCCCTTGTTTTTAGAAAGTGAAGAAAACAATGAGCCTGCAACCAGACTGGCGTTTATCTTGCCCAAAAACCTTAGTTGTCACATTAAACCTAGAATGGTAAAGTACCCATATCCGTTCTTGTTATGAGAGTTCACTTAACTCATGGTCCGGACGTTTTTCTTGTTACGTCCGGACAGAAATGCATGAAGCGTCTGTACACTCCGTATCACCGCCGCAACCCGGCAAAACAAACAAACACAGAAGCACTTAACTTAGGGTCCGGGAGCCTCCTGCGGCTGACCCGGACCTGTAGAACTGAGGCAGATTAAAGAGTGTTCACCACCGCAGCCCAGGGAAAGATGATGCTTGGAGGCATCGCCAATGTGACTCCTTCACGCCGCCAGATTACCCTTCTAGCGTTCGCATTGCTGCTTCGCTCCTACCGCCGCCGCTGCCGCAGCCCGTGCTCTCCAACATTAATCAACAGCAACTGAGCACGGGCGAGCGCCCGTTAAGAGCCCACTCCCTAATTACCAAGTGCCAGCAGCTGAGTACCGGCGGGCCCAAGGAACTACACATTCCCCATGCCTACTGGGAATTGTAGTTTTCAAATATGCCGTACCTGCTTTCTCCTGCACCACAGGCCCTTATTCCTTACACCTCCAGCGCATAAGACTAACAGGTTGCCAGGGTAACAACTGAATATGTATGTGGGGTTTTGATAGCATGAGACTGCCCAGGAAGCATTGAAGCACTGTTGATCTTGTTGAGGGTGGCATATGAGGTAAGGAGGGTGGATTACAAGATATGGCCTGGGATATTCGGCTATGGGTGTCGTGGGATGTCATGCAGGCACGTAAGGAGCCTCGCTCGGCATTGACAGAAGACTAAGGTGCGGATTTCCTCCATAAACTGCAAGAGCATTGCTCTGGGATGTGGAGCCACAGGAAGTAAATTTAAGGATATTCATGTTGGAAATTCTGAAAACCTCACGTGTCGGGGTACCTTCCGGACCAGAGTTGGCCGCGGTTGAAGTCTGTGATGTTGAGTGGAAGAAGGCCCCCCGGAGTATATTGCGCTTGAGTGTCACCGTGGCTTCAGGGTGATTTTCTGCAAAATTGTCTTTTGGGGATGTGGACAGATACTAGTCTAATTACAAGATACTAGGGGTCTACTCTAAGTTGCCACGCAAGTGGAAGGCAGGTCAACTTCAAGCAAACCTCTCCTTCAAAGCAGAGACGTTTGATGGGGTGTTGGGTTTTTCTGTGAACCTTACTCTAGACAAATTCTGCATTCTAAACTTACTCAATTGTTCCGATCAACATTTCAATTAGCCCTGAAGAAGCCTGCATTGTCATAGTCTAAGCGATAGCCCCGAATATTCAAGATCTGTCTTGAAAATAGAGCACAGTGGCTAACTTTTCTTTTAATTCTTGAAGGTAAAATATTGACTTTCCAGAAAACGTATATGTGTGCTTAGAGGCTCAGACTAAGTCAGGCTCCTGCTTGCATACCTGTGCGCGGAGCGGACTCTGCACCCCAACTATACATGGGAGCATTGATAGGGATCCTATTTCGTGAGTGGGAAAAGAGGGGTGCAATAGATCAGAGAGCCTAGGCACCAAGTGGAATTATAAAATGTGGCCCTAATTGCAGCAGCCAGTGTTATCCTAGCCTGCTGTGACCGCATGCCAGTTGGGATGCTGGCGGTCCTTCCACCCAGAGATATCAAGACAAGAGAGACTATGTCAGCGGAACATTTGATGTCCTTTCTGCCAGAAAAACTCTCACGGCCATGCCACCCAAAGAGATTACAATTTAAATGGGTTTACCTGTAAAATACATGCCAGCCCAAACATTGTATACAGTATACCAGATGGAGCTTGGTACCACTAACAGCTGGGAGTCCAAGTGCACTTTCTTGGGTACTACCCAATTTGATTGACTTAATTGATCGAATGGTACATCTGGCCGAATTCAGCCAGTACCATTCGATAGATTAAAATCTATCAAATTGGGCAATCACTACCGAAGATGGAGGGCGAGGGTTGCAGGGGTGTCCCCGGCTCCCCATGTTCGGTATTGATGGCCTTGGGGGTTCGCGGGGGAGTCCCTCGCTTCCTGAGTATTGGAGGCGAGGGAAGGGGAAAAGAAAAAAGAAAAGGGGACCTTGCGGTGTGAGATCTGAACCGCGTGAGAGGGACGGAACTGATGCTGCAGTGTCAGAAGGAAACAGACATGCAAAAGGTAAGTGGAGGGAGGATGGGGATGTACTGGGGGTGAGGGGGAATAGATTTATGGAGCTAGGCCACAGGAAAATTGGTTTTGCAGCGAAATTGACTACTTTCAATTCCTCTGCGAACAAATCTGCACCAGCCAAATCACACAGATCCCTTCCTTGTGCTTTGTTTAGATTGTGCCAAGTCAGGAATATCCTATTTCTTCTTGCTAACCCCTATTATAAATAGGTGTGTATTCCATGTACCTACTGACAACTTTCATAAGCACCCTTGATCAACCATTGCAGTGACATGTGCTTAGCCTGCTCTCTGCCTTCCATTATATATGCATTAAGGGAGGGCAAAACGTTCATATATCACCCGTGCAGTTAATTTCATAGACGATCAATGGAGTCTTGGCACCATTTCCTTTGAGACAATTCCAGTGATGTCATTGATGATGTAATAAGTGATGTCATCTATGTTAGCATAGGTGATGCCAACTGTGATGCCATTAATTTGCTCAGGGGCTGAAGCAAGTGGGCTCAGAGTTAAGTTGATGTAGCTTCAAAAATAGCTGGATTCAAGGGTTCTGTTGCGTTAAACATCACCTGTTTTATGAATGAGTTTCAAGGATGTGGCTGTTTAGAACAGTTTTAACCTTCTTTTAAACTAATGTTTTTATTACCCGAATTGCAAGGGATTTGTTTTGTAATAGCTCACACCAGCTGTAGCGCTAACGTTTTATCTGTTCCTTTTATCACAGATGTCAGATTCAACGTTATCAGTGTTTTTTGTAAACTAAACACCATGGGATTGTTTCCCCATTACAAGTTAGTGGCCCACTTTGAAATGATATGGAACTGGGTTGAGGACGACACCCCAAATAGAGTTTTAGCAAACCTCTTTAAAAGAGATTATGTTTGTTAGACCCCCTTGGTTCTTGCGAGATTTTGTTGTGAAAAGGTACCATGAAAATTTACTGTGCATTCTCACAGGAATGTTTTCACCGCCCAGTACATAACAAGGTCTTATTCCAGGGGCGCACTACTTAAAGCACACATCATGATTCTCACAAAAAGATGAAAATGAACAAAAAGAGATACTATTATTATAGTTTTTTTTATAACACGCTTAATACCAAAGAGGTTTCTAAGCGCAGACCCAGGATTCAAACCTATGTTGCTCTGTGTCGTCTTACTTCCAAGACGAGGCGTTGTCACTGAGCTATACTACCCATGCTGTATTTCACAACAAACTATCAAACTTCCCAAAGGCTACGGTTTCAGCCTCACCCCTTCCACATTTAAGTAAAACACAGCTCCTCCCCATTTACTGATAAAATAGTTTTAATCACATGATCATGTCCTAGGCTTGTGAGGACACCCAGGAGAATGGCTCGCATAGGGGACGAAAACAAATTGCAGCTTTTCATTGTAATTGTAACGGGTTATTTATAACGCACTTAATACCCAGAGGTTCCTAAGGGCGGACCCGGGAATCGAACCTGTGTTGCTCTGTGTTGTCTTGCTGCAATGCACCATGGGAGAAAGTGAAAAATGTTTGCTGCCAGGCAATCCCAGTCTCCACCAAGTTGAAAAATAAAGTACTGGAGAGTTTTCCACCAAATGAAAGAAAGCACGTCTGCCCAATGTTCTGCTGCTTTTTTAACACATTCGATTAAAAAATCCATCCTGCAGTATAGGCTTTGAACTACTCAATGAATGCTCTTTGTTCATATGGGAAAGACATGCAAAAAGTAAAAACACTCTTTTTAATGTGCTTTATAACTTTTTTAACTATTGGATTGATTTGCAGCAAACGGTTCAGATGTACGGGACCAAGGTCTCAAAAAAATCTTGGGAATTTTGTATAAACATGTATCAAATGGATCACGTGATCAGCAATAGAATGCTCTCAAATTTGTTTGACTAGCGTTCCCTATATATATATATATATATATATATATATTGCCATCCTGCTAGCATAGCTGAGATTGAGCATGATTGTGATTGGGGGTCGGGAGGGTGGCTCGGCTGCAACGCGCTTGTCTTGGAAGCAAGACAGCGCAGATCATCACGGGTTCTTCGAATCATTGTCCGACGCTTAGAAACTGGCCCCGAGTATTAAGCTCATTATAAAAGATTGATTCGCAATGTGCAGATGGAGTTTCAGATCCTAACACTCACTTGAAGGACAGTGAGTGACACCTTAGCTGAAGTGAGTGTGAAGGTTGAACTCGTTGTGGTGTAGATTCAATGTTCACAGCTCGAGTTTTCATAGTTGAATCTGTAGGGTTATTTAGTGAGTGCTTGTACATTAACCTTTTTATTTTCACTCTTTACACACTTTACATTTTCTTACTTTAACGTATTTAAAACTTTTTTTTTCCATATGAATATATAGTTGACATGTTTTTTTTTTCTTCAGTGCTTTCTTGGTAGAATATAAAACAAACAGTACCACGATAAGTAAATGGGATGTGATGACAAACCCTATTACTGAACATTATGTCGGATTATCCCTTCCAAGGATGACGCAGTGAACTGACGACACATTCTTCTAATGCGTTAGACGTTGTTTTTAGAAGGGTCTTTTTTTTAGGCAAATGTTTTAGATGTGGACAGATGAGTTCCAGTGCAGCACTCTAGAATACACCACTTACAGTGAACCAATTGTGAGGTTCTGCAAGAGGACACTAACCAGACCCCAACTGTACAGTGGCTGAAAGACAGGAAGAAAAGAAAAAAGAAAACCGCTTCCCATGGCAAGTCAGTTTAGTTGGAGGTTCCCTTTCAGGGTGGGGGTTGCACACTCTAAATATTTAACTGTACAGATGTTCTGTAAAAAGCTGTCGAATGCATGTGATATTACATTTGGCCCGCTATAAAAACTAAAGAAATTAAATGTTTAACTCCGACAATCCTCTGGCACGTCTTTACAATCCCATGGCAATGTGCAAGGAAGCTTGAAGTATGACTAAGCCCTGACTAGACCCTGCATCTGCCCACAAGATGTATGTATAAATGCAGTTACCAATGCCCTCTGGGTGTGTTTAAGGACTGCCTTGCACACAATGGAAATTCATCAGCAGTTATATTAACATTTTCAAATATATACTCACATTTTTATTCAATTTTTGGAAGTTTCTTCTCCAGAATAATCCACTTTAGTCATTTCTTTTGCGACCGATCTACAGTAAAGTAATTGTATTCCTTTTATAGTCGATCAGTGAAAGTGATGTGAATGTCCAGGAGTGAAAAGCATAAACATGTAATTGTCATTACTATTTACTGACCCCCTCGTAATGATTTGTATTGAATTCGACCTCTGATTAGCTATCTAAATTTCATGCATTTAACTCAAAATTAGCTTGTGGTGGACAATCCCCTTTCTACTGGACATTGGGAATGAAATCCTGTTTTTCTTTTTTTTTTATTCAATGTTATTTTAAATACATGGGTGCTTACCCCTTTTTCACAGACACATGCCTGGTTCAAAACACAAATACGTAGGGTAAACTGTGTCCAATTGCGCTCGGTTCCTAAATGTATATATTCTGGCGAGGCAAGTGATAAGTGGGTAACCCTTATGCCACTTCAAACTAAATCAAGAAAATACGTCTCACACTTAGCAAATACAATTCTACAGTGCGTACAACATAGTTTCTTAGTAAAGTTTGGGTTTAAACCCACACAGTCTTCAATGGGCAATTAAGTCCAGTTTTATTTTCTTGTGCAAAAGACCAGCCAACACGTGTTTTGACACAATGGGCCTCATTACAAATCGCCCGGTATGGAAACAACGGTGGCGGTAAACCCGCCGCCACCGTTGTTTCCATGCCGGGCGATCACAACTCCTGCAGGCAGGAGGTGATGTTCCCGCCAGGTCTGACCTGGCGGGTTTAACACTGCCCGCCTGCAGGCGGACGAGGAAACACCGGCAGCATTACGAGATGCTGCCGGTGTTTCCATGATCCCCATACCCATTGAGTCCAATAGGACTCAATGGGAATGGGGATTGACACCATTCCGCCTCCGTGATTCCCGGGAAACCGAGGTTGTAATGCCCCGGTAATTCCGGGAATCACGAAGGCGGAATGGTAATACGAGTCCGGCGGTAACAAGACGGTTTTACCGCCTCGGTTACTGCCGGATTCGTAATGAAGCCCCGTGTCTTTTTCAAGGCAAATAGATTCTTGGTACGTTAACTGACTTGACCCTTGAAGCGTCCCGTAAGGAATCACCTCCAAAAAAACTATCCTCAATACTGTTCAGTCAGGTTCCTCTCATGGGAATGTTCCAGCTGGATAATGGTGTCCTGTGAGGAATCGCCTCCAAATGTTACCAAAGTACAGTAGTAAGTTAGGTCCCTCTCATGGGAAAGTAATATATCGGTGAGGTATCCTGTAAGGAGTCACCCGCAGAGCGTTCCACGTGATGCCTAGTTCAATACATCATGATATAATATGATAGGTTATTTATAACGCGCTCAATACCCAGAGATTTCTAAGCACGGACCCATGGATCGAACCTGTGATGCTCTGCGTCGTCTTGCTTCCAAGGTGAGCACGTTGCCCCTGAGCTATCCTCCCAAGACGTGGATAGCTCTTAAATAACCAGTAAAGCAATCTTGTTGTTGTCGCGAATCTCAGAAATTCAACCCTTCTCCCCAAGGGGGAGCCGCCTTCTGTGAGGCCCGGGAGGGGAGCCCACTCCGCAACACCCTCCCTAGTGGTCGCAGCAAGTCAGACCTCACTGGGAGAGACTCCCCACTGGGGACAAGGACTGCCGTTCCTGTGAGCAACTCCCTAAGAAAGCTTCTAGTGATGCATCTTCAAGCACTTTCAGGAAAGAAAATTGGAAAGAAACCACTAAAATGTATCACTGTTGTCCAGAGGCTTGGAACACACCTTTAAAAGAAAACACCCATTTTATTGAGCTGAAGATCCATGGAGGAATAGTGAATGCGAAACAAACAGAAACATTAGATTGTGCCTCTAGAATTCCTTGACTGTCATAAAGAGAAGTGGCAGAGGCTGGACTGAGAGAGAGGAAGCCTGTGAGATAAAAAGCTGATTGCTGGCTTGTCACCAGGCCAGAGAGGACGTGCAGCGTCACATGGTCGAGAAACAGGAAACTACTGAATTGAATACCAGACGTGAAGGAACCTGAGAAGTGAGAGAAACAAATGCTGTCCTTTAAGGCGGACGTCGGTAGATGCTTGTCGATGCACTCCTCCTAGCCTCTTAAATGGGCTTGTCATCCTTAAAGGTGGACGCCCCAAAGCTGAGTAAAGTCTTGCAGGCAGATGCCTTGTCCTTGGTTTTAGGTTCAGGGACTCTCGGGCACTTCCCACCTAGGAAGCTTGCTGCAGAGCCTAGCAGGGACAGCCGTGTGCTGGCTGGGTACTAGTTATGGAGCTGCTGGAGGGTGCTCTGGATTCAGTATCTCCCTCTGTTCCTTCCTGGGATATGTTTAGGGGAGGGATCGTGCTTCCCTATTTGATGTCCTGCCCTTCCTTCACTGGTGGAAGACGTATGGCAGATTGTACCTTCAGCCAGGGTCCAATGCTGATTTCTTCCTCTGTTTCAGATGATCTGCCAAAAAAGGGGTTCAGCTCTCTCTTAAAGCCACAATGACCACATAGTTTGGTGTAGGCTAAGCCTACCTTATGGAACCAATCTTGGGCCCCCACCAACAATCTCTTGTATGCATGAGGTCATAACCAGATTGCTTTGCAACAGAAAAGATAAAGGGTTAGAAAAATGTACTACTAAGCCCACCCATCTTCCTGTTGTGGATCACAGGGTCCCTCTTGTTAATGGAGCTTTCTGTGGTTCCTGATTAAAGTGGCAGGTCTCCCTTGAAGCTGCTGCGAGACCAAACTTTCTGGCTCTGCCAAACCACATACTCGTACCTTCTGAATGGGGCCCCCCTCCATGGAGACTACTCTAAACCCGCAGATCCAGACATGACATTTCACTGTCATTTGATACTCGGAGCAGGAGCTGGCATCCAGTTGATACTGTGCATATGAAAGGGTGTTGGGGTATCCTGTGTTAGCCTCTGCAGCCAGGCCCTGTGTCGGCCTGTTTGAATTAAACTCTGATTAGGATGTGAATGCTGCCACCAGCTACATGGCTCATGAAAAGGACATCTCATATCCATGGTGCTGTTGTTAGTTAATTAGGCTGGGCATGGCAGGGGGAAGGTTTGGCCCTCCCCTTATGGAAATGCATCGGGTACTCCAACTGTCAGATCCCAACTAAATATGACAGGAGGGGCTGTGTCTGTAGGGTGTTAAACCAGAGTACATAGATCTATGCATATATCATGCATTGAGCATAGGAAAATGTCTGCCGATGAGCCCCACATATTTTCCAGAGGTTGGTCTATCATTATACAATTCCATTAAAAAAATTAAAAATGCCAAGCCGAGCACACACCCAGTGTGCGGGTGGTTGCATTCCTCGGAGGTGTAAAGTTAAACAGATTATTCATATGGGGCTAGTGAAACAGAGAAAGAAAGGTATATGGGGCAGAGAGAGAGATGCCACAGTAATGGATGTAAAAATGAGAAAGAGAATGCATGCATAGATGGGGCATACAGAGTGGTAAATGGGGACACTTAGAGGGAGAGATAGGGCAGAAAAAGAGGGAGCTACTGAACCTGGAGAGTACTAGAGAGAGAGTTACATGCGCCAAGAGAGAGAGAGAGAGAGAGAGAGAGACTCACACACACAGCCAGACAGACAATAAGACAGACAGACAATAAGGGAGGCAGACAACAAAATCTGGCAGAGTTTGAAACATAGAGAAATGAGAGAGATTGATCTAATAGGACCCCCAGAAGTGGACATTGGGAGAGAAAGGTGGGACACAACCAGAACACAGGGGGAAAGGGGAAAGATAAATGGGACAGTCGGGGGATTACAAGATGACCAGATCCAGCAGAAGAGACAGGCAGGGGGACACAAAAAAGAGCGGGAAGAGAGTGGAGGTCAAATTGTTCATTCAGAGCGAAGTAAAACATACATGCAAAGAGAAGCGAGAGAAAGCTCAGGCACTGATGGAGATGGGGTCAAATGAGCTGCATCTATATGCTGAGCAACCAATTGTGCACTGGGTGGAGCAGAGGAGGCATGCAAAGAGGAGACAAGGAATCTGGACAGAGTGATGAGTAGATATTTGACACAATCACAGAGGTAAGGGAAAGCCAAGGGAGGAGATGCACAGAGTGAGAAACAAGCACAGAAAACAAGATTGACTATAATGATTGGGCTCAGAGATATAGTACAGCAGGTTGAATGGAAGAATGAGGAAGATGGTCAACACAGAAATCTAGAGTGAGATGACTCACTGAGAGGTGAGAGGAGGGGAAAGAGAAATGGGAAATTCCCAGAGAGAGAGATGCCCATATGGAATGACTCTGGGATGAACAGGACAAGCACTGACAAATCCATTGCATTTCCTTTGGGGGCAGGAACTGGGTGCAGCATCAGGAAACAGAGGATGAGGCTAAAGGCCGCATTATCGGAGGTGTCAGTAATGTAAGGCAGACCACTGTTTGCAGTTTTTTCAAGATCATACATTTTTATTAAAGTAACAATGTGAAAATCAAGTTTTGCTTACCCTACTCTATCCAGGAATTCCCTACCTGGTCTAAAGAATAAGGAAACCACTCCTAACATAGACAAACTGGCCCTCACAGTAAACAACACAACATTCAACACAATCATAAACAACACACAAGAATAAACAATAATTTAACAGTATTTTGGATGACCTTCACCTGTCCTTCCCCAGGGTTTCAAAGCCACTTCAAAATGTTCAAAGGAAAATCAAAGTCTTGGACCAGTTCTTATACGTTCCTCAAAATATTCCAAAGGAAAGACAAGTCTTAAACCAGTTCCAAGACAAAACAAAAGTTTATCAAACAAAAATCCACTGGTAACAGTTCTTCAGCTTCCAGTTGAAAGGATCCCCTTCCAATTCCAGCCAATAAAGTAGTACCAATGGTAATCCTGGATATTGCCTTTTCAAGATTGTTTTGCCACAGTTCAAAGAATAGGTACAGGACTTCTTCATCTACAACTCTAGGACCTCTGCAGTACATAATTGTCAGGATGCTTCTCTTTGGATTGTTGCATTCCTCTTGACAACCACCCTTCTACTACTTTTACTGTGGGAACAGACTTCTTTTTTCCACAGCATGCCACTAACTCAAACAACTTCAATGAAACATGCACTGCCAGTTCTATACAACACCACAGTTGAGGAACGTCTGCTTCAACCTTATACTGTAACATGATTGGACATATAAAGACAAGACACTTCACCCTCTACGGGTCGGCAAGGCACTCTTCTATCCTATTCTCCAAGAAAAGTGCAGCCTCTATGCCTCGTCTGTCTGCCTCACTGCCAGAAGTATAACCTGTCTCTGCCCCAAGACAGACTGTGTCTCAGCTTCAGTAGTCTTTAGCATTACTGATTATTTTCTTAATCTTCTTTACAAGCACCCAGCTCCCTTCCCCATCTTTGATCCCACCATCTTGGTACAGTAACTACTGTGAAACTCTATTGCCACTCTGCCAGCTTTAGGTAACAATGCCACACTTGTATCAGAGGACAGTGGACCTGTAACAACCTCGCAGACCAGGTGGATAGATCTAAATTGGGCTTGTTACAATATAGAAAGGGTTCACCTTTTGGCTTGGGTAATACTTGTTCTCCTTGTCAGTGCAACAAACCCTGGACTTAAAGAGCAGCTGTTCAGAATTCTACAGGGTTCATTCTTCAAAGGAAAAACCGATTTAGGTACACACAACCACTCCTTAAGATAAATCTTAAACCTTAAAGGGTTGCAAGGGATTGCACCCCCATGTAATATCACAGAGATAGTTTCAAAGTCCCTTCGGGAAACACAATTGGCCCCAAGCAACCTTCCATTGATGCTGCTTCGCTTGCAACTCTTGAGAAAGTCAACGTTAGGGTTTTTGGAATGTTTTAACAGGCAGTCCCTTTTTAATTAGGGACACGCAACTACTCTGGCAACAGTAAATTACTCGACAATGGAAATAATCGACTTTTTGCCAAGTTGCTTAAAACTGTACGCGAATAACTCTCTAAGGAAAGGTCTTGACCTTAGAAATTGATGTAGGCCGCCATCTTGAATCAAATCGCCATTTTAGGCTCTCTTGCTGTGTAAAAGTCACCCTGTACATCAAAATGGTGGACGATGCCATTCCGAACAGAATCTGGTCGACATGATCTCCGTACAGCTAATGTATAACTTGCCTGCAAGCCACTTGTTAGGGTCGTGAACTGAGACCTTGTCCTTCTGTTGACCTGTGTGTAAATGGATTACCTGTATCAACGGAACTGATCTATGCGCATACTGATGTATATATATTAGAAGATTGACCTGGCAGAGAACCTAGACCAGTAATACATTCATGGAATGGTTAACCCGCGAAGGGGTTGGACAAAAGGCTGGAGAAATGCATAAAAGCCTGAATGCCCCAATGTACAGTCTCTCACTGAATACATCGAACCCCGTTGAAGTTTGTTGTGTTGTACTGAGGGCCGATAGCTCTCCGATCTGTCATTGACTTTGTCACTGCTTGACCTTAAAATAAAGTACTTTGTATGTTCCTTTGTAACCGGTGTTTGGTGTGTTTCCTTTGGGTTTCCCGGCCTCATATTATTTTTCTCTTTTCACAGCCTGTGGTCAAAATGAATCAGAAATTCAGGTTTATGGTTGTGCTTTTGTACAGTAATCTGACAGTTGGTGTGTATCTCTCCTATAACCCGAAATGTGCATAATTCATTGTATACATTATATGCTTTTTGAACAAGCATTTTGTAAAACTTAACATTCATGTGAGTTTTTATCAGATAGAGGAATGTATTGTACTTCACATACGTTTACCAGTGTCATGTTCTCAATGCATGACGCAATGGCTGTATTGCTCTAGTTAAGATGGCAGCCACTGTGGAGAGACTTTGGTGATGTCTGCATATTCCGATATCATAGTTATTTGTGTCAGCGCAAGATGGCAGCACTGGTATGTCCATTTAGCCACAGTAAGCGTGCTGCCAAAGCTGTGAAACAAATGACGGTCAAACTGTGAAGGCAAGTAGCGCTCTGCTTTGGTTTCGCTGGGTACATTTCTGTGCTTATGCATAAAAGATTCTCACCTTTATGGTACAAACATAATAGAAATAGCATGGAAGTTCATATATGATATCACACCAACACATTGGCTTCATTAAGAATGATCGCAGTGATTGTCCTAGCGTGTTGGTGCTATTACTCATTGCCCCCCTCATTTGCCACAACCAAGACTACATGGCCTTCTGTTTTTCCCTAAACCATGACAAGGACCACCTATGGCCACCAAACCCTCCACCAATGGCCAGAATTCGGCTGGAACAGCACTATCTCGAAAGTAGGAACATTCGGCCATGGAAGCCAGTTTATAAGCCATCACCCCAAAATATAGGAACAGTCGGGGCACGGAAGTGGGCCCAAGAGACCCGCAGGCTGTGGGCCAGGCAGCTGTAGGTTCTCTGCACCCTGGTTTGAGTATAATGGCCTAGCAGCCCCCCTTCCCAGGCCCCCCCAGTGCTCTAAATGCCACTGCCCACGACTCCAAATCTGAATATTATACAGTAACCACAGACACTTGGGAATTACTCAGCCACCCGCCATGGAGTATGACCAATGACCAGAAATGGGCTCTCTGATACCTACAACAGAGCCTCTGGAAGAGGGACCATCCAACCGGGAAAACAGAACATACTCCGCACCAGCCAGAGAATCTATGTCGAAGATCCACTACCGCGAGCCACCAGGACAGACTCGGCAAGCTGATTGGTTCCAGAAAGTAGCCAGGAACAGGGGCCACCCATCAGTAAGCACAGACACTCACCCCAATCGATATGCTCACTCTCCACTTTACACCAACAAACAATGCAATGCAGCTACACCCCTCAATCAATTTCGGCCTAGCTGCACACATAGCTACACTTTTCCTTAAACACCTCAACAGTCTGTTAGAACGCAGTTATACCCCACAAAAGAAATCGGCCTAGCTGCACACGTAATCTCCTATACAGGCCCCATGGCAGCCAGAATGCAGACTTGGAGACCAGCTAGCTTGCGGCACACATTCCACTGATTTCTCACAACCAGTGCACCGCTCCTTGCATTAGAACACAGCCAACTCTGCCAAACCGCACTGGCTGCACACATATCGAGTGGACCCTAGCACTATACGCTACTCTACGCTCTCCGCTGACCTAGACTACAGTCCCCACGGGCGTTCAACCCACAGTGCTTTGAGATCATACCAATGATATATAAGGCGCTACACAAATACACAATAACATAACATGACATTACAATGAACCAACATGAAATTAATAATAGCTATTTGTAGGAGAACAGATTCTCTAAAGATAACACTGAGTGAAAATAAGTAACATTGCTAGGAAATCTACATTTTGAGTAGGTAAGGCAATTATTAAGAGATCAGTTGTGGCACTCCCTGGCCTGGCAAAATCACATACAAATTGTATTCATTTTAAGGAACTACAAAAGTAAAATAATCTCTCAAATCATAATTTGAGTAGTGATACTGAATCTAATCAGAATTTCTTTCATTTTTGTATTGCACAGCCCACAGATGAATGCAACAACAAGAAAAAGGTGTACTGCGGAATATACTTTTGGGAATTTGTCATGAATGAAATATGACCATCCCCTGATATACAATCCTTGTCTCTTTGGACAAGGACATAGTGTCCTGTCCTGGTCATAGGATCAGAGACTGATCCCATGCATTGGATATAGCAGACATATGAGTTCTCTCTTTTTTGTTTTACAGTTTTACGATAATGTTCTAAGTAATTTCTTTTATATTTGTAGGGTTGGGTTCCATAATTATTTTATTTGAACACAAGATCATCTTTTTACATTATTATTTGGGTACAGAGGACAGTCTGCTTGATGCTTAAGTCTGCAGTATGCACTGTGAGAAACACAAGGGTATTCTTACTCCTTGAACCCTTGGATCCTCTGCACAAGTGGACAGGGAAAGGCCATCGCTACTGGGTCCCGACCCTGGGGGTGGAGAAGCGAGGGAGGATCACCTGGGTGGAGGGTCCTTGGGCACTGGGAGTGAGGAGCCCTTGGGCGAGGCATGGTATCCTCCTTGTTCCTACTGACACCCAACCCCTTCCCGACCTTTATAGGTTATTATAAGCCAGTTCCCCTCATTTCTCCACAATTGACCCTTGCCAGCACTGAGATGAAGAGGAGGCAACTAAGAGCCATGAAGAATGCACTCTTTCACCATGCTGGTACTGGAATGAGGAAGATGCCTGTTAAGAACAGTGAAGGTCAGGCATGTCCCTTTTTATAGTAGTCAGGCAGGGCTGATTGGACATCCACACCTTCAGCCTGTCAAGGGCAAGCACTTGTATAAATAGAGACCAGCCCACCAGCAAAGGGAGTGACAGGAGCAGCAGCAGGAAGGCCGGTGAAGGCAGTAGGGAACTTTGTTTGGAAAACATGCTGAGACGCTGAGGTCTGCAGAGAGAGGCGATCTACAGAAATGAGGAGCAGGAGTTGGGGCTCCATGGAAGAAACTGAACTTTGCAAAGGAAGACGCACAGGGAGGCTGTCCTGTTTCCTTGTGGGGAAGGTGCTTGTTCCCCTGTGGCAGGAGTTGGGCCCTGACACCACACACAAAAGTATGTACGATCCTTCCAGGCTGCTGGGGAAAGCTGTGAACACGACCAGTCAGTTTCTAACAAATAAGAAACCCGGTGGCAAGTGTTTGAACTCTTTTCATTCTGACTGAATGCTGTTTATCAGAGTGGTCATGTGGTTGAGGTAACACATTTTTGAAGGTCTCCAGTATGAAACATTGTTATCTAATGAATTACACTGATTACTTTGTATCGAAGTGGTCGCGTGTTGAAGGAAACACGTTTTTGAAAGTTTCCGAGAGCTGGGCTCTACAGATAAAGGAAAATTAAGCATTATCAAACAACGGGTTGAATTCAAAGTGTGTAAAGAATGCATCCCTCCTTTTAATGAATACCGAACTGAAGGAACACACTACCAATAAGCAGAACTGTTATATCCCGAATTCAGACATGAATAAAGCTTAAAAACCACTACATGTAAAAAACTAAAATACACTTTAAATTCAAGTAAAACCATTGTATGCTGCTTTCTAAAATCAATGGAACTTTGCCCTTGAACCAAAAAAAGGCATATTGAAAACTAAATTATGTGAACATTACAATACATGAAAACCAACAAATAAAAGAGGGCGCAAGTGTAATGACAGATACTAAAGTTGTATCTTGGTGAAGGGAACCTTCAGATCTGAAGTATTTACTCCCTGAGGCTGTAGCCTCAAGGCACTTTTGTGTTTGGAACTATATACCTTAGAACTTGGGAGAGGGAACTCTTAGATAAAACTGCATCACCTTGAACTTAAGAAAGGTAAAGTTAAGATATTTTGTTCAAATTATTGTATACTTTGGGAAGGGAGCTGAAAGGAAGCTGCGAGCTGGAAGAGGCTCAGAACTTTATGTTGGGCACTATTGCTTTTGATTGCTGACATCCCTACACATTGTATAGATTAGTTGTGCGGGCGGGGGGGGCAAGTATAGGTTTTGGACAAACGGATTCAAAAATTGAGCTCTTTGACTCAGACTATCCTTAGTTGTCTTTAGGTTGGGAAATCCCACCTTGGCATAGGGCAAGGTAGGCATTTTTCCATCCTGATATTTAAGTTAATAAAAGTGCTTGTTTTGAACGCTGACTCGGTTGTCGGCGTCTTGCTTCATGATGCCTTCACAGCACATCTGTTGTCCTAGGGAATGGGGTAGCCAAACATTTAAAAGGGCCCTCCCTTGTTTGTGTTGAAATTTGAAATTGTTTCACAAATGGACAAAGCCAAGCAGACACCCTTTCATATATGATATAAAAATATATTACTGATCACGTGTGTTGTATAACACAAATAGAGTGAAACACTTAATGTATACTTGGCTGTGTTCCGAATATTATTCATATTATTATTGTAGAGATACATTTAAGAAATGGATTATTTGAGATGTGTATCGCCCAAAGAGAATATGTGTTGGTTTTGCTGGCGATGCCGCTTGTACGGATCCCATGGAAGGAGTATTGCTAATTGGGCATGCATGCTACAGAGAGAGTTAAAAGGACGCCCTAAAGGACTTGTCCGACCTTATTCCCAAAACTGTTTTAATCGCTCCCTTATATTTTCTTGATCTACATTTTGCAGTTTTGCCCATGATTAAAACCATGTTCTTCATTGGTGCATGTTAATGGCTTCAGGCCTCTAGGATACACTTTGTTCCAGTCCTGGGTTTTCAAGTACATGTTTATAACATGTTGGGTGTTGTGTGTTTCATGAGTCCTAAGTGAGTACATTGACTCAAGCACTTGACTGTACGCCCATACTCTGCAATCCTGGCACTGGCACTTGGATGGCAGGGAATCGCGTGGCCCCCTCCACGTGTACGGAAAGTACTCTCGCCACAGGAAAGCACCTCCTACAGAGCTCGTATTTCAATTGAGTGCATCACAGTGTGAGCATGTGTGATGTGCCCATTCTTGTGCACTGTGCGATTCAGGCATACTATGTGGCATCGGCTCGAGGGTTTGGTTTGATGTAGGGGTGTGCAGCCTCTGACACTCCAGGTGTGTTGCACTGTGACAGCCATTAGCCCCAACCTCTGATTGTCTACGGTGGGCAGGGGTAGTAGTCCAAAACACCTGTGCACCCAATCATTGCACCCCTCTGGTGCAGTGGCTCCCATAGTTAGAGTTACACACATGTTAATGTATAAGGAAATACTATTT
This sequence comes from Ambystoma mexicanum, assembly GCF_040938575.1. Lineage (NCBI taxonomy): Eukaryota > Metazoa > Chordata > Amphibia > Caudata > Ambystomatidae > Ambystoma > Ambystoma mexicanum. The sequence goes on along the minus strand of NC_090936.1, from coordinate 14,568,038 downwards.
TAAATGAATTCTAGGTTCTGTCCCAGGGAAACTCTGCACCGTGAGGACCAATCCTGATACTTCGATTGCGAGTTAAATTCACAATTTCAGAAAACGTGATGAGCGCTGAACTCACCTGTGGCAATTCTGCCAATGTTACCTGTTTAATCCCATCCTCCTCCTGTTGCGGAACGTCCAGGAAATCTTGCTATTTCAGTCACACCTTGGCACTACCTATACGCCAAGACTACTCACTGGGCAAGGGGTGACTACCTGCAACTCAATCAGTGGTGGGCTGGGAACCAAAAGAGGCCCTGCAAATAATGTTGCAAGCGGCCCCAAATTGCACTTTTTCAGTAAGACCAAACCTTTTCCTGTGAGAAAATGTGGAAATAAAACAGGTCACCACTCAAAATAGGCCCAGGATTCAGAGGCCTACAGGGAAATCTCCAGAGTCACCTATTGGCCGGCCCACCCCTGAACTCAACCCAGTGCTAGCATCTTAAGAGCTTTGGTGCACACACGGTACTGTGTTACTGTCTGCAACAGCACACTTTGCCTGTTAATCTCAGCCTAACCCTGCTGCCCAGTGCTGGGTGAACATGTTAATGATGGCAATTTAAGGGATGTGTTTTCCCAGTCTCAGGAATACAGGGCACGTTCCCTGCAGCCGAGGTGAGCACCCTTGCTTCGCTTGGCACCTGCAGCCGGCATGTGCACACTGGGAGGTTCTAGAAAGACATGTATGCTTGGGGGATATTACAGACTGGCTTCCCACATCCTTGTCCCCCCCCCCCCCCCATCCACGTACCTGCGAGCCATGAGACCACTATCCCTCAGTGGAGATGGACGTGAAGGGATGCCAGAGTTACAGCTCTGTCTTCCATCCCGGCCACGACCTTGCCTGGAAGACAGTGTTTCCCACACGCTCGCGGGGAGCAGCAGGGCTGCCAAGCGCGTTTCTTTCTAAAGCTGGAGCAGCTCAATGGCTCCCAGGGGCTTATCCATCATTTCCTCCTCGCATGTGCGTGGGGGATCTGCTCCTGCCGCAGGAATGGGACGCCTTCAGGAAACCCTGCAACTGCTGAGACGCGGATCGGCCGTTCGTCCATGAGCTAGCCTAGTGGGTTGGGATCGGTGCATAAGAAGAACCGTGTAGCACACAAGTCAATGAGATGGCCTAGTGGGTTGAGATCAGTGCATAAGAAGAATCGTGTAGCACACTAGTCAATGAGATAGCCTAGTGAGTTTTGCCCTTGATGTTGAGATAGGTGCATAAGAAGAATCGTGTAGCACACACGTCAATGAGATAGCCTAGTGAGTTTTGCCCTTGATGTTGAAATAGGTGCATAAGAAGAATCGTGTAGCACACACGTCAATGAGATAGCCTAGTGAGTTTTGCCCTTGATGTTGAAATAGGTGCATAAGAAGAATCGTGTAGCACACACGTCAATGAGATGGCCTAGTGGGTTGAGATCAGTGCATAAGAAGAACCGTGTAGCACACAAGTCAATGAGATGGCCTAGTGGGTTGAGATCAGTGCATAAGAAGAATCGTGTAGCACACTAGTCAATGAGATAGCCTAGTGAGTTTTGCCCTTGATGTTGAGATAGGTGCATAAGAAGAATCGTGTAGCACACACGTCAATGAGATAGCCTAGTGAGTTTTGCCCTTGATGTTGAGATAGGTGCATAAGAAGAATCGTGTAGCACACACGTCAATGAGATAGCCTAGTGAGTTTTGCCCTTGATGTTGAAATAGGTGCATAAGAAGAATCGTGTAGCACACACGTCAATGAGATAGCCTAGTGGGTTGAGATCGGTGCATAAGAAGAATCGTTTAGCACACAAGTCAATGAGATAGCCTAGTGGGTTGAGATCTGTGCATAAGAAGAATTGCGTAGAACACAAGTCAATGAGATAGCCTAGTGGGTTTTGCCCTTGATGTTTAGATCGATCTATACGATGAACGGCAAAGAGTCAGACTTTCCACAAATCAGTGGGGAAAGTATGTTTATGTCTTAATTCAATGTTTAAAAAAAATTAAATTAACATGTAGCGTGCCATTTGGAAGTGATTGCTTTGTGTCGTCCAATAATTGGAAGAGGAGAGCCTTTTTGGGTTCAAATAATCATTGTCTATGCTGTGCGTCCTACATTAGGCAATGCCATTCTGTATTCATTCCAACTGTGCCTACTGACAGCGTAATGGTATCCTGGCTGGGAACGTGAATGACGCCCCTGCCCGTGGTAACAATGAGAGCTGAATTTGTGGTGGTGAAGAGAAAATGAGAGAAGTGAGGAACTAGGGGGAGCAGGTAGCCTAGAAGGAGGTTATTTAGCTAGGGAAGGAAGTTCCACTCGCCTGTGTAGGTGGTGGTTTGAGTGGGAGGTGTTGGTGAAGCATTAGGTGAGGGTGCGGTGCCAGTGGGTGGTCGGAACTTTCGGCAATAAGGCACACATGAAGCCTAAGTGTTTGTGGTAAGGCTATGCATAGGAAAAGTGTGTTTTTAAATTATAATTTGAAAATAAATTACAGAAAACATACTGGCCGCTGTGGAAGATGGTGTCTAATACTGCCTGGCCTGTTCGACCAGATGGAGCGGGCTCGCACACACAAAAACACTGTCCTCCCAGGGGAAAGATGTGGTGTTCTGCTCATTTTATGTCCAGATGTTTACTTTCCAACTGTGATCCACTGGAGCACCAAATCAACGGGTGGGGCTGTGCTCTTGCCTCCTCAACTCCCCCCCCCCATAGCAAAAGAGGAACTGGGCTGCTGCCAGGAGCATCAGCAGACAGGGGTGTCAAATGTATAATGATAATTCGCATTTATATAGTGCTACGAAGCCTCAGGCATCTGCTTATTGTTGCCCACGGTGTGTGCGGAAGGATGAAAGGCTGAGTTTGGCCCTGCCGGGATTCGAACCTGCGTCAGCAAGCCCAGATGTCAAAGCGAGCGCTCTACTCGCTGTGCTATCTGGCCGGCTAAATATCAAAAGATGAAGTGAATGCTCCCCCTTTCAGCCGGGAAGTCAGCACAGGATTCCCATGCTCCCAGTGTCCAGAATCCTTCCACGGCCATTTCCCCAAGGGTTCTGTCATGCTAAGCACCCCACTAGGCCCGCCCACCAGCACACCAGGCCAGGGGCCGAGATGCTTTCCCCCTTTGCCACCAGGTGCAGCTTTAGAGGACTACTCGCCTACAAACTACAGTGGTAAATGTACCTGGGTGGCACCAGCCCCTGGCTTGGGGGTCGTGGGGGTGGGCGGGGCGTACGCTAAGTCTGCACACCTTTAGGTAGAAGGCATCACTCTGCTGAGATGCCCAAGCAGGGCTTTAATGTATTATTTACTTCTTGCCAGCAGCAACACATTCACCTTGGCAGAGAGCAAAAGCCTGCCCAGGAACTATGAATAATACCCCTCTGTGGTGAAGTCGAAGGCATATAACTGCAGTGCTCAACTTTTAGATGGCAGATGAGGGTCCGAATAACGAGACGGACCAGAAGTTGACATTCTCAAGACAGTTCTATTACAATAATATGAAAAAAGGCCTCACTTTCCCGAGGCTATGGGTATCCCTGCCTAACTCAACTAAGTTGCTCGTCGTCCGCTCTGAAGCCCAAAGTAAAGGTTTCTTGTCCATCCTAAACGAGCTACTCTGACCCTTCTACTTCTACCAAACAACTACCGTCCACCACAAGGAGTCCCTTCTCCCGCGGTGCTTTCTCAGCAAGTCTCTATCGCTAGAGAATCTTCAGATAGTTCCCGTCCATCTTTCGTATCAGTCCGCTCAATTCACTTATGGCACTTTTCCACACCACTTTGGTTCTTTTAGCTTGGCCTTTCAAGTCCCTCTTTATAGACGCTCTGATATCCGTTGGTTCTTTCAGACTGTCCTTCTCATATGAATTTTAGATTCTCTCTCTTTCTGACATTAAACTTGTGAACCGATCACTATCCTTTGGTCACTTGGATTTTCACTGGGAGGCTGACGATGTACCCAGTAACTGGTTGCACTCTTATTGCTACTTAGTGTTTTACTGGGATGGGTAGGATGAACCCAGGAAAGATTCTCACTCTTCTCATTGTTTTGTTTCTCACTGGGACGAGTAGGCTGTGCTGAGACATGATTCTCACTCTTCTCACCACTTCATTTCTCACTGGGACGAGCAGGTGGTGACTAGTAATGATTATCTCTCTTCTTACTATTTGTTTTTTTTGCTGGGATGGGTAAACTGATGCCAGTAATGATTCTCGCCCTTTTTGTTACTTGTTCTCAAACTGGGACTAGTAGGTTGAGCCCAGTAGTGATTCTCACTGTGTTTTTTTAATTTTTCTCTTACTGGGATGAGTAAAATCACTCCATTTGTTATGTTTGTTTTCCTGACTGTGATTATGGCAATCATTAAAGTGCCTCTCTCCCTGGGTCTCCCACTTTTCCCATTACCTTCTTTGTAATAGGGTTGCGCCACCGGGTTGGCGTTCTCTTTCTCTGGTTCCCTCCCTTTGCTCAGGACAGCCCTTCTGCTCGGTTCTTCCTCCAACACACTTCAGCGTGTCCGTTGACAAGTGGTATCGACTCTGAGACAGGTTTTCTCTTTCTCCCCATTTCGGCGCCCACTTCCCTCTTGCGGGTCCTTCCCAGGACTCACGTCGGTTTGGCAAATGCTCACTAGTCTGTCCCTCGCAACCGTGCAACTAGGGCACCGGTTTTTGTTGCTACTCCTCTCCAGCCGTCCTAATGTGTCTCTCCAGGAACCAGAGTCAGGCTGACACTCTTGCTTATCTATCCCTCGAATGGAACAGCGTTCTCGCAAGTTCTCCAGCGACCTCCACAAAGCTGGTTCGAAACTCCTGGGTCTCTCCAGTCATCTCTCTGACATTCTCTCTCTCTCACCTCCCCCTTTTATAACGAATCTCTGGGGCTTCCCAAGTCTCTTGTGGAAGTCCTTCTTCTGTGTCTTAGACACATTTGTTATGACTCCATTGGTTTTCTTTGTCTCAGTACCAAGCAGATCCTCGTCTTTACATGAAACATCATAGTAGCAGATGTATAAGGATTCTTCCTGTTTTCTCCCAAAAGGGTTTACATTGTTGGGTTGCTGAGTGAGTTGGGAAGGGAGTTCCTCATCAGAACGACAGTCCTTGTTCCCTTGGGGGGAGTCGCTCCTGGTGAGGTGCCCTCTTTCCTCTCCCTCTAGGAAGGGTATTGCATAGTGGGATCACCTCCCTAACCTCACAAAGAAAGGCTGCCCCATGGGGAGAAGTGACTGAATCCTACAATTTGTCACACTACCCACACCCTGAAGGTTAGCAAGGAAATATCGATAAGACCTCCTAGAGTGAAGCCAACAGCTTAGTAACTGATGAACTCAACTTTTAGACATCCCACACCTGCGAAGATTTGCAATGAAATAGTCTGCGAATTGGGGTGACAAATGGATCTAATGGGCCAAAGGAAGCCATCATAACTCTTCAGCCTCCAAGGCTGTGGGGCGGGGGGAGTCGGAGTCTAATGGCTCTCCTCACTACCAGCTTTCACAACTGTCAGAAAGCCCTCCCCCCAACGTTTTGAGGCTTTCCTCACCCCTGGTGTAATGAGCCCGTTGCCCCATCACCCAGCAGGTGTTACAGAGCCGATCATGAGGGACGTCCTCTCTGAACCGCCATCAATCCACATTCAGCGCCAATGAAATGCCGTTTATCTTCATTCTCCCGCACACTCCTGCACCGCCTGTGCTGTACGTTTTCTCGCTTTTCTGTCTGCCACAATTCAGCAGTGAAACCAGAAGCTGTCCTTAAATGCAAGTATATCTGTGATTGTTTACAATGTTTTCCGGATATTTTGTGCAAGGAGCAGAAGTACAGGTCCCATGTTTACATACTGAGTGGCTCTTTTGGTCATTGTGGTAAATCAGACATGACCTACAAAGAGTTCCCTATATTTAAAAAAAAAAATTGAAAGAGACATATGAACAAACAAACAAGAAAGAAAGCAACCAAGTCACAGCTTAGCCAAAGGGTTACCCACCCTTGGATAATTAGTGATGGCTGGTTTTCTGAATCCCACCCACAATGTTTTCACGGCGTCCCTGGTATTTTTAAAAGTGTTCGCATCAGGTGAGCTGTGGGCCTCCACCTTAGCTGCTTTACCCCTCGTGGGGTTTCTAATCTCTCAGCCCTGGGAGGGCTATGCACTGGGTGTGCTCTGCTCCATACTATCCTTTCATCCCTTTTCAGGGTCTTCAGTTTCTCAGCCCCAGCATGGTATCTGTTTCCCCACCCTCCAGCCAGCCCCCCACAGTAACTGTGCACCTTCTTTCCACCAGCAGGGCTCAGTAGTGGTCAGTGTTCTTCACTCATGCAAACCGATTTTCCTCTTTGGTATATGTGGTCAGCTTTTCAGTGTCGGTGTCTATGCGACGGGACACTGGTATGTCTGGGTGCTTCTCTGCTCACTTCCTACCTCAGTGGTCCCTGCCTGGTTGGGGTCCCCACCTTTGTTGCTGTGGCAGAATTCCTCATGGAGCCCTTGGCCTCTGCCCACCATGTCCCCTGCCCACCACGTCCTTTATGTCCTCCATCCTTCGCCAGAGGGACTGCCTCCTTCCTTTTTGTCTTTGCACGGGCTGGCCCACCACCTTCTCCAGAAGATTCTCTCTCTCTCTGTCAGCTGGTTTCCTGCTGGTTTTAACTTCTTCCTTGGAGTGAGGAAGCAAGGTTTATAAGTCAGTGGTTTCACAGGAGGTGGTAATGAGTACAGGTCAGTAGCCAAGCAACCCCCCTTAAAGGGGCCCTGTACATTGTTGACATCTTCCGTTCCTATATAGCCAATAGACATTGGGGTCTTAGAAAAGAAGGGAGGTTGGATGGAATCCTGACTTGGGCATTCCTTGAACCCATAGTGGGAGGGCACCAAAGTGGAATTCTGCTTGCCCTGACCCGTAGGGGGGTTATTGTGTAGCATGCTCACCTCCCTAGGCACACAGGGGGTGGCTCCCCCTTGGGGAGAAGAGACACATTTCCTGCATTTGTCACACCACGTTATAGTACAGATGCACACCCCAGATTCAGGAACCCCTGCATCCTTCAGCTCATCTTCTCATGAATCAGTGCTAAGAATCCTGCCTGCAAATCCTTTGATCAGAGAGAATGTACCTGCCCAAAGGCACCAGAAACGGCCCCTACATAAATATCAGCAGAATATATAAGCAATGACCTCCCAGTCACTATGATGACCAGGTAATACTTGATTGAATATAATATAAGTACAAAGAAAATCAAAGACTTGGAAGTAGCTTAAAACTAAAAGGCAATTGTTTCTAGACATGACATTTTTCATCATTTTGGCCCATTATTTACACTAAATGGGTCAATTAAAATGAATGACACAAAGAACATTATTTTAACTACATCATTTGCCTAAAGGTTTTGTACGATGGTACCATGCACTTTGTTCACTGCATCCTGCAATTAAAATGATTTTGTAACCTTAGTCATGGTACACAGATGCTAGACAGGATGGGCCTTAATCCAACAGAGCAAGAAGGCTGCATTTAACTACTGTGTTTTGAGATTGCACAATATTTGGAATTTGTGCAAAGTATTAATTGCTTAGCTTACATAACGTAGCACACCGATGTTAGCCAGCTCGAAAGTAATTGTCCTATCACTTCTGCGGTTCTTCATTAACTTCTGTTTCTTAAATGTAGGCATTTGTTCCCACTCACTTGGTATTTCAAGTGTTTTCTACATACTGCTGTATCTCACATGTAGGCGTGTTGCCCACTCGCCAGGTTCTCAAATCTGGGTGTTTTCTATTTGCTTCTGAGTCTCATGTTTTGGTGCATTTCCCTTCTAGCACTGTGTCCCAATGCTGGGGGTCTGCATATTGCTGCTGTATTTCAGGTACCGGTGTTCTTCCCTTAGCTGCTTTGTTCCACTTCAAGGTGTTTCTCCAGTTACTGTTTTTTTTCCCCAGATTCTAGGTGTTTATCCTCTAGCACTGTGTTCTAGTTCTAGGAGCTCCCCCGCAACTGCTGGACTTCTGTTCTGGGCTTTCTCTCGCATTACAGCTGTGCTCCAGGTCAAAGTGCTCCACAACTAGGTTTCCACTAGTACTGTGCACCAATTGTGGGTGCTCCGACACCAATGTGCCTCTAATCCAATGATTTCTGGAGGTATCTACTAAAAATTCACCCTTTTGCATAAACCTCTCCAACTCGAACTAAACACAACCAATCCTCCACAGCACAACCTACTGCACGCACTTCACTAGGACAATGAAACAAACCACACACGGCCTCGCCCAACAGCACATGGCGTCTATCAACCGAAAAACCACACCTATGTTCAGCGAACAGTTTAAATCAAACTGAAGCTGCCAACAGCACATAACAACTCTCTTGCTCTTTTCTCCTGCTCACTCCTACTAATTTACCCTCCTCTCCCTGCTTTCCAGATACACCAGTGTGCCAAGAAACCATGCAGGTGGCCACAGTGCATGCTATAAGAATCTCTAACATTATGTAACATAACATACCATACACAGCTGAATTCCAAAATGCACTCATGCTCACTGACTGCAGTGGACAACTTTACTAAATCTACATAACTAATGAGAGGACCCTTTTTTAAATTGCTATTGTACTCTAGGTAAATTCTAAGAAACTCAAAAAAAACACCCAGTGGCCTTTGTTGGCTGTGTTAAAACAGAAGACATATTGTTACACCATGATCCCCTCTTAGAATACGTTGGGCCTTTTCTATTCTTTATTGTCAGTGTTACAGAGTTAGAATTCCCCTTATCTATAATGCTTTGCTTGTGTAAACTTCATCACATACATATGAACAACAAAGATGAACCAATATGAGAACCCAACATCTTAAGAGTATATGATGGCTAGACTTGCTCTACATATTTTTGCCAACATGTTTTGTGCCAAATTGTACAGATTGTGATGAATCAGCAATTATTCCCCCCATAAACCTGGCCTGGAAAGGGCAGACACTTCCTGATCCTGACCTTGGGGTGGTGTTCTGTGGGAGGATCACATGAGGTGGGAAACAGGTCAGGAAGACCGGGAAAACCCTTGTTTAACTTTCCCTACAATCCCATACTTCTAATGGCTTATTGCCAAGTAGAAGAAATAATGAAACCTAACTGTGTTGTTAGGGACTACAGGTCCCATAATCTCTGAAGTACTGGGACGAGGAAGAGGGCTTAAGAGCAATGTTGCAGTAGTAGTCAGCCTGTTAAATTTAATGACCCAAACCTGAGAGAAGCAAAAGGGCATAAAAGGCCCTCTCAGGTGCAGTCTGTTACATGGAGATGGAGCTGTAACCAGGAAGGTTGCAGTATCAGTAGTAGCAGAAGCAGAGCACGGTGTTGGCAATCCAAGAAGGAGTGGATGAACAGAGGGGATGCCAGGACTTCTGCCATGAAGATTTCAGCTCCCTGTCCTGAGAGGGTCCTGTTTGACCATTACCTGAAGTGCAGAGGTTGGACAGCAGAAGGCGTGAAGGAAGACTGCTTTTCTCCATTGAACCTGATTGCAGAGATTGTGCAGCAGGAAGCATGCCAGAGACTGTGGCTGAAAGGTGTTATGCAGCCGAAGGTTTTAGGAGCAAGAGGAGCTACTTAACTGTGTGGTGGGACCGAATAAACCTTTATCAAGACAAGGTGTGTGTCCAAAATAAGCCCAAAGCATCCAAAGCGCTGCAGCATGTGAAGGGAGTAAGACTGAAGCGGGCAAGTGTTACCGAGCATGCTGATCCTTTGTGCAACAATGGCAGGCAAATGTATCTATGTATAATCACTCATGTATGAGTGAAAGCTGTGATAAACTAACCGTTGATTGTCAGACAATGGGAAGTCTGAAAAGTAGTACTCGCGCAAAAGCAAACATTATTTCTTTCACTTGCATAAGTGGAAAACGTTAGTTGAATGTCAAACTCGCTGAAACAGATGTGACCGGTGCCTATATTTCACTCACATCAGAGAAAAATGTAGTGAAACTCTTTAATTGAATTTTAAACTGTGTGAAAACAGATTAAAGACTGGATGTGTGTGCTTAAGTCAAGCTGAGATGTAGGTTAACCTGAGAGTAAAGTCGAAAGCAGCTGAAAACAATGTAAGATTGATGTTAAGTGACTGAACATTATCTGTATGAGTTACAGAGATCAAGCATTGCCAGAGCCACAAGTAAAACAAGTGTTGCTTCAGCCAAGAGTGAATGTTTCCCAAATCCGAAGAGTGGTGCAAGCATTTTCCTGGGCCAAGAAGGATACAAGCAGTGTTCAAGCATTGCCTAAAGCCAAATGAGACTCACAACAAGGTCTATGAGTAATCTACTCTGGTTGGCAGGATGAAAAGAGGCAAATGCAAGGTTGGGAAAAGGGAAACTTGATGCTTATAATTGTTCTGTCGAAGTTGATATAACTCGCATTGCCAAAGCCAAGAGGAAAAGGGAACATTTTACCCAAAAGGCAATTTTGGTGTTTTTTGTTGCAGACATACAAGAGTGGCAAAGAGGCTGCCCTTCTGGAAAGTGAATGTTCAGAAGAAGAGTGCCTTGCATACTTGAAGATGTAGAAGTGCACTAAAGTGAATCTTGACTTCTCTGAAAAGTTGTTCAATGTCACAGAGTTACAAACTGCTGAAGCTGTTGTGACATTTTTGGTTGTCAGCAGATTTGAACCTTCAGAAGCCAGTTGAATGTCGAACACTATGGGGCAGGCGAGTAGACCCGCATGGTGAAATCAAGCAAAATTTAACCTGCTATGAGGGCTGTTCAGGTGAAAGTAGAAGTGCTGTTACAAATGTAAACTGTAATTTATAATACTTTAAAGAACGACCTAATGGGTGTTAATCAGAAACTGTGCTTCATTAACCTTACCAGAAGCTGTCTATTTGAACCTAACAAGGAATTGCGTTTTTTCATTGACATTTATACGTTGTGGCAACAAAGTGGAAAGTTATTGTTCAAAGAAGAAGAGGATCTTTTCTGTTGGTTGATAGAACTTTTTTTGAGATATTGAAGGAGCCAAGAACTGAATTGAGACATTATTGCAAACCAGGATGTTCTTGTTTCTTTTTGTTAAACCTTGGAACTGAATCTACCTTGAAACTTGGGGAAGGGGAACTTACACAGGTAATCAAGAAAGACTGTGACTATATTGAAAATACCATTGTTGATGTTTGTTGTGAATTGCCAATTGTTTTCTTGTGCATTTTATGTTTAAGTGAGAGGGCCAGATATCCTGTGTAGTGTTTTCCTTTAGTTTTGACAGGCAAGGAACTTCTCGTCAGTGTAGAGATAGTGAGGCATTTGACGAAACCTATAATTTATAGTGTATCAGAAGTGGGATGTGAATCAATTGAACTAAAATGGGGATCTATCAAGTTTCGGAAACTTAGTAGAGCCTCTACTCCCATTATAGCCCCTTTTGAAATCAAAAAGAAGATATCAAGACTGAGAACCCCAAAAGGAAATGCACCAAACGCGGTTTACAAAGAAAGATACAAAGATCTTTATTCTATACTGAACAGTTTCAAAGATAGCTATTGGCTCTCAGTACAACACAGCGAACTCCAGCCCTGTTCGGTGTGCTCAGTGAGTGGGGCTGTACATTAGAATAGTCACACCTTTTTTACAGTTTGAAACGTGATGTCCTGCTCACCTACAAGTTAATACATCATGAATCTAGGGTTCATGCCGAGTTCATACATCTATACATTTAGGGTTTACCATTAATACATTCACCAACAAGTTACAATGGCAACAGTATGTCTTCGGACTTCTCATTGAGCCTCCTCATATAACTTTACACAATGCAGTTAAACAAGTGTTTGCATTTCAGTATTTGAATATATTATGTTTAACATGTGCTCACGGATTAGCTTCATTGGCATAGGTAATCTTCTATACACAGGTCAACGAAGGACAAGGTCTCAGTTCATGACCCCAACATGTGGCCTGCAGGCAAGTTATATATTAGCTGGTACACAGAGGTCAAGACGGCCATGTTACATTCGGAATTACACTGTCCACCATTTTATAATACAGGGTGATTTGAGTGAGAGAATCTAAAATGGCGGATGGACCTAAAATGGCAGTTTATACAAATCTAAGGTCAAGACCTTGTAACGCAGATTTCTTCGCAAAGCGACTTGGCGTAGGCCAATATACATACATTCATACAGTATAGGAGGCACAATATGATTTCTCGTTCGACACCCTGAAAAACCAATTGGTTTTGAAATCTATGGTAGCTGGGGATAATTGATTCAAACAGGGGAAAAAGCTTTGATCCCACAGATTTCATTCTTATCCGCCCTAAGGGTACCTATGTCTGCCTTGCCTCTAAGTCATGCCTAGCCTGGCATTATGGTCTGGATGTATTGGCAGGTGTGAGTGACCTGGACTATAGAGGAGATGTGAAAGTATGTATGCAAAATAATGGGAAGACGGCTTACCAGATTAAGGCTAGGGAAAGGAATAGCACAAGGTATATTGGAGCATGTTATGTTCCCAAAGCCAGAAGAGGTTAGGAATTGTGAACAGACTGGAGGGGGAACTCAGGGTTTTGGGGATGCTGACCTTGACCCAAAAGCCCCAGTAAATATAGGCAGAGAGGAAGAGATTATTCCCAATTTAGCTTCTGCAGAGCATAATGATCCTTTGTTGGCAGAACTTTTTAACCAGTAACAAGTGAGGAAGAAAGACGGAAAAAAGGTGGTCAATTTTCTCCACAAAATAATGTGTTGTTGTATAGAGGGGATGTAGACCCATCGGCCAAACCTAGAACACAAATTGTGATCCCAAGGAGTCACAAAGAAATTGTAATAGAAATGTCTCATTCTCATTTGACTGGGGGACATTTTGGAACAACTAAAATCCATGCTCAAATCATGAATAGATTCCATTGGTCAGGCATTCATGCTGATATTGTGAATTATGTCAGAAGAGCAGTAATAAAATGCCACCTCCCTCTTATTTACAGCCCTTAGCCATTATTGATGTTCCTATTTCCTGAACTGGGATGGACATAGCAGGCCCATTGGAAACATTGAAATGAGGTTATAAGTATATTGTGGTCATTCTTGATTATGCAACTCTGTACCCTGAAGCGTTTCCCTTAAGGAATAATACTCCAAAGCAGATGTTTAAACATGTACTTTCATTTTTTCCCGAATTGGGTTCACAAAAGTAATTTTGACTGCCCAAGGTTATTGTTTTATGAGTAAGCTCATGGCTGAGGTAAAAGACATTCTGCAGATTAAAACTCTAAGAAAATCTATCACCCACAAACCAATGGATTGGGGGAAAGATTCAACCGAACTTTGAAACATATCCTAAAGGAATTGGTTGAGGCAGATCGAATGAATTGGGATGTTCTGATACCTTGGGCCCTGTTTGCTGTTCGGAACTCTCCTCAGTCATCTACTGCTGTATCTCAATTTGAGTTGTTGTGTGGAATGGAACCCCATGATGTGTTAAAAAAGTTACATGAAAGCTGGGAAGAAAGGGAAAGGGCCACTATCCAATTGTCTCAAATGGCTCAAAGACTGAAAGAGCATATGACGGCAGTAAGATTAGGAGATAAAGACCTAATTTGTTGTAACTTTTAATGTCCAAACCTCATAATGGAGGGGAGACCCAGGGAAGAAAATATAGAAATCACTCTCTAAATAACTTCTACAGGAGGGAAAATGATGGAAACATTTTATTTATGGAAAGCTATTGCATATCACCCCACTTATCTATAGTTTCCTGTTTTCAGTGTGTTTTATTTCCAGTTCTGGTGGTGTTTTCCAGGGTTTTCAAATAGATTAACAATCTGTGTTTATCAATGCTACCCCATTGTTTCCCACAAGAAATTTGAGGAAAACCATTTTTCCAGTGTAGACAAAACAACATATTTTATTGTTGAATGTATATTATGTTTAATTCTTTTGAAGCAGACACATCACAGATGGTGCTGGTTCATCCTTTGTTATCTTTTAGCATTATTGACTTGTAGTACTGAATGTATCATGGAAAAGGAAAACGACAAATACAAAAAGCAAATAATCAAATACGGAATGCACTGAAACTAAAGACCTGCACTACCCAAAGTTAAAATACATAATGGTGTACAGGTGAGAAAGGAGGAGGCACATGAGGGTAGAAACAAGTTTGTCTGTTTATTAATTTTCAAAGCAGTATGCAATACTAAGACCGGATGATCCATTTTCTTGTTAGACATTTGTCTGTTGCTTCTCTTGACACACATTGCAAGGTTTTAATATTTATTAAGTGGATAATAAATAGTTTCAGAAACCATAATATATGTGTATCAATATTTAATGTAATGGGACTTGGGGATTGTAAATCACAGACCTACCTCTGATATTCTTTGACTGAACTATACAATCACATGTTGGCTGTAAACGTTCAATTATGGGAATTGACAAGACCTTTCCTAGGTTTATTTCTCCATAGATTTTGAATGCACTAGTACACTAGTATGTGATTGAGAACTATTGGAATACAAGGCACCTTTTGATGCAGTAGTGAATTTGCATCTTCTTTGACAAGTGGCTAACTAGAGGTTTTCACCTCTGTAACAATGTGAACACAATATTTAATGCATATTTGGCCTTGTCGGGGGTGTTCTGATAGATCCACAGCAGCCACAAACCCAGAATCTGACTGTCTCAGCCGCCCTGTGTAGAGCTGGCATTAATGGTACACACCACGCCAAATTAACTCCAAATTGATACTTTTTAAAATACATGGTCCTTACAATAAATAAGTTTTTGGGGAATGTCATATGGACTATTTAATTTGTTTCTACTGGTGGCTGTTAAGTTGTTTTATTGGATGGTGTAAATATTTGTTACAAGTATGCGGTTGCGAACGAGCGTAGCGAGTGAGCTGAACTAAAAACACAGTTTGCAGGATTGGGGGGGATTCGACCCCCTCCCCTGAGAAAATGTTTTGAATAATGCGTTAAAATGGCGCATTGCATAACACTCTTTCTGTGGAAATGTGGGTAAAAAGCCAGACAGTTTCCGATCTGTCTTGAAGGGTAACTCATGAAAAAAGTACAATAGATTCAAGTCACCAGAAAGGCACAGGCGCATTTCCCAATGCATTATTATGCCAGTCCCTGCAAAATATGCCAGTATAAAATCAATTTCCATGCTGGCTGTACCCATACATTTCCATGCTGGCTCCACCAACATATGCTGTTATTCCCGTATAAGTACGTACTCATGTTCGCTTTGAGATGTTTTTTATAGTATTATTAATAGCAAGAGGCATAAAGCAGGCTCTGAGATTATGTGCCAGTACTCCTATGTAAGAACATAGTCCCATTGGTTTGGCTATTAAAAGTGACATGTATGATGAACTGAACAGTCTCATCATGGATTCCCACTCAGTGACCTCCTCCAACGTGGCTGGGGGAGGGCAGCCGCTACCTGATCCTGACCCAGGGTGCTGCTTTATGATGGAGGATCACATAGGAGTAGAGAACCACCCGGGGATATGTCATAACTTCATTGGACGAGACGTGGTATCTCACTCTTTGCCATGAGCAAGACGCTCTAATGCCCAAGACCTTAATGGCCTTTTGGCAGCTGCTTGTTCCCCCTGTAGAGGAAGTAAAGAAACCTCTTCTTCATATTTTTCTGGTCAAACACCCACCTGTGGCCTAAACACACAAAGCTCCAACACAACACATTTTTCTGAGGTCTTTTTATGTAAAATCACTGAGAAGAACTATTTAAACTTCATGTGTCCAATGACACCCATGGATTTGAACTGTCCAGAATCACCCAAATACTGAGACGAGGAGGATGAAGGAGTTTTACCAAGGTAGCAAAGTTCGAAGCACAAAACGCACAGTAGTTTTTCCAAATCACCTGTGCGCAGGACATTTGAACATAGCAACCACACTTCTGACTATGGCAGTGCAGGAGAAGACGTTTGCTCCTATGCAGAGGCTCACAAACTCAGAAGTCATGTACTGGTGTGGGGGAGCAGAGAAGTCAGCCAAGACAGAAGAGGAAAGGCTGTGCTAGAGATGGAAGTGCTGTGGAGACGATGGGAGCTGCGAGAGAGGTCCTGGGCACTCAGGAGCTTGAAGAGGCAGCATGCTGCATTGTGGGACCTGACGGGAAGCAGGCGTGTGACCGTGGAGCAGCAAAGGAAGCCACAGGGACGTCAGAACACTCCATTGTGGAAAGTGGGTGGAAGCATCATGCTGCAGAAGCGCAAACTGGTCTGTAGATGCTAGAGAAAACTTGCACGTCTACCCAAAGCCAGTAGGGAACCCGGGGCATTCCGGCGACTGTGGCAACAACACTTTGAATGTGGTTTGAATGCAGAAAAGGCAAACTAAAAGACATGGTTGAGACTCTCCCAGGGGCCATCCACCCAAGAACAGGTAAATGGGCTGTGTTTATGCTGGTAGAGAGACTCCCAGACCCCCTTAGTTTTGCATATTTAGTAACTTTGGGTCTCACCCTGAGTTACCAGGGGAATCCAGACGTTGACCCCTTGCTCACTGTTCTTAGAGAGGCACAGCTCCACCTAACTGATGAGGCCTGACTAGGCCGAAACACGTGCCTGGTGTTGCTGTTGGTACTCTTGTTCAGAGGAGAAATGCCTAGCATTTCGGTGCTGGACTGCCCCTGGGCAAGACAAGGATTGGCATGCAGGGATATTTCTCCTCTTTGAAAGGGACAGGGAGCTTAAGACGTGGTTGAGACTCCACCAGGGGCCATCCACCCAAGAACAGGTCAATGGGCTGTGTTCATGCTGGTAGAGAGACTCCCAGACCCACTTTGTTTTACAATCCCCAATGAGCTATTACTGCATGAAATGCAAGTGTGGGGAAAAACTTGAAAAAACCTTACGGCAAACATATATACCAAGCCAAGAGCAATACATATAGTATTGGTGATACACAGAAACTGAAATACATAAGAGGTCCTGGCAAGGCAAGGACACCAAGCAATTACATCACATAAGAAGTCCTGACAGGGGAGTATACCAGGTAAGTGAAAACCACAGAGGAAGTCCTGGCAGGAGAGAAGACCGGGCAGTTGGCATTGCATAGAGAGTCCTGGCAGTAGAGTATACCAGGCAATTTGCAAAGCTTCCAAAATACTATAGAAAGTGTTTTTTAAACCAAGCAGAAATTGGTGTTAAAGAAAGACAGTGTTTTGTATACCAAATCAGTATTACAAATACAGTGTTTCCTAAAACAAGGAGACATTTGTGACAATTAAGGAATGCTACATAACTTGTTGACTAAACAGGAACATTGTGCATCAAGAAGAGACACAAAGAAACTGTTACTAGAAGAGACAATTGCCATCCTACTTAAGAATCCAGGGTAAGGGGCCCACCCACTTGATCCAAGGGATTTCACCTTGGAGAACATTTTCATTGGAAATATTCTTATTTTGAGTTATGAACACCTGTTTGCCAATATCAAGCAGAAGACATGTCACTTCTCCCCTCTATTGACTAACTGCAATATAAATGTCCTGCTAGAGGTGTCCAAATTCAGTATTCTCCAGACCTGCTGGCCCAGAAAGCCTGGACTTCAAGAAAAGTTACCCTTGGCTGGAGCACGACTAATATGTGTGAAAATGGGGGCACCCACTTCACAGAGCAAGCTTCCAACACAAAGGAGACTGATAGAGGCACAGGCTGAGCCAGCAAAAACAAATGGCTAGAAGATGGAGCAGGACCCTTTGTCCCACATGAACATTCACAATTTATTTAAAAGGACTATTATCATTTAGGCCTTTTTCTCAGCCATCATAAGGTGGATGGATGTCATCTGTGTACCATTTTTAATGCAATCTCCAGGCGATTTTGGGGATATAGAATTCATCCATGTGTGACTCATGGAACTGCAATGGCTATCTAAGATGTGTTTCTGGCTGATCTGAACGTGTTCCAAATGTGAGAGTTGTGAGTGTGTGAAATTAGGGATATGCTTGATAACTTACATCTTCATAACTGTTGTGCTTTTCATGGAAATGACCGAAAGGTGCCAAATGATACAGATTTGGCGATCGGCTTATCTAATTCCCCATGATTAGCTGAATCAGGAAATATGCTTAGTCTGGCAGTTGCTAGTAAAATTATGAACTTATGATACATAACTACTTTTTGCCAAAAAGATGAAAGGAGAACAAAGGATGGTGACAAATGGGAAAAGACAGATGTTGCTCAGTTTCGCTATACCAATCCTGACTTGGAGGCTGGGTTTGGGAGGAGAGAGAATGTTAACTGTCCAATCCAAGTGGCAGGGAGTATTGCGGGGTTCTTCCCCAAGATTGTAGAATTGGTGGTGTCATTGCTGCTATAGAAGGGGGTTGCACTAGGACAGGGGAGACAGAACAAGGAATACACAGACAAAGGAGAAAGACGGAAACAGTCAGACAAGAGACAGAACATCAGGAAGGCTGTTGAAACTTGCCATGTGACAGCTGTAAGGAGACACCAGGGGAGATTGCTGAGAGTGCATCTGGGTGGAGCTGTCTATTTCTGCGAAGGCCATAAATCTGACTGGGTCCTATGGTGGAGAGCGGGAGGCCATCTTTGAGAGTGGAGTGACCAAACCCCTGCCCTATCTTTCCACAGTATCCTGAGATGCAGCTGGCTTTCCTGAACCTTAAACAGAGGCTTGTTATGTAAGTAGAACTGAGCTCTGTGAAACCAAAGGGTGGAGGAGTCTACTTGCCTTGAATCCCTTCCCATCATAGTGGGTAGGGGGGCAAAACTGTGTAGATCCTTAGCCTATTTAACCAAAAATATTAATTTAATTAATTCCCCATTTGGCAGAACACTACAGGGTGGATTTTGTCAAAATTCGAAATTAACAAAGCTCACTTCCCAGTGTGTGCTGAAAACTGTAGCCTGTACATTAATTGGGTAATTCTTGTTCTCCAGCTGACCTCGACTTCTTTGAGAAAGAGGGGTGTCTGTGTTCTTAAAACAGTCCAACCTGTTTATCCAGCTTCCCCAACACAGCCCTTTCAGTGAGGGGGGGTCTGAAATCTAAAATTCCCCAAAGCATTCCGATTTTTCTGTCTGACTCCCCAACCTAGACCAAAGCGAGCGGGGGGGGGGGGTGAACAACAAAGCAATAAATCACCCTGTTAATTATGAACCAAATGTGTGGGCAAAATTATAATCAACCATATCAATTGTTACCAACCTTGGAATCCTACTGCTGCCCTTTTAAGCCTGCAGGAAAAAAAAACATGCACATTACATATTGTTATTGATCCGTGTAACTATTTTGTGCAGTGAAATTTACAGAAAGTAAGAATTGTCTGTGGTGTTTTTGATATTTTCGTGCTGATTTCTACTATTGTTAATTTAAGTAGACACCAATATATTGCCCGTACACCAGCCTGATTCTTGGCTCACTGTTATCTTAGGGACAGGGATCCAAGGGGCATGATATGTGTCTGAGATAGGGCTAAAAAAATAATCTGTTAAATAGTTTGTTGCATAACCACGTGAGTGTGGAGGGAAGGAACTCCCTGCGTTGAGGGTGGCTTCTCAATAAACTGTTATAACAGGCACACACACACCCCTGAGAACATTCAAACACACACTATCATATTCCTCCTCAGTCACCCACCAGTCACTCACTCATACACATTATCTTGCATCCACTTTCACTGCATTTTCTACACACACACACACACACACACACCCATCCATCCACACACCCAGAACATTGAAACACAAACTATCACATTCATACCGATTCACCCACCAGTTATTCGCCCATATACCTCCTCTGACATACACTCTCACTGACACCCACCCACACAGAGCATTCACACACACACACACTCCCATTCCTACTCACTCACCCACCATTCGCTCACCCATAAACCTCTCATGTCCACTTGCACTGCTTTCTCCTTGCAGGAACGCGCCCATCTAGAACATCCAAACACACACTATCGCATTCCTATTCAGTCTCCCACCAGTCACTCACCAATAAAACTTCTCTCACATTCACTCACACTGTGTTCTCCACACATATGAACATTCAAACACACACTATCACATGTCTTCTTATTCACCCACAGTTACTCACTCATACACCTTCTCTCGCATTCACTCACACTGCATTCTCCAAACAGGAAACCACTCACCCACGCAGAACAAACACTGATTATCAGATTCCTACCCATTTACCCAGCAGTCACTCATTCATAACACACTCTCTTATGTCCACTCCCACTGCCTTCTCCACACTGGAACACACCCACCCACCCATAACATTTAAACACACACCCTCACATTCAGAATCATTCACCCACCAGTCACTCGCTCATGTGCCTTCTCTTACTTCCACTCTCACTGCATTCTCTACACAGGTACACACCCCACAACCCACCGACCCAGATCATTGTAAAGCACAATGTCGACATTCATACTAATTCACCCAGCAGTCATTAATTCATACACATTCTCTTGTGTCCACTCACACTGCATTCTCTACACAGGTACACACCCCACAACCCACCGACCCAGATCATTGTAAAGCACAATGTCGACATTCATACTAATTCACCCAGCAGTCACTCACTCATACACATTCTCTTGTGTCCACTCACACTGCATTCTCTACACAGGTACACACCCCACAACCCACCGACCCAGATCATTGTAAAGCACAATGTCGACATTCATACTAATTCACCCAGCAGTCATTAATTCATACACATTCTCTTGTGTCCACTCACACTGCATTCTCTACACAGGAACACACCCACCCGCCCAGAACATTCAAACACACACTATCACATGTCTTCGCATTCACCCACCACTCACTGACCCATAGCAGATACAAACATCGGACATGCACTTCATACATGCAATCACATTTTTTTTTTAAAGCCTTCTTACCTGTTTTTCCTGCTTCGGTCCGTGGCTCCTCCGTGCTGCTCACAAACAGGAACCAGGAAGCTGCGAGAGCTTCCTGGCTCATGTATATGAGCCGCAACAAAGTCGGAGGAGAACGGGCCTGAGCTGAATGTGGCATGTGACACATGCCACTTGTCACAGTCGGCTTCAGTCCCTACTGAGCGCCTTCTTCTCAAACTGCAAATCCCAGACCAGCCTTAACCCTGATGGGTGAGGACAGGACCGGGACCAAAGAACTGATGTGGTGGGATCCCCCACACCCTGCGAGATGCAGGGGCCCCCGCCACAAAAGTGGGTAGTAATACTGAACACTTTTTTATAGAGTACAAATCTTTACCAGTGAAACCAATTTGAAAGCAAAAATGGCACCATAGAATAACAGCAGACACACAATTCAGACAACCAGGTAAACATGATCAAAGTAGAAACACTACAGGGGTAAGCACTCCAGATGTTTTGGAATTCAAATCCCATTATCCCTCGCCAGCACAGTCCATGATGAAGAATCATGGTATTGTAGTGCAAAACATCTGGAGGGCCACATAATGAACATCCATGAAAGAATTGGCCAAATCATTTTAAAAAAAGTAAGAAACGCAGAAACTTTCAAAATAAAACATAGGTTGTTAAAAAGTGCTCCTTTAACCATGGGAAGAGGAGGCAGTCCAGCAAATGTTCAAAGAAAATAAAAATAACAGAATGCTGGTTAAGGACACGTCTAAGGTTTCACACACAGACAGTCTATTGTATTTATTTAGCACACCAAACCTAGAGGCATCTAGCACACTGCAATGAATACAAGTCGACCTCCCTCCCACCTATTGATATTTTATTGTAAGAGTAAGCATCTTGATGTGTTGTACTACAAGTCCCATGATCCCTCACCATTCCCTATACTGACTAGTTCATATGGGATTTGCATGCCAACACATCTAGAGATCAGGTGGTGGCATAGCCCTTGTTTCGATTTTTATTTGGTTTACATCTGAGAGCAGCTGTGCTATTCTGTCTGAACCCTAGTGCATGGCCACCCCACGTCCACACACAAGCAGTTTACATTTCCACCAAAGCATCATTCTTTTAAACAACTGTTTCATTGTCCAACTCCAATTATTTGTTTCAGTAATTAAAGATACAGAGAGTGTGCATTCTATTCATGCATAGTTAGAGGATGGCGCGTTTGTTGGATGCATTGGAGGGAACGCAGACCTGTGCTGCTTTGTTGCCCGCAATGCATATAACAGGCAGATGTCTAATTTCCTTTTTCATTTCAAAATGGACACAGCCCATTAAACAACACTGGCTTTTCAATCACGCTTGCCCCCTTCTCGGGCGGAGTGACATATACGGTCACCCAGGACCATGAGGAAATGGCACAAAGAGGGAAAAATCGGATCAAGCGGGTGGGAATCAAGAGTCCTTGGCTGCTCTCTCTGGGGTGTTGGCAGAGGGTAAACGGATTTGCCGTGAGCTCATCACTCACAATTGGAGTCTAATTTGAAAATGGATTACTTAGCACTGCCACTTATCCCCTGGAATATGGCTTCATTCCACAGCAGATTGCATGGAATTGCAGTGATGAATGTCCACCTAATGTTCCATCAGGCCTGGTACGTGAGCCAATAAACAGGGCTATTGCGCTCAGTTATTGCCTGCTTCCCATGCTCTCTATCTTCATGCATGTTCCTATATATTACCGGGACCTCGTGGAATCATAGCCTGTCTCCTAGACCTGCCCTTGGCATGTTACTTTTCTTGTCACAAGGAGCCTGGCCTCCACTACGTTTCCAGTAGTAAACAACTTGTAGGCCTTGCAGCCTCTACTGCGCAGTAGAATGAGCATTATCAATAAAGTGCATCAAAAGCAAAACCACAGAATTGGGCAAGTGGCATGGTACTTTGAAATATTCAAGCAGAATAAGAAAATTGGGGACATTTTCTGAAACAGTCCGAGGGACCTCACATCTCTCTGTGAAGTTCATTTTCTTTACGGCAGGGCATGAAAGTCATGTGCAAAACCATGAAACTTTAAGAATGTTTGTTTATGTTACACCCCATTGTCATTGATTTGTGTTGTGGAGCGGGGGCAGGGACCAGAATTCCCACTTGTGTCACCACGATCCGCTCCGCCACCATAATACAGATGCCCGTGGTAACGCATTGTATTTCAATTGATGACCCATGCTTTTTGCACCTGATGAAAGCAGACAGATTCCATGGGAATGCAGGCGGAATGGCAGACAGATTCTGTAGCAGGGCTTTGTGCATGCAGCATGCCAGGCATGAGTGCCAGACATATTCAAGAGGAATGCATTTGCATGCAGCCTTGCACACATGCATGGCAGACAGAATCTATAGGAATGCATTCAGTATGTACTCCGCCATCCATAAATGGCAGACATGTTCCATATGAATGCATTGTGCATGCAGCCTGCCAGATATGCATGACATGATTATTCCATGGGAATGCATTGTGCATGCAACCTGCCATGAATGAAGGGCAGACAAAGTCCAAAGGAATGTATTTTGCATGCAGCCTACCAGGCATAAATGGCAGATACCAGGGGAATGCATTGTGCTTGCAGCCTTTCATGCATGAGTGGCAGACAGATTCCATGGAAAGCATTGTGCATGCAGCCTGCCATGAATGAGTGGTGGACAAATTCCATATGAATGCATTGCGGCTGCACTCTGCCAAACATGAATGGCAGACAGATTCCATAGGAGTGCATTGCACATGCAGCCTGCCAGTTATGAATGGCAGACAGATTCCATAGGAATGCATTGGGCATGCAGTCTGCAGGCATGAGTGGCAGACAGATTCCATAGAAATGCATTGCACCTGCAGCCTACCAGGAATGAGTGGCAGACAGATTCCATGGGAATGCATTGCACCTGCAGCCTGCCATACATGAATGGCAGACAGATTCCATAGGAATGCATTGTGCGTAAACTCTGGCAGGCATGAATGACAGATTCCATAGGAATGTATTGCACCTGCATCCTGCCAGGTATGACTAGCAGACAGATTCTACATGAATGCATTGCACCTACAGCCTGCCAGGTATGACTAGCAGACAGATTTCATATGAATGCATTGCACCTGCAGCCTGCCAGGCATGGATGGCATATTCTATAGGAGTGCATTGCTCCTGCAGCCTGCCAGGCATGAATAGCAGACAGATTCCATAGGAGTGCATTGCACCTGCAGCCCGCCAGGCATGGATGGCAGAAAGATTCCATATGAATGCCAGATTCCATAGGAATGCATTGCACCTGCAGCCTGCCATACATGAATGGCAGACAGATTCCATAGGAATGCATTGTGCATGAACTCTGGCAGGCATGAGTGACAGATTCCATAGGAATGTATTGCACCTGCATCCTGCCAGGTATGACTAGCAGACAGATTCTACATGAATGCATTGCACCTGCAGCCTGCCAGGCATGAATAGCAGACAGATTCCATAGGAGTGCATTGCACCTGCAGCCCGCCAGGCATGAATGGCAGACAGATTCTATAAGAATGCCAGATTCCATATGAATGCATTGCACCTGCAGCCAGCCAGGTATGAATGGCAGACAGATTCTATAGGAGTGCATTGCACCTGCAGCCTGCCAGGCATGGATGGCAGAAAGATTCCATATGAATGCCAAATTCCATAGGAATGCATTGCGCATGCAGTCTGCCAGGCATGAATGGCAGAAAGATTCCATATGAATGCATTGCACCTGCAGCCTGCCAGGCATGAATGGCAGACAGATTGTATAGGAATGCATTGCACCTGCAGCACTCCAGGCATGAATGGCAGACAGATTCCATATGAGTGCATTGCACCTGCAGCCCGCCAGGTATGAGTGGCAGACAGATTCCATATGAATGTATTGCACCTGCAGCCTGCCAGGCATGAATGGCAGACAGATTCTATAGGTGTGCATTGCACCTGCAGCCCGCAAGCTATGAATGGCAGACAGATTCTATAGGAGTGCATTGCAGCTGCAGCCTGCCAGGCATGAATGGAAGACCGATTCCATATGAATGTATTGCACATGCAGCCTGCCAGGCATGAATGGCAGACAGATTCTATAGGAGTGCATTGCACCTGCAGCCCGCCAGGTATGAATGGCAGACAGATTCTATAGGAGTGCATTGCACCTGCAGCCCGCCAGCTATGAATGGCAGACAGATTCTATAGGAGTGCATTGCACCTGAGGCCTGCCAGGCATGAATGGTAGACAGATTCCATATGAATGCATTGCAGCTGCAGCCTGCCAGGCATGAATGGCAGACAGATTCTATAGGAGTGCATTGCACCTGCAGCCCGCCAGGTATGAATGGCAGACAGATTCTATAGGAGTGCATTGCACCTGCAGCCCGCCAGGTATGAATGGTAGACAGATTCCATATGAATGCATTGCAGCTGCAGCCTGCCAGGCATGAATGGCAGACAGATTCTATGGGAGTGCATTGCACCTGCAGCCCACCAGGTCTGAATGGCAGACAGATTCCATATGAATGCATTGCAGCTGCAGCCTGCCAGGCATGAATGGCAGAACGATTCTATAGGAATGCATTGCACCTGCAGCCCACCAGGTCTGAATGGCAGACAGATTCCATATGAATGCATTGCAGCTGCAGCCTGCCAGGTCTGAATGGCAGACAGATTCTATATGAATGCATTGCAGCTGCAGCCTGCCAGACATGCATGGCAGACAGATTCTATAGGAGTGCATTGCACCTGCAGCCAGCCAGGTATGAATGTCAGACAGATTCCATATGAATGTATTGCACCTGCAGCCTGCCAGGCATGAATGGCAGACAGATTCCATATGAATGCATTGCAGCTGCAGCCTGCCAGGTCTGAATGGCAGACAGATTCCATATGAATGCATTGCAGCTGCAGCCTGCCAGGCATGAATGGCAGACAGATTGCATATGAATGCATTGCAGCTGCAGACTGCCAGGCATGAATGGCAGACAGATTCCATATGAATGCATTGCAGCTGCAGCCTGCCAGGTCTGAATGGCAGACAGATTCCATATGAATGCATTGCAGCTGCAGCCTGCCAGGCATGAATGGCAGACAGATTCTATAGGAGTGTATTGGACCTGCAGCCCGCCAGGTATGAATGGCAGACAGATTCTATACGAGTGCATTGCAGCTGCAGCCCACCAGGTCTGAATGGCAGACAGATTCTATAGGAGTGCATTGCAGCTGCAGCCCGCCAGGCATGAATGGCAGACAGATTCCATATGAATGCATTGCAGCTGCAGCCCGCCAGGCATGAATGGCAGACAGATTCCATATGAATGCATTGCAGCTGCAGCCTGCCAGGTCTGAATGGCAGACAGATTCCATATGAATGCATTGCAGCTGCAGCCTGCCAGGCATGAATGGCAGACAGATTCTATAGGAGTGCATTGGACCTGCAGCACGCCAGGCATGAATGGCAGACAGATTTTATAGGAATGCATTGCACCTGCAATCCAACAGGTCTGAATGGCAGACAGATTCCATATGAATGCATTGCAGCTGCAGCCTGCCAGGTCTGAATGGCAGACAGATTCCATATGAATGCATTGCAGCTGCAGCCCGCCAGGTATGAGTGGCAGATAGATTCCATATGAATGTATTGCCCCTGCAGCCTGACAGGCATGAATGGCAGACAGATTCTATAGGAGTGCATTGCACCTGCAGCCTGCCAGGCATGAATGGCAGACAGATTCTATAGGAGTGCATTGCAGCTGCAGCCCGCCAGGTATGAGTGGCAGACAGATTCCATATGAATGTATTGCACCTGCAGCCTGCCAGGCATGAATGGCAGACAGATTCTATAGGAGTGCATTGCAGCTGCAGCCCGTCAGGTCTGAATGGCAGACAGATTCCTTATGAATGCATTGCAGCTGCAGCCTGCCAGGCATGAATGGCAGACAGATTCTATAGGAGTGCATTGCACCTGCAGCTTGCCATACATGAATGGCAGACAGATTCTATAGGAATGCATTGCACCTGCAGCCCACCAGGTCTGAATGGCAGACAGATTCCATATGAATGCATTGCAGCTGCAGCCTGCCAGGTATGAATGGCAGACAGATTCCATATGAATGCATTGCAGCTGCAACCAGACAGGCATGAATGGCAGACAGATTCCATATGAATGCATTGCAGCTGCAGCCGCCAGGCATGAATGGCAGACAGATTCTACAGGAGTGCATTGCACTTGCAGCCTGCCAGGCATGAATGGCAGAAAGATTCTACAGGAGTGCATAACAGCTGCAGCCTGCCCAGGTATGAATGGCAGACATATTCTACAGGAGTGCATTGCACCTGCAGCCTGCCAGGCATGAATGGCAGACAGATTCTATAGGAGTGCATTGCACCTGCAGCTAGCCAGGTATGCATGGCAGACAGATTCCATATGAATGTATTGCACCTGCAGCCCGCCAGACATGAATGGCAGACATATTCTATAGGCGTGCATTGCACCTGCAGCCCGCCAGCTATGAATGGCAGACAGATTCTATAGAAGTGCATTGCACCTGCAGCACGCCAGGCATGAATGGCAGACAGATTCTATAGGAGTGCATTGCAGCTGCAGCCCGCCAGGCATGAATGGCAGACAGATTCTACAGGAGTGCATTGGACCTGCAGCCCACCAGGTCTGAATGGCAGACAGATTCCATATGAATGCATTGCAGCTGCAGCCTGCCAGGTCTGAATGGCAGACAGATTCCATATGAATGCATTGCAGCTGCAGCCCGCCAGGTATGAGTGGCAGACAGATTCCATATGAATGTATTGCACCTGCAGCCTGCCAGGCATGAATGGCAGACAGATTCTATAGGAGTGCATTGCAGCTGCAGCCCGCCAGGTATGAGTGGCAGACAGATTCCATATGAATGTATTGCACCTGCAGCCTGCCAGGCATGAATGGCAGACAGATTCTATAGGAGTGCATTGCAGCTGCAGCCTGCCATGCATGAATGGAAGACAGATTCTATAGGAGTGCATTGCAGCTGCAGCCCACCAGGCATGAATGGCAGACAGATTCTATAGGAGTGCATTGCACCTGCAGCCTGCCAGGCATGAATGGCAGACAGATTCTATAGGAGTGCATTGCAGCTGCAGCCCGTCAGGTCTGAATGGCAGACAGATTCCATATGAATGCATTGCAGCTGCAGCCTGCCAGGCATGAATGGCAGACAGATTCTATAGGAGTGCATTGCACCTGCAGCTTGCCATACATGAATGGCAGACAGATTCTATACGAATGCATTCCACCTGCAGCCCAGCAGGTCTGAATGGTAGACAGATTCCATATGAATGCATTGCAGCTGCAGCCTGCCAGATATGAATGGCAGACAGATTCCATAAGAATGCAATGCAGCTGCAACCAGCCAGGCATGAATGGCAGACAGATTCCATATGAATGCATCGCAGCTGCAGCCGCCAGGCATGAATTGCAGACAGATTTTACAGGAGTGCATTGCACCTGCAGCCTGCCAGGCATGAATGGCAGGCAGATTCTATAGGAGTGCATTGCACCTGCAGCCAGCCAGGTATGCATGGCAGACAGATTCCATATGAATGTATTTCACCTGCAGCCCGCCAGACATGAATGGCAGACATATTCTATAGGCGTGCATTGCACCTGCAGCCTGCCAGCTATGAATGGCAGACAGATTCTATAGGAGTGCATTGCACCTGCAGCACGCCAGGCATGAATGGCAGACAGATTCTATAGGATTGCATTGCAGCTGCAGCACGCCAGGCATGAATGGCAGACAGATTCTATAGGAGTGCATTGGACCTGCGGCCCACCAGGTCTGAATGGCAGACAGATTCCATATGAATGCATTGCAGCTGCAGCCTGCCAGGTCTGTATGGCAAACAGATTCCATATAAATGCATTGCAGCTGCAGCCTGCCAGGTCTGAATGGCAGACAGATTCCATATGAATGCATTGCAGCTGTAGCCTGCCAGGCATGAATGGCAGACAGATTATATAGGAGTGCATTGGACCTGCAGCCCGCCAGGCATGAATGGCGGACAGATTCTATAGGAATGCATTGCACCTGCAGCCCGCCAGGTCTGAATGGCAGACAGATTCCATATGAATGCATTGCAGCTGCAGCCCGCCAGGTCTGAATGGCAGACAGATTCCATATGAATGTATTGCACCTGCAGCCTGCCAGGCATGAATGCAGACAGATTCTATAGGAGTGCATTGCAGCCCGCCAGGCATGAATAGCAGACAGATTCTATAGGAGTGCATTGCAGCTGCAGCCCGCCAGGTATGAGTGGCAGACAGATTCCATATGAATGTATTTCACCTGCAGCCTGCCAGGTCTGAATGGCAGACAGATTCCATATGAATGCATTGCAGCTGCAGCCCGCCAGGTATGAGTGGCAGACAGATTCCATATGAATGTATTGCACCTGCAGCCTGCCAGGCATGAATGGTAGACAGATTCTATAGGAGTGCATTGCACCTGCAGCCTGCCAGGCATGAATGGCAGACAGATTCTATAGGAGTGCATTGCAGCTGCAGCCCACCAGGTATGAGTGGCAGACAGATTCCATATGAATGTATTGCAACTGCAGCCTGCCAGGCATGAATGGCAGACAGATTCCATATGAATGCATTGCAGCTGCATCCCGCCAGGTATGAGTGGCAGACAGATTCCATATGAATGTATTGCAGCTGCAGCCTGCCAGGCATGAATGGCAGACAGATAGACAGATTCTATAGGAGTGCATTGCATCTGCAGCCTGCCAGGCATGAATGGCAGACCGATTCTATAGGAGTGCATTGCAGCTGCAGCCCGCCAGGTATCAATGGCAGACAGATTCTATAGGAGTGCATTGCACCTGCAGCCCGCCAGCTATGAATGGCAGACATATTCTATAGGAGTGCATTGGACCTGCAGCCTGCCAGGTATGAGTGGCAGACAGATTACATATGAATGTATTGCACCTGCAGCCCGCCAGGCATGAATGGCAGACAGATTCCATATGAATGCATGAATGCATTGCAGCTGCAGCACGCCAGGTATGAATGGCAGACAGATTCCATATGAATGCATTTCAGCTGCAGCCTGCCCAGGTATGAATGGCAGACATATTCTACAGGAGTGCATTGCACCTGCAGCCTGCCTGGCATGAATGGCAGACATATTCTATAGGCGTGCATTGCACCTGCAGCCTGCCAGCTATGAATGGCAGACAGATTCTATAGGAGTGCATTGCACCTGCAGCACACCAGGCATGAATGGCAGACAGATTCTATAGGAGTGCATTGCAGCTGCAGCCCACCAGGCATGAATGGCAGACAGATTCTGTAGGAGTGCATTGGACCTGCGGCCCACCAGGTCTGAATGGCAGACAGATTCCATATGAATGCATTGCAGCTGCAGCCTGCCAGGTCTGAATGGCAAACAGATTCCATATAAATGCATTGCAGCTGCAGCCTGCCAGGTCTGAATGGCAGACAGATTCCATATGAATGCATTGCAGCTGCAGCCCACCAGGTCTGAATGGCAGACAGATTCTATAGGAGTGCATTGCAGCTGCAGCCCGCCAGGCATGAATGGCAGACAGATTCCATATGAATGCATTGCAGCTGCAGCCCGCCAGGCATGAATGGCAGACAGATTCCATATGAATGCATTGCAGCTGCAGCCTGCCAGGTCTGAATGGCAGACAGATTCCATATGAATGCATTGCAGCTGCAGCCTGCCAGGCATGAATGGCAGACAGATTCTATAGGAGTGCATTGGACCTGCAGCACGCCAGGCATGAATGGCAGACAGATTTTATAGGAATGCATTGCACCTGCAATCCAACAGGTCTGAATGGCAGACAGATTCCATATGAATGCATTGCAGCTGCAGCCTGCCAGGTCTGAATGGCAGACAGATTCCATGTGAATGCATTGCAGCTGCAGCCCGCCAGGTATGAGTGGCAGATAGATTCCATATGAATGTATTGCCCCTGCAGCCTGACAGGCATGAATGGCAGACAGATTCTATAGGAGTGCATTGCAGCTGCAGCCTGCCATGCATGAATGGAAGACAGATTCTATAGGAGTGCATTGCAGCTGCAGCCCGCCAGGCATGAATGGCAGACAGATTCTATAGGAGTGCATTGCACCTGCAGCCTGCCAGGCATGAATGGTAGACAGATTCTATAGGAGTGCATTGCAGCTGCAGCCCGTCAGGTTTGAATGGCAGACAGATTCCTTATGAATGCATTGCAGCTGCAGCCTGCCAGGCATGAATGGCAGACAGATTCTATAGGAGTGCATTGCACCTGCAGCTTGCCATACATGAATGGCAGACAGATTCTATAGGAATGCATTGCACCTGCAGCCCACCAGGTCTGAATGGCAGACAGATTCCATATGAATGCATTGCAGCTGCAGCCTGCCAGGTATGAATGGCAGACAGATTCCATATGAATGCATTGCAGCTGCAACCAGCCAGGCATGAATGGCAGACAGATTCCATATGAATGCATTGCAGCTGCAGCCGCCAGGCATGAATGGCAGACAGATTCTACAGGAGTGCATTGCACTTGCAGCCTGCCAGGCATGAATGGCAGACAGATTCTACAGGAGTGCATAACAGCTGCAGCCTGCCCAGGTATGAATGGCAGACATATTCTACAGGAGTGCATTGCACCTGCAGCCTGCCAGGCATGAATGGCAGACAGATTCTATAGGAGTGCATTGCACCTGCAGCCAGCCAGGTATGCATGGCAGACAGATTCCATAGGAATGTATTGCACCTGCAGCCCGCCAGACATGAATGGCAGACATATTCTATAGGCGTGCATTGCACCTGCAGCCCGCCAGCTATGAATGGCAGACAGATTCTATAGAAGTGCATTGCACCTGCAGCACGCCAGGCATGAATGGCAGACAGATTCTATAGGAGTGCATTGCAGCTGCAGCCCGCCAGGCATGAATGGCAGACAGATTCTACAGGAGTGCATTGGACCTGCAGCCCACCAGGTCTGAATGGCAGACAGATTCCATATGAATGCATTGCAGCTGCAGCCTGCCAGGTCTGAATGGCAGACAGATTCCATATGAATGCATTGCAGCTGCAGCCCGCCAGGCATGAATGGCAGACAGATTCTATAGGAGTGCATTGCAGCTGCAGCCTGCCATGCATGAATGGAAGACAGATTCTATAGGAGTGCATTGCAGCTGCAGCCCACCAGGCATGAATGGCAGACAGATTCTATAGGAGTGCATTGCACCTGCAGCCTGCCAGGCATGAATGGCAGACAGATTCTATAGGAGTGCATTGCAGCTGCAGCCCGTCAGGTCTGAATGGCAGACAGATTCCATATGAATGCATTGCAGCTGCAGCCTGCCAGGCATGAATGGCAGACAGATTCTATAGGAGTGCATTGCACCTGCAGCTTGCCATACATGAATGGCAGACAGATTCTATACGAATGCATTCCACCTGCAGCCCAGCAGGTCTGAATGGTAGACAGATTCCATATGAATGCATTGCAGCTGCAGCCTGCCAGATATGAATGGCAGACAGATTCCATAAGAATGCAATGCAGCTGCAACCAGCCAGGCATGAATGGCAGACAGATTCCATATGAATGCATCGCAGCTGCAGCCGCCAGGCATGAATTGCAGACAGATTTTACAGGAGTGCATTGCACCTGCAGCCTGCCAGGCATGAATGGCAGACATATTCTACAGGAGTGCATTGCACCTGCAGCCTGCCAGGCATGAATGGCAGACAGATTCTATAGGAGTGCATTGCACCTGCAGCCAGCCAGGTATGCATGGCAGACAGATTCCATATGAATGTATTGCACCTGCAGCCCGCCAGACATGAATGGCAGACATATTCTATAGGCGTGCATTGCACCTGCAGCCCGCCAGCTATGAATGGCAGACAGATTCTATAGAAGTGCATTGCACCTGCAGCCAGCCAGGTATGCATGGCAGACAGATTCCATATGAATGTATTGCACCTGCAGCCCGCCAGACATGAATGGCAGACATATTCTATAGGCGTGCATTGCACCTGCAGCCCGCCAGCTATGAATGGCAGACAGATTCTATAGAAGTGCATTGCACCTGCAGCACGCCAGGCATGAATGGCAGACAGATTCTATAGGAGTGCATTGCAGCTGCAGCCCGCCAGGCATGAATGGCAGACAGATTCTACAGGAGTGCATTGGACCTGCAGCCCACCAGGTCTGAATGGCAGACAGATTCCATATGAATGCATTGCAGCTGCAGCCTGCCAGGTCTGAATGGCAGACAGATTCCATATGAATGCATTGCAGCTGCAGCCCGCCAGGTATGAGTGGCAGACAGATTCCATATGAATGTATTGCACCTGCAGCCTGCCAGGCATGAATGGCAGACAGATTCTATAGGAGTGCATTGCAGCTGCAGCCCGCCAGGTATGAGTGGCAGACAGATTCCATATGAATGTATTGCACCTGCAGCCTGCCAGGCATGAATGGCAGACAGATTCTATAGGAGTGCATTGCAGCTGCAGCCTGCCATGCATGAATGGAAGACAGATTCTATAGGAGTGCATTGCAGCTGCAGCCCACCAGGCATGAATGGCAGACAGATTCTATAGGAGTGCATTGCACCTGCAGCCTGCCAGGCATGAATGGCAGACAGATTCTATAGGAGTGCATTGCAGCTGCAGCCCGTCAGGTCTGAATGGCAGACAGATTCCATATGAATGCATTGCAGCTGCAGCCTGCCAGGCATGAATGGCAGACAGATTCTATAGGAGTGCATTGCACCTGCAGCTTGCCATACATGAATGGCAGACAGATTCTATACGAATGCATTCCACCTGCAGCCCAGCAGGTCTGAATGGTAGACAGATTCCATATGAATGCATTGCAGCTGCAGCCTGCCAGATATGAATGGCAGACAGATTCCATAAGAATGCAATGCAGCTGCAACCAGCCAGGCATGAATGGCAGACAGATTCCATATGAATGCATCGCAGCTGCAGCCGCCAGGCATGAATTGCAGACAGATTTTACAGGAGTGCATTGCACCTGCAGCCTGCCAGGCATGAATGGCAGACAGATTCTATAGGAGTGCATTGCACCTGCAGCCTGCCAGGTATGAGTGGCAGACAGATTCCATATGAATGTATTGCAGCTGCAGCCCGCCAGGTATCAATGGCAGACAGATTCTATAGGAGTGCATTGCACCTGCAGCCCGCCAGCTATGAATGGCAGACATATTCTATAGGAGTGCATTGGACCTGCAGCCTGCCAGGTATGAGTGGCAGACAGATTACATATGAATGTATTGCACCTGCAGCCCGCCAGGCATGAATGGCAGACAGATTCCATATGAATGCATGAATGCATTGCAGCTGCAGCACGCCAGGTATGAATGGCAGACAGATTCCATATGAATGCATTGCAGCTGCAGCCTGCCCAGGTAGTATGAATGGCAGACATATTCTACAGGAGTGCATTGCACCTGCAGCCTGCCTGGCATGAATGGCAGACATATTCTATAGGCGTGCATTGCACCTGCAGCCTGCCAGCTATGAATGGCAGACAGATTCTATAGGAGTGCATTGCACCTGCAGCACGCCAGGCATGAATGGCAGACAGATTCTATAGGAGTGCATTGCAGCTGCAGCCCACCAGGCATGAATGGCAGACAGATTCTATAGGAGTGCATTGGACCTGCGGCCCACCAGGTCTGAATGGCAGACAGATTCCATATGAATGCATTGCAGCTGCAGCCTGCCAGGTCTGAATGGCAAACAGATTCCATATAAATGCATTGCAGCTGCAGCCTGCCAGGTCTGAATGGCAGACAGATTCCATATGAATGCATTGCAGCTGCAGCCTGCCAGGCATGAATGGCAGACAGATTCTATAGGAGTGCATTGGACCTGCAGCCCGCCAGGCATGAATGGCGGACAGATTCTATAGGAATGCATTGCACCTGCAGCCCGCCAGGTCTGAATGGCAGACAGATTCCATATGAATGCATTGCAGCTGCAGCCCGCCAGGTCTGAATGGCAGACAGATTCCATATGAATGTATTGCACCTGCAGCCTGCCAGGCATGAATGGCAGACAGATTCTATAGGAGTGCATTGCAGCCCGCCAGGCATGAATAGCAGACAGATTCTATAGGAGTGCATTGCAGCTGCAGCCCGCCAGGTATGAGTGGCAGACAGATTCCATATGAATGTATTTCACCTGCAGCCTGCCAGGTCTGAATGGCAGACAGATTCCATATGAATGCATTGCAGCTGCAGCCCGCCAGGTATGAGTGGCAGACAGATTCCATATGAATGTATTGCACCTGCAGCCTGCCAGGCATGAATTGCAGACAGATTCTAGAGGAGTGCATTGGACCTGCAGCCTGCCAGTTATGAGTGGCAGACAGATTACATATGAATGTATTGCACCTGCAGCCCGCTAGGCATGAATGGCAGGCAGATTCCATATGAATGCATGAATGCATTGCAGCTGCAGCACGCCAGGTATGAATGGCAGACACATTCCATATGAATGCATTGCAGCTGCAGCACGCCAGGTATGAATGGCAGACAGATTCCATAAGAATGCATTGCAGCTGCAGCCTGCCCAGGTATGAATAGCAGACATATTCTACAGGAGTGCATTGCACCTGCAGCCTGCCAGGCATGAATGGCAGACAGATTCTACAGGAGTGCATTGCACCTGCAGCCTGCCCAGGTATGAATGGCAGACATATTCTACAGGAGTGCGTTGCACCTGCAGCCTGCCAGGCATGAATGGCAGACAGATTCTATAGGAGTGCATTGCACCTGCAGCCTGCCAGGCATGAATGGCAGACATATTCTAAAGGAGTGCATTGCAGCTGCAGCCCGCCAGGTATGAATGGCAGACAGATTCCATATGAATGCATTGCAGCTGCAGCCTGCCAGGTCTGAATGGCAGACAGATTCCATATGAATGCATTGCAGCTGCAGCCTGCCAGGTATGAATGGCAGACAGATTCCATATGAATGCATTGCAGCTGCAGCACGCCAGGTATGAATGGCAGACAGATTCCATATGAATGCATCAGACATATTCTACAGGAGTCCATTGCACCTGCAGCCTGCCAGGCATGAATGGCAGACAGATCCTATAGGAGTGCATTGCAGCTGCAGCCTGCCAGGCATGAATGGCAGACAGATTCTATAGGAGTCCGTTGCAGCTGCAGCCTGCCAGGCATGAATGGCAGACAGATTCTATAGGAGTCCATTGCAGCTGCAGCCTGCCAGGCATTAATGGCAGACAGATTCTATAGGAGTGCCTTGCACCTGCAGCCTGCCAGGCATGAATGGCAGACAGATTCTACAGGAGTGCATTGCAGCTGCAGCCCGCCAGGTATGAATGGCAGACAGATTCCATGTGAATGCATTGCAGCTGCAGCCTGCCAGGTCTGAATGGCAGACAGATTCCATATGAATACATTGCAGCTGCAGCCTGCCAGGTATGAATGGCAGACATATTCCATATGAATGCATTGCAGCTGAAGCACGCCAGGTATGAATGGCAGACAGATTCCATATGAATGCATCAGACATATTCTACAGGAGTCCATTGCACCTGCAGCCTGCCAGGCATGAATGGCAGACAGATCCTATAGGAGTGCATTGCAGCTGCAGCCTGCCATGCATGAATGGCAGACAGATTCTATAGGAGTCCATTGCAGCTGCAGCCTGCCAGGCATGAATGGCAGACAGATTCTATAGGAGTCCATTGCAGCTGCAGCCTGCCAGGCATGAATGGCAGACAGATTATATAGGAGTGCCTTGCACCTGCAGCCTGCCAGGCATGAATGGCAGACAGATTCTACAGGAGTCCATTGCACCTGCAGCCTGCCAGGCATGAATGGCAGACAGATCCTATAGGAGTGCATTGCAGCTGCAGCCTGCCATGCATGAATGGCAGACAGATTCTATAGGAGTCCATTGCAGCTGTAGCCTGCCAGGCATGAATGGCAGACAGATTCTATAGGAGTCCATTGCAGCTGCAGCCTGCCAGGCATGAATGGCAGACAGATTCTATAGGAGTGCCTTGCACCTGCAGCCTGCCAGGCATGAATGGCAGACAGATTCTATAGGAGTCCATTGCAGCTGCAGCCTGCCAGGCATGAATGGCAGACAGATTCTACAGGAGTGCATTGCAGCTGCAGCCTGCCAGGCATGAATGGCAGACAGATTCTATAGGAGTGCATTCCAGCTGCAGCCAGCCAGGTATGAATGGCAGACATATTCCATATGAATGCATTGCAGCTGCAGCACGCCAGGTATGAATGGCAGACAGATTCCATATGAATGCATTGCAGCTGCAGCACGCCAGGTATGAATGGCAGACAGATTCCATATGAATGCATTGCAGCTGCAGCACGCCAGGTATGAATGGCAGACAGATTCCATATGAATGCATTGCAGCTGCAGCACGCCAGGCATGAATGGCAGACAGATTCTATAGGAGTGCATTGCAGCTGCAGCCTGCCAGGCATGAATGGCAGACAGATTCTATAGGAGTGCATTGCAGCTGCAGCCCGTCAGGTCTGAATGGCAGACAGATTCCATATGAATGCATTGCAGCTGCAGCCTGCCAGGCATGAATGGCAGACAAATTCTATAGGAGTGCATTGCACCTGCAGCTTGCCATACATGAATGGCAGACAGATTCTATAGGAATGCATTGCACCTGCAGCCCAGCAGGTCTGAATGGCAGACAGATTCCATATGAATGCATTGCAGCTGCAGCCTGCCAGATATGAATGGCAGACAGATTCCATATGAATGCATTGCAGCTGCAGCCGCCAGGCATGAATTGCAGACAGATTCTACAGGAGTGCATTGCACTTGCAGCCTGCCAGGCATGAATGGCAGACAGATTCTACAGGAGTGCATTGCAGCTGCAGCCTGCCCAGGTATGAATGGCAGACAGATTCTACAGGAGTGCATTGCACCTGCAGCCTGCCCAGGTATGAATGGCAGACATATTCTACAGGTGTCCATTGCACCTGCAGCCTGCCAGGCATGAATGGCAGACAGATCCTATAGGAGTGCATTGCAGCTGCAGCCTGCCAGGCATGAATGGCAGACCGATTCTATAGGAGTCCATTGCAGCTGCAGCCTGCCAGGCATTAATGGCAGACAGATTCTATAGGAGTGCCTTGCACCTGCAGCCTGCCAGGCATGAATGGCAGACAGATTCTATAGGAGTCCATTGCAGCTGCAGCC
This sequence comes from Ambystoma mexicanum, assembly GCF_040938575.1. Lineage (NCBI taxonomy): Eukaryota > Metazoa > Chordata > Amphibia > Caudata > Ambystomatidae > Ambystoma > Ambystoma mexicanum. Next base: position 14,529,818 of record NC_090936.1, on the reverse strand, counting down.
TGCCAGGCATGAATGGCAGACAGATTCTACAGGAGTACATTGCAGCTGCAGCCTGCCAGGCATGAATGGCAGACAGATTCTATAGGAGTGCATTCCAGCTGCAGCCAGCCAGGTATGAATGGCAGACATATTCCATATGAATGCATTGCAGCTGCAGCACGCCAGGTATGAATGGCAGACAGATTCCATATGAATGCATTGCAGCTGCAGCACGCCAGGTATGAATGGCAGACAGATTCCATATGAATGCATTGCAGCTGCAGCACGCCAGGTATGAATGGCAGACAGATTCCATATGAATGCATTGCAGCTGCAGCACACCAGGCATGAATGGCAGACAGATTCTATAGGAGTGCATTGCAGCTGCAGCCCGTCAGGTCTGAATGGCAGACAGATTCCATATGAATGCATTGCAGCTGCAGCCTGCCAGGCATGAATGGCAGACAGATTCTATAGGAGTGCATTGCAGCTGCAGCTTGCCATACATGAATGGCAGACAGATTCTATAGGAATGCATTGCACCTGCAGCCCAGCAGGTCTGAATGGCAGACAGATTCCATATGAATGCATTGCAGCTGCAGACTGCCAGATATGAATGGCAGACAGATTCCATATGAATGCATTGCAGCTGCAGCCGCCAGGCATGAATTGCAGACAGATTCTACAGGAGTGCATTGCACTTGCAGCCTGCCAGGCATGAATGGCAGACAGATTCTACAGGAGTGCATTGCAGCTGCAGCCTGCCCAGGTATGAATGGCAGACAGATTCTACAGGAGTGCATTGCACCTGCAGCCTGCCTAGGTATGAATGGCAGACATATTCTACAGGAGTCCATTGCACCTGCAGCCTGCCAGGCATGAATGGCAGACAGATCCTATAGGAGTGCATTGCAGCTGCAGCCTGCCAGGCATGAATGGCAGGCAGATTCTATAGGATTCCATTGCAGCTGCAGCCTGCCAGGCATGAATGGCAGACAGATTCTATAGGAGTGCCTTGCACCTGCAGCCTGCCAGGCATGAATGGCAGACAGATTCTATAGGAGTCCATTGCAGCTGCAGCCTGCCAGGCATGAATGGCAGACAGATTCTACAGGAGTACATTGCAGCTGCAGCCTGCCAGGCATAAATGGCAGACAGATTCTATAGGAGTGCATTCCAGCTGCAGCCAGCCAGGTATGAATGGCAGACATATTCCATATGAATGCATTGCAGCTGCAGCACGCCAGGTATGAATGGCAGACAGATTCCATATGAATGCATTGCAGCTGCAGCACGCCAGGTATGAATGGCAGACAGATTCCATATGAATGCATTGCAGCTGCAGCACGCCAGGTATGAATGGCAGACAGATTCCATATGAATGCATTGCAGCTGCAGCACACCAGGCATGTATGGCAGACAGATTCTATAGGAGTGCATTGCAGCTGCAGCCTGCCATGAATGAATGGAACACAGATTCTATAGGAGTGCATTGCAGCTGCAGCCCGCCAGGCATGAATGGCAGACAGATTCTATAGGAGTGCATTGCACCTGCAGCCTGCCAGGCATGAATGGCAGACAGATTCTATAGGAGTGCATTGCAGCTGCAGCCCGTCAGGTCTGAATGGCAGACAGATTCCATATGAATGCATTGCAGCTGCAGCCTGCCAGGCATGAATGGCAGACAGATTCTATAGGAGTGCATTGCACCTGCAGCTTGCCATACATGAATGGCAGACAGATTCTATAGGAATGCATTGCACCTGCAGCCCAGCAGGTCTGAATGGCAGACAGATTCCATATGAATGCATTGCAGCTGCAGCCTGCCAGATATGAATGGCAGACAGATTCCATATGAATGCATTGCAGCTGCTACCAGCCAGGCATGAATGGCAGACAGATTCCATATGAATGCATTGCAGCTGCAGCCGCCAGGCATGAATTGCAGACAGATTCTACAGGAGTGCATTGCACTTGCAGCCTGCCAGGCATGAATGGCAGACAGATTCTAGAGGAGTGCATTTCAGCTGCAGCCTGCCCAGGTATGAATGGCAGACATATTCTACAGGAGTTCATTGCACCTGCAGCCTGCCAGGCATGAATGGCAGACAGATTCTATAGGAGTGCATTGCACCTGCAGCCAGCCAGGTATGCATGGCAGACAGATTCCATATGAATGTATTGCACCTGCAGCCCGCCAGACATGAATGGCAGACATATTCTATAGGCGTGCATTTCACCTGCAGCCCGCCAGCTATGAATGGCAGACAGATTCTATAGGAGTGCATTGCAGCTGCAGCCCGCCAGGCATGAATGGCAGACAGATTCTATAGGAGTGCATTGGACCTGCAGCCCGCCAGGTCTGAATGGCAGACAGATTCCATATGAATGCATTGCAGCCTGCCAGGTCTGAATGGCAAACAGATTCCATATAAATGCATTGCAGCTGCAGCCTGCCAGGTCTGAATGGCAGACAGATTCCATATGAATGCATTGCAGCTGCAGCCTGCCAGGCATGAATGGCAGACAGATTCTATAGGAGTGCATTGGACCTGCAGCCCGCCAGGCATGAATGGCGGACAGATTCTATAGGAATGCATTGCACCTGCAGCCCGCCAGGTCTGAATGGCAGACAGATTCCATATGAATGCATTGCAGCTGCAGCCCCCCAGGTCTGAATGGCAGACAGATTCCATATGAATGCATTGCAGCTGCAGCCCGCCAGGTATGAGTGGCAGACAGATTCCATATGAATGTATTGCACCTGCAGCCTGCCAGGCATGAATGGCAGACAGATTCTATAGGAGTGCATTGCACCTGCAGCCTGCCAAGCATGAATGGCAGACATATTCTATAGGAGTGCATTGCAGCAGCAGCCTGCCAGGTATGAGTGGCAGACAGATTCCATATTAATGTATTGCAGCTGCAGCCTGCCAGGCATGAATGGCAGACAGATTCTATAGGAGTGCATTGCAGCTGCAGCCCGCCAGGCATGAATGGCAGACAGATTCTACAGGAGTGCATTGCAGCTGCAGCCTGCCCATGTATGAATGGCAGACATATTCTACAGGAGTGCATTGCACCTTCAGCCTGCCAGGCATGAATGGCAGACAGATTCTATAGGAGTGCATTGCACCTGCAGCCCGCCAGGTCTGAATGGCAGACAGATTCCATATGAATGCATTGCAGCCTGCCAGGTCTGAATGGCAAACAGATTCCATATGAATATATTGCACCTGCAGCCTGCCAGGCATGAATGGCAGACAGATTCTATAGGAGTGCATTGCAGCTGCAGCCTGCCATGCATGAATGGAAGACAGATTCTATAGGAGTGCATTGCAGCTGCAGCCCGCCAGGCATGAATGGCAGACAGATTCCATATGAATGCATTGCAGCTGCAGCCCGCCAGGCATGAATGGCAGACAGATTCCATATGAATGCATTGCAGCTTCAGCCTGCCAGGTCTGAATGGCAAACAGATTCCATATAAATGCATTGCAGCTGCAGCCTGCCAGGTCTGAATGGCAGACAGATTCCATATGAATGCATTGCAGCTGCAGCCTGCCAGGTCTGAATGGCAAACAGATTCCATATAAATGCATTGCAGCTGCAGCCTGCCAGGTCTGAATGGCAGACAGATTCCATATGAATGCATTGCAGCTGCAGCCTGCCAGGCATGAATGGCAGACAGATTCTATAGGAGTGCATTGGACCTGCAGCACGCCAGGCATGAATGGCAGACAGATTTTATAGGAATGCATTGCACCTGCAATCCAACAGGTCTGAATGGCAGACAGATTCCATATGAATGCATTGCAGCTGCAGCCTGCCAGGTCTGAATGGCAGACAGATTCCATGTGAATGCATTGCAGCTGCAGCCCGCCAGGTATGAGTGGCAGATAGATTCCATATGAATGTATTGCCCCTGCAGCCTGACAGGCATGAATGGCAGACAGATTCTATAGGAGTGCATTGCACCTGCAGCCTGCCAGGCATGAATGGCAGACAGATTCTATAGGAGTGCATTGCAGCTGCAGCCCGCCAGGTATGAGTGGCAGACAGATTCCATATGAATGTATTGCACCTGCAGCCTGCCAGGCATGAATGGCAGACAGATTCTATAGGAGTGCATTGCAGCTGCAGCCTGCCATGCATGAATGGAAGACAGATTCTATAGGAGTGCATTGCAGCTGCAGCCCGCCAGGCATGAATGGCAGACAGATTCTATAGGAGTGCATTGCACCTGCAGCCTGCCAGGCATGAATGGGAGACAGATTCTATAGGAGTGCATTGCAGCTGCAGCCCGTCAGGTTTGAATGGCAGACAGATTCCTTATGAATGCATTGCAGCTGCAGCCTGCCAGGCATGAATGGCAGACAGATTCTATAGGAGTGCATTGCACCTGCAGCTTGCCATACATGAATGGCAGACAGATTCTATAGGAATGCATTGCACCTGCAGCCCACCAGGTCTGAATGGCAGACAGATTCCATATGAATGCATTGCAGCTGCAGCCTGCCAGGTATGAATGGCAGACAGATTCCATATGAATGCATTGCAGCTGCAACCAGCCAGGCATGAATGGCAGACAGATTCCATATGAATGCATTGCAGCTGCAGCCGCCAGGCATGAATGGCAGACAGATTCTACAGGAGTGCATTGCACTTGCAGCCTGCCAGGCATGAATGGCAGACAGATTCTACAGGAGTGCATAACAGCTGCAGCCTGCCCAGGTATGAATGGCAGACATATTCTACAGGAGTGCATTGCACCTGCAGCCTGCCAGGCATGAATGGCAGACAGATTCTATAGGAGTGCATTGCACCTGCAGCCAGCCAGGTATGCATGGCAGACAGATTCCATAGGAATGTATTGCACCTGCAGCCCGCCAGACATGAATGGCAGACATATTCTATAGGCGTGCATTGCACCTGCAGCCCGCCAGCTATGAATGGCAGACAGATTCTATAGAAGTGCATTGCACCTGCAGCACGCCAGGCATGAATGGCAGACAGATTCTATAGGAGTGCATTGCAGCTGCAGCCCGCCAGGCATGAATGGCAGACAGATTCTACAGGAGTGCATTGGACCTGCAGCCCACCAGGTCTGAATGGCAGACAGATTCCATATGAATGCATTACAGCTGCAGCCTGCCAGGTCTGAATGGCAGACAGATTCCATATGAATGCATTGCAGCTGCAGCCCGCCAGGCATGAATGGCAGACAGATTCTATAGGAGTGCATTGCAGCTGCAGCCTGCCATGCATGAATGGAAGACAGATTCTATAGGAGTGCATTGCAGCTGCAGCCCAGCAGGCATGAATGGCAGACAGATTCTATAGGAGTGCATTGCACCTGCAGCCTGCCAGGCATGAATGGCAGACAGATTCTATAGGAGTGCATTGCAGCTGCAGCCCGTCAGGTCTGAATGGCAGACAGATTCCATATGAATGCATTGCAGCTGCAGCCTGCCAGGCATGAATGGCAGACAGATTCTATAGGAGTGCATTGCACCTGCAGCTTGCCATACATGAATGGCAGACAGATTCTATACGAATGCATTCCACCTGCAGCCCAGCAGGTCTGAATGGTAGACAGATTCCATATGAATGCATTGCAGCTGCAGCCTGCCAGATATGAATGGCAGACAGATTCCATAAGAATGCAATGCAGCTGCAACCAGCCAGGCATGAATGGCAGACAGATTCCATATGAATGCATCGCAGCTGCAGCCGCCAGGCATGAATTGCAGACAGATTTTACAGGAGTGCATTGCACCTGCAGCCTGCCAGGCATGAATGGCAGACATATTCTACAGGAGTGCATTGCACCTGCAGCCTGCCAGGCATGAATGGCAGACAGATTCTATAGGAGTGCATTGCACCTGCAGCCAGCCAGGTATGCATGGCAGACAGATTCCATATGAATGTATTGCACCTGCAGCCCGCCAGACATGAATGGCAGACATATTCTATAGGCGTGCATTGCACCTGCAGCCCGCCAGCTATGAATGGCAGACAGATTCTATAGAAGTGCATTGCACCTGCAGCCAGCCAGGTATGCATGGCAGACAGATTCCATATGAATGTATTGCACCTGCAGCCCGCCAGACATGAATGGCAGACATATTCTATAGGCGTGCATTGCACCTGCAGCCCGCCAGCTATGAATGGCAGACAGATTCTATAGAAGTGCATTGCACCTGCAGCACGCCAGGCATGAATGGCAGACAGATTCTATAGGAGTGCATTGCAGCTGCAGCCCGCCAGGCATGAATGGCAGACAGATTCTACAGGAGTGCATTGGACCTGCAGCCCACCAGGTCTGAATGGCAGACAGATTCCATATGAATGCATTGCAGCTGCAGCCTGCCAGGTCTGAATGGCAGACAGATTCCATATGAATGCATTGCAGCTGCAGCCCGCCAGGTATGAGTGGCAGACAGATTCCATATGAATGTATTGCACCTGCAGCCTGCCAGGCATGAATGGCAGACAGATTCTATAGGAGTGCATTGCAGCTGCAGCCCGCCAGGTATGAGTGGCAGACAGATTCCATATGAATGTATTGCACCTGCAGCCTGCCAGGCATGAATGGCAGACAGATTCTATAGGAGTGCATTGCAGCTGCAGCCTGCCATGCATGAATGGAAGACAGATTCTATAGGAGTGCATTGCAGCTGCAGCCCACCAGGCATGAATGGCAGACAGATTCTATAGGAGTGCATTGCACCTGCAGCCTGCCAGGCATGAATGGCAGACAGATTCTATAGGAGTGCATTGCAGCTGCAGCCCGTCAGGTCTGAATGGCAGACAGATTCCATATGAATGCATTGCAGCTGCAGCCTGCCAGGCATGAATGGCAGACAGATTCTATAGGAGTGCATTGCACCTGCAGCTTGCCATACATGAATGGCAGACAGATTCTATACGAATGCATTCCACATGCAGCCCAGCAGGTCTGAATGGTAGACAGATTCCATATGAATGCATTGCAGCTGCAGCCTGCCAGATATGAATGGCAGACAGATTCCATAAGAATGCAATGCAGCTGCAACCAGCCAGGCATGAATGGCAGACAGATTCCATATGAATGCATCGCAGCTGCAGCCGCCAGGCATGAATTGCAGACAGATTTTACAGGAGTGCATTGCACCTGCAGCCTGCCAGGCATGAATGGCAGACAGATTCTATAGGAGTGCATTGCACCTGCAGCCAGCCAGGTATGCATGGCAGACAGATTCCATATGAATGTATTGCACCTGCAGCCCGCCAGACATGAATGGCAGACATATTCTATAGGCGTGCATTGCACCTGCAGCCTGCCAGCTATGAATGGCAGACAGATTCTATAGGAGTGCATTGCACCTGCAGCACGCCAGGCATGAATGGCAGACAGATTCTATAGGATTGCATTGCAGCTGCAGCACGCCAGGCATGAATGGCAGACAGATTCTATAGGAGTGCATTGGACCTGCGGCCCACCAGGTCTGAATGGCAGACAGATTCCATATGAATGCATTGCAGCTGCAGCCTGCCAGGTCTGAATGGCAAACAGATTCCATATAAATGCATTGCAGCTGCAGCCTGCCAGGTCTGAATGGCAGACAGATTCCATATGAATGCATTGCAGCTGCAGCCTGCCAGGCATGAATGGCAGACAGATTATATAGGAGTGCATTGGACCTGCAGCCCGCCAGGCATGAATGGCGGACAGATTCTATAGGAATGCATTGCACCTGCAGCCCGCCAGGTCTGAATGGCAGACAGATTCCATATGAATGCATTGCAGCTGCAGCCCGCCAGGTCTGAATGGCAGACAGATTCCATATGAATGTATTGCACCTGCAGCCTGCCAGGCATGAATGCAGACAGATTCTATAGGAGTGCATTGCAGCCCGCCAGGCATGAATAGCAGACAGATTCTATAGGAGTGCATTGCAGCTGCAGCCCGCCAGGTATGAGTGGCAGACAGATTCCATATGAATGTATTTCACCTGCAGCCTGCCAGGCATGAATGGCAGACAGATTCCATATGAATGCATTGCAGCTTCAGCCTGCCAGGTCTGAATGGCAGACAGATTCCATATGAATGCATTGCAGCTGCAGCCTGCCAGGCATGAATGGCAGACAGATTCTATAGGAGTGCATTGGACCTGCAGCACGCCAGGCATGAATGGCAGACAGATTCCATATGAATGCATTGCAGCCTGCCAGGTCTGAATGGCAAACAGATTCCATATGAATATATTGCACCTGCAGCCTGCCAGGCATGAATGGCAGACAGATTCTATAGGAGTGCATTGCAGCTGCAGCCTGCCATGCATGAATGGAAGACAGATTCTATAGGAGTGCATTGCAGCTGCAGCCCGCCAGGCATGAATGGCAGACAGATTCCATATGAATGCATTGCAGCTGCAGCCCGCCAGGCATGAATGGCAGACAGATTCCATATGAATGCATTGCAGCTTCAGCCTGCCAGGTCTGAATGGCAGACAGATTCCATATGAATGCATTGCAGCTGCAGCCTGCCAGGCATGAATGGCAGACAGATTCTATAGGAGTGCATTGGACCTGCAGCACGCCAGGCATGAATGGCAGACAGATTTTATAGGAATGCATTGCACCTGCAATCCAACAGGTCTGAATGGCAGACAGATTCCATATGAATGCATTGCAGCTGCAGCCTGCCAGGTCTGAATGGCAGACAGATTCCATGTGAATGCATTGCAGCTGCAGCCCGCCAGGTATGAGTGGCAGATAGATTCCATATGAATGTATTGCCCCTGCAGCCTGACAGGCATGAATGGCAGACAGATTCTATAGGAGTGCATTGCACCTGCAGCCTGCCAGGCATGAATGGCAGACAGATTCTATAGGAGTGCATTGCAGCTGCAGCCCGCCAGGTATGAGTGGCAGACAGATTCCATATGAATGTATTGCACCTGCAGCCTGCCAGGCATGAATGGCAGACAGATTCTATAGGAGTGCATTGCAGCTGCAGCCTGCCATGCATGAATGGAAGACAGATTCTATAGGAGTGCATTGCAGCTGCAGCCCGCCAGGCATGAATGGCAGACAGATTCTATAGGAGTGCATTGCACCTGCAGCCTGCCAGGCATGAATGGGAGACAGATTCTATAGGAGTGCATTGCAGCTGCAGCCCGTCGGGTTTGAATGGCAGACAGATTCCTTATGAATGCATTGCAGCTGCAGCCTGCCAGGCATGAATGGCAGACAGATTCTATAGGAGTGCATTGCACCTGCAGCTTGCCATACATGAATGGCAGACAGATTCTATAGGAATGCATTGCACCTGCAGCCCACCAGGTCTGAATGGCAGACAGATTCCATATGAATGCATTGCAGCTGCAGCCTGCCAGGTATGAATGGCAGACAGATTCCATATGAATGCATTGCAGCTGCAACCAGCCAGGCATGAATGGCAGACAGATTCCATATGAATGCATTGCAGCTGCAGCCGCCAGGCATGAATGGCAGACAGATTCTACAGGAGTGCATTGCACTTGCAGCCTGCCAGGCATGAATGGCAGACAGATTCTACAGGAGTGCATAACAGCTGCAGCCTGCCCAGGTATGAATGGCAGACATATTCTACAGGAGTGCATTGCACCTGCAGCCTGCCAGGCATGAATGGCAGACAGATTCTATAGGAGTGCATTGCACCTGCAGCCAGCCAGGTATGCATGGCAGACAGATTCCATAGGAATGTATTGCACCTGCAGCCCGCCAGACATGAATGGCAGACATATTCTATAGGCGTGCATTGCACCTGCAGCCCGCCAGCTATGAATGGCAGACAGATTCTATAGAAGTGCATTGCACCTGCAGCACGCCAGGCATGAATGGCAGACAGATTCTATAGGAGTGCATTGCAGCTGCAGCCCGCCAGGCATGAATGGCAGACAGATTCTACAGGAGTGCATTGGACCTGCAGCCCACCAGGTCTGAATGGCAGACAGATTCCATATGAATGCATTACAGCTGCAGCCTGCCAGGTCTGAATGGCAGACAGATTCCATATGAATGCATTGCAGCTGCAGCCCGCCAGGCATGAATGGCAGACAGATTCTATAGGAGTGCATTGCAGCTGCAGCCTGCCATGCATGAATGGAAGACAGATTCTATAGGAGTGCATTGCAGCTGCAGCCCAGCAGGCATGAATGGCAGACAGATTCTATAGGAGTGCATTGCACCTGCAGCCTGCCAGGCATGAATGGCAGACAGATTCTATAGGAGTGCATTGCAGCTGCAGCCCGTCAGGTCTGAATGGCAGACAGATTCCATATGAATGCATTGCAGCTGCAGCCTGCCAGGCATGAATGGCAGACAGATTCTATAGGAGTGCATTGCACCTGCAGCTTGCCATACATGAATGGCAGACAGATTCTATACGAATGCATTCCACCTGCAGCCCAGCAGGTCTGAATGGTAGACAGATTCCATATGAATGCATTGCAGCTGCAGCCTGCCAGATATGAATGGCAGACAGATTCCATAAGAATGCAATGCAGCTGCAACCAGCCAGGCATGAATGGCAGACAGATTCCATATGAATGCATCGCAGCTGCAGCCGCCAGGCATGAATTGCAGACAGATTTTACAGGAGTGCATTGCACCTGCAGCCTGCCAGGCATGAATGGCAGACATATTCTACAGGAGTGCATTGCACCTGCAGCCTGCCAGGCATGAATGGCAGACAGATTCTATAGGAGTGCATTGCACCTGCAGCCAGCCAGGTATGCATGGCAGACAGATTCCATATGAATGTATTGCACCTGCAGCCCGCCAGACATGAATGGCAGACATATTCTATAGGCGTGCATTGCACCTGCAGCCCGCCAGCTATGAATGGCAGACAGATTCTATAGAAGTGCATTGCACCTGCAGCCAGCCAGGTATGCATGGCAGACAGATTCCATATGAATGTATTGCACCTGCAGCCCGCCAGACATGAATGGCAGACATATTCTATAGGCGTGCATTGCACCTGCAGCCCGCCAGCTATGAATGGCAGACAGATTCTATAGAAGTGCATTGCACCTGCAGCACGCCAGGCATGAATGGCAGACAGATTCTATAGGAGTGCATTGCAGCTGCAGCCCGCCAGGCATGAATGGCAGACAGATTCTACAGGAGTGCATTGGACCTGCAGCCCACCAGGTCTGAATGGCAGACAGATTCCATATGAATGCATTGCAGCTGCAGCCTGCCAGGTCTGAATGGCAGACAGATTCCATATGAATGCATTGCAGCTGCAGCCCGCCAGGTATGAGTGGCAGACAGATTCCATATGAATGTATTGCACCTGCAGCCTGCCAGGCATGAATGGCAGACAGATTCTATAGGAGTGCATTGCAGCTGCAGCCCGCCAGGTATGAGTGGCAGACAGATTCCATATGAATGTATTGCACCTGCAGCCTGCCAGGCATGAATGGCAGACAGATTCTATAGGAGTGCATTGCAGCTGCAGCCTGCCATGCATGAATGGAAGACAGATTCTATAGGAGTGCATTGCAGCTGCAGCCCACCAGGCATGAATGGCAGACAGATTCTATAGGAGTGCATTGCACCTGCAGCCTGCCAGGCATGAATGGCAGACAGATTCTATAGGAGTGCATTGCAGCTGCAGCCCGTCAGGTCTGAATGGCAGACAGATTCCATATGAATGCATTGCAGCTGCAGCCTGCCAGGCATGAATGGCAGACAGATTCTATAGGAGTGCATTGCACCTGCAGCTTGCCATACATGAATGGCAGACAGATTCTATACGAATGCATTCCACATGCAGCCCAGCAGGTCTGAATGGTAGACAGATTCCATATGAATGCATTGCAGCTGCAGCCTGCCAGATATGAATGGCAGACAGATTCCATAAGAATGCAATGCAGCTGCAACCAGCCAGGCATGAATGGCAGACAGATTCCATATGAATGCATCGCAGCTGCAGCCGCCAGGCATGAATTGCAGACAGATTTTACAGGAGTGCATTGCACCTGCAGCCTGCCAGGCATGAATGGCAGACAGATTCTATAGGAGTGCATTGCACCTGCAGCCAGCCAGGTATGCATGGCAGACAGATTCCATATGAATGTATTGCACCTGCAGCCCGCCAGACATGAATGGCAGACATATTCTATAGGCGTGCATTGCACCTGCAGCCTGCCAGCTATGAATGGCAGACAGATTCTATAGGAGTGCATTGCACCTGCAGCACGCCAGGCATGAATGGCAGACAGATTCTATAGGATTGCATTGCAGCTGCAGCACGCCAGGCATGAATGGCAGACAGATTCTATAGGAGTGCATTGGACCTGCGGCCCACCAGGTCTGAATGGCAGACAGATTCCATATGAATGCATTGCAGCTGCAGCCTGCCAGGTCTGAATGGCAAACAGATTCCATATAAATGCATTGCAGCTGCAGCCTGCCAGGTCTGAATGGCAGACAGATTCCATATGAATGCATTGCAGCTGCAGCCTGCCAGGCATGAATGGCAGACAGATTATATAGGAGTGCATTGGACCTGCAGCCCGCCAGGCATGAATGGCGGACAGATTCTATAGGAATGCATTGCACCTGCAGCCCGCCAGGTCTGAATGGCAGACAGATTCCATATGAATGCATTGCAGCTGCAGCCCGCCAGGTCTGAATGGCAGACAGATTCCATATGAATGTATTGCACCTGCAGCCTGCCAGGCATGAATGCAGACAGATTCTATAGGAGTGCATTGCAGCCCGCCAGGCATGAATAGCAGACAGATTCTATAGGAGTGCATTGCAGCTGCAGCCCGCCAGGTATGAGTGGCAGACAGATTCCATATGAATGTATTTCACCTGCAGCCTGCCAGGTCTGAATGGCAGACAGATTCCATATGAATGCATTGCAGCTGCAGCCCGCCAGGTATGAGTGGCAGACAGATTCCATATGAATGTATTGCACCTGCAGCCTGCCAGGCATGAATGGTAGACAGATTCTATAGGAGTGCATTGCACTTGCAGCCTGCCAGGCATGAATGGCAGACAGATTCTATAGGAGTGCATTGCAGCTGCAGCCCGCCAGGTATGAGTGGCAGACAGATTCCATATGAATGTATTGCAACTGCAGCCTGCCAGGCATGAATGGCAGACAGATTCCATATGAATGCATTGCAGCTGCATCCCGCCAGGTATGAGTGGCAGACAGATTCCATATGAATGTATTGCAGCTGCAGCCTGCCAGGCATGAATGGCAGACAGATAGACAGATTCTATAGGAGTGCATTGCATCTGCAGCCTGCCAGGCATGAATGGCAGACCGATTCTATAGGAGTGCATTGCAGCTGCAGCCCGCCAGGTATCAATGGCAGACAGATTCTATAGGAGTGCATTGCACCTGCAGCCCGCCAGCTATGAATGGCAGACATATTCTATAGGAGTGCATTGGACCTGCAGCCTGCCAGGTATGAGTGGCAGACAGATTCCATATGAATGTATTGCAGCTGCAGCCCGCCAGGTATCAATGGCAGACAGATTCTATAGGAGTGCATTGCACCTGCAGCCCGCCAGCTATGAATGGCAGACATATTCTATAGGAGTGCATTGGACCTGCAGCCTGCCAGGTATGAGTGGCAGACAGATTACATATGAATGTATTGCACCTGCAGCCCGCCAGGCATGAATGGCAGACAGATTCCATATGAATGCATGAATGCATTGCAGCTGCAGCACGCCAGGTATGAATGGCAGACAGATTCCATATGAATGCATTGCAGCTGCAGCCTGCCCAGGTAGTATGAATGGCAGACATATTCTACAGGAGTGCATTGCACCTGCAGCCTGCCTGGCATGAATGGCAGACATATTCTATAGGCGTGCATTGCACCTGCAGCCTGCCAGCTATGAATGGCAGACAGATTCTATAGGAGTGCATTGCACCTGCAGCACGCCAGGCATGAATGGCAGACAGATTCTATAGGAGTGCATTGCAGCTGCAGCCCACCAGGCATGAATGGCAGACAGATTCTATAGGAGTGCATTGGACCTGCGGCCCACCAGGTCTGAATGGCAGACAGATTCCATATGAATGCATTGCAGCTGCAGCCTGCCAGGTCTGAATGGCAAACAGATTCCATATAAATGCATTGCAGCTGCAGCCTGCCAGGTCTGAATGGCAGACAGATTCCATATGAATGCATTGCAGCTGCAGCCTGCCAGGCATGAATGGCAGACAGATTCTATAGGAGTGCATTGGACCTGCAGCCCGCCAGGCATGAATGGCGGACAGATTCTATAGGAATGCATTGCACCTGCAGCCCGCCAGGTCTGAATGGCAGACAGATTCCATATGAATGCATTGCAGCTGCAGCCCGCCAGGTCTGAATGGCAGACAGATTCCATATGAATGTATTGCACCTGCAGCCTGCCAGGCATGAATGGCAGACAGATTCTATAGGAGTGCATTGCAGCCCGCCAGGCATGAATAGCAGACAGATTCTATAGGAGTGCATTGCAGCTGCAGCCCGCCAGGTATGAGTGGCAGACAGATTCCATATGAATGTATTTCACCTGCAGCCTGCCAGGTCTGAATGGCAGACAGATTCCATATGAATGCATTGCAGCTGCAGCCCGCCAGGTATGAGTGGCAGACAGATTCCATATGAATGTATTGCACCTGCAGCCTGCCAGGCATGAATTGCAGACAGATTCTAGAGGAGTGCATTGGACCTGCAGCCTGCCAGTTATGAGTGGCAGACAGATTACATATGAATGTATTGCACCTGCAGCCCGCCAGGCATGAATGGCAGGCAGATTCCATATGAATGCATGAATGCATTGCAGCTGCAGCACGCCAGGTATGAATGGCAGACACATTCCATATGAATGCATTGCAGCTGCAGCACGCCAGGTATGAATGGCAGACAGATTCCATATGAATGCATTGCAGCTGCAGCCTGCCCAGGTATGAATAGCAGACATATTCTACAGGAGTGCATTGCACCTGCAGCCTGCCAGGCATGAATGGCAGACAGATTCTACAGGAGTGCATTGCACCTGCAGCCTGCCCAGGTATGAATGGCAGACATATTCTACAGGAGTGCATTGCACCTGCAGCCTGCCAGGCATGAATGGCAGACAGATTCTATAGGAGTGCATTGCACCTGCAGCCTGCCAGGCATGAATGGCAGACATATTCTAAAGGAGTGCATTGCAGCTGCAGCCCGCCAGGTATGAATGGCAGACAGATTCCATATGAATGCATTGCAGCTGCAGCCTGCCAGGTCTGAATGGCAGACAGATTCCATATGAATGCATTGCAGCTGCAGCCTGCCAGGTATGAATGGCAGACAGATTCCATATGAATGCATTGCAGCTGCAGCACGCCAGGTATGAATGGCAGACAGATTCCATATGAATGCATCAGACATATTCTACAGGAGTCCATTGCACCTGCAGCCTGCCAGGCATGAATGGCAGACAGATCCTATAGGAGTGCATTGCAGCTGCAGCCTGCCAGGCATGAATGGCAGACAGATTCTATAGGAGTCCGTTGCAGCTGCAGCCTGCCAGGCATGAATGGCAGACAGATTCTATAGGAGTCCATTGCAGCTGCAGCCTGCCAGGCATTAATGGCAGACAGATTCTATAGGAGTGCCTTGCACCTGCAGCCTGCCAGGCATGAATGGCAGACAGATTCTACAGGAGTGCATTGCAGCTGCAGCCCGCCAGGTATGAATGGCAGACAGATTCCATGTGAATGCATTGCAGCTGCAGCCTGCCAGGTCTGAATGGCAGACAGATTCCATATGAATACATTGCAGCTGCAGCCTGCCAGGTATGAATGGCAGACATATTCCATATGAATGCATTGCAGCTGAAGCACGCCAGGTATGAATGGCAGACAGATTCCATATGAATGCATCAGACATATTCTACAGGAGTCCATTGCACCTGCAGCCTGCCAGGCATGAATGGCAGACAGATCCTATAGGAGTGCATTGCAGCTGCAGCCTGCCATGCATGAATGGCAGACCGATTCTATAGGAGTCCATTGCAGCTGCAGCCTGCCAGGCATGAATGGCAGACAGATTCTATAGGAGTCCATTGCAGCTGCAGCCTGCCAGGCATGAATGGCAGACAGATTATATAGGAGTGCCTTGCACCTGCAGCCTGCCAGGCATGAATGGCAGACAGATTCTACAGGAGTCCATTGCACCTGCAGCCTGCCAGGCATGAATGGCAGACAGATCCTATAGGAGTGCATTGCAGCTGCAGCCTGCCATGCATGAATGGCAGACAGATTCTATAGGAGTCCATTGCAGCTGTAGCCTGCCAGGCATGAATGGCAGACAGATTCTATAGGAGTCCATTGCAGCTGCAGCCTGCCAGGCATGAATGGCAGGCAGATTCTATAGGAGTGCCTTGCACCTGCAGCCTGCCAGGCATGAATGGCAGACAGATTCTATAGGAGTCCATTGCAGCTGCAGCCTGCCAGGCATGAATGGCAGACAGATTCTACAGGAGTGCATTGCAGCTGCAGCCTGCCAGGCATGAATGGCAGACAGATTCTATAGGAGTGCATTCCAGCTGCAGCCAGCCAGGTATGAATGGCAGACATATTCCATATGAATGCATTGCAGCTGCAGCACGCCAGGTATGAATGGCAGACAGATTCCATATGAATGCATTGCAGCTGCAGCACGCCAGGTATGAATGGCAGACAGATTCCATATGAATGCATTGCAGCTGCAGCACGCCAGGTATGAATGGCAGACAGATTCCATATGAATGCATTGCAGCTGCAGCACGCCAGGCATGAATGGCAGACAGATTCTATAGGAGTGCATTGCAGCTGCAGCCTGCCAGGCATGAATGGCAGACAGATTCTATAGGAGTGCATTGCAGCTGCAGCCCGTCAGGTCTGAATGGCAGACAGATTCCATATGAATGCATTGCAGCTGCAGCCTGCCAGGCATGAATGGCAGACAGATTCTATAGGAGTGCATTGCACCTGCAGCTTGCCATACATGAATGGCAGACAGATTCTATAGGAATGCATTGCACCTGCAGCCCAGCAGGTCTGAATGGCAGACAGATTCCATATGAATGCATTGCAGCTGCAGCCTGCCAGATATGAATGGCAGACAGATTCCATATGAATGCATTGCAGCTGCAGCCGCCAGGCATGAATTGCAGACAGATTCTACAGGAGTGCATTGCACTTGCAGCCTGCCAGGCATGAATGGCAGACAGATTCTACAGGAGTGCATTGCAGCTGCAGCCTGCCCAGGTATGAATGGCAGACAGATTCTACAGGAGTGCATTGCACCTGCAGCCTGCCCAGGTATGAATGGCAGACATATTCTACAGGTGTCCATTGCACCTGCAGCCTGCCAGGCATGAATGGCAGACAGATCCTATAGGAGTGCATTGCAGCTGCAGCCTGCCAGGCATGAATGGCAGACCGATTCTATAGGAGTCCATTGCAGCTGCAGCCTGCCAGGCATTAATGGCAGACAGATTCTATAGGAGTGCCTTGCACCTGCAGCCTGCCAGGCATGAATGGCAGACAGATTCTATAGGAGTCCATTGCAGCTGCAGCCTGCCAGGCATGAATGGCAGACAGATTCTACAGGAGTACATTGCAGCTGCAGCCTGCCAGGCATGAATGGCAGACAGATTCTATAGGAGTGCATTCCAGCTGCAGCCAGCCAGGTATGAATGGCAGACATATTCCATATGAATGCATTGCAGCTGCAGCACGCCAGGTATGAATGGCAGACAGATTCCATATGAATGCATTGCAGCTGCAGCATGCCAGGTATGAATGGCAGACAGATTCCATATGAATGCATTGCAGCTGCAGCAAGCCAGGTATGAATGGCAGACAGATTCCATATGAATGCATTGCAGCTGCAGCACACCAGGCATGAATGGCAGACAGATTCTATAGGAGTGCATTGCAGCTGCAGCCCGTCAGGTCTGAATGGCAGACAGATTCCATATGAATGCATTGCAGCTGCAGCCTGCCAGGCATGAATGGCAGACAGATTCTATAGGAGTGCATTGCACCTGCAGCTTGCCATACATGAATGGCAGACAGATTCTATAGGAATGCATTGCACCTGCAGCCCAGCAGGTCTGAATGGCAGACAGATTCCATATGAATGCATTGCAGCTGCAGACTGCCAGATATGAATGGCAGACAGATTCCATATGAATGCATTGCAGCTGCAGCCGCCAGGCATGAATTGCAGACAGATTCTACAGGAGTGCATTGCACTTGCAGCCTGCCAGGCATGAATGGCAGACAGATTCTACAGGAGTGCATTGCAGCTGCAGCCTGCCCAGGTATGAATGGCAGACAGATTCTACAGGAGTGCATTGCACCTGCAGCCTGCCTAGGTATGAATGGCAGACATATTCTACAGGAGTCCATTGCACCTGCAGCCTGCCAGGCATGAATGGCAGACAGATCCTATAGGAGTGCATTGCAGCTG